>NC_140023.1:7798307-8482559 GCF_964263955.1 Coregonus lavaretus | reverse complement strand
AGAGAGAGAGAGAGAGAGAGAGAGAAGAGAGAGAGAGAGAGAGAGAGAGAGAGACTAGGGTGACTAGTCTCAGAGCTGCTCAGCATACATGCCTAAAGCTGAGGGAGGAAAAGCGCCTTAACTCCTAATTAAATCTCCATGGTGATTACCGGGATTTCTTTATTTATATATCTTGAAAGATTAATATCATGATTGAGCGGTGTATTGAGGATAATTTAGCTGTCAGCCAGACTTGATTTGATTAATGTATTTAGATGATGTGTGTCATTGAAACTACCCTCTGTTGTATTTTGGGTTTCCAGTCTTAACTAGGTCAATTTACCTTAACTAGGTAATCTGAACTGTGCTAGTGTTTTCCCCCCAAAGTGTATGTCCACACTGAATGCATAAACAGCTGATCTCTCTCACATTCATTCATTCTGCTATGTATTAGCTCTATAATAACGGTTTTGACCTGTAGTGAAATTATATTGTAGAGTAACACAATAGTGAATGTTAGTAACATTGTGTTAGAGTGGTGCAAAACTAGTCAACAAACTCAAAGGATAACCCACCAATGTTCTTTCCCTGCATACCCAAACTTGCTCTCTTTCCCTGCACACCCCATTAAAAGACCTTGCCATTAAAGCTTAAAGCGGCAAACAGCAGTAGAAACAATAACAAAGCCGAGTCCCCGCCCCTGTTTCGGTAAAAAGCTGAGGGATGGGGATGGAGAAATGTAACCACTCATAAATTCATAGACAGAGGTAAGGATGCAAGGACATGATATAAAAATTATAGTTTTAACCATTTATAATTTCTATTCTTCAAGAATTAATGGGTACATATAATTAATTTACAAGTCCAAAAATGTACAGCTGCTGAGTGCCCCTTTAATGATCCAGGCTTTTCTTTCAAACCACTAATCTGTGGTCATTTTAGTCTTGTTAGTAAAATGGCTCCATCAAGGTCACTGCAGTGTCAAGTGATGTCACAGCGGTAACATGTGGTGGCGGTGGAACGTTCTGACAGGTCAGGACAGGAAGGACGACCTTGGACGTGAGGTCATACCTCCATGGACCCTGTGGCATATTCCACAGATTAATGCAACACAGCACCTCATGAATATCCATTATTTACAGTTGACTGGCTGTCAAGAGGAAGCTTAAACACTTAACACCTACAAAATACTGTTTGTATGACTCATAGGGTAGTGTGTTTGTGCTGTATAAAAATACAAGCAGTAAAGTACACACCTAGTAAATTATCGATGAGGTTGGATGCTTGTTGAATAACAGTTATGCATTTCTCAAAGGAATTAATGAGCTTGGATGGTGAGATAGAAAGAACAAAAGGCCATAGAGAGTGAGATAAATCGACACAAAGTGAGAATGAGAGAGGGAGAAAGCGAGACAGAGAGACAGCTAACGAGGAACATAGAATGTCTGAGAGATAAAATGTTGACTTAGAGAGAGAGAGAGAGAAACACAGATAAGTTTGAACCATCAATTGCCTCATTACTGTGGTTTTTGACCCCAGTGCTGGTTGTTTTGCACATCATTGACTGCTGTCCTGCTCTGGCTCTTATTGCTATTGATCTGACCCTTCATAGGTCATCCCCTGTCTGGCCTTGTACTCATTCCTCTCACCCCTGACTGTCTCACCCCCGTCTCACCCCTGCCTGCATACATGACTAGGGAGGTTCCTTCATACCCACAGCTGTATGGTGTATGCTCTGAGATTCTAAGAAATTGAAGGAGACTCGTTGTTTATTTGTCAATTGATCAAAGGAACAGAGAGATATCAGACAGTGATGATCCCAATTCATATTCAGCTGAAAACGAATTGAAAACCTGATCTTGGGAAGAGTGTTTATTGCATGTATTTATTGATCGGTCTATTGATTAATCATACTAATACTAAGCTGTTACACGAACTGGTAACAAGAGTCACTATTTTATCAATATATACCTACACTGTGGTTACCATGTACCTAGTCCTATAATTAATATGTGAATACATAGCTTTAGACCAGTTCCTATAGAGTGTTAGCGTTTTAGTAAATTATACATTTATTTTTTTCATGGTTTTGACCATGAACCCTCCCACCCCACCCTCTCTTCTTTGCCGCAGGAGGTGAGTGACACAGAAATCATGGAGCTGGTCCACAGTTCGTTAGGCCGGATGACCGTCATACGGCAGATCTTCCCTCTGTGGAGAGACACCAACATCCGCTGCATGAGGAACAACCACCGCATCTCATCCCTGCTCTGTGACCCCCAGGAGGGCTACCTGCAGTCCCTGGAGGTCAGTGTGACGGAGATGACTTTATTACTGACCGTCAGCCCCGTCACCACCCTGTCATCAGCGTAACACTATATCCATACCATCAGTGAACTCCACAGAG
This sequence comes from Coregonus lavaretus, assembly GCF_964263955.1. NCBI lineage: Eukaryota > Metazoa > Chordata > Actinopteri > Salmoniformes > Salmonidae > Coregonus > Coregonus lavaretus. The sequence continues at coordinate 8,480,173 of NC_140023.1, read as the reverse complement.
TACTTTGTCATTCACCCAACATCACCCCACATATTGACAAGACATGACCATGACCAAAACAATACTGAAGGGCGACGAGAGTTGCCCGTCAGCGTCGTCACAACATTGAACGTCGTCATCATTCTAACACGGTGTCATTTCCTTCAATGTTAAGAACCTCAGTCTGTCACCATCACTAAGATTGCACAGGCACACAGATTTCCAACATTAGAAATGTCTTTGACATTTTCTCTCTATTCCATCTAGTGTGCAGTGACCGTGACTTACTATGCAAGCTCCATAGCTAGTGTAGAACACTGTTTAGGACAGATGGCCCCCCCCAAAAAAAAATAATCTTGTTCTCAGCTTTTTTTTATTTTTATCTTGTTCTCAGTTCCAATAAAAAGGAATCTTCCTAATTAGGACAATTTTAACTGAAGTATTTGTCAAAGAAGAAATACACAGGTGCTTTTTGTTTTCTGACATAGTCTTGACCTGTGCTGGGTAAAGCACTGGCCACTTATCTATCCCATACTGTCAAATCATTATCATGAAAAGTACACCAGACTTACTTTCTTAGGATTCATAAAGTGGTGCATTAAGCCATCATAAAGCTTCAGTGATAACATATCCTTTAGGTGTGGTAAGTGTGTTTATGTTTGAGCAGCCTTCGTTTTCAGAGCCACAGGGGACAAAGAATATAGATTGCAATTTCAATTTAATTAGCTATATTGTAACTTTTTACAATTGTCACCATTTTGTGAACTCTATTTGCCACTGTCACATTGATTTGAACTCCAAAGGTGTGTTTGTTCTATACCCAATATGACCATCTGGATTGAATGTCCCATTAAATCCTCTGTAATGAGGACAAAAGTACTTGTACATTTATTGAACTGATGACAGGTTGAGCAATGATAGAGGAGCAGAGGTCTGAGGAATGGTGACATTCAGCAAATATCTCTCCTTGTGTCACTGTTGTACCCTGCCATTCATACATGCCATTGTTGGTGTCCTCATATCGAAAGCATGCTGTGGACTCAGCCATCCATTGACCCTATTTGTATACCAATTTGAAAATCCCAGGGAACGTGTTTGGGCTTCTCTTTGTCCAGTGTTCCTTCAATAAATCACAATCACTATTTCCTACAGACAAGTTAGAAAAGGTGGACCACAAATGCTCCGTGGCATTTCAACAGACATGTATTTTTCTACCATCAAAAAACTTGAGGTGGGCTTTCATATCTCTTGTCTGTAACATAAAAGCGGTCGTTGCAGTGTCAGACAGGGTGTGTTCTGCTCCCCAGGTGGCTAGCACTATGGGTCTGTCTCTCCCTTTCATTTTGTGGCCATGCTGGCATAAGTGTATATTCCTTACTGAGAACTTAATTTCCCCAAAACCTCACAGGGGCAGTGGCAGAGAGGAACCGCTTTTATGTTGGCCTTCACACGGTTCAACAAGTGCTTTTGAGCATCTTGTTTTGGGAGTTTTTCCCTGCCAGGTCTCAAACTAGGATAGTTGTTGCATGCCACTGCTGATTCTGCTCAATACCTTTTATAGAATATGTTTTGATGTGTTGTTTCTCCCCAGGTCTCCAACTTGTACTTGTATGACAGTGTGCTGATGTTGGCCAACGCCTTCTACAGTAAGCTGGAGGACAGGAAGTGGCATAGCATGGCCAGTCTGAACTGCATGAGGAAGTCCACCAAGCCTTGGAATGGAGGCTGGTCTATGCTGGACACAATCCAGAAGGTAGGACACCACACGACATTGCAGACTAAGTCATACTACGTAGAAATTGATTCCTTTCGTTCTCATGTGGCATTCTCCTCACATGTATCTCAGCTCTTTGAAAACAGATATACAAGGAGAATGATTCAGTCTTTTGTGTTTATCCAAATTAACAAAATATTGAAACAAAATGTACTTGATTGCATCAATTTAGAGGCTGTTATTAAACACTTCATAAAATGAATAATTTATAAATTAACAAAAGTGTTTTCATGAAAATGTAAAAAAGTGAAAGCACTTATTGTAATAATAATGGTTCTATTTTGAAGTCATGATAAATAATCACAATTTCTCTCAACAACTAACCATTCCCTGAGAAACCATTTCCATTTTAGTCATTTAGCAGACGCTCTTATCCAGAGCGACTTACAGTAGTGAGTGCATACATTTGTTTGTACTTTTATGTACTGGTCCTCCATGGGAATTGAACCCACAACCCTGGCATTGCAAGCGCCATCAAATCTAATCTAATCAGATTGTATTTGTCACATGCGCCTAATACAACAGTTGTAGTAGACCTTACCGTGAAATGCTTACTTACAAGCCCTTAACCAACAATGCAGTTTTAAGAAGAATAAGAGTTAAGAAAAACAGATACTAAATAAACTGAAGTAAAAAATAAAAGAGCAACAATAAAATAACAATAACGACGGGGTACCCGTACCGAGTCAATGTGCGGGGGTACAGGTTAGTCAATGTAATTGAGGTAAGATGTACATTACCAGTCAAAGGTTTGGACACAGCTACTTATTCAAGTGTTTTTCTTTATTTTAAAAATGTTTTACATTGTAGAATAATAGTGACGACATCAAAACTATGGCCAATCAGTTGTGTTGTGACAAGGTGGGGGGGGGGGGGGGGGGTATACAGAAGATAGCCCTATTTGGTAAAAGACCAAGTCCATATTATGGCAAGAACAGCTCAAATAAGAAAAGAGAAACGACAGTCCACTTTGAAAGTTTCTTCAAGTGCAGTCGCAAAAACCATCAAGCACTATGATGAAACTGGCTCTCATGAGGACCGCCACAGGAATGGAAGACCCAGAGTTACCTCTGCTGCAGAAGATAAGTTTATTAGAGTTACCAGCCTCAGAAATTGCAGCCCAAATAAATGCTTCACATAGTTCAAGTCACAGACACATCTGAACATCAACTGTTCAGAGGGGACTGTGTGAATCAGGCCTTCATGGTCGAATTCCTGCAAAGAAACCACAACTAAAGGACACCAATAAGAAGAAGAGACCTGCTTGGGCCAAGAAACACAAGCAATGGACATTAGACCGGTGGAAATGTGTCCTTTGGTCTGGAGCCCAAATTTGAGATTTTTGGTTACAACCGCCGTGTCTTTGTGAGACGCGGTGTGGGTGAACGGATGATCTTCGCATGTGTAGTTCCCACCGTAAAGCATGGAGGAGGAGGTGTTATGGTGTGGGGGTGCTTTGCTGGTGACACTGTCTATTATTTATTTAGAATTCAAGGCACACTTAACCAGCATGGTTACCACAGCATTCCACAGTGATATGCCATCCCATCTGGTTTGGGCTTAGTGGGACTATCATTTGTTTTTCAACAGAACAATGACCCAACACACCTCCAGGCTATGTAAGGGCTATTTTACCAAGAAGGAGAGTGATGGAATGCTGCATCAGATGATCTGGCCTCCACAATCCCCCGACCTCAACCCAATTGAGATGGTTTGGGATGAGTCTGACCGCAGAGTGAAGGAAAAGCAGCCAACAAGTACTCAGCATATGCGGGAACTCCTTCAAGACTGTTGGAAAAGCATTCCAGGTGAAGCAGGTTGAGAGAATGCCAAGAGTGTGCAAAGCTGTCATCAAGGCAAAGGAGTGGCTATTTGAAGAATCTCAAACATAAAATATATTTTGATTTGTTTAACACTTGTTTGGTTGCTAGATGATTCCATATGTTATTTCATAGTTTTGATGTCTTCACTATTATTCTACAATATAAAAATAAAGAAAAACCTTGAATGAGTAGGTGTGTCCAAACTTTTCACTGGTACTGTACATGTAGGTAGGGGGAAAGTGACTATGCATAGATAATAAACAGAGAGTAGCAGCAGCGTAAAAAAAAGGGGGGGGGGGGCATTTGCACTTACTTTGCACATCATCTAACGCACATAAATGTGCACCCCTTTTATTACAGCAGATATTCTTATCAGCACATGTTCTTATCATTGACTTACAATCAGGTTCTTAATGGTCTGTATTGGGATTGAGCTGGTAACCTTGGTCCAGCTAGTTGGAACATATAGGCCATACAGTATGAGTGTATAAAGTATCCTGGCCAAACCACCTCATTTGGATGGTGCTTTCTCCATTGGCACTAATGCATAGGTTGTGTTGCAGTGTCCTTCACAGAAATGTTCAGCAATCAACTTAGATGATTGCTGAACATGTTATAGACCACTCAAAGCATATTAGAGCGTTGAGCTTTCCTAGGTTCCTGCCTTCTAGGGAGGCATTGCTTGCTCTATGGGGTTTTAGACTGGGTATCTGTAAAGCACTTTGTGACAACTGCTGATGTAAAAAGGGCTTTATAAAATACAGTACATTTGATTTTTGATTGATTGATTAGAGACCACTTAAAATATCCTTGTTATCATGCTGTTGCCATAGAGACGGATCACCGGGCTCACAGGAATGATGGACTTCCGTGCAGGAGGTTCCAACTCCCACGTCCAGTTTGAGATCCTGGGGACCAGCTACAGTGAGACATTTGGGAAAGATGTAAAACGGGTGAGTCAATATTGAACAATGAAAATGGACATCCTGTTTCACTCACAGTTTGTTTGTCATATTGATACATTTTGTTTCGGTACATAAAAGAAAATATGCAAGCATGGACACAGTGTGTATTGGGCTGTGTCCACTGCTTTCAGTGGGGTTCCAAACCATTCCATAACATACCTGTCAGCACCTACAGTGCCTTCAGAAAGTATTCACACCCCTTGACTTTTTCCACATTTTGTTGTGTTACAGCCTGAATTAAAAATGTATTAAATAGATATGTTTGGTCACTGGCCTATACACAATACCCAATAATGTCAAAGTGGAATTATGCTTTTCAAATTTTTTACAAATACACAGCTGAAATGTCTTAAGTACATTTTACATTTTAGTCATTTAGCAGACACTCTTATCCAGAGCGACTTACAGTTAGTGAGTGCATACATTATTATTATATATATATATATATATTTTTAATACTGGCCCCCCATGGAAATCGAACCCACAACCCTGACATTGCAAACGCCATGCTCTACAAACTGAGCTACATTCCTGGCGTTGCAAACGCCATGCTCTACCAACTGAACTACATCCCTGCCGGCCATTCCCTCCCCTACCCTGGATGACGCTGGGCCAATTGTGCACCGCCACATGGGTCTCCCGGTCGTGGCCGGCTACAACAGAGCCTGGATTCAAACCAGGATCTCTAGTGGCACAGCTAGCACTGCGATGCAGTGCCTTAGACCACTGCGCCACTCGGGAGACAATCTGTCTTAAGTCAATAAGTATTCAACCCCTTTGTTATGGCAAGCCTAAATAAGTTCAGGAGTAAAAATATGCTTAACAAGTCACATAATAAGTTGCATGGATTCACTCTGTGTGCAGTATTTTTGAATGACTACCTCATCTCTGTACCCCACACATACAATAACCTGTAAGGTCCCTCAGTCGAGCATTTAATTTCAAACACAGATTCAACCACAAAGACCAGGGAGGTTTTCCAATGCCTCGCAAATAAGGGCTCCTATTGATAGATGGGTTAAAAAAAAAAGCAGACATTGAATATCCCTTTGAGCATGGTGAAGTTATTAATTCCACTTTGGATGGTGTATCAATACACCCAGTCACTACAAAGATACAGGTGTCTTTCCTAACTCAATTGCTGGTTACAGAGTTTAATGGCTGTGATAGGAGAAAACTGAGAATGGATCAACAACATTGTAGTTACTCCACAATAGTAACCTAATTGACAGAGTGAGCAGAAGGAAGCCTGTAAAGAATAAAAATATTCCAGAACATGCTTCCAGTTTGCAACAAGGCACAAAGTAATACTGCAAAAAATGTGGCAAAGCAATTCACTTTTTGTCATGAATAGAAAGTGTTATGTTTGGTGCAAATCCAATACATCACATTACTGAGTACCATGCTCTATCAAGACTCAGGATAAGACCCAGATGCAGACAGTTCAAAATAGCAAAACGTTTATTTACAAAAACAGGGGACAGGCAAATGACAGGTCAAGGGCAGGCATTGGTCAGTAATCCAGAGCAGAGTCCGAAAGGTACAGAAACGGCAGGCAGGCTCAGGATCAGGGCAGGCGGAGGTCGGTAATCCAGAACAGTGTCACAAGGTACAGAACGGCAGGCAGGCTCAGGGTCAGGACAGGCAGAATGGTCAAAACCGGGAAAAACTGGAAAACAGGGACTAGAGCAAAACAGGAGTACGGGAAAAACGCGGGTAAGCTTGACGAGCAAGACGAACTGGCAACAGACAAACAGAAAACACTGGTATAAATACACAGGGGATAATGGGGACAAATGGGATACACCTGGTGGGGGATGGAGACAAGCACAAGACAGGTGAAACTGATCAGGGTGTGACAATTCTCCATATTTTCAAGCATAGCGGTGGCTGCATCATGTTATGGGTATACTTGTAATCGTTAAGGACTGGGGAGTTTTTCAGGATAAAAAATAAACGGAATGGAGCTAAGCACAGGCAAAATCCTAGAGGAAAACCTGGTTCAGTCTGCTTTCCACCACACACTCGGAGATGAATTTACCGTTCAGCAGGACAATAACCTAAAACACAAGGCCAAATCTACACTGGAGTTGCTTACCAAGAAGACAGTGAATGTTCCTTAGTGGCCGAGTTACAGTTTTGACTTAAATCTGCTTGAAAATCTATGGAAAGACCTGAAAATGACTGTCTAGTAATGATCAACAATCAATTTGACAGAGCTTGAATTTTGAAAAGAATAATGGGTAAATGTTGCACAATCCAGGTGTGGAAAGCTCTTACCCAGAAAGACTCAAAGCTCTAATCGCTGCCAAAGGTTCTTCTACAAAGTACTGACTCAGGAGTGTGAGTACTTATGTAAATTAGATATTTCTGTAATTCATTTTCAATAAATTTGCAAACATTTCTAAAAACATGTTTTCACTTTGTCATTATGGAGTATTGTGTGTAGATGGTTGAGAGAAAAATAAATGTAATACATTTTGAATTCAGCCTGTAACACAACAGAATGTGGATTAAGTCAAGGGGTATGAATACAGTTGTCAAGTGTCAGGAGGAAGAGTGCCCTCTACTGGAGATCTCCATCAGGCAGTAGAGTGGAGCTCAGACCAACACAGCTATACTAGCTTAAAGAGATGCATACTATGTTCTGCAGATATAGTGTAGTTCAGTGTTTCAATAGCTATCACAGACTGTTACTTCTGATACTCATTAGTGGGTCAGTTATCTCAATTGGAAGAGCCACAAGAGGAAATTAGACAACATTAATTAGGAGACCAAACATCAAGGAATGTATTTTTGGGCTCTCTCTTGTGTGTGTGTGTGTGTGTGTGTGTGTGTGTGTGTGTGTGTGTGTGTGTGTGTGTGTAGGGAGGTCTTTCTGAATCTTTTTTAGTCCCATGGTTACCTTTGTGTCTCTTAACTGGGATAAAACGATGGGACGGTGTGCGAAAAGGAACTAACCCTAACCAGAAAATAGTATGCTTTGTTTGTGTGTACTGTGAGAGTTGTTGTTTGCTGTTGGTTCAGTCACAAAATTACTGCAGAATAAAGAGTAAATTAGTTTACTGGCAATCTACGTGGAGCAGGGAGTGACTGGGCGCTTTAATTAAGATTTAATCACTAGACTACCTAACTGGAATTATGAAGCCAATTCATCATAATATGGCCATTAGCAATTGCGGAAAACACACACACTCACGCACACCCGCACACACACTACACAGTATAAGTTTTTAAAAAGTATATATATATTTCTATTTTATGCACTTTGAGATTATTCTATATAATGAAAAGCGCTTTACAAATGTAATAAATTATTATTATTATTATTATTATTATTATTATTATTATTATTATTATTACATGCATACTACACACATGGTCACATGAGGACACTACCTGTGCTGAAAAACAGGTGCAGACACATAAGAGACAGCATGCAGAGGACACACAAACACTGGAGCACTGGTTTCTTGAAATCATTAGAGGCAGGGCACGGGAGGGTCAGCTAATGGCATGCCAAATGCATTCAGTGTTGTTGTTCATTATCAGTATTCCTGTCTGCCTTCCTCTAGCAACATGGCCATTTTCTGGGGACAATAGACACAAACACAAGTAGCTCTCCTCTGTCCCTTTTAATGGCCTGTTCATATGTTCCTGGGGCCTCATTTATCAATCATACGTAGGCACAAATGTGTGCGTAAAACATGCGTTAGATAATTTCCATGCAAAGTGTGAGATTTATCAATATTAACTTTTGCTTGAGAGTGTGCGTAGATTTATGCACAGCCATGACCATGTGTATGCACAGTGCCAAGTGGTGGAATAAGGGAACGGCTTGTCAAGTGTAGAATGGGGTAAATACAATGCATTCGGAAAGTATTCAGACCTCTTGACTTTTTCCACATTCTGTTACATTACAGCCTTATTCGAAAATTGATCAATTAAATTTTTTTCCTCATCAGTCTACACACAATACCCCATAAAGACAAAGTGAAAACAGGTTTTTAGAATTTTTCTGCAAATGTATAACAATTCTAAAACAGAAAAAACTTATTTACTTAAGTATTCAGACCCTTTAATATGAGACTCGAAATTGAGCTCAGCTGCATCCTGTTTCCATTGACCATCCTTGAGAAGTTCCTACAACTTGATTGGAGTCCACATGTGGTAAATCCAATTGATTGGACACGATTTGGAAAGGCACACACCTGTCTATATAAGGTCCCACAGTTGAAAGTGCATGTCAGAGCAAAAACCAATCCATGAGGTCGAAGAAATTGTCCGTAGAGCTCTGAGACAGGATTGTGTCAAGGCACAGATCTGGGGAAGGGTACCAAAACATTTCTGCAGCATTGAAGGTCCACAAGAACACAGTAGCCTCCATCGTTCTTAAATTGAAGATTTTTCCACCACCAAGACTCTTTCTAGAGCTGTCCGCCTGGCCAAAATGAGCAATCGGGGGAGAAGGGCCATGGTCAGGGAGGTGATCAAGAACCCAATGGTCACTCTGACAGAGCTCCAGAGTTCCTCTGTGGAGATGGGAGAACATTCCAGAAGGACAACCATCTCTGCAGCACTCCACCAATCAGGCCTTTATGGTAGAGTGGCCAGACGGAAGCCACTCCTCAGTAAAAGGCACATGACAGCCCACTTGGAGTTTGCCAAAAGGCACCTAAATGACTCACAGACCATGAGAAACAAGATTCTCTGGTCTGATGAAACCAAGATTGAACTCTTTGGCCTGAATGCGCCACAACTGGAGGAAACCAGGCACCATCCCTTCGGTGAAGCATGGTGGTGGCAGCATCATGATGTGGGGATGTTTTACAGCGGCAGGGACTGGGAGACTAGTCAGGATCGAGGGAAAGATGAACAGAGCAAAGTACAGAGAGATCCTTGATGAAAACCTGCTCCAGAGCACTCAGGACCTCAGACTGGGGCGAAGGTTCACCTTCCAACAGGACAACGATCCTAAGCACACAGCCAAGACAACGCAGGAGTGGCTTCGGGACAAGTTTCTAAATGTCCTTGAGTGGCCCAGCCAGAGCGCGACTTGAACCCGATCTAACATCTCTTGAGAGCCCTGAAAATAGCTGTGCAGCGACACTCCCCATCCAACCTGACAGAGCGTGAGAGGATCTGCAGAGAAGAATGGGAGAAACTCCCCAAATACAGGTGTGCCAAGCTTGTAGCGTCATACCCAAGAAGACTTGAGGCTGTAATCGCTGCTAAAGGTGCTTCAACAAAGTACTGAGTAAAGGGTCTGAATACTTATGTAAATGTGATATTTCAGTTGTGTATTTTTTATACATTTGCAAAAATATATAGAAACCTGTTTTTGCTTTGTCATTATAGTGTATTGTGTGTAGATTGATGAGTGGGGGAAACTATTTAATCAATTTTAGAATAAGGCTGTAACGTAACAAAATGTGGTAAAAGTCAAGGGATCTGAGTACTTTCCGATTGCACTGTATATATAATAATTAAATAATATTTCAATTTCATTGTATTTCCATTGTGAATTCATGGAACATATCTTGACAGACATATAATTTGACCACATCAGTGTATTTGTTACAATAATAATCCATATAAAGTACAGTATTTGATAAATTAGAGGCACGTGTGAAATTGAAAGCATTGTTGAAATACTATAAAAGACTGAGATAATGGGAAATTGAATGAGAGGCTGATCTTGCTCTGTTGGAAGATTTGGCACAATCTACATTTTGCAGAGAGCACGTTTTTAGAGACAGGTGGGTCTTTTTTGTTGTTGCAGAAAGTACAGATTGGCTCATCAGATATCGTTTCCCAAAACCAATCTTATAGGATTGACCTACTTTAAAAAGGCAAACACATGCCATTCTGGTGCACATACAAGTGCTCTCCACCCTTAGGTTTTTGGCAACGAGCACTTTTTAGTGGGAGTTTGCCGATCGGCTTCTCACAGCCCTCGGTGAGCCAATGTTTTGGATGCAATCATCAGCAAAACGAACTGTAACATACCATTTCCATACACCATCGCACAACAGGTTGAAGTCAAGAGGAGTTTCTTTGCCATTAATTGGTTCCCAAATATGAACGGAGCAATAGACGACACCCACATCACCATAAGAGCACCATCCCAAAACAAGTTCAACAGAACAGGCTTACACTCTTACTGTGCAGGTGATATGTTATGTGATGCGCAAAAGACGCTGTTGAGCGTGGTGGCAATGTGCGTGACTCGTTCATTCAGCAGAACAGCAATATCTGCCTTTTTTTGGTTACGACATTGTTTTTCATGGTACAGCGTTGTATATTCCCCACAGGGAATGATTTTGACCATATATGATTAATTAGGGGTGTTTCGAAATGCAAATAGCCAAGGTCGTGCACAGAGCACCGATGCTGAGAACAATTGGTATCAATGGTTTTCTCCTACCGGTGTGGGTATGACGCTCATAGGAATGTTTGATAAAACATTCTAAATTCCGTTCATATGTAGTATTTTAGAATAGTTTTTACACAATATTGTCACGCCCTGGCTCTGGGGACTCTTGTATGTTGAGCCAGGGTGTTAGTTTCTTTGTGTAGTGTCTATGTTTCGTTTCCTATGTTCTGTTCTAGGTTATGTGTTTCTATGTTGGCCGGGGTGGTTCTCAATCAGAGGCAACGAGAATCAGCTGTTGCTTGTTGTCTCTGATTGGGAACCATACTTAGGCAGCCGTTTGTGCACTTGTCATTTGTGGGATCTTGTTCCGTGTAGGTTTGTGTTATTGACCGAGGACTTCACGTATCGTTTTGTTATTTTGTTAATTGTTGAAAAGTACCTATTAAAGTATGTACTCATATCACGCTGCGCCTTGGTCCAATCATTATGACGATCGTGACAGAAGATCCCACCAAAACTGGACCAAGCAGCGTGTGCAGGAGCAAACGCCGGGTAAGGAGCTGGAGCGGTTGGCGATGGCCCAGGTGGGCCAATGGTGGTCCTGGGAGGACATGTTCGCGGGTAAATGGCCATGGGCTAAAGTTAAAGCCCTGGCGAGAGAGGAGGTACGGCGCCAACAGTGTCGTCGTCGGACAGACGAGAGGCACCCCCAAGACATTTTTTTGGGGGGGCACACGGCATGGACGACGGGGCTGTTGGAGGCAGATACAGGGCGAGTTTGTGGACGAGGAGAGAAGGCCACCAGGTTACGGGGCCATTGGTCGTTAGAGGGAAGGAGAGTGTAGAGGCACGGCGAGAGGTACTGAGGTGTGTTACCAGTCCGGTCCGGCCCGTTCCTGATCCCCGCACAAGGCCAGTGGTGTGTGTTCCCAGTACGGTCCGGCCTGTTCCTGTCCCTCGCACCAAGCCTGTGATGCGCGTCACCAGCCCGGCCCGGCCTGTTCCTGCCCCTCGCACCAAGCCTGTGGTGCGCGTCGCCAGCCCGGTCCGGCCTGTTCCTGCCCTCGCACCAAGCCTGTGGTGCGCGTCGCCAGCCTGGCCCGGCCAGTTCCTGCCCCTCGCACCAAGCCAATGGTGCGCGTCGCCAGCCCGGCCCGGCCTGTTCCTGCCCCTCGCACCAAGCCAATGGTGCGCGTCGCCAACCCGGCCCGGCCTGTTCCTGCTCCCCGCACCAAGCCTATGGTGCGCGTCGCCAGCCCGGCCCGGCCTGTTCCTGCTCCCCGCACCAAGCCATTGGTGCGCGTCGCCAGCCCGGCCCGGCCTGTTCCTGCTCCCCGCACCAAGCCTGTGGTGCGCATCGCCAGCCCGGCCCGGCCTGTTCCTGCCCCTCGCACCAAGCCAATGGTGCGCGTCGCCAGCCCGACCCGGCCTGTTCCTGCCCCTCGCACCAAGCCAATGGTGCGCGTCGCCAGCCCGGCCCGGCCTGTTCCTGCTCCCCGCACCAAGCCTGTGGTGCGCGTCGCCAGCCCGGCCTGTTCCTGCCCCTCGCACCAAGCCAATGGTGCGCGTCGCCAGCCCGGCCCCACCTGTTCCTGCCCTTCGCACCAAGCCAATGGTGCGCGTCGCCAGCCCGGTCCGGCCTGTTCCTGCTCCCCGCACCAAGCCTGTGGTGCGCGTCGTCAGCCTGGTCCGGCCCGTTCCTGCTCCCCGCACCAAGCCAGTGGTGTGCGTCGTCAGCCCGGTCCGGTACTTCACGTATCGTTTTGTTGTTTTGTTAATTGTTTAATTTGTTTAATTAACTCATGTTTAATTAACTCATTATGACGATCGTGACAAATATTGATAAATGAGGCCCCTGGTGAGGAATGTGGGATTGATTCAGCTATCTCACAGGTCGGACATCACAAACAACATAGTCTCGCTTTGGAAAATAATCCTGTCCACACAGATGCATGTTAAGTAGGATCTAAGGACATTAACATGTCACTTTTGTGGTCCTCTCGGTTACCTCTCCTCCATTCTCTCCGCTATTTTGATCTCCCATTCTCCCATCCATCATCATTTATCTACATTCAATACATTTTTTCACTGGCCTGATGGCTCTCAGATGAAGCGACTATTGGGGTCTGAACCAAACGAAGACTGAAATACTATTTCCTGGTTGCTACACGTACACTTAGCTTTCTCTAGCTATCGCTCAGTGCTGCTGAGCGATGAATGTTGTGGTTCTTGTTTTCTAATTTCATCATATTGATGTGTCAACTTGTATTCATTCAGCAAATTTAGTTAATGAGTTCCGATGTATGTTTCTCATTAAAAAGCTATTCATTTGTCTGGTATTCCTCCTGAATACACATCGTACACACATAGAAATAGACAGGAAGAAAACAGATGAAAAGAGAGAGTAAGTGGAAAAGAAAGAAGTCCCTTAGGTAACATAGGACCTCCATCCTAGACATACGTCATGACCCTCATTGGCTCTTCGCTGAGTGATGTAATCTTTGCAGGGAAGTCGAGGGGTAATCTCTCTTTCTTTACCACCGTCTCTTTCTCTCTCTCGCATTCCTTCCCTCTCTCATTCTCTATCTCCATCTAACACAGAGATAGAGTAGTGGAGGCCCGTGGTAAGCTAGAAACATTATGCTTTTGGAGCTGCTGGTGGAAATAGCTCAAACAAGGGAAACTGTTTTAATGAGGCATTTTGGAGGGGACTGTGAAAGTGAACAGTATATTCCCTTGCTAACTTGGAGGTGATGCTTGAGATCATTATGTAGTTTTGAGTGTAAGGTATTTTGACGTCCTTTGCGTAGTTCAGTTTTGTAGAGTTCTGTTATGGATAGTTATAAACTAGATTAGCCTGCAGTTACCATATCAGTATCATTAGCTGTCATAAACTGTAGTTGTCACAGCAGCATTTCCTTTAGAAGAAGAAGAACATTACGAAATCATTAGTAATTTATTCCTTTGTGTTTCTCTAATTTTCTTGAAATATAATCCTATATGGAGAAAAAATAATGGTCCTCTTATCATGCTAGATCAAACTTAGTCATTCTGTGTTCATCTCTGCGCTAAGACACACATGTGGGCATGCAAGTGCGCTCTAAATGTATTGTAAAGTGTTACAAATAAACAAATCTATTGTAAATAGTTTTAGACATTACTGTACACCTTGTAGCGTTCTTATCTCCTTCATGTGTTATCTGCATGTCACAAAGGACATGGTGGTGTTCTTTTGTATGACCTCTGTATGCGGAGTTGTGTGTAGTAGTAGTAGTCTTTAGTAAAGAGCCTGGAGAGAGTTCTCTGTGGTCCCCAGAAGACCTGCCCACTCATGGGGAAAATAGCCCCATGTGAAGCAGGGAGAAAGCAGTGACATTTAGCACGCGCGCGTGCGCACACGCACACACATACACGTGCACACACACTCACACCAGACTACACACTCACACACACACAAGGATCAAATGAATACGGACGTGTTAGACTAGATTGTTATAAACATTGACCAGGTGCAAAGAAAGGCTGATCTTCATCATCATACGAATGTCATTCCTAATAAAAGCATGGTAAAGCTCGAAACAACACCACTTCCCTCTCTCACACGAGTAAATATGTCCAGTATTATACCATTTCATTAGAAGTGTGTACATGTATATATTTATGTTATAGAACAAACATCACACTGTAATAGAGTTTAAAAGACAACCTAATATGGATATCAGTGTCTGGCAGGTAGCTTAGCAGTTAAGAGCATTGGGCCAGTAGCCGAAAGGAAGCTGGTTCGAATCCCCGTGCAGACTAGGTGACAAATCTCTTGATGTGCCCTTGAGCAAGTGACTTAACCCTAATTGCTCCTGTAAGTCTCTCTGGAGAATGACTGAACTGTCAAATGTCCCACCCACACACCATATGAATTACCCATTGAAGCCCAGCAAGATGATTACACTGTCTTTGGAAGTCAGTGAAGCAAGCAGGCTTTCTTCCTACAGTGATAAAGTATGAGTATGATAGTCCCCTGTTCTGCAGCATAATCTGAAGGTCTTCAAGAAGAAGCAGAGGCTGGACCATTAGAAAGGATATTTGAGGGATAAAGGAACATCAGATCATCACTATCCCGTTGTCTGTATTTTCTATTTGGACATACAGTAGTGTTTGTACATTCACAGAGTGTGTTCTGTCCTGAATGTATTGACAATGATCCATAGCTGTTTCTGTTTAGGCTTACATTGCCGGTAAATGAATCCATATTGCTGACATTGATCCTGCTTTGTACACTGCACAGTAGGCATATATAAACAAATGTGTTTACCCAAAGTATACTTTGATTGTAACATTCTCACCATGCTTTCCACAAGCACTGATATATACACAGCATGAAAAACCTTTAAACTAAACGAATAGTTGCTTATTCTTTTTCTTTTCCTCTCTCTTTCAAACCCAACAAATCATGTTCAATTTGAGAGCAAAAGGAACAGGGAATGAGCGAGGGAGCACTCAATATTTCATAACGCTATCAGCTTTCAAAGTTTAGAGTTGGGCCTTGTGATGAAATCCCCAAGTCTTAAAATAAACCATGGCTAAGGGTTTTGATCTCCCATTCCACTTTCTCACTCTCCTCTCCTGGGTTACTGAAGTCCTTCGTTGTGAATGGAAGTTGAAAGGTCTCCTGCACTTGGAGGTCCACTCTGTTGCACAGGGTTTTACACCATCCAGACAATAGACAACACCACAGTATATGATTGTGTCATATTAAAGCACGGAAGGATGTCTCTTATTGGCACAGAACAAAGACCTCCAAGATCTTAACTGACCTTTTGTATAAATGGGTTAGTGTGAATAGTGGACTGCTGGGCGTAGTGCTAAAAGGGATTAACTGCGTAAAATAAAGTTTTGCTGTAATGAGTCAATTCATTCATTCCAATTTCATAGTCTGATAGAAAGTGGAAGAAAGTATGTGATTGGAACAAACCCAAATAACCAAATAAAATTTTTCATAAACATGATTTGAAACAAGCTAATAATATAAGTGTTTTATATTGGTTTTGAAACATTCAGTCCATTACTTTTGGCCCACCATTGTTGTAATAGCCTGTAGGCAGGAGGAAGGCCGTGTAGAGAGGGCATGCTGCATATGGAAGACTGAGCTATGCACTGTGTTTAGATACAGTCCTGGTGTCTGGCCTGAGGCCAGCTCTCTTGTCCTGTCAGCTTGGTCCCCGGGCTGCCACCAAAGAGCTGTCAGTTCTTTGTCCAGCTAGCAACTGTGATTAAGAAGTTAACAGGAAAGACAACTTCTACTTCCCCAGTAAGGTGCAAAGGTAGCCAAAATAGAGTAAGGGTTTTGATGCTGTAGCTGTATGACGTGATGGGATTCAGTGAGGTGGTTAAACTAATAGAATGTGTGTTATCTGCTTTAATTAACTGTCATTCTGTCAAACTGGCATGAATGTGTTTGTATTGGTTGCATAATGCATTGAATTGCACTAGCTGAAGCACAATGAAGGACGAGAATTTGTTTCTGTAAAAGATAACTTTCACACAGTAGATTTTGTATTTTTCTCTCAGATTAACGTAATAATGTTTTTGTTTCATTTGTAACCATTGCAGTGCATTGTCGTTGGCACCACCGTCAATGTCTACATCATTATCTCCATTCCCATCATCATTATCATCCCCATCATCAATGTCATCACCACCAGCTCTAGCAATCAGCGTCCATTGCCATGATATGTTGCTCAGTCCGTACTCCCTCAGTATGGTTGCAAGCTGTGTGGCTGATAGCATTTAGATAGAGGACCCTGTTACCATGCTAGAGGCTCCACTTGTTGCCTTGGTGACCAGCTCATCTATTTGCATGGCCAGTTCCCTGTGCTTCTTAAAAGTGAGTCATGTGTGCCAACTATGGTGATTAGATTTGTCATCACACACCAATTTGTGTTTTCACTGAAGATAATAGATTGTTTAATTATCTCCCTCTCCCTTCTCGTCTCTCTCTCTCTCTCTCTCTCTCTCTCTCTCTCTCTCTCTCTCTCTCTCTCTCTCTCTCTCTCTCACTCTCACTCTCTCGCTCAGTTGGCAACTTGGGACTCAACTCGTGGGCTGAACGGTAGTCTAAAGGAGAGTCGGATAGAAAACGGCATGCAAGGAGTGACGGTCAAGGTGGTAACATTACTGGTAAGTGCTTACTCACTACCAACTCACTACCAACTCACTACCAACTCACTACCAACTCATTACCAACTCAATACCAACTGTCCACGTTGATGCTATACTCCTTTTCTGTGTAGTAGGATTAGGACATAATGTGAGGTCTTCTTCTCCATCTGGCTCTGTGGATCTACGACAAGTCCGGCCCTAGCCTTTTGAGGGCCCTAAGCAACATTTTAGTGGCCCTCCTCTTGACAACGGAGAGAAGAAATTGCCATTTTGCCATAGGGTGGAGAGACATTCTTGCAGTTTATAGCTAATTTCCTGCAATTATTCTGCTCATTTTGCCATGACTTATGCCATGTTAATATGATATCTGAGTGAGAGTGACTAACAAAATCAATGGGGGCCACCTGGAGGTCAGGGCCCCTGGGCATGTGCCCTGCGTTCCCGGTTGGTCATTTGACCATGATTACTACAAGTTTGTGGCGAAATCCTGCACTTCTGCACATCCTGCACCACTTTAGGAGCGCACCAGCTGTCAGGAAGGAGGAAGTAAATATAGCTCTTCCTTCTCTGTGTGATAGCTCTCGGTTGGCGTGGCAGTTTTGACAGTGTGTGCATTTCTTTGCAGAAGTCTTGTTTATTTTTGCCGTGCTTAGTTTATGAACGTTTTAAGTCAGATTGCCGTGTACAGCTCTACTGTGTGTTTGGAATCTGTTGGGACCGCTCTTTCCATTGATTGCATGGATTATTAGCAACATTGTTGTGGAGCTTTTATGAGACAAACTAAACTAACCAAAGAGTGTGTCGGACGGAGGGAGGGACGAATATAGCATATAATATTTTTTTTCTCTCATTGTGGTCCTCTGTAGCTCAATTGGTAGAGCATTGCGCTTGTAACGCCAGGGTAGTGGGTTTGATCCCCGGGACCACCCATACGTAAAAATGTATGCACACATGACTGTAAGTTGCTTTGGATAAAAGCGTCTGCTAAATATTATTGTGCTGTGGTCCTTTTTATTCAATGCTGCTGTGGAACTTTTGCACAGCAGTACTTACTTTAAGGGAGGTTGCGTGTGAGTTTATTATTTTTTATTATTGTTTGAACTGTATTGATTTTTTGTGGGACTACTGAGATTTGGTTTACACACATACCGTTATGTCCCACTCCCTCCACCACTGGGAGGTAATACAGATTATTGCAAATCCTCTAAGGTTGATGACTGGGTTCTTTCTGGTCAGTTGTTTCTATGAAGTTGCCTCTGAGTTGCTCTGACATTATTATTGTATGAGGTATTATTGGTTGGTTTAGCCCTGTGCTGTGACTGGTGTGCATATGGTGTGTCTTATCCGTTCTCTCCACTGGCTATCTGGCAAACAGGCTATACTCTAGGACCTAGGCAGTCTCTTCTGCTGATGTGTGTGTGTCTGGTACAGGTACTCTCTTTATTCTACTGTTAAATCGGCAGGGTTAATACCTGCCTGGCGCCTGAACAAAAATCTTTACCTTTACCCCTCTCTAACAATACCTCTACAGGTATTGTAGATAACTGGCTAGACTAATTTACCAATCTAAAAAATGTTAGCTGACATGAGCTAATTGAGTGACTGTCAGTGACTGACATAACAAGAGAAAAACTGCTGATGTACAACCAAATTATGAAATTGCACAGAGTGTATTCTACTAATCTAACCCTCAACAGTAAGTTGAGACCCCGACTGAGTTCCTAAAAACTAGCAGCCACGGGGACCCTAAGCAGTCGTTTATGTCGCTTAGTGGCTAGGACCGACCCTGATCTAGGACATCTGTAAGACATAAACTCCAACCGTACAGCTCATCCTTAGCTGCTGCCTTAGCTTCTGTTCTTTCTCTTCACACAAGATTTACCTGTTCCATATTTATTCAAATAAGTTCTGCTCGGCTTCCTCTTGGCAGTGCCGTTTAATCATGACGTTTTTTCCAATCCACCCCAGCAGCTTTCCTCTTCAACTCACTTTTCCACCCATTCAGTTCAGCCCTGACACTCTTTCCCATAAAGAAGAGCCATGGTTTACCGCAGTAAATTTAGAGTGGTAATTTCTGCCTGATGAAGTGTCACCTCTCCACAGCACTGGGTATTACAGGTCAACAACCACCCAGAAGACTCGTTATGAAGATGAAGTTTGATATAGAAACTGCAGCTGGTTTTCAGAAAGTTGTCACACAAAAGTCCTAAATGAATACTGTTCTACCTGTCGGTTGAACTGGACCAGTTAATGAAACTAGGCTGGCCTTTTGACAAATGATGGGACTGTGAATTAATGCACACAGACACAACTCTGTAAAATGTACAGTAGTGTTTCAACTTTTGGCTACAAAAAGACTCTCTGTATGTTGTCATGTAGTTAAAGTTATTTATTTATGTTATCCAACAGGAGGATCCCTTTGTGATGGTAGCTGAGAACATCCTTGGCCAGCCTAAACGCTACAAAGGCTTCTCCATAGATGTTCTGGATTCTCTGGCCAAGATCCTGGGCTTCAGGTATGAGATCTACCAGGTGGCCGATGGGAAGTATGGCTCCCCTACCTCAAATGGCTCCTGGAACGGCATGATCGGAGATCTCATCAGTAAGGTAAGTCTGTTCATCACAACTGGAGTTTGTACTGTTTATTTTGAAGGTTGATCGATAGTTTGCTGTTGACTGCTCTGGGGACATCATCTTGCCTATTGCTGCAGTTCTATCAGCCCTTGGTAGCTGACTGTAGCCTTGACACAGTGGAGTCCATTATAATTTGGGCCTTCTTGGAAAGATACTTCACCTCACATGTTCTTCAGTGTGATGGCTCTCTATTGTGGCAGATCTGATATGGCCAAATTATGTTTGCATCAGAGTGGACCCACTACAGTCTGGCCATCAGGCTGACGGTCAGGCTGCTCCAGATAAAGCAGTCCCACCAGTGCAGGAGGGACTTCAACTCAGCAGGCTAACAATGCTAACAGTAGGAGAGTGAGTGGGCAGGTGGGGAGTAAGTTGGCATGGGACAATTATATCACCCAATGGAGTAGATCATAACCAGTAGAAATAAGACTGTTGTTGGCTTTTTTGCATTATTTTGCACAATGTGCAAGTCCCTGTAATTTCCTGTAAGTGAGCTTGCTGCAGAGAATGCAGCCCAGATGAGCTACTTTTCAGCCCTTCACACTAATGATAATCTGCAGACAATATCACTTCATGGAGGGACAACTTATCTTTGATTATGGCCTTGAGTTAGAGAGCTATTGTTTAGCCCAACAATCCAGACATATGATTTGTGTCATAGGGTCCCACTCCAGCAGCAGGTGTCCAAAACCATGCCATTACCAGTGTGTTGACAATGCTGTGAAATGAGGAGAAAAACAGATACACCAGCACTGGACACTAGCAAAATGTGATCAGTGTACTGTAACTCTGTCATTTCAGATTAACGTTTACAATAAAGCTTTACAATAAAAGGATTTAGTTGATTGCCATGTGGAATGTCTGACCTCTATAGGTCTGCATTAGTGCCAGGGACCTCATGATACAATATTATTACAATACTTAGGTGCCAATATGATATGTATTGTGATTCTCACGATTCTATATGTATTGTGATTCGACACTGAGATTTTATTGCCATTTCATGTTCCAAACATATTGCTCACCATATGTCTGCTGCAGAGAGACAAGAGAGAGCATGAGAAAATGAGTTTGGTTCAGTCAGGGAAAGTGCTGAAAAAATGCTGTCTCACTGTTTAAAAAGAAGATGGAGAAAAAGCACGGCCTTCTGCTGTGTGAAATAAAAAATAACAGAGGGCAAAATCATGACGCTTTCATTTCAATCCCAAAGAGCAAACAAAAAACCACAACAGACAGACATTTTACTTTATTTTATTTGCCAAACATCAACAAAAGATTATGATCTCCGAACCAACAGCTTCAATGTCATGGCTGTAACTGATGTATCTCTCTATCTATACACAGCGAGCAGACATGGCAGTATCAGCCATCACCATAACTCCAGAGAGGGAGAGCGTGGTGGACTTTAGCAAGCGCTACCTGGACTACTCCGTGGGGATTCTGATGAGGAAGTCAGAGGAGAAGATCAATATCTTCTCTCTCCTAGCGCCCTTTGACCTGGCCGTGTGGGCGTGCATCGCTGCCGCCATCCCCGTGGTCGGGGTCATGATCTTCATCCTGAGGCGCGTCCAGTCAGTCCGCTCCCAGAATCCCCCAGGGGGACACCAGGCCACCTCTGTGTCCACCTCCCTGCAGAGCGCCATCTGGATTGTCTACGGAGCCTTTGTGCAGCAAGGTGAGCTTGGTAATGTGGCATCACAAGAGAAGAAACAGGGTACACCAGCATCTTGCAGCAAAGTTGCTTCATATACAGTGAAATGCTTACTTGTTACAATATCACCAACAACAAGACAGCGACTTTTGACCATCGTGGTACCTCAGTCCGTTGGCAGCAATATGACACAAACATAGATAGATCCATAGATGGCTAGATGTATATAAATACACTACCAGTCAAAAGTTTGGACACAACTACTCATTCAAGGGTTTTTCTTTATTTTTAATATTTTTTACATTGTAGAATAATAGTGAAGACATCAAAACTATGAAATAACACACATGGAATCATGTAGTAACCAAAAAAGTGTTAAACAAATCAAAATATATTTTATGTTTGAGATTCTTCAAATAGCCACCCTATGCCTTGATGACAGCTTTGCACACTCTTGGCATTATCTCAACCAGCTTCATGAGATAGTCACCTGGAATGCATTTCAATTAAACAGGTGTGCCTTCTTAAAAGTTAATTAGTGGAATTTCTTTCCTTCTTAATGCGTTTGAGCCAATCAGTTGTGTTGTGACAAGGTAGGGGGGTATACAGAAGATAGCCCTATTTGGTAAAAGACCAAGTCCATATTATGGCAAGAACAACTCAAATAAGCAAAGAGAAACAACAGTCCATCATTACTTTAAGATATGAAAGTCAGTCAATATGGAACATTTCAAGAACTTTGAACATTTATTCAAGTGCAGTCGCAAAAACCATCAAGCGTTATGATGAAACTGGCTCTAATGAGGACCGCCACAGGAATGGAAGACCCAGAGTTACCTCTGCTGCAGAGGATAAGTTAATTAGAGATAACTGCACCTCAGATTGCAGCCCAAATAAATGCTTCACAGAGTTCAAGTAACAGACACATCTCAACATCAACTGTTCAGAGGAGACTGCGAGAATCAGGCCTTCATGGTCGAATTACTGCAAAGAAACCACTACTAAAGGACACCAATAATAAGAAGAGACTTGCTTGGGCCAAGAAACACGAGCAATGGACATTAGACCGGTGGAAATCTGTCCTTTGGTCTGATGAGTCCAAATTTGAGATTTTTGGTTCCAACCGCCGTGTCTTTGTGAGATGCAGAGTAGGTAAACGGATGATCTCCGCATGTATATTTCCCACCGTAAAGCATGGAGGAGGAGATGTTATGGTGTGGGGGTGCTTTGCTGGTGACACTGTCTGTGATTTATTTAGAATTCAAAGCACACTTAACCAGCATGGCTACCACAGCATTCTGCAGTGATACGCCATCCCATCTGGTTTGGGCTTAGTGGGACTATCATTTGTTTTTCAACAGGACAATGACCCAACACACCTCCAGGCTGTGTAAGGGCTATTTTACCAAGAAGGAGAGTGATGGAGTGCTGCACCAGATGACCTGGCCTCCACAATCCCCCAACCTCAACCCAATTGAGATGGTTTGGGATGAGACCGACCGCAAAGTGAAGGAAAAGCAGCCAACAAGTGCTCAGCATATGTGGGAAGACTGTTGGAAAAGCATTCCAGGTGAAGCTGGTTGAGAGAATGCCAAAAGTGTGCAAAGATGTCATCAAGGCAAAGGGTGGCTATTTGAAGAATCTCAAATACAAAATATATTTTGATTTGTTTAACACTTTTTTGGTTACTACATGATTCCATATGTATTCTTTCATAGTGTTGATGTCTTCACTATTATTCTACATTGAATGAGTAGGTGTGTCCAAACTTTTGACTGGTGCTGTATATAACCAGACATATAAGCAATAGAAAAGGCTTTTGTTATGTCCCTATGAATGCCACACATACAGTTAGCAGCACAGAGTGGTTTCATTTGAAGCATGGAGCCCATTTTCCACTATAGCATTTAAAGGGTTCCTTTGATGGAAGGAATATCAGGTATTTGAGTCTGGTCTGGATCCAGGCATCTAAGATGTGAATAAATGACTCCTTCAGCAACCCCTGTTAAACCCTCAACGTCATCTATTAAAGTATGGCACTTTGAATCTGGGTTTGGCGGATGGCAGGAGAACACTACCTGCCCCAATGCATAGTGCCAACTGTAAAGTTAGGTGGAGAAGGAATAATGGTCTGGGGCCATTTTTCATGGTTTGGGCTAGGCCCCTTAGTGCCAGTGAAGGAAAATCGTAACGCTACAGCCTACAATGACATTCTAATCTAGACGATTCTGTGCTCCCAACTTTGTGGCAACAGTTTGGGGAAGGCCCTTTCCTGTTTCAGCATGACAATGCCCCCGTGCTCAAAGCGAGGTCCATAATGAAATGGTTTGTCGAGATCGGTGTGGAAGAACTTGACTGGCCTGCACAGAGCCCTGACCTCAACCCCATCGAACATCTTTGGGATGAATTGGCCTGCAGCAATGTTCCAACATCTAGAGGAAAGCCTTCCCAGAAGAGTGGAGGCTGTTATAGCAGCAAAGGGGAGACAAACTACATATTAATAAGCATAATTTTGGAATTAGATGTTCGACGAGCAGGTGTCCACATATTTTTGGTCATTTTACATTTAGTTTTGAGTATATTTGACCCTATGACCTTGTGCCTTTAGGTCAAGTTCCACAAATGCCTCTCTGAGACGAATCTCCTGGAACCTCTTGACCTCTTGACCTTGGCAAACAGTGCCTTGCAAAAGTATTCATCCCCCTTGGCGTTTTGCCTATTTTGTTGCCTTACAAGCTGGAATAAAATTGATTTTTTGGGGGTTTGTATCATTTGTTATTGTGAAGTGGAAATGTCTAGGAGCAACAACGGCTCAGCCGCAAAGTGGTAGGCCACACAAACCCCCCCAAAAATCTATTTTAATTCCAGGTTGTAAGGCAACAAAATAGGAAAAATGCCAAGGGGGGTGAATAATTTCGCAAGCCACTGTAAGTGCCTCAAGCCAATTTAATAAAACTCACTGAGGCTTGAACACAATAATACTCTGGTTGTCTTCTTTTTCTTTTTAAAACAGTCCTTAGGGTACATCATTGATAGTGACACTCGGAGACAAATGCGTGTTCTTTTTTTCACACACCCTGAATCTCTCAGATGACATTTCTGTGGTTTTAGTCTTCAAAATGAGAATTCACATTGACATTTCCTCATCTGTTTCCTGTGTAGTTAGACAGAGTGCTTAGACCTCTGCTACAGGGAGAGAGAGACAGCTATGAAAAAGCTTATCTCATAGATGGATCTTCTACTAGCTGCCTGGGAAAACAGTGGCATTGTGAAGGATAATTTAGAGAGGAAACGTTGTTGGTAGAAAGAGGGTTAAAGAGAGAGAGCAAAATTGAGACAGAAATGGACAGATTGAGAGATACAGTGAGACAGTTAGAAATAGTGAGATTAAAGTATATTGATACAGAGACAGGTGAGAGAGAGTAGAATAAATGATTGAGATCTCATTTTCAAGGGGTCCTGAAAAATACAGAAACATTATAAATGTACACCAGATCAATAGGACCAACAGGCTCAAATAAAACCGACAGAACAATGGTGCAATAAATTGTGATATCACAAACAGTGAATCAAATCAGCATAATGTTATTGTTCAAGACTTCGTACAGTACACTATATCTTATGTTGTTGTGTTCCTAGGGGGAGACTCCATCCTGGGTTCTGTGGCTCTGCGTATCGTCATGGGCAGCTGGTGGCTCTTCACCCTCATTGTGTGTTCCTCCTACACGGCCAATCTGGCAGCCTACCTCACTGTGTCCCGAATGGACAACGCTGTACGGTATGTTATCAACAGTTGTCAACCCTGTTGCTCAGTGTATCCTTCCATATTCAAGACTCAATGTCCGATGTCATGATTTCCTGGTGGTAAGCCACCCTGTGTCTTCAACTGGCTAGGATACTGGTATGTCTAACCTTTTCCAGCATTGACCTGAACTGCCAATTCTCTGGTGTTATTTGCCTTTGTGGGTTAGATCTCACCCATGTATGCAGATTTAGACATGCCAAAAACTCAAGTTGTGCAGGCTGTTGACATAAATGTGGACTAGGGCTGCGTTTAGACAGGCAGCCCAATTCTGATTTTTTTTCCACCAGTTAGTCTTTTGACCAATCAGATCAGGTCTGAAAAAGATCTGATGTGAAAAGATCTGATGTGATTGGTCAAAAGACCAACTGGTGGAAAACAATATCAGAATTGGGCTGCCTGTCTAAACGCAGCCTATGACACACAATTGTAATTCCTGACCCACTCCTTATAACAAATTTGCTCTCCAAATGTTATTTGTCAATGAATCCAATTTAGCACACTCCTTTCCTGAAGGGCAGGCGGAGAGGTGTTTGATTGTGTTTAGTCTGTCCGGTGTCGAGCAAATAGCACAAGTGGGTTACAGGGAAGAATGCTAAATAGCAACTAGATCCTTTATATAATGGCTTATTGTTCAAGCATCTGTACCCACAACCACAGTGCCCATCAGTACAAGACTGCAATATAACTGGACAACGTCTTTCTACTGCTCAGACGCAATTAGTGTGTCTGTATAGCTGTGGAGAGTGGAAGTAATACAGTCAGAGGATGGAGAAGATTACAGAAGATAGATCTATATTGTCTTGGGGCTAAATCCAGACTCGAGATGGCAGGAATGATTTCAACAATAAACGCTATCACCCCCATAAGCCAACATTTGCTCGCTTTAATCCTTCCATAAACTCAATGTAATGAATATTGGTGTGATAATTCCTTCTCATTCTCTATTGAAAGAAGATAGACAGTAATCACCATGCCTCAGGGTGGAGAGGTTACATTAAAGGACTGGGATTCAATTTATCACAATCAGATTGTTGTCGCTTTGCAGAACAAAATGACAAACTCTTCTAATCTTCACACTAATTGACTAATTAACTCATGTATCACAGTAACCAGGGTTTGTTTGTTTGGCAGACAAACACATAATAGACAGTTTGCAAGTTATTAGCCCTGGGCTTTAGTACTATCAAATATGCAGTGAGGAAAATCTGCACAGCAAAATGTCCCTTTGAATCAACCCTTAGAGAAATCACACCAATATAAACAGTATTTTGTCACTTCATGATAGCAGCATGGTGAAGAATGTTTTTGCCAAAACATTTCCTTAATGCTCTTTCAAGGGATTGAGACCCACGTATTCAGCGGAGCCCATCTCCTGATATTTACAAAGCCATACAAATATGCACTACAATTAACAACCAATTTATAAACTCATCAGAACCAAGACAAGCACCTTCAGACTAGAGCCAGAGACCACAGTAAGTCATTTAGCACTGTCAAGCTGATATGATTCCTACAACACATCAGAAGGCATTAATGACACTAGAGAGGAAGACATGGGAGGAGAGGGGGGGAGGGAATGTATCAGTGCCCCCTGAAATGGTTTTGAATCTCCACCCGACTATTACATCTAATGACGGTGTCTGCTGTATTGATTTTGGCTTCAGGGGGGTATGGATGGAGGGGAAGCAGGGAGTGCATTAGGAAGTGGGCGTAGGGCGTATCAGATATATGTGCCACACTCAAAAAAATCGGACACACAATAGGTGTTCCATTAGCAAACTGTCAATCACTTTCCATAGAACAGTGATTTTAAAGGAAGCATGACCACAGTCCATTGTTGACGATTCAGACATTCAGTATGTAGGCATACGTGTGATATGATTAGCAAACTACACATGATATTGATTTGTCAAAATGAGAGAGAATCAAAATACACTTTCATGTTTTTGTAATGTGTATACCACTCCTGTTGTTCTCACCTGTCCAGTTCTCTTACTGTAGATACTGGAGAAGGGGGTCAAGAAGGGCACAGAGAAGGGAAGAGAGATACTGGATTTGATTCCACACAGTCACTGTAGCTAATAATTCTGCCTTATCTGAAGGATCTCTAACTAGAGACACTAACTAGAGATACTAACCACATTTATGACACTAACTAGAGGTAAGAGACAGAACTAGTCTGTTTGGTAACATCGCTAATAGACCAGACACTAACTAGAGGCAAGAGACAGAACTAATCTGTTTGGTAACATCGCTAATAGACCAGACACTAACTTGAGGTAAGAGACAGAACTAGTCTGTTTGGTAACATCGCTAATAGACCAGACACTAACTAGAGGCAAGAGACAGAACTAGTCTGTTTGGTAACATCGCTAATAGACCAGACACTAACTAGAGGTAAGAGACAGAACTAGTCTGTTTGGTAACATCGCTAACAGACCTGACGCTAACTAGAGGCAAGAGACAGAACTAGTCTGTTTGGTAACATCGCTAATAGACCAGACACTAACTAGAGGTAAGAGACAGAACTAGTCTGTTTGGTAACATCGCTAACAGACCTGACGCTAACTAGAGGCAAGAGA
Organism: Coregonus lavaretus; assembly: GCF_964263955.1. Classification (NCBI taxonomy): domain Eukaryota; kingdom Metazoa; phylum Chordata; class Actinopteri; order Salmoniformes; family Salmonidae; genus Coregonus; species Coregonus lavaretus. The sequence goes on along the minus strand of NC_140023.1, from coordinate 8,452,428 downwards.
CAGAACTAATCTGTTTGGTAACATCGCTAATAGACCAGACGCTATCTAGAGGTAAGAGACAGAACTAGTCTGTTTGGTAACATCGCTAATAGACCAGACACTAACTAGAGGTAGAGACAGAACTAGTCTGTTTGGTAACATCGCTAATAGACCAGACACTAACTAGAGGTAAGAGACAGAACTAGTCTGTTTGGTAACATCGCTAATAGACCATACACTAACTAGAGGTAAGAGACAGAACTAGTCTGTTTGGTAACATCGCTAATAGACCAGACACTAACTAGAGGCAAGAGACAGAACTAGTCTGTTTGGTAACATCGCTAATAGACCAGACACTAACTAGAGGTAAGAGACAGAACTAGTCTGTTTGGTAACATCGCTAATAGACCAGACGCTATCTAGAGGTAAGAGACAGAACTAGTCTGTTTGGTAACATCGCTAAAAGACCAGACACTAACTAGAGGTAAGAGACAGAACTAGTCTGTTTGGTAACATTGCTAAAAGACCAGACACTAACTAGATGTAAGAGACAGAACTAGTCTGTTTGGTAACATCGCTAACAGACCAGACACTAACTAGAGGTAAGAGACAGAACTAGTCTGTTTGGTAACATCGCTAACAGACCAGACGCTAACTAGAGGTAAGAGACAGAACTAGTCTGTTTGGTAACATTGCTAACAGACCAGACACTAACTAAAGTATATTAATCTAATGTGGAAGTTGGGAGAGTTATATTTGAGTGTTTCAGTGAAACGTGAGAGAGGCCCCGCTCTCTCGCTTTCCCAGATGCTTAGTTAATTTCATTCCGATCTCCTTTGCATTATTGTAGCCTTTTCTGTAACCTGTCAACTATGTGTCTGTCTATCCCTGTTCTCTCCTCTCCGCACAGGCCATACAAACGCTTCACACGGCGTGGCTGCTGCCACTCTAATCTGGTGGTCCCTGCGCGCACGACCCACGTGGAGTTCCAGGTCTCCGGTAGCCTCTGGAACTGCCGTTCATCAATGAGCTTGACGCCTTGATAAGTTCCTTTCCTGAGGATGGCTCACCCCTCACAGTTCTGATGACTTTAACCTCCCTACGTCTGCCTTTGACTCATTTCTCTCTGCCTCCTTCTTTCCACTCCTTTCCTCTTTTGACCTCACCCTCACACTGTCCCCCCCTACTCACAATGCAGGCAATATGCTTGACCTCATCTTTACTAGATCTGTTCTTCTACTAATCTCACTGCAACTCCCCTCCAAGTCTCCGACCACTACTTCGTATCTTTTCTCTCTCGCTCTCCTCCAACACTACTCACTCTGCCCCTACTCAGATGGTAATGTGCCGTCGCAATCTTCGCTCTCTCTCTCCCGCTACTCTCTCGTCTTCCATCCTATCATCTCTTCCCTCTGCTAAATCCTTCTCCCTCCAATCTCCTGATTCTGCCTCCTCAACCCTCCTCTCCTCCCTCTCTGAATCTTTTGACTCTCTATGTCCCCTATCCTCCCGGCCGGCACGGTCCTCCCCTCCTGCTCCGTGGCTTGACAATTCATTGCGAGCTCAGAGAACAGGGATCCGGGCAGCCGAGCGGAAATGGAGGAAAACTAGACTCCCTGCGGACCTGTCATCTTTCCACTCCCTCCTCTCTACATTCTCTTCCTCCGTTTCTGCTGCTAAAGCTACTTTCTATCACTCTAAATTTCAAGCCTCTGCCTCTAACCCTAGGAAGCTCTTTGCCACCTTCTCCTACCTGCTGAATCCTCCTCCTCATCCTCCTCCTCCCCCTCCCTCCTCCCTCTCTGTGGATGACTTTGTCAACCATTTTGAAAAGAAGGTTGACGACATCCAATCCTCATTTATTAAGTCAAATGACACCGCTGGTCCTGCTCACACTGCCCTACCCTATGCTTTGACTTATTTCTCCCTCTCTCTCCAGATGAAATCTTGCGACTTGTGATGGCCGGCCGCCCAACAACCTGCCCGCTTGACCCTATCCCCTCCTCTCTTCTCCAGACCATTTCCAGAGACCTTCTCCCTTACCTCACCTCGCTCATCAACTCATCCTTGTCCACTGGCTATGTCCCTTCCATCTTCAAGAAAGTGAGAGTTGCACCCCTCCTCAAAAAACCTACACTCGATCCCTCCGATGTCAACAAATACAGACCAGTATCCCTTCTTTATTTTCTCTCCAAAACTCTTGAGCGTGCCGTCTATAGCCAACTCTCCTGCTATCTCTCTCAGAATGACCTTCTTGATCCAAACCAGTCAGGTTTCAAGACTGGTCATTCAACTGAGACTGCTCTTCTCTGTGTCACGGAGGATCTCCGCACTGCTAAAGCTAACTCTCTCTCCTCTGCTCTCATCCTTCTAGACCTATCTGCTGCCTTTGATACTGTGAACCATCAGATCCTCCTCTCCACCCTCTCCGAGTTGGGCATCTCCAGCGCGGCTCACTCTTGGATTGCGTTCTACCTGACAGGTCGCTCCTACCAGGTGGCGTGGCGAGAATCTGTCTCCGCACCACGTGCTCTCACCACTGGTGTCCCCCAGGGCTCAGTTCTAGGCCCTCTCCTATTCTCTCTATACACCAAGTCACTTGGCTCTGTCATATCCTCACATGGTCTCTCCTATCATTGCTACGCAGACGACACACAATTAATCTTCTCCTTTCCCCCTTCTGATAACCAGGTGGCGAATCGCATCTCTGCATGTCTGGCAGACATATCAGTGTGGATGTCGGATCTCCACCTCAAGCTGAACCTCGGCAAGACGGAGCTGCTCTTCCTCCCGGGGAAGGACTGCCCACTCCATGATCTCGCCATCACGGTTGACAACTCCGTTGTGACCTCCTCCAAGAGTGCAAAGACCCTTGGCGTGACCATCGACAACACCCTGTCGTTCTCCGCTAACATCTAAGCGGTGACCCGATCCTGTAGGTTCATGCTCTACAGCATTCGCAGAGTACAATCCTACCTTACACAGGAAGCGGCACAGTTCCTAATCCAGGCACTTGTCATCTCCCGTCTGGATTACTGCAACTCGCTGTTGGCTGGTCTCCCTGCCTGTGCCATTAAACCCCTAAAACTCATCCAGAACGCTGCAGCCCGTCTGGTGTTCAACCTTCCCAAGTTCTCTCACGTCACCCCGCTCCTCCGCACACTCCACTGGCTTCCAGTTGAAGCCCGCATCTGGGCATTCCCGAGTGGCGCAGTGGTCTAAGGCACTGCATCGCAGTGCTAGCTGTGCCACTAAAGATCCTGGTTCGAATCCAGGCTCTGTCGTAGCCGGCCGCGACCGGGAGACCCATGGGGCGGCGCACAATTGGCCCAGTGTTGTCCAGGGTAGGGGAGGGAATGGCCGGCAGGGATGTAGCTCAGTTGGTAGAGCATGGCGTTTGCAACGCCAGGGTTGTGGGTTCGTTTCCCACGGGGGGCCAGTATTAAAAAAATTAAATAATGTATGCACTCACTAACTGTAAGTCGCTCTGGATAAGAGCGTCTGCTAAATGACAAAAAAAATAAAAATCTGCTACAAGACCATGGTGCTTGCCTACGGAGCTGTGAGGGGAACGGCACCTCCTTACCTTCAGGCTCTGATCAGTCCCTACACCCAAAAGAGGGCATTGCGTCCTTCCGCCTCTGGCCTGCTGGTCCCCCTACCTCTGCGGAAGCACAGTTTCCGCTCAGCCCAGTCAAAACTGTTCACTGCTCTGGCACCCCAATGGTGGAACAAGCTCCCTCATGACGCCAGGACAGCGGAGTCACTGACCACCTTCCGGAGACACTTGAAACCCTACCTCTTTAAGGAATACCTGGGATAGTATGAAAGTAATCCTTCTACCCCACCCCCACAAAAAGAAAAAAAAGAATATTAAAAAAATATATATATATGACAGAAGAAAAAAAAAATAGGTACAAGATAAATAATAAATTATTGACAAATAATTCAAAAAATATATATATAAAACAAATGAATTATTAATATACTTGAAAAATTATTAATTAAAAAATTAGAAAAATATTTAAAAATAGATTGTAAAGTGATTGTCCCACTGGCTATCATAAGGTGAATGCACCAATTTGTAAGTCATTCTGGATAAGAGCGTCTGCTAAATGACGTAAATGTAAATGTAAATGTAATCTCTGTTTTTCTGCCATGGATGTACTGTTCATGTTACGGAACTCTACGGGAAGGGACATAAAACACCAGTCCAGTCCAGACTCTCCTTCATGAAAATGGAACTGAAATAAGCCACAATGCAGTCTATCAGGTCTAGTGACAGGGACTAAGAAATACCTCAGCATCCTTGCCAGATAGTTGGCTTAATGTCGTAGTCTCGATATGTGCAAATAATTTGGCTGTTTCTTAGGTAATTGGAGGAAACACAATTATATATGCTTAGCGTAGCTGAGACACATACAAATGTGAATGTTTGTCACTAGAGTTTGGAAATGCACAAACAATTCTCAATGACTCATACATTGCATAACGTAAATTCACAGGTAACATAGTCAGTAGGTTAAGTATACAGTACGTATGGAAATCAGTATTATTGGAAATCAGCATGAGGAATAATAATAACAATGACAAGCAACACGAAATACACCCAAATTCTAAAGAAACATAACATTAATTGGCAAGGCTCTTAACCCTTGGCTGGTTATGTAGGCAGTAACTTATGCTACCTTATCAAGGTTCATTAACACAATTAACACATTATGTGGGTTATATGATCAATACTGGCCAAGGTCATAAAATACAATGTTCTGTTCATTACCTTTATCTCAGGGGACAAATCGAAGACAAAGCAACAGTGTTTTCCTCTGGTGATTGTACATGATGCAGCATAACTGTTGCATTTTAAACTCGCCATGAAATACTGCACTGTAGATAAACGCCAATTTGGGTATTTGTAGTGATCTTGCCCATTTTAATGAGTGCTGCTTAAATGCATTGTCAGAATGTTATGTAGCAATGTATATATTTTTTTGATGGCACATCACATGTGAGAATTTCAGGAAGTAGCGCTTTGCCTGTAGCACCTTTGTCCATGTGTACTGGCTTTTTTCTTCAGTGTTATGGCATAATGATTTCTTTGTTAGATTGTAAGTACAACTCACTCTATTGCTGGCCTGTTGCGGTGGCAGAAATAAGAACACTGCTGAAAATAAGAGCTACTGTCACAATGAACTGTGAGAGTGCTAAACAACACCCTCTCTTAAAAACCTAAGCTAACAAATTGAATTATTTTAAGATGGTCATACCGCACATATTTAACCCCTTATTTTTGTTGGCACAAAACTACCTCCATACTTCCATTTGTATTTATGGGTTACTTTCAGACGAGTCCCGTGACACTTGGGGGTCATAGAACAAAACAATTGAACACCATTATGTTTGTGAGAGTCTCCCCTTTCCATAGTGGTGTTAAGTTGCGTCAATTCAAATCTGGTATTAGGAACAAAAGAGGTCAATACACGTCTTCTAAATAGACTAGTATTTTATTTAATGCAAACCACTTCAATGGTAAATATGAAGTTCGTATATACGGGTCCACTGAAATACCACGCAGGGCACTCAGAGAACTAAGCCATTGTTATGAGTTCTTCTTAAAATACTCTGACAGAGATAGTTCCCGCTCCCTGCTGGCCAATCAGAGTAGAGACTGAGCGTGGTTTAGACTTACTCAGCCAATCGTTGGCGCACAGGCTGGTCCCAGCCCCTTGGCGCTCCACTGTTGCACACTGTTGCCAGGCATAAGTTTGTTATCATCACAACCTGTAGAGTCATCACCCATAGACACTGTTCCCCTGTACCTACGTCCTTGGACGGTTCACAGATCACAAAGAGGCAGTGTTCGTGTCTGTGAGAAATACAAGTCTTATCTCATCCTACCCCCTAACGTTCCTCACATGAATCACAGCTTGTTATGTGAAACAATTTATATCAGTACAGTACAAACCCTTTATGTTTAATCATTAATGCATTCTTTCTAAGCTAGTCATCACATCTAGATCCCCACAGTGGGGTCATATTTGTTTGTAGCTCAAATGGTTCAGACCCTACAGACAGAAGTTGGCACACAGTTGACTTCAGACGAGTCCCGTGGGGGTCGTAGAGCAAAACGGAGAACACCATCGTGTTTGTGAGAGTCTCCCCTTTTCATAATAGTTTGTAGGCCAAACCGTTCGGAGGCTACAGACGTTTTTGTGAGAAGACTGATTTTCGGGATGTCTCATGGTCTGACAAACACCGCTGTAACTCAGCCACTTTCCACCACAGATGCAGAAGGCCTGATATCTCTAGCTTAAACTGACAGATTTTGATGGGGATTGTTTTATTATGTTACTTAGATTGACGCACAGGTCACAAGGATTATAACATGTCACAGTGACATTGAGTTAGCATTTGTTATTATGGAATATGGCTGCACTGTATTATTGTGCAACACGTCTGGGAATCGCTGTGAAAGATTATATTCCTTCGTTCTTTTAATGAATGTCTTCATAATAATTGATTGAAAAAAGCTCATTTGAGTATCTGTACAGTAAATGTTACACAGATTTACTCATTTTATGGTCACATTAATTTTTTCCTATCATCTCTAAACCGTTCACAGTAATGTCTAATTAATGCCGTAATTGCTTTAGATGAAGAAGACCTGGCAGAGTTTTACATGTTGTTAGCCAGCACTGTAGGTAGGCTAAAGCACACAGGAGGCTGGCGAGAGAGGACGGCTCATAATAATGACTGGAATTAAAGTGAATCGAATGGTATCAAACACAAGGAAACCATGTGTTTGATGTGTCGATACCATTCCATTTATTCCATTCCAGCCATTACTGTGAGCCCGTCCTCCCCAATTAAGGTGCCACCACAGTCTGTACTACAGCAACACTTGATTAAAGACTGAAGCAAGTACATTTTTAGTGATCCAATTGACATTTTAGTCATTTAGCAGACGCTCTTATCCAGAGCGACTTACAATTAGTGAGTGCGTACATTTTTCATACTGGCCCCCCGTGGGAATCAAACCCACAACCCTTGTGTTGCAAGCGCCATGCTCTACCAACTGAGTGACCATGTACAGAAGTACATGGTCGCTTTAGGCAAGGTGTTGGTCATGTACAGTCTATTCAGAAAGTATTCAGACCCCTTGACTTTTTCCACATTTTGGATTAAAATCCCTCATCAATCTACACACAATACCCCATAATGACAAAGCATTTTATTTTTATTTTTTTCTGCAAATGTATTAAAAATAAAAACTGAAATTTCACATTTACATAAGTATTCAGACCCTTTACTCAGTACTTTGTTGAGGCACCTTTGGCAGCGATTACAGCCTTGAGTCTTCTCGGGTATGAAGCTACAAGCTTGGCACACCTGTATTTGGGGTGTTTCTCCCATTCTTCTCTGCAGATCCTCTCAAGCTCTGTCAGGTTGGATGGAGAGCTCATTTCAGGTCTCTCCAGAAATGTTCGATCAGGTTCAAATCCAAGCTCTGGCTGGGCCACTCAAGGACATTCAGAGACTTGTCCCAAAGCCACTCCTGCATTGTCTTGGCTGTGTGCTTTGGGTCGTTGTCCTGTTGGAAGGTGAACCTTCGCCCCAGTCTGAGGTCCTGAGCGCTCTGGAGCAGGTTTTCATCAAGGATCTCACAGTACTTTGCTCCGTTCATCTTTCCCTCGATCCTGACTAGTCTCCCAGTCCCTGCCGCTGAAAAACATCCCCACAGCATGATGCTGCCACCACCTTGCTTCACCGTCGGTGCCTGGTTTCCTCCAGATGTGACGCTTTGCATTCAGGCCAAAGAGTTCAATCTTGGTTTCATCAGGCCAGAGAATATTTTTTCTCATGGTCTGAGAGTCCATTAGGTGCCTTTTTACAAACTCCAAGCGGCTGTCATGTGCCTTTTACTGAGGAGTGGCTTCCATCTGGCCATTCTACCATATAGGCCTGATTGGTGGAGTGCTGCAGAGATGGTTGTCCTTCTGGAAGGTTCTCCCATCTCCACAGAGGAACTATGGAGCTCTGTCAGATTGACCATCGGGTTCTTGGTCACTTCCCTGACCAAGGCCCTTCTTCCCTGATTGCTCAGTTTGCTGGGCGGGCAGCTTTGGGAAGAGTCTTAGTGGTTACAAACTTCTTCCATTTAAGAAATGTTTTGGTACCCTTCCCCAGATCTGTGCCTCGACACAATCCTGTCTCGGAGCTCTACGGACAATTCCTTTGACCTCATGGCTTGGTTTTTACTCTGACATGCACTGTCAACTGCGGGACCTTATTTAGACAGGTTTTTTGCCTTTCCAAATCATGTCCAATCAATTTAATATACCTTAGGTGGACTCCAATCAAGTTGTAGAAACATCTCAAGGATGATCAATGGAAACAGGATACACCTGAGCTCAATTTCAAGTCTCATTTTAAAGGGTCTGAATACTTATGTAAATAAGGTATTTCTTTTTTTTATTTGTAATAAATGTGCAAGAATTTCTTGAAACCTGTCTTCGCTTTGTCATTATGGGGTATTGTGTGTAGATTGATGAGGAAAACGTTTTTTTAAATTCATTTTAGAATAAGGCTGTAACGAAACAAAATGTGGAAAAAGTAAAGGGGTCTGAATATATGAAAGGGCTATTTGACCAAGAAGGAGAGTGATGGAGTGCTGCATCAGATGACCTGGCCTCCACAATCACCGACCTCAACCCAATTGAGATGGTTTGGGATGAGTTGGACCGCAGAGTGAAGGAAAAGAAGCCAACAAGTGCTCAGCATATGTGGGAACTCCTGGTTGATCTGGTTGAGAGAATGCCAAGAGTGTGCAAAGCTGTCATCAAGGCAAAGGGTGGCTACTTTGAAGAATCTCAAATATAAAATATATTTTGATTTTTTTAACACTTGTTTGGTTTCTACATGATTCTATATGTGTTATTTCATAGTTTTGATGTCTTCACTGTTATTCTACAATGTAGAAAATAGTAATAATAAAGAAAAACCCTTGAATGAGTAGGTGTGTCCAAACTTTTGACTGGTAATGTATATTTGCAATAATCCTGTCCAATTGGCATTCTTAACTTCTCCTGGCATGTATCTAAAAATACATTTATTGTGCAGTGCACAAATGACACTGGAGTAGATACATTACTGAGTTACAGTACTTTGTAATGAGTCTTGTCCATTCTTATTTTTCTATGACAAGGCATCAACACTCGCCATTTAACAACACCTCTGCTCAATTTTCTTCATTTCTTTCCAGTAAGTTAGTGGATTTGAAAAGATACATAGGCACAACTTCAAGTGCTAAAGGCGGTATTTGGTTGAATCCCAGTTTTCTACTAGTATGCATTTAGAGGTGCTGTGTCCCAGTTACCCTGAGAAGTGAACGTTTGCATACCTGAAGTAAGAGAACGTTTGCATACCTGAAGTAAGAGAACATTTGCATACCTGAAGTAACGCATTAGATCACAAATACATGTTGGAGTTGGTGTAGCAATAATCCAGTGTACTGTGTATTCTTGAAAACTACATTCTGGTCGCATAGGTCGACCTCCAACAGCAACCCCACATGTGACCCATTTCCTTTGCCCACCCCCCCCCCCCCCCCCACCCCCCCAGGACGTTCCAGGACTTGTCCAAGCAGATGGACCTAGCCTATGGAACAGTGAGAGACTCAGCAGTGTACGAGTACTTCAGAGCCAAAGGCACCAACGCTCTGGAGCAGGACAGCACCTTCGCTGAGCTCTGGAGAACCATCAACAAGAACAACGGACATGAACACTCAGTCTCCAGCCCCTCTGAAGGCATCCGCAAGGTGAGCTCAGGGACAGCCATGTCTGAATTCATAGATTTCAGCAAACTGGAGCCACCTAACAACGTTTTTCCAGATGAGTGAAAATGAACGGTATATGTTTAATTCTAAATCACTCCAGCTATACAAGGTAAAGTACTATCAGGACACACACAAAAACAGAACAATGCAGGGCATACTATGATGTGCATAGAGAGACAGTTGAATGGTGTGGCAATACCCGTAGTGTTCTGCAGATACTTGGTGTAATGGTAAATTAAACCAGATACTTAGTGAGGTAAATTGCATTATGTCTTTGTGCTTAAAATGAAAGCATGTTGGATGAACAGCAATCTTAGTTATACATTCAAAACGTTACAGATGTAGTATCTTATCTTGATCACTCTTTTGTTGCTGAGATTTTTCGTGCACAGCAAACTTGTAGTGGATTCAAGGTTTAAAAATACTTCTAAAGTTTGTAATTTACACTTTAAAATGCCAGACTTAATTTGCCCTAACTAAAAATGTATCAACCCCTACAAAAAATGTCCATTAATTATAATCCACATAATAGTTCACATCACAGGAGGCTGGTGGCACCTTAATTGGGGAGAACGGGCTCATGGTAATGACTGGAGTGACTGGAATCAGTGGAATGGTATCAAATACATCAAACACATGGTTTCCAGGTGTTTGATGCCATTCCATTTACTCCGTTCCGGACATTATTATGAGCTGTTCAGCAGCATCCACTGGTTCACATTTCCTGTTGCTGCAGTATTATTTTCCTGCTGTAGCAAACTGGCTCAAATTCAGATCCTACATCTGTATAGCCATTAAACTGAGATACTGTTCAGTGCGAATGGTAAATGAGAAGATTTAAATTAAGAATCCGATGGGAAAATACTTTTTTCTGACTTTCTTTTGGGGTTTCGTTTTCCTTCAGGACCTTGTGCAGTACAACAAATATGTGTACGGACAGGCTGCTCAGGGTTTTATTATTTATTTGTGATGTTATCTTGGAATACCTGGGATTCTTGGAAAAGTGCCAGGATAAACAGAGCAAAACAAATTCACACTCAGCAAGAATTGAAGAGATTCTGTTGCTGTTCTTGTTAGTCTGGATAAATGTAATGGTCAAGCGATCCACTTTATACCCTGACAACGCAGATGTGCCATGTTCACTTTGTTCACATTAGCTAATGCCACAGTGAACAGCACTGACTGGTTATGACTGACTGTAATGGACTTGAAAATAGACTGTGGTTAAGTTTGTGATTAAGGCTGGTGATCATTGGATGCATGTGTGTTTCTGTGTACATGTCTGTTTTCCCCATTTGTTTCCGATCTCCTCTCAATATAACCCCTGTGTATATCCTTCCCCAGGCGAAGAGAGATTCCTTTGCCTTCCTGTGGGACATGGCTGTGGTGGAGTATGCTGCTCTGACAGATGATGACTGCACCCTGACGGTGACCGGCAACAGTATGAGCAGTAAGGGCTACGGCCTGGCCCTGCAGCACGGCAGCCCCTACAGAGACCTCTTCTCCCAGAAGTGAGTGCCCCCTTCCAGCCAACCCACCCCAACAGCCACTTACAGTATTTCTGTTGCTGTACTGTAGATGGGTGGTTCCACAAATAGAGTGTATTTTATGTCCTTGTGACATTGTGTGTAGTTTTCGATAAACACTCAATTTAAGAGTTGGATTACATACATCTACGCTATAACTAAGCTAAACCATGTTAGAAATTCCAATGGTAGTTTGTTTTCTTTCAAATAAAGGCTGTGGATCTGAAGGAAACCGCTCCATTCTGCCCATGTCCCGCCCCCCTGGAAGCCTCTTCCCCAGAGCAAAAAATATGTATCAAGTTCTGCGCGTCATGTTTCTTTAAATCCGTATCATGTTTCTTCACATTTCTCACTGTCAATTATTGTTAATGACAATTCTTCAAGTTTTCCGGTGAAACGTCCATGCAGCATCTTCATGCCAACCATTTGATTTCAATCAGTTTCATGGGAATATGCATTTAGATCTTCTTGAGTTATGTATAGTGTTGTTTCAAAGTACGGTGTTGTTTTAATTATGTACAGTGAGCAAATTTGAGAGCAGATGGTGTTAACAAACTGTAGAATAACTGTGTTTTGTTTCAATCAAAGCACATATTTTGCCTAGTGGCGCACTGTTGAGTTTTGTGCGACCATTCGCACAATCATCCTAAAATCTCATAAGAAATGAGGAGGTGTTTGTTTGTCTTACCGTAATGTTATACTATGCTATTATATTCAGTTATTTTATGTAGAGGACTATTATATGTGATCTTACAGATATTGATTCAGCATTGAGCTAACTTTATTAAATGAGTACCACTCTCCAATCATCGCTGAAATCCGCCAGAGTGGTTTGTTCTCTGGGAAGCTGAACAAGTAGAGCAGATGCTGTGTGTAAAGTAGAGAATCCCGCATATGCGCACAAGCTTCAGATTTTCTGCAATCAGGAAGAGGGTTCCAAACCGCAGCCACTCCTTTAAACTAAATTAGTTTGCCAGTTTGTCATGTCATGTTTGTCTGACTTCTAGGAAGATTTTAACCCACTTAACCCCAACATTTCCCCAAGTTTTAACCATCATTGTAAAGCCCTAGTTATTTTGTTGCTTTAACAAAGTAATTTCTAAAGATTATTATTTATTTCATGTGATTAATGATAAATGTACATTTGTCCCTCAGGTTTGAGGTCAACCTGTTTACTTGAACTTAAAGGGATAGTGCAAGAATTTGGCAATTAAGCCCTTTTTCTACATACCCAGTCAGACGAACTCATGGATAAAATGTGTATGTTTCTGCTTGCAGTTTGAAGTAAGTTGAAGGTAGTTTCGCGAGCCATTGCTGACTAGTATTAGCGCAATGACTGGAAGTCTACCAGAACAGCTAGCATGCTTCTTTAAAAATAAACATTGAACATCTAATAGTCAAATCAGGTTATCAATCAACCTACCAGGGTAGTTACAAACAGTACAAGAATGAAATCATCAACATTTATTGATCATATCTTTACTAATGCTGTAGAAATTTGTTTGAAAGCAGTATCCAAATCCATCGGATGTAGTGATCACAATATAGTACCCATATCCAGGAAACCAAAGTTCCAAAGGCTGGGCCTAATATTGTGTATAAGTTTTGTGATGATTCCTATGTTATTGATGTGAAGAATATTTGTTGGTCTGTGGTGTGTAATGACGAGAAACCAGACGCTGAACATGACACATTTATGAAATTGCTTATCCCAGTTACTAATAAGCATGCACCCATTAAGAAAATTACTGTTCAATCCCCATGGATTGACGAGGAATTGAAAAATGGTATGGTTGAGAGGGATGAGGCAAAAGAGATGGCAAATAGGTCTGGCTGTACAACCGATTGGCTAACGTACTGCAAATTGAGAAATCATGTGACTAAACTGAATAAAAAGAAGAAGAAACAACACTATGAAACAAAGATAAATGACATAAAGAATTATAGTAAAAAGCTTTGGAGCACCTTAAATGACATTTTGGGCAAAAAGGCTTGTAAACTGTCATGGTCAAAACATATTTATACAAGAGTAGCTAGAATGGGGAGAAGTCTGTCTATAATAAAGCCCTTTCTTAACAGCACTATCAACAAGGCAGGTCCTACAGGCCCTAGTTTTGTCGCACCTGACTACTGTTCAGTTGTGTGGTCAGGTGCCACAAAGAGGGAAAATGCAATTGGCTCAGAACAGGGCAGCATGGTTGGCCCTTGGATGTACACAGAGAGCTAACATTAATAATATGCATGTCAATCTCTCCTGGCTCAAAGTGGAGGAGAGATTGACTTCATCACTACTTGTATTTGTGAGAGGCATTGACATGTTGAAAGCACCGAGCTGTCTGTTTGAATTACTGGCACACAGCTCGGACATCAATGCATACCCCATAAGACATGCCACCAGAGGTCTCTTCACAGTCCCCAAGTCAAGAACAGACTATGGGAGGCGCACAGTACTACATAGAGCCATGACTACATGGAACTCTATTCCACATCAAGTAACTCATGCCAGCAGTAAAATTAGTTTAAAAAAACACACCTTATGGAACAACAGAGACTGTGAAGCAACACAAACACATGGATTTTGTGTTGTAGATATTTGGTAGTAGAGTAGAGGCCTGAGGGCACACACTTAATATGTTGTGAAATCTGTAATTACATTTACGTCATTTAGCAGACGCTCTTATCCAGAGTGACTTACAGGAGCAATTAGGGTTAAGTGCCTTGCTCAAGAGCACATCAACAGTTTTTTCACCTAATCGGCTCGGGGATTCAAACCAGCAACCTTTCAGTTACTGGCACAACACTCTTAACCACTAAGCTACCTGCCGCCCCATGTTTTTAAAATGTATAACTCCCTTAATTTTGCTGGACCCCAGGAAGAGTAGCTGCTGCATTGGCAGGAACTAATGGGGATCCATAATAAATACGAATACAAATACAATTAGTGTAAAAGCCGGTGAGCTGGTTCTACTCTTTTTTGCCATTTTCTGGTGTTTTGTGGTGAAAAACTCACGAGTGCATTGAGCATAACACACCAACACTATTATCCATAGATAGATAGGCTAGAAAAGTTTTAGCAAGTTCAATGTTTGTGTTAAGCTTGCATTCAATTGCCCCTCCCTGTTGCACACAACAAGCTTCCATCCTCGCTGTTACAAGGGGAGCTATGGCTGATTTAAGATGAAATTGCCAACCCTGTTACGGTCAACCCTGTTGCCTTTTATCGTGTTTTTTTTATATACCTCTGGTGATGGGAAAACATGTTTTTTATGAAGTTGAACATGTGCTCTTTATGACAGAATGTTAAAAATAGGTGAAATAAATATATTTTTTTGATAAAATTACACTATCCAAAAGGCACTCATGACACATGTACTAAATGGGGAAAACTTGAATGATGATTACTTATAAGTGTGAATATACAGTTTTGTAGCTTATGTGTGGTGTGTGGTTGTGAAGGGGGATACATAAAGATCCTGTGAGAAGCCATCACCTTGGGTGGGAGAGATGCACTGTTTTTGTTAACGTTTCAGCCACTTTGCCATCATTCTCTTATATCCATTCTCATCCATACTGTAAGATTACTAATGGGCTCTCTGTAGTCTTTCATCATCAGGCTGGCAGTCAGTCACCATTTTCCTGGCCACATTCTTAGTTTAAAGGACTGTTATTAATCTTCTCTTATGGCCAGTTTGATATAACTCGAACATGGTTTTTACACTGGGTACAGTATAGGGTTAGGTTTAGGGCTCTTATGGTGACCGTATTACCACCACACCGGAAGTCACAAGTGATGACCGCAGTCAAATTCCACTTGACCGTTTAGTCACAGTGACTAGGCTTCTCCAAGCTCTGATGCTGCTGATGGTCATAGTAGGCTACCAAACTTGCTAATTGCCTGATACTCAGCACTCTATTGTCCCACTAATCACTCTGAAATCAATGCAAATATGATCGAAAATCAAATCAAACACTTCATGAGAGCCCATGAGCTCATGTTGCACAATGTTTCTGATGACCTCTATTAAAAAGAGGAGGATCCCATCAGCTTTCTATAGGCTAGGCCTACTATATTTATTTCTCAACTTTCTTAATATTAAGCACATTGCTTCGCTTTACAACAGGACTATAGCCTACCTGGCTAGCATGAAAATGAACCACGGGAAAAGCGTCCTTCATTCACTATTTAAGTGCATAGATGACATGTCTTTTTTTTCCCTGCCCCTGCCAGATCACGGCCTAACATTAATATTAATAAGGACAACTCAGAGTATGCTATTCTGTTCTTCTGAAATAGACTACATTTTCTTCATATTATGTTTCTTTTGGCCTGTCGAAAATAAATTATGGATTTATTGTGATGGTAGGCTTTTTAAAATGTAGATGTTCCAAAGGTCTGCATTAGTGGCTAAATGTATTTATGTTAATTAACGGTCAATCACCGTGAGGCCGGCAGTTATTTGCTTGACAATCACAGGCTGAAAAAATGTCATGACCGCCACAGCCCTAGGTAGGTTACACAATAACCTCTCTACATTGTAATATTTTACATTAATAAACATCCGCACTGGGCACACACTGGTTGAATCAACTTTGTTTTCACGTCATTTTAATGAAATTACGTTGAACCAACGTGCAATAGACATTGAATTGATGTCTGTGCCCAGTGGGTCTCCTCTACCAGTAATCTGTCATTTTCACAACTGAGTCCAATATAATTCACTCTATTTAATTTGATCCTATCACAAATGTTTGAATAGGGAATTCGCTCTTGCGCGCTACCCACCCTAGTGCTTTCAGTGCAGACACAGAACTATAAAACTCTTCTATCTGTGTTTGTCAGGATTCTGGAGCTGCAGGAAAAAGGGGACCTGGACATCCTGAAACAGAAGTGGTGGCCCAGGAAGGGTCGATGTGACCTGGACAGCCACTCAGAGGCCCAGCCAGAGGGCAGGGCTCTGAGGCTCCACAGCTTCGCTGGGGTCTTCTGCATCCTGGCAGCAGGGCTGCTGCTGGCCTGCCTGGTGGCCGCCCTGGAGACCTGGTGGAGCAGCAACCGCTGCCGGCGTGAGCAGCCCAAAGAGGTGACCGAGAACGCAGCCCCGACCCAGGGCCCAGACCCACCGCGGCCCCTCCCCAGGCCCAGGTCGAGACCCAGACCCCCGGGTCCCTGGGTCCTGCCCAGATTCTGCCACTGCCACACTCTACTTTATGGATCCAGGCACAGACACCAGCCCCAATTTAGTAGAGCTCCAGTAGACACAGTTATAGGTGTGCCCTAACAATAGTCCAAATTGATGTGATCGTTTCATCTTGTCTTTGGGTGGGAGAGAAGTGGGTTTGGGTGGTTTGTTTGAAGCTCTTCTTCTCTCCAGTTTTTTTGTATTTCAAAAGTGCCTTGGAGGGATCATTCAGAAACGTAAACATGCAATTAATTGCTTGTTTTTGCTTGTTTCTGCTGAAAAGTACAAATTCATTATCATTATCATTATCATGGATGGCAATAATGATTAGCGCAAAAAATATGAATAATGACAACAAGTATGTTGGTCAACTGATTCAACAGCGTTGTACTTCTGGGTAGATATGTGCTGCCTCAGTCGTGCAAATGCTCCCTTTAGCTCATCCATTCAAGTCTTACTGCTTTCAAATAACTTTATCACAACACGTGCAAGAAACTGAGCAGCCTCTGTGGATGTGGCGTCCAGAGATCAAAGGCTTGGCATGGATCCCTAAACTAAAGTGTGAGCAAACGAGATGCTAGCATTGACCTGTCTGTTTGATTGGACGATACAATAATGCAATAAGATAAACATTTTTAAAAAGCACTTAATGTAAGGATATTGTCATGAATATAGAGCATTAGATTATAGAGTGATGACCTAAACGGTCCCACTTTATTTGAAGTGCATCTTATGAAGGCTTCACAAAGCATTCATATAGGCTTTATAAGCACTACTACATAAATGGGTCACAAATCATTTATAACCGTATTTCATGCTCTATAAAGGATTAATAAATGTGAACAAATAAATTGATGGGTGTGTCACACAATTATAAATTATGCCACATTATGAAAAGCAATATACTTACCTTGGCATCAAAGTGTGGATGTTCAGTCATTACGAGCATGTTATATGGTTATCGATGATTTGCAAAGCATCTACAGTATGTAGTGCTTATGAAGCCTATATGAAGGCTTTAAAACGGGACCTTTAAACATTACCCATTTAATATCCGATAGTGTAATACTCCATTATAAATGTGTCATTGGATGTCATAACCTATCATGACCTTCAATGGCAGGTGTTCTTACACTCTTATGACAGCTACAGCATATGCAGGCAATATGACAACAATTTCCAGTAAATTGTGCCCCGGTACATAATAATCCCTGGTCATTCTACTGAGTGACGTCTTATTGCAATTATATGTCAATGTCCAGATACACAGCCATGCTGGTTATTTACGTACTGTATGATTGTGTGATCCCGTGCAGGTCACTAAGGACTACAGTCTGGAAAGGGTTTTTGGTCCATTGACATATAATGACATTACAAGTGCTTCACCGGAAGGCAGGCGTGACATGTGGACAGACAGAGAGAGAGACTGGGAGGAGGCAGAGACTTTTGACACAGGTCAGGAGAGACCTGAGATATACGGGGCACTGTATGGGGTTGGGGAAGTGGGGGGTCAGATAGGGTTGGGGGGGCATGGGCGATGAGTAGGAGTAGATATGTATCGCTTCACCGGTCATCTCACTCCATGGTCTCTCCTGTTGTTTGGCATTTTGTCTTTGCGTTATGATTTAAACATCATGGGAAATGTTGGAACAATGAGAGGAAGGAGAAGCAGCCAAGAGGCCATACGTTTGGCTGTGTTTTTCTGTGCAGTAGATTTTTCTGCGCACTCTCTTACCCATAACATTTATTTTGGCACTTTTGGCTGCTTCTCACCTCCAAATTGCAACTTTTGGAGTAGTGAATGATGAAAAATACAGTGAGACTTTCAACAAATTATTTATTCAAATGATTGTAGGTCTTTGTCTCCTACATTTTGTCTATCTTGTCCCATAAAGTGTGATGCATTGACATTGTATGCCCATCTGAACCAGTCATTTTATAAATATGCTCTTCATGCAGTAGTGTGCTGCATAGATACATGCATTTCAAGAAAGGCATTCTACTGAATGAAGACACATCTTGGTAATAGTTAATTTGAAATGTGGAGACAAGTTTAGAAATTACACATTCAATCATTTTGTTTTATGTTGTACCATTATGCCTTAATTTTGCAGCTTAGCTTGTGGTTGTAGCATAGTGTTGACGTGGGTTTGACGTTAGTGTTCCTTGAATAATATTGATTTGAAGTAATTCAACATTCAAGTTCCATATTATTCAAATTGGAAATGTAGTGTCAACAATGTGGATAATTAACCATGTTGTTAAATCGAACCATGTCTGATCACAGCTTCTTTCTTTCTCAATCCCTATTTTTCTGCCTTTTTCACTTTTCTTGCACTTCTCCTCCCTTACAACCTATGTCTGTGTATCTCTCTCCCTCTCTCCCTCTCCCCCTCTCTCTCTCTCTCTATCTAGGACAAAGAGGTGAATCTAGAGCAGGTACACCAGCGTTTGAACAGCCTCCTGGACGAGGACATGGCGCACAAGCAGCTGCCGGGCCAATCTATCGAGATCTCTGCCCTGGACATCGGCAGCATGCAGCCCAGCCAGTCCCTGGAAGGCCTGCCTTCACGGGACCACTACCCGATCAACCACAGGGGGTCGCTCTCTGTGACCACCTTCCTCCAGGAGGGACATGGGGCAGGAAGGACACTCGGCAGGGGCTCTGGCAGAACCCTCCCCCTACCCCTCAGCAGCGCCACCATGCCCTCTATCCGCTGCAAACACAGGGCGCCCAACGGGGGGCTCTTCCGACAGAGCCCCATCAAGATGCCAATGTCATACCAGTCAGTGCCCGGAGGACCCATTCCAGAAGCCATTGATGGAAACCACGGGACTTCCATCTGAGCACTCAGCCTCAGCCCAATCACAGACACTTAAACCCCATGTTGTCTGGTTCTAACATGCATCCTTTGTCCTGATCCTGTCCACACTCTGATTGAGCCTACATTTTTAGAAAGGTGTAGACGATTAAAAGACACATTGTGATCTGACCGTGATCTGGATGTAAACAGATCTGGACAGTGAAAGCATAAATCATCATTATACCGCCCTCTAAAACCATTGACAGGTGGCACCATTGACTTATGGCATGAATATGTGTCTTAAAATTTAAAATATATATATTTTGAAAGAATATCTGTCAAATAATTTGCATACATGGAGGGACCAGGAAGTCTGGTCACAATGCGGACACAGTGGATGGATAAGACACATTTGTAGATGTATGTCTGAAAATGTGGGCCCAATCAGAATGTGGACACAGGACTCATGTTAGAACCAGGTATATATGGGGCTTCAGGCTCGGCTGTGGTGAGCTATACAGAGTGAATTGTGAGAGGTGGTATAAATATGGATGGCAAGAAAATGTTTTTTTTTAACCGCTGAGGAAATATGGAGGAAAACAACATGAGGAAAATGACTTTCATGTACATATTTGTAATTATGGACAACAAGAGGTGAGAAAATAAAAAAAAAGTGTATTTTGAATATTCTCAATTTTTTAAAGTTGAGTTTAAAAAACAGATACAAAAGTATTTAAACATGACTGTTTGAATGGATTTGTAAATTTTGTTCTAAATTAATAAAGGTGATAATTCCTTGTAGTTGTTTTCTAAGTGCCAAGTTCAAAGATGTTTTCTTTAAAATGAACATTATATGAATGTATCCAATTTATGAAAAGACACTTACTTCACACTTCAAAGACAGTGTAAAGAGTTGATTTGTTTAGTATGAAAACAATAAAAAATCATGATAAAAAAGTTCAAACTGTGTAGGCTACTTGGAGCCGTGTTAAGCCATGCCTTACATGTTGTCAAGTGCAGGTGTTGGTACAGGAAAGTATTGTTTTGGGGGGTGGGGGTCGAGGTGAGGAGGGGGTTATTTAAGATGTAGGGGAGGGACAGTTCATCTTTCTGCTCCTTAGGCAAGCACCATGGTCTTGTAGTGGATGCGAGCTTCAAGCCAGTGGAGTGTGCAGAGGAGTGGGGTGACATGGGAGAACTTGGGAAAAGTTGAAAACCATGTGGGCTGCAGCGTTCTGGATAAGTTGCAAGGGTTTGATGGCACAAGCGGGTAGCCCAGCCAACAGCGAGTTGCAGTAGTCCAGACGGGAGATGACAAGTGCCTGGATTAGGACCTGCGTCGCTTCCTGTGTGAGGTAGGGTCGTACTCTACGGCTGTTGTGTAGCATGAACCTGCAGGAGCGAGTCACTACTTTGATGTTTGCAGAGAATGACAGGGTGTTGTCGAGGGTTCACGCCAAGTTTCTTTGAGGGCGACACTGTGAAATTGCCAACAGTGATGGAGAGGTCTTTGAGCAGGCAGGCCTTCCCTGGGAGGAAGAGCAGCTCTGTCTTTTCGAGGTTGAGCTTGAGGTGGTGGGCCGACATCCAAACTGAGATATCTGCCAGGCACGCAGAGATGCGTGCCGGCACCTGGGTGTCAGAAGGGGGGAAGGAGAAAAGTAGTTGAGTGTCATCTGCATAGAAATGATAGGAGAGACCATGTGAGGATATGACGGAGCCGAGTGACTTGGTGTATAGAGAAAAGTGGAGAGGACCTAGAACCATGCCCTGGGGGACACCAGTCGTGGGAGTATGTGGTGCGGACACAGATCCTCTCCACGTCACCTGGTAGGAGCGCATTGCCAGGTAGGATGCAATTCAAAAGTGTGCAGAACCTGAGAGTAAGATCTGATGGTTCACAGTGTCGAAGGCAGCGGATAGATCTAGGAGGATGAGAACAGAGCAGAGAGTGTCAGCTTTGGCAGTGCGGAGAGCCTCCGTGACACAGAGAAGAGCAGTCTTGATTGTTTGACCCATCTTGAAGCCTGACTGGTTAGGGTCAAGAAGATCGTTCTGAGAGAGATAACGAGAGAGTTGATCAAAGACAGCACGCTCAAGTATTTTCGAAAGAAAAGAAAGAAGGGATACAGGTCTATAGTTTTTGAAGTCAGATGAGTCGAGTGTTGGTTTCTTGAGGAGGGGAGCGACTCTGGCCATTTTGAAGTCAGAGGGGACACAGCCAGTGGTCAGGGAGGAGTTGATGAGGGAAGTGAGGAATGGGAGAAGGTCTCCATTGATGGTCTGGAGAAAGGAGGAGGGGATGGGGTCGAGCGGGCAGGTTGTCGGGCAGCCAGACCTCACTTGTCACAGGATTTCATCTGGAGAGAGAGGGGAGAAAGAGGTCAAGGCGTAGGGTAGTTATGTGTGAGTGGGACCAGTTGACTCAATAGTCTGAGTGAATGAGGAGCGGATGTCGTCAACCTTCTTTTCAAAGTGGTTGACAAAGTCGCCCGCAGAGAGGGAGAAGGGAGGGGGAGGGGGTGGAAAATAGTTTCATAGGGATAGAGGCAGAAGCTTGACATTTAGAGTGATAGAAAGTGGCTTTAGCAGTGGATACAGAGGAAGAGAAGGTAAAGAGGAGGGAGTGAAAGGATGATAGGTACCCAAATGAACGAATGGCAGGAATCAACATAATTAAACATTAGATGACGCATTCTCTGGATGGGTCAGGTTAGTAATTTGTCGCTTACTGCATTAGTTTTTACTAAACAGTACGTTCTAAATAGTATGTAGTACAATTAGTAGGCTACACAGTATGCAGCAGGCGCCTAACTTGAAGGGAGGACAGGGGGGGTCATGATCTCTCGCAATATTAGAGACAGGCCAATTTGACCCCGTCAGTAATATACAGTACCTTGATGAATTTGATGGATTGGACATTATTTTCCCACCGTACTGTAGCTAATGGCTTTCTGTGGCTTTACACTAAACAATACTACTCCATTCATTTCTCATTTTATGCTTTTGGTTTGGCCAGGTCCTCAAAGGCTGTAGTTTCTGAAGGCAAAAAAAGTTGAGCAAGGCTTGTAAGGAGAACGGAGCAATATCTCCTCTCTTTCTTTCTCTCCTCTATCTTCTTAACAAACCCTTAATTCTGTGCGCTAACTTGTAACAAAATGAAGTAAAGTCGCATTTAACATGGTAAACTCATAAGCACGAATAAGAATTATATAGAACATGATATTTTTCAAATGGAGAACGTTTCTATTGTGAAATGACAAGATGCGCATCTTGTGTGTAAGCACTATTTCTCAAAATGAGTGATAATTGGTAACGGTTATATTGGCCTCATTTTCAAAGACAACTTTAGTAGTATTATAAACTTCGAAACAACTGGTTTCTAGTAGGCTACAAAATTAGAGATGAGCTGTTACTCTGAACCTCAGGCAGTAGGCTCAAGCGAGCTTGTTTTTCTCTCCAGTCAGATGCAGCGTGCCTGTCTCACAGACTCTGACCAGCAGCACCAAAGGGGGCTATGACTGAAAAAGTTTGGGAAGCACTGATCTAGCTAATGATTATCACAAATACAGATGGGCAACCCCAAGCTTCAGCCTATTTGCCTTGCAAAAGTATTCATCCCCCTTGGCGTTTTTCTTATTTTGTTGCATTACAACCTGTAATTTAAATTGATTTTTATTTGTATTTCATGTAATGGACATACACAAAATAGTCAAAATTGGTGAAGGGAAATTAAAATAATAACTTGTTTCAAAAAATTCAAAAAAATAAATAACGGAAAAGCGGTGCGTGCATATATATTCACCCCCTTTGCTATGAAGCCACTAAATAAGATCTGGTGCAACCAATTACCTTCAGAAGTCACATAATTAGTTAAATAAAGTCCACCTGTGTGCAATCTAAGTGTCACATGATATGTCACATGATCTCAGTATATATACACCTGTTCTGAAAGGCCCCAGAGTCTGCAACACCAATAAGCAACTGGCACCACCAAGCCAGCGTCACCATGAAGACCAAGGAGCTCTCCAAACAGGTCAGGGACAAAGTTGTGGAGAAGTACAGATCAGGGTTGGGTTATAAAAAAATATCTGAAACTTTGAACATCCCACGGAGCACCATGAAATCCATTATTAAAAAATTGAAAGAATATGGCACCACAAAAAAACGTAATGCAACGTTCAATTAAACGGAAACAGTGCTGTTCTGAATGACCAGTTGAAAAATGAGGAAAAATGCACCACTACCCTTCAAATATGTCACTCATTGCTTCAAGCCACACCGTGTCACACCCACCAAACATAGGCTACCTCAAAGTCTGTTCAAGAACATTGAAGAACGTTTTGGGCAAACGTGTCGTTCAGTACAAGCCATTACGCAACGTAGCAAATGTTAAAATCGAACTGAATGCACCCCAGAACTGACTTTCTCACAATCGTTCCATAAAAAAATGGTCAAGTAGACCAACAGTTTAAAGTAATGCAGAAATGATTGGTATTTCAGTTGTGGTTTGGATATATTGACCAAATTATCAGGAAAGTTTGGGATGCATTTTCCCTTCAAAATGTACCAGGAACAACCCTATGAGGTTGTTGACCCCGTAACCCATTGACGCCCACCCCAATATGCCTCAGAAATCGACAATTAACTGCACCTCAGATTGCAGCCCAAATAAATGCTTCACAGAGTTCAAGTAACAGACACATCTCAATGTGATGTGTGATTTGAAGGAGTCAGGCGCAGGAGGGTAAATCACAGTATACAGAGTGTATTCCGTAATCCAGCGTCACCAGTCCAGTGTGCAAACAGGGGCACTGGAACAAACATGCACATGGGGAAAATACCCCGGCAATACAAAATACTGAGCTCAACCGAGCTACTAATCCTCACAATGAACAATCACCAACAAGGACAAGGGGGCAGAGGGAACACTTAAACACGTACTAATGAGGGGAATATGAACCAGATGTGTGTAATTGACAAGACAATACAAATGGAACGATGAGATATGGAGCGGCAGTGGCTAGTAAGCCGGTGACGACGAACGCCGAAGCCTGCCCGAACAAGGAGGGGAGGCAGCTTCGGAGGAAGTCGTGACACTCAACATCAACTGTTCAGAGGAGACTGCGTGAATCGGGCCTTCATGGTCGAATTGCTGTAAAGAAACCACTACTAAAGGACACCAAGAATAAGAAGAGACTTGCTTGGGCCAAGAAACATGAGCAATGGACATTAGACCAGTGGAAATCTGTCCTTTGGTCTGATGAGTCCAAATTTGAGATTTTGGGTTCCAACCGCCGTGTCTTTGTGAGACGCAGAGTAGGTGAACAGATGATCTCCGCATGTGTGGTTCCCACCGTGAATCATGGAGGAGGAGGTGTGATGTGTGGGGGTGCTTTGCTGGTGACACTGTCAGTGATTTATTTAGAATTCAAGGGACACTTAACCAGCATGGCTACCACAGCATTCTGCAGCGATTCGCCATCCCATCTGGTTTGCGCTTAGTGGGACTATCATTTGTTTTTCAACAGGACAATGACCCAACACACCTCCAGGCTGTGTAAGGGCTATTTGACCAAGAAGGAGAGTGATGGAGTGCTGCCTCCACAATCACCCAACCTCAACCCAATTGAGATGGTTTGGGATGAGTTGGACCACAGAGTGAAGGAAAAGCAGCCAACAAGTGCTCAGCATATGTGGGAACGCCTTCAAGACTGTTGTAAAAGCATTCCAGGTGAAGCTGGTTGAGCGAATGCCAAGAGTGTTCAAAGCTGTCATCAAGGCAAAGGGTGGCTACTTTGAAGAATCTCAAATATAAAATATATTTTGATTTGTTTAACACTTCTTTGGTTACTACATGATTCCGTATGTGTTATTTCATAGTTTTGATGTCTTCACTATTATTCTACAATGTAGAAAATAGTAAAAAATAAAGAAAAACCCATGAATGAGTAGGTGTCCAAACCTTTGACTGGTACTGTGTGTGAAATTGAAATGTGCAACCAGGCCTATAAAGTATTGACTCAATCTGCTGTAATCTATATCCTACTCAATACAGAGGCAATACTGTACACATTGGATTGTGAGAGTGGAGCTGCATTCAGTTATTTGAGTTTGGTTTCAGTGTAAGCAGCATTCAACTATATCCTATTATCATCAGTACTCTTATCAATACCATGGGTAAAATGCAAAGAGTTTACCATACCATTATGTTCATCAGTCCCCACTGCATATGGACGTTTTCTTCAACTACAGCTGGAAAAGATTCAACGGTAGTAATATGGGAACAGAATGGCTGAATGTTTACCAAATGTGGAATATGAAGTCCTTGAGGAGTTAAACATTCTTTAACTCTCAGTCAGAGAGGAGAACAACATGTTCTCGTTTTAAAATCCATTAGAGGGCCTTGCTTTACACTAGTAAGGAGTAGTCCCCAGTCCCCACTAGTTTCAATGGGATGCCTTGGCAAACGTCTATTTGGACATAACCCACATTAGTGAGAGATGAAAATATGGAAATCATGGTGTACTTGTGTACAGGATATTGGTTTAATGGTTGCTTTATCCATTTACATAATGTTATTGGGAAATAGGGCTTTGGCGAAAGGAAAGAGTCAATGGAATGAAGATAACACATTTATCTGATTTCTTAGAACCATCAATCTAGTATAATTTAGTCTAGATAGTTTCCATGGGGACATAGCCTTGGACAGGGATGTTCAACTCTCTCTGAGACCTGAAGGCAAAGTGTATTATTGTAACAGGCTACATTATTCAACCTACTTTGGTGCACTTAACTTCTAAACTGCATAGTGCGGGTGGTGGTGGATGCTTGGGATCGATCCAGCCAGGGTCATATTGTGTGGGTGTCGTTGTTGTTGTTGATTTGCCCTTCCTGACCTCTGAAGTGCAGCTGACTGTTATGTATGGTACGACGTGCTGTACGTCGTACTGTACGTTGTTATGGTTTACGACAGTGTGCTGCGTTACGGATGAATGGGTTGTCAGAATGCGTGGCACATGTCATTAAACGACAGAGTGATGTTCAATGTGAAACTGTGCAGATGTCCGTTCTTCTACAACTAGGCTAGATATAACATTGGCGACGAAGATGGCTGAATTCAGTTTACCACCGCCAGCACCATTCCTCGCCGTGCCTGGCGAACCTTCAGTCCCGTGGAATAACTGGCTTGATAGTTTTAACACTTATCTAGAAGCTATGGACTTTTCTACAATCTCCGACAAGCGGAGGACAGCACTGCTCCGTCACTGCCTTGGTACAGAGGGACAGAGGATTTTCAGAGCGCTTGGATCGGCTCCTACATTCACTGCTGCAGTCAGCCTCTTACGGAACCACTTCGCCGGGAAAGAGCGAGTGCTCCTCCGACGCTACCGGCTACGGAAGAGACACCAACGGCCGGGTGAGTCCATTCAAAGCTACGTGGCTAATCTGAGGGATTTGGCTAGCTCTTGTAACTACGGGACACTTCAGGACGAGATCATCAGGGATCAGTTGATAGAGGGGACGTTATGTGAAAAGACAAGGGAGAAACTGCTATTGGAATCGGATAATTTACAACTAGATGGAGCTATTAAAATAGCACTCCAGGTTGAAGCGGCGTTGGAATGCTCTTCTATGCTAACAGACAGCTCTGCAGCATACACTCGGCCCCCAGCCATTCTCACACAGCAGCTTCAGCCCGAGCAGGCGCACTACAACGATCACGCGCTGCGCACGCCCTCCCGCGTCGATAGCTGCATGGACACAGACACCGACATGCCCGTGCAGCAGGCACACAGACAAACAAACAGAAGTAGCTGTGGCAACTGTGGGGCTAGCTCTCACAATTCAAGGGCTTCAAACTGCCCAGCCCGTGGGAAAATATGCAAGAACTGTTCAAAATACAATCACTTTGCGAAAGTGTGTCGTTCTGCCCCTGCTACTAGCTCCACCCAGAACAGGCCCTTCGTTTCATCTCACTCTCAACATGAACACACGGAAATCCGAACCGTCTCCACCAACCATGTGTCATTCAGGACATGCACTGTGCAGCTGGGTGAGGTGGGTTTGCCTTTGCTGCTGGATACTGGCGCTGCGGTGTCGTTGCTCAACCTTGCCACTTACTACAAGTTTTTCAGTCACCTACCACTCCAACAGCCCTCCACTGCCCTGTGTGGGTACGGTAGATCTAAGATAGACATTGTAGGCACCCTCCAGGTCCCAGTACACTACGGCACCAAACATCTGCCATCATTCACATTTCATGTTGCAAAGCGGGGTGCCAACCTCCTGGGCCTCGACCTCTTCACAGGCTTGGGATTCACACTGAGAGATGACAGTGGGTCAGCTATCTACCAGGTTACCTGCACATGGCAACAGAACTGGCCGACTCTGTTTGATGGACTGGGCTGCCTCACAGCCTTTACTCACAGGCCCCTAGTGAATCCGGAAGTGACCCCAGTCATGCAGCCCCTGCGGCGCATTCCCTTTGCACTGCGTGATGACGTCACAAAAGATCTCCAGTCACAGTTGGATGCAGGCATCATTGAGCCAGTCAACGCTGCCCCCTGGATTTCAAACTTGGTCATTGCAACCAAAAAGTCCGGTGGAATCCGGACCTGTGTGGATCGCCGTGCTGTGAACAAGGCCGTTGTCCCGGATAAGTACCCCTTGCCTACAGCTGAGGAGCTGACCGCACAATTCCATGGCTCCACGATCTTCACGAAGCTTGACCTTCGTCAGGGTTATCTTCAGGTACCCCTCCATGCAGCTAGCAGAGACCTCACGGCCTTTGTCACACATGCTGGCGTGTTCAGATATACACGCATGCCTTTTGGACTTAGCTCCGCCCCCAGCTGCTTCCAGAAGGTGATGAGCACCATCCTCGCTGGAATACCTGGGGTGGCGGTCTATCTGGATGACATCGTGGTCCACGGCCCTGACCTCCACATCCATGATTATCGACTCCACAGAGTATTCAGTGCTCTACTGCGGAACAACCTGACCCTGAACGGTGGAAAGTGCACCTTTGCAGCTCCAGCCGTCGAGTTTGTGGGCTTCCGCCTGTCGGCCAAAGGCATTGCCCCACTCATGTCGAACATTGAAGCCGTCCACCGGATCCCGGAACCGACCTCAGCCTCTCAGGTGGCCTCATTCTTGGGCATGACAGCTTACTACCTCCGGTTTCTGCCCCACTACTCTCAGACCACAGCGCCCCTTCGCCAGCTCCTCAAGAAGGATGAGCCATGGGCCTGGACGGCAGCCTGCTCAGACGCGGTCCGCTCACTGAAGAGCCAGCTCACCACAGCCCCAGTCTTGGCTCACTTTGACCCCGTCTGCCACACCATTGTCACATGTGACGCCTCAGCTGGAGCACTAGGAGCTGTCCTCTCACAGCTGCAGAATGGCATTGAGAGGCCCGTCGCCTTCGCCTCAAGGGCCCTGAGCCCCACAGAACAACGGTACTCTGTGGGCGAACGAGAAGCACTGGCCTGTGTCTGGGCGTGCGAAAGGTGGCACCTCTACCTATATGGCCGTCTGTTCACACTCCGAACCGACCACCAGTCCCTCACAACGCTACTGTCAGCATCAGGAACTGGCCACAAGCCACTTCGGCTGCACAGATGGGCCGACCGCCTCAGACAGTATGACTATCAGCTGAAGTTCACTCCGGGGAGGGATAACGTGGTGGCAGACCTCCTCTCACGCTCCTTTGACGCTCCTACTCCGACCGTCTTGCCAGACGACAACGAAACAGAGCTTGTACAAATGCTCTACGCTCCTCTTCAGTCAGTCGTCTCACTGGAGGAGCTGAAGCAAGCATCGGAACAGGATCCCACACTGTCTACCCTGCGCACCTACATACGCACTGGATGGCCAGCACATGTGCCGGAAGAGCTGGCGACTTTCGCCAGAGTGAAGCACGAACTTTCTTGCTGGGAAGAAGTCTGTGTCTCTCGAGGGTTTTGCACTGTGGCCCCGAGTGGCCTGCGTGCGCGTGTTCTATCCATGGCGCACGAGGGTCACTTGGGCATAGTCAAGGTCAAACAGCGATGTCGAGACCTTGTGTGGTGGCCAGGCATCGACCACGACATTGAAGCCCTGGTCAGGGATTGTGCTGCATGCCTCCTCAGTGGGAAAACAGGACAGTCCGCCCCACCCCCCCTGCAGCCTCTCGCATGGCCGTCCCACCCCTGGGAGCACATCCAACTGGACATCTGTGGCGAGATCCATGGACACGCAGTCCCTCACCATCAGCGCTTCCTGGTGGTGGTGTATGACCTCCACTCTAAGTGGCCAGAAGTGGTTCCTGTCGGAACTGTCACAGCACAGGCCATCGTGGACATCCTAGACAGCCTGTTCACAAGGTGGGGCCTACCCCTCACCCTTACCACGGACAATGGGCCCCAGCTAACCTCTGCCGAGTTCTCCTCATATCTCAGCAACAAGGGAATCAAACACATCCGCACGGCCTACTACAACCCACAAGCTAACGGAGGGGTGGAACGCTTCAACCAAACGCTGAAGAACGGCATCAGAGCGCACCTGGTCCAGGGGTGCACGTTCCAAACTGCTTTGAATCAAACGCTAATGCACTACAGAGCAAGCAAACACACAACAACACAGGTCTCCCCGGCATCCCTCATGCTAGGTCGTGAGATGGAACTGCCACTGGACAGACTCAGAACACAGAGAGTAGCAGAACCGGCGACTAGGCGCACCCAAGAACAGCAGGCAGTGACCAGGCACCAAAGAGCAATAAAACAGCGTTTTGACAAGGCACACAGGGTGAAGAAGTCGATCATTCAAGTGTCAGACTGGGTCCGAGCACGACGGCCTCAGCGGTGCAACAAAATGGCCTCATTCTGGTCGGACCCCTTGCAGGTCAGTCGACAACTGGGGCCCGCCACATTCATGATGAGCAATGGATCACGCTGGCACGCCAGCCGCCTCAGAAAAGTCCCTGCCCCTCAAGGAACACGAAGGCACACAAAACAGACATGCAGGCCAGAGACGCCACCGGATGGACCTCCTCCACCACTACCACCTGAGCCCCAGCCTCTGTGGGTTCCCCAAGGGCCAGAGCCACAAGCGGTGGCGGTGGAAGAAAGGCCTATGCGGGCACGAACTCGCCCTGCTTATCTGGGGGACTACTTAACCTCTTTTCATTCTTAGGCTCCGTTAGGTGTCTTAGTCAACCTCCAGGTTAATGGACTGAACTGGCTAGTTTGGAGAGTCCATCCGTTTAAGGGTTAATGTTTATTTCTTACAGGTATCACTCTAGGTTCTTGCCCTATGGACATTTTATATGTGGTACCAGTCCCTGGTTTTGGAAAGGGGGGGGAAATGTTATGTATGGTATGACGTGCTGTACGTCGTACTGTACGTTGTTATGGTTTACGACAGTGTGCTGCGTTACGGATGAATGGGTTGTCAGAATGCGTGGCACATGTCATTAAACGACAGTGATGTTCAATGTGAAACTGTGCAGATGTCCGTTCTTCTACAACTAGGCTAGATATAACACTGACTCCAACTCAGAACTTTCTTTTAATATCCTGAGGGATCAGTGACGCAGTGTACCCTGTCACAGATTGGTTTCCTGCTTTCGCCAAACACAAATGCTCCATCGCCACCACTCTGTATCAGGAGGCATGGTATAATGTGTCCCCTCTCACCTCTGGATTGAATGCCTGGAATATTGATTATTTTTAACCTTTATTTTATCAGGGAGTCACACTGAGACCAAGGTCTCTTTTACAGATGAGCCCTGAATTACATAAATGACAGAAAATACACACATCGAACTATAAATACAAAATGTAAGCGGAAAGAAAAACACGGTCATAAAAAACAAACACATTCATCAGTAATAAGGTCCTCAATCAGCTTTCTGAGTTGCCCTAGAGGCACCAGAACATCAAATTCAAGAACATTTTGAAGATTGTTCGACAAAAAAGGTGCAAGAAAACTAAAAGCTGATTTACCTAACTCAGTAGAGACCAAAGGAATTTCCAAAGTTAGCTATCCCTGAGACCGGGTGTGGTAACTTGTATGTCTAAAGTTGAGTAATGATGTTACGTACAGTGGGACCTTTGTAAAAGTGCTTTATAAATTAAAACATAGCAATGTATCAACCAATGTGACTTCAAAGAGGGCCAACCAACTTTCTGGTAGACAATGCAGTGATGCGTACTAAAATTGTCGCCCGTAAATAAAGCACAGTGGGCTATGATAAACTGCATCTAACGGCTTTAATGAAGTGGCAGCTGTGTTCATATAGATGATGTTGCCATAGTCTAGGACCGATTGGAACGTCGACTGAATAATCTGCTTTCTACTATTTAGCAAGATGCAGGACCTATTTCTATACTCAGTTTCTTAACTAACTCATCAGTACGCTTTTTAAGACAGGTTTTCATCTATCCAGATGACCAGATTTTAGTAAGCAGGGACAAGATCAATATGGACACCATAGCACATATGCTTAAATCATCAGAGTTATTTTTATGCGCTCTAGAGAACCACATATACTTAGTTTTACCTGCATTCAGCACTAATTTCAGGTCAATAAAGTTTTTTCTGTAATACAATGAAGGCAGACTGTAGTTCAGATAGAGCCTGGTTAACAGTGGGGGCAATAGCATACACAACAGTCTCATCGGCATACAAATGCAGGTTAAATGTTTTAACAGACAAGTCGATATTGTTAATGTAAACAGTAAAAAGTACAGGACCCAGAATCTACCACTTGGGAACACATTTCGTAATATCCAGGAAACCTGATTTAACACCATCAGTAGATACACATTGAGTCAAGTAATTTTAAACCAGTTACATGCAGCCTGGTCTAGGCCAATTGAGGAAAGCCTCTGAATTAGCAGCGAGTGATCAACAGTATCGAAAGCCTTTGCTTTGAAAGGGTCAATGAAGAGGGCAGCACAACATTTGATCCATACAGTTAACCACATCATTTATAACTAGGGATGCAGCAGCTATAGTGCTAGGACTTGGTCTAAAACCCAACTGATGTACATTTAGAAAACATTTCAAAGATAAGAAAGATCTTAGCTGAGAATTAATCAAGGATTCTAATATTTTAGCTAGGCAAGAAAGTTTAGAAAATGGGACGATAATTACTTAGGTCACAAGGGTCACCACCTTTGTGAAGGGGAGTACATGGGCTGCCATCCAAACCTTGGGGATAGTACCAGATATAATCGTCAGGTTAAAAATATGGGTTAATGATTCAGTAATCAACGGGGCAGAGAGCTGCAGCAAAACTGGATCATGGAAATCAGCCCCAGTGGATTTATTTAACGTCAATCTTAAGCAAGGCATCTAGCACATTACAGATAGTAAATTGTTGAAATGAAAACAAAGATTCACTAGAAGTGGACGGGTTAACCATCGAGTTAGCTAGAGGCTGGCAGAGGGAAGAGCAGACTATTGACTGACCGGTCAATTCAACCACAGTTTTCTCAAATAAAAATCCTGCAGAGATAAAATGATGATCAAAAGCATCACTTATCCCATTCTTCTCATTGATGATGCCAGAGTCAGACAGAACTTGCTTAAGCAGGGAAGAAAAGGAATTTGTACACTTAAGTGCATTTACATGTTTCAAAAATTTTGAAGGATCACCAGCAGAGTCAGAGATAGAGCTTAGAAAGTAGCTTGATTAAGCTTTCTTAATCAAGATAGTACATCTGTTTCTTAATTGCCTGAAAGATTGCCAGTCCACTACAGAGTCAGTTTCCTTGCTTTGGCCCAGGCCTGAGTTCTATCTGAATGAGCTCAGATAGCTCAGAAGAAGACCAAAGGTTAGAACTATCTATCTGAATTGTTTAAAAAGGGGTGTGTTTATCTGCCATAGGAATACATATGTAGGATACATTTTCTACAACCAACTCAGGGTCAGGAACACAGGAGACAGTGGCTAAATCAGAGTAGAACATGTCATGTAAAATCCGTTGAGGAGAAAACTCTTTAAAATGTCTCTTCTTAATTAACCTAGAGTCGATTTCCGCGGCCCCCCGGAAATATAATTAGCATAATAAAAAACTCCCCATAGAAATATTTTGCATTGGATGCGTCTCAGTCCACTGCATCCGCGATGTCGCACTTCCGCATCTGTGGTGAAAGGTGACAGAGCTGGAGCATTGTTTGTCAGACCATGAGACATCCCAAAAATCGGTCTTCTCACAAAATCAAATCAAATCAAATCAAATTTTATTGGCCACATGCGCCGGATACAACAGGTGCAGACATTACAGTGAAATGCTTACTTACAGCCCTTAACCAACAGTGCATTTATTTTTAATAAAAAAGTTAAATAAAACAACAACAAAAAAGTGTTGAGAAAAAAAGAGCAGAAGTAAAATAAAATAACAGTAGGGAGGCTATATATACAGGGGGGTACCGGTGCAGTCAATGTGCGGGGGCACCGGCTAGTTGAGGTAGTTTAAGTAATATGTACATGTGGGTAGAGTTAAAGTGACTATGCATAAATAATTAACAGAGTAGCAGCAGCGTAAAAAGATGGGGAGGGGGGTGGGGGTGGGGGTGGGGGGGGCAGTGCAAATAGTCCGGGTAGCCATGATTAGCTGTTCAGGAGTCCTATGGTTTGGGGGTAGAAGCTGTTGAGAAGTCTTTTGGACCTAGACTTGGCACTCCGGTACCGCTTGCCGTGCGGTAGCAGAGAGAACAGTCTATGACTAGGGTGGCTGGAGTCTTTGACAATTTTGAGGGCCTTCCTCTGACACCGCCTGGTATAGAGGTCCTGGATGGCAGGAAGCTTGGCCCCAGTGATGTACTGGGCCGTACGCACTACCCTCTGTAGTGCCTTGCGGTCGGAGGCCAAGCAGTTGCCATACCAGGCAGTGATGCAACCAGTCAGGATGCTCTCGATGGTGCAGCTGTAGAATTTGTTGAGGATCTGAGGACCCATGCCAAATCTTTTCAGTCTCCTGAGGGGGAATAGGCTTTGTCGTGCCCTCTTCATGACTGTCTTGGTGTGTTTGGACCATGATAGTTTGTTGGAGATGTGGACACCAAGGAACTTGAAGCTCTCAACCTGTTCCACTACAGCCCCGTCGATGAGAATGGGGGCGTGCTCAGTCCTCTTTTTTATCCTGTAGTCCACAATCATCTCCTTTGTCTTGGACACATTGAGGGAGAGGTTGTTATCCTGGCACCACACGGCCAGGTATCTGACCTCCTCCCTATAGGCTGTCTCATCGTTGTCGGTGATCAGGCCTACCACTGTTGTGTCGTCGGCAAACTTAATAATGGTGTTGGAGTCGTGCCTGGCCATGCAATCATGGGTGAACAGGGAGTACAGGAGGGGACTGAGCACGCACCCCTGAGGGGCCCCCGTGTTGAAGATCAGTGTGGCAGATGTGTTGTTACCTACCCTTACCACCTGGGGGCGGCCCGTCAGGAAGTCCAGGATCCAGTTGCAGAGGGAGGTGTTTAGTCCCAGGATCCTTAGCTTAGTGATGAGCTTTGAGGGCACTATGGTGTTGAATGCTGAGCTGTAGTCAATGAATAGCATTCTCACGTAGGTGTTCCTCTTGTCCAGGTGGGAAAGGGCAGTGTGGAGTGCAATAGAGATCTGTGGATCTGTTTTAACATGCTGGTAGAAATGAGGTAGAACGGATTTAAGTTTCCCTGCATTAAAGTCCCCGGCCACTAGGAGTGCTGCCTCTGGATGAGCATTTTCCTGTTTAGTTATGGCCTTATACAGCTCATTCAGTGCAATCTTAATGCCAGCATTGGTTTGTGGTGGTAAATAGACAGCTATGAAAAATATAGATGAAAACTCTCTTGGTAAATAGTGTGGTCTACAGCTTATCATAAGATACTCTACCTCAGGCGAGCAAAACCTCGAGACTTCCTTAGTATTTGATTTTGTGCACCAGTTGTTGTTTACAAATATACACAGACAGCCACCCCTTGTCTTACCGGAGTCAGCCGTTCTATCCTGCCGATGTAGCGTATAGCCCGCTAGCTGTATGTTGTCCATGTCGTCGTTCAGCCACGACTCGGTGAAACATAAGATATTACAGTTTTTAATGTCCCGTTGGTAGGATAACCGTAATCTTAGGTCATCCAATTAATTCTCAAATGATTGAAGATTGGCTAATAGGATTGATGGGAGAGGCAGTTTACTCGCTCGCCGTCGGATCCTTACAAGGCATCCCGACCTACGTCCACGATATCTCTGTCTCTTTCTCATGCGAATGACGGGGATTTGGGCCTTGTCGGGTGTCTGTAGGATATCCTTCGCGGCCACCTCGTTGAAGAAAAAATCTTCGTCCAATACGAGGTGAGTAATCGCTGTCCTGATATCCAGAAGCTCTTTTTGGTTATAAGAGACGATGGCAGAAACATTATATACAAAATAAATTACAAATAACGCGGAAAAACACACATAATAGTACAATTGGTTAGAGGGCTGTAAAACGGCAGCCATCTTCTCCGGCGCCATCTCTGGGAATCCTCTGTAGCATCCGAACAGTTGGCCTACAAACTATTATGACCCATCTATGGAAAGATGAGACTGTCACGAACAAGATGGTGTTCTCAGCTCTGAAGTCGGTACAGATCTGTCTGTAGCGTCTGAACAGTTTGGGCTACACACTAACACAGTACGTGGAATATTGAGACTCTCAATGGAAAGGTGAGACTTTCACGAACACGTACATGTCCATGTCGGTTGTTTTGCTCTAGGATACCTACAGGCCTCACAAGACCCGTCTGAATGTCCCCTGGTACCAGTTGAAAAAAATGAATGGAGGTATATATACAGTTGAAGTCGGAATTTTACATACACCTTAGCCAAATACATTTCAACTCTGTTTTTCACAATTCCTGACATTTAATGCTAGTAAAAATTCCCTGTCTTAGGTCAGTTAGAATCACCACTTTATTTTAAGAATGTGAAATGTCAGAATAATAGTAGAGAGAATTAATTATTTCAGCTTTTATTTCTTTCATCACATTCCCAGTGGGTCAGACATTTACATACACTCAGTTAGTATTTGGTAGCATTGCTTTTAAATTGTTTAACTTGGGTCAAACGTTTTGGGTAGCCTTCCACAAGCTTCCCACAATAAGTTGGGTGAATTTTGGCCCATTCATCCTGACAGAGCTGGTGTAACTGAGTCAGGTTTGTAGGCCTCCTTGCTCGCACACGCTTTTTCAGTTCTGCCCACACATTTTTTATAGGATTGAGGTCAGGGCTTTGTGATGGCCACTCCAATACTTTGATTTTGTTGTCCTTAAGCAATTTTGCCACAACTTTGGAAGTATGCTTGGGGTCATTGTCCATTTGGAAGACCCATTTGCGACCAAGCTTTAACTTCCTGACTGATGTCTTGAGATGTTGCTTCAATATATCCACATAATTTTCCTTCCTCATGATGCCATCTATTTTGTGAAGTGCACCAGTCCCTCCTGCAGCAAAGCACCCCCACAGCATGATGCTGCCACCCACGTGCTTCACAGTTAGGATGGTGTTCTTCGGCTTGCAAGCCACCCCCTTTTTCCGCCAAACATAACAATGGTCATTATGGCCAAACAGTTTTATTTTTGTTTCATCAGACCAAAGTACGATCTTTGTCCCCATGAGCAGTTGCAAAACATAGTCTGGCTTTTTTATTGCGGTTTTGGAGCAGTGGCTTCTTCCTTGCTGAGCGGCCTTTCAGGTTATGTCGATATATGACTTGTTTTACTGTGTATATAGATACTTTTGTACCTGTTTTATCCAGCATCTTCACAAGGTCCTTTGCTGTTGTTCTGGGATTGATTTGCACTTTTCGCACCAAAGTACGTTCATCTCTAGGAGACAGAACGCATCTCCTTCCTGTGTGGTATGACGGCTGCGTGGTCCCATGGTGTTTATACTTGCATACTATTGTTTGTACAGATGAACGTGGTACCTTCAGGCGTTTGGAAATTGCTCCCAAGGATGAACCAGACTTGTGGAGGTCTACAATTTCTTTTCTGAGGTCTTGGCTGATTCAATTTAGTGTATGTAAACTTCTGACCCACTGGAATTGTGATACAGTGAATTATAAGTGAAATGATCTGTCTGTAAACAATTGTTGGAAAAATTACTATAGTTTGTTAACAAGAAATTTGTGGAGTGGTTGAAAAACGAGTTTTAATGACTCCAACCTAAGTGTATGTGAACTTCCGACTTCAACTGTAGAGACTGTTTAGTGCCAAAAATAAGAGATTAAATACTGAACATGTAAAAGAAAAAAAATATCCTGATCTTTCTTACATTATATAATTCTCAGATATACACTTTAGAACTTTTGATTTTTGTGGGGGCTATCTGTTGTTCCATGTAGTGAATCTGTTATTCAATGTGTTTGCATTAGGGTTGAATGGCAGGAACCCGGTTACTGAGATTTACCAGGATTTACCCCCTAAAATCACTCCCTTTCCCGGGAGAAATAACTGGGAGAAACCGGTAAATTATGATAAATTATTTATATGAACAGCATGGTGTGAAATGGAACTGTTAAATGATATGCAATGTCTAAATCTAGCTTCTCTAAAGCCTCTTCATGATGAATCAACGCTCAGGGTGCGGATAGACAGCCCATCTCAGTGTGGAGCGCAGTTCACAACGCATGTAGACCTATCATCTCATCATGGTAACTTTTTTTCTTGTGACAGGTAGGCCTACATTTGGTACTGCATTGCTTATGCTAAAGTACTATAAAGACTGAATGGGCGTCTAATTTACCCATCTCCATCTTGCATTCGGGGTCACCTTGTTTTTTAATTGTAAAGGTTGTTCTTTTTTTAATTACAGCTGCAGAGTTTTAAAACAGTTTATCACACGAATATCGTTGCTTTAAATCAGTGCACACATGAGCACTCTCTCACAGTCTTTCTCTCTCTACATCAACTCCATTCAAATTGCATCCAAAATAGATCATCCTGATCTACAGTGAGGGAAAAATGTATTTGATCCCCTGCTGATTTTGTATGTTTGCCCACTGACAAATAAATAATCAGTCTATAATATTAATGGTAGGTTTATTTGAACAGTGAGAGACAGAATAATAACAAAAAAATCCAGAAAAACGCATGTCAAAAATGTTATAAATTGATTTGCATTTTAATGAGGGAAATAAGTATTTGACCCCCTCTCAATCAGAAATATTTCTGGCTCCCAGGTGTCTTTTATACAGGTAACGAGCTGAGATTAGGAGCACACTCTTAAAGGGAGTGCTCCTAATATCAGCTTGTTACCTGTATAAAAGACACCTGTCCACAGAAGCAATCAATCAATCAAATTCCAAACTCTCCACCATGGCCAAGACCAAAGAGCTCTCCAAGGATGTCAGGGACAAGATTGTAGACCTACACAAGGCTGGAATGGGCTACAAGACCATCGCCAAGCAGCTTGGTGAGAAGGTGACAACAGTTGGTGCGATTATTCGCAAATGGAAGAAACACAAAATAACTGTAAATCTCCCTCGGCCTGGGGCTCCATGCAAGATCTCACCTTGTGGAGTTGCAATGATCATGAGAACGGTGAGGAATCAGCCCAGAACTACACGGGAGGATCTTGTCAATGATCTCAAGGCAGCTGGGACCATAGTCACCAAGAAAACAATTGGTAACACACTACGCCGTGAAGGGCTGAAATCCTGCAGCGCCCGCAAGGTCCCCCTGCTCAAGAAAGAACATATACAGGCCCGTCTGAAGTTTGCCAATGAACATCTGAATGATTCAGAGGAGAAATGGGTGAAAGTGTTGTGGTCAGATGAGACCAAAATCGAGCTCTTTGGCATCAACTCAACTCGCCGTGTTTGGAGGAGGAGGAATGCTGCCTATGACCCCAAGAACACCATCACCACCGTCAAACATGGAGGTGGAAACATTATGCTTTGGGGGTGTTTTTCTGCTAAGGGGACAGGACAACTTCACCGCATCAAAGGGACGATGGACGGGGCCATGTACCGTCAAATCTTGGGTGAGAACCTCCTTCCCTCAGCCAGGGCATTGAAATGGGTCGTGGATGGGTATTCCAGCATGACAATGACCCAAAACACACGGCCAAGGCAACAAAGGAGTGGCTCAAGAAGAAGCACAATAAGGTCCTGGAGTTGCCTAGCCAGTCTCCAGACCTTAATCCCATAGAAAATCTGTTGAGGGAGCTGAATGTTCGAGTTGCCAAACGTCAGCCTCGAAACCTTAATGACTTGGAGAAGATCTGCAAAGAGGAGTGAGACAAAATCCCTCCTGAGATGTGTGCAAACCTGGTGGCCTACTACAAGAAACGTCTGACCTCTGTGATTGCCATCAAGGGTTTTGCCACCAAGTACTAAGTCATGTTTTGCAGAGGGGTCAAATTCTTATTGCCCTCATTAAAATGCAAATCAATTTATAACATTTTTGACATGCGTTTTTCTGGATTTTTTTGTTGTTATTTTGTCTCTCACTGTTCAAATAAACTTACCATTAAAATTATAGACTGATCATGTCTTTGTCAGTGGGCAAACGTTAAAAAAAACCAGCAGGGTATCAAATACTTTTTTCCCTCACTGTATATTGATATACAGCCCTATATACAGTACCAGTCAAAAGTTTGGACACACCTACTCATTCAAAGGTTTTTCTTTATTTTTACTATTTTCTACATTGTAGAATAATAGTGAAGACATCAAAACTATGATATAACACATATGGAATCATGTAGTAACCATAAAAGTGTTAAACAAATCAAAATAGATTTTATATTTGAGATTCTTCAAATAGCCACCCTTTGCCTTGATGACAGCTTTGCACACTCTTGGCATTCTCGCAACCAGCGTCAACTGGAATGCTTTTCCAAGTCTTGAAGGAGTTCCCACATATGCTGAGCACTTGTTGGCTGCTTTTCCTTCACTCTGCGGTCCAATTCAGCCAAACCAACTCAATTGAGTTGAGGGCGGGTGATTGTGGAGGCCAGGTCATCTGATGCGGGTGTGTTGGGTCATTGTCCTGTTGAAAAATAAATTATATTCCCACTTAGCCCAAACCTGATGGGATGGCGTATCACTGCAGAATGATGCTGTGGTAGTCATGCTGGTTAAGTGTGCCTTGAATTCTAAATAAATCACAGACAGTGTCACCAGCAAAGCACCCCCACACCATGCTTTACGGTGGGAACTACACAAGCGGAGATCATCCGTTCACCCACACCGCGTCTCACAAAGACATGGCGGTTGGAACCAAAAATATCCTATTTGGACTCCAGACCAAAGGACAAATTTCCACCGGTCTAATGTCCATTGCTCATGTTTCTTGACCCAAGCAGGTCTCTTCTTATTATTGGTGTCCTTTCGTAGTGGTTTCTTTGCAGCAATTCGACCATGAAGACCTGATTCACACAGTTCCATCTGAACAGTTGATGTTGAGATGTGTCTGTGACTTGAACTGACTTGAAAATATCAACGCAACATGTAAAGTGTTGGTCCTATGTTTCATGTCCTGAAATAAAAGATCCCAGAAATTTTCCATATGCACGAACAGCTTATTTCTCTCAAATGTTGTGTGCAAATTTGTTTACATCCCTATTAGTGAGCATTTCTCCTTTGCCAAGATAATCCATAGATGTAATTACAGGCCGTGAGATGGGGATGGAGATGTTCAGCTGGGTTGGTGCATTGGTTGGTTGGGTTGGTTGGTTGGTTGGGTTGGTTGATGGGTTCTGATTCAGCTGTTGGCTTGGTCCTGGGATTTTGTGGGACTCGTTGTAGAGTGGATGGTGGTGGCTGAGAAATTCCTGCTTTAGCTCATGTAGCTCCTTCTGCAGGTCCTGAATGTGGCTGGTGTTGACTGTGCTTAACAGTTCCTCTCTAAGTCTGCACACTTCCATCCTGAGAGCCTGGTTGTCCTCCTCAACATGTTTCATTGCACACTGCAGCTCCTTGATCTCATCCCTATGCTGACGCACTTGGCTGATCTCCTCCTCTATAAGATGCTGTGACACTGCAGGTGTCATGTGTGAGAGAGGCATGCTCAGGGCTGTGTCTGCTGCAGGCGAGGGAGGGAGAGGGATACTGGGACTACATACGGGGGCACAGAGGGTGTGGAGGCTGTTGTAGGTAGTGGATAGGGTTTAAGTTCAGCAACAATAGGTTTTATTTGGTCAAAGTAGTGGACAAATTGATCCAGACTGGCCTCTGAACCTTGAATCATCACAATGCCATTATTATAAATATTAATGTTACATTTGGGGGTGGAATTAGTTGTTTCATTCTGTTTTCTGACATTTTAAGTTCATTGTTGATCTTGTGGAGAGCTGTGCCAAGCATTAGGATCATCTGTGTAGAACAGAAGGTCTCATTTTATTTCCTTGTTCGCTTTCAGGATTAAGTATGCCCTCCGAGTCTCTGGGGATTCTCCTAGCAATTTAGTTTTGAATAAATGTTTCCTGACTCACTTGTAACATTTTCAGGATACATGATGGCAAGGTCTCTGAAACAATACTTAGAGAATGCATCCATCTTCATCTCCATGGTGACCTCTTTAAACAATGCACTCTGTTCTAGATTGATGTGCATGTGCCTCTTGATGAAAGCACTTGTTTAAATAATGCATCTATAGATAAATACAATTTTTAAACAATGCATTTTCATAAATAATACAAATAAAGATATTACATGTGTTTTCCAATTAAACAACACATTACACATACATTAAGATACTCTCTCAATGTTCAGAATGTTCCCACCTCCTTTACAAGTACTTTTTTGCTTGTTTGTTTGTTCATCTGAATGCTTTTTTCCCAATCAAGGCCTGAACTATCCTCCAGAAACCCCTCACAAGGCCTGAACTATCCTCCAGAAACCCCTCAGAAATCCTTCCTCTTTCTCCCTGTGTTGGTTTTGTGTTTGTTTACCTATGTCCTACTTCTTCTTGTTTTCCTTGGGTTTATAGTCCCCCAATCCCATTCCTTTCTTGTGTTGCCTGATGATTCAGCAGATGAGCCTTGCAAGAACCAAGTCGATCAATCTCTCAAAATCTCTCCAAACTGTTTTTACAAAATAAAAGTATCTTCCAATTAATCTAGATGTGCAGGACACAGCAATGATAAAAAATAAAGAAACTGTTCACATATAATAAAATCTTTTCAAAAGAAATTGCAATTTAAGGAGGAGCTCTTCTTAAGTGCTGCTGCTCATGGAATTGATTGCTAAGATACTGTTTTTGTTGCACAGCAAGTATTATATTATTTGGTTTTAATAAATAAGAATGGGGTTAAGTGATTTGAATACTAATATCTCCAACTCAGAAACAGTAGGAACAGACTCAATACGTAAAACAGGATCCCCATTGGCTATAACACGTACTATTATCAGATTAACATATTTTTAATTATGTAATCCACCAGATCAATTGCATCCATGGTCTGTTTAATAACAGGGTGGCAAGTAGCCTAGCAGTTAGAGCGTTGGGCCAGTAACTGATAGGTCGCTGGTTCGAATAACCGAGCCGACAAGGTGAAAAATCTGTCTGTGCCCTTGAACAATGCACTTAACCCTCATTTGCTCCAGGGATGACGTACTACTATGGCTGACCCTGTAAAAACAACACATTTATCTGTACCTATCCGGTGTATGTAACAATAAAACATATTTTATGTTTTTTAAATTAGCTCATGTGGGCACCGTGCAGCAATCTGGTGACAAATGGCACTCATTGTCCCTCTGGGCTAGATCACCTACAGTACCGTCTGTCCCTTCTGCCTTTACCTGACCAGGGTTCAGTTTACCTAAAGCTTCGTAGCTAATGTTCCTCATAACAACCCCAGACCAAGACTACGCCTAGAAAAGGGTTTGTAGGGCTGACCACGTTTAGTCGACTGGTGGATTGTTTGGTCGATAAGCTGTTGGTCGACCGAGATTTCTTTAGTCGAGCAGTAGCAAAAAATATATATATATACTGTATATATATTGGTGTATAAAACATCTGTCTGATTCACGCTGAGGGGACAGATCCATTGTGGAGGCCATGGGGGTGGCACAGTCAATCAGTCTAAGACATGTGCTACTGAAATTGTATATGGTTATATTACATAAACATTGGTACAACACTAATAAATAATATTATTTTATAACAAATGCGCCTTCTCCCGCGTTGGATAGTGGTCGCTGTCCACGGTTCTGAAACACATCAGTGCACTTTTGAATTGGCGGCTTTTCCTAGACCATGTTGCTATGAACATAATAGCAAAGTTAACCAGCATATTGGTGTTGAGAACAATGCTGGAGGCAGCAGCAGAAGGAGGAGATGAGAAAACAGCCCTTGCCTTATTGTCTAACAAAAGTGAACAGAGAGGAAACGTGAACTCCATTAGGTCTATAATCAATAGCCTAACTTAAATGTGCCTGGCTTTATAAATCATCAATATATCTACGGAAATAAGACAGATCCTGCTTCTGTTGCCTGTTTGAGTGTTTGTTTAATAGCCTACTGATTCCGTGAGCACCAAGCCTCACGCAATGACATGTCAAGTAAACAATTTCACGAATTCCGCTGTTTTTAATCTTTGCTTTGCTGTAATAAAGACTTTACAATTTATTTATTTTCTGTTAGAACAGCCTCTCTGGTATTATTTATAATTTATTTAGTATTTACACTGTTCCAAATTGTCAGAAAAATAATATTTATAATAATAATGCATGTTTTTCTTGATCTCCTTATTGTTATTATAATAATAAGTAATGTCATTATCATTAGTAGGCTTAGTATAGCAGCCTTGTATAACCACCATCGAGCTGTAGGCCTAAGAGCACATCCTGTTTAGTCTTAATACCGTAACTTACTTAGGCCTACATTTCAATACTTCTATAGGCTACTGTATCGT
This sequence comes from Coregonus lavaretus, assembly GCF_964263955.1. Classification (NCBI taxonomy): domain Eukaryota; kingdom Metazoa; phylum Chordata; class Actinopteri; order Salmoniformes; family Salmonidae; genus Coregonus; species Coregonus lavaretus. The sequence continues at coordinate 8,408,221 of NC_140023.1, read as the reverse complement.
TCATTTGTTCATGTCAGCATACAAGTCATTCATGACTTTGAATTGCAATCAAGCATTTTTAGTTTAAAAATAAAGCCAGCCTTGAATAATTAGTTCCATTTCAGAAATTGCATTAATGAATAAATTCGGCTGTTTTTGGTCTTTACTGTAATAAAGTCCCCTGTAGCTCAGTTGGTAGAGCATGGCGCTTGCAACGCCAGGGTTGTGGGTTTGTTTCCCACGGGGGGGCGGTATGAAAATGTATTCACTCACTAACTGTAAGTCGCTCTGGATAAGAGCGTCTACTAAATGACTAAAATGTAAATGTAAAAAGCAAAGTGTTTCATTTGGGGAATTTCATTCAAGCACAAACATTGATTTTTTACAAATGCTGCCCTCTCGCTGCTGTGGGACTGGGTTTCTATTCTCTTTTGAGCCCTAATAATTCATATTTATTTATATTCATATTGTTTCTCATTGAGGCCGCATCTTAAACTAGAGTCGATTGGCGCACCTGTGACGTCATTTTAAATATTAAACATCCCGTGTGTTTATGCTAGAGACTTACTGGTTCTTGTAGTGGTTGCAGCTCAATTCCCTCTTTATATAAAGTTTGCGCCTATTCCATAATATGGGGCTTGTGGAAGAGGTATTTTTCTACACATGAGAGGATCTGGACAATAAAATGGCTGCGGTGGATACTGCTAGCTAGCATGAGGATGAAAATGGCAGTTTTCTGGGAAAACTAGCAGTATTTTAATCTTCTCGATGGAGCAGTGTGGATATAGGTCAAATTTGGAGTACAGTGGCATATCCCATCCCTGCATTGAGGTACGTTTTCTGATCCATATCTCGCGCTGGCTCCACAGTGTCTTAATGTAACCATGATTGCGTTCCAACCTCAGTGTAGGTCAGTGTAAATAAGCGTAATGGTGGGGTCGGGACCCTCTGGCAACATTATCGAAAGATGAAACTCTCACGAACACGACAGTGTTGGTTGTTTCGATCTACGACATCCAGAAGCTTTACGGCAGTCGTCTGAACTCTCTATCCTGGACGTTCTAATTTCAAAAGAGGTCTTCTCGCAAAACCGACTGTCCAGATCAAACCGTTGGAATGGACCTTCTGGGGAGTTGGAGGCAAGCTTCAGGGGAGTCATCTGAAGGTAACCCAGTACCGGGCTGTACAAATGTGTCACGAATAACGTGACCAAACATTTTTTTTTCTTACATCTCTCAGCTATAGGACAGACACTACAAAACCTTATTCCTTATGATTTGACTGTATGTTTTGCTGTGTACAAAAGTTATTCAATGTGTTTCTATGGGCTACAGCAGTAAAGGCCAATTTCAATGTTTAATTCAATAATTATATATCTTTATTTTTTTTATACCTACAGGGCTCCTAAAATTCTAAAACAAATTGCTAAATGATACATTTTTATGACCATCTTAAAACAATTCCATATGTTAGCTTAGTATATATTGCGATCTAGGGGCTTAGACCTACAGCGTTAAGTGATTCAATAAAAAGCTATTGTTCAAACAAAAAAAAGAGTAGCTCTCCCCTCTTGTATTTTCTAAATCTCTTGCTTTGCTTAAATGAGATGGATGATAGAAGGAATGGAGGAGTTGGAATGGAGGCCACTGAGAACCAAAACAGAGATTCATTGTAATGTAAGTTACAGGTGCAGACGTGACTCAGGTCTCATTCTGAACATGAACCTCAATCAGTTCCCATTCCTTCAGTGTTGGGGAAGCTACTCTGAAAAATATAGTTCACCAAGCTACCAATTACTTCACACTGGAATAAGTTAAGCTACATTAAAGCTAGCCTTAAGAAAAATATAGTTTACTTAACTAAAGGTACTTTGAGAAAGTACTTCACTACATCCAAACTACATTGTGGAAAATTATCACATCTAAATCAGACATTTCAGAGAATTTTAATTGCAAGACAGATCACTCTGGTCCAATGCTAACAAAATCTGTAATTTAGCATATTAAACACAAAAAAACATGTTTTAAGTGAGAATCAGGCAGGTCTCATGCGAAAAAAGAAAGGAAATTATTGCCATGTTTTATTTTCATTTTGTAAAAAAAAAGTAGTGTATAGTTCGAGTAGTTGGCTACAGCACTACATGGCAAAAAAGTCAGTGGTTGAAAAAGTACTCAATTGTCACACTTGAGTAAAACTAAAGATACCTTAATAATAGAAAATGACTCAAGTAAAAGTAAAAGTCACCCAGTAAAGTACTATTTGAGTAAAAGTCTAAAAGTATCTGGTTTTAAATACAGTGGGGGGGAAAAGTATTTAGTCAGCCACCAATTGTGCAAGTTCTCCCACTTAAAAAGATGAGAGAGGCCTGTAATTTTCATCATAGGTACACGTCAACTATGACAGAAAAATTGAGGGAAAAAAAATCCTGAAAATCACATTGTAGGATTTTTAATGAATTTATTTGCAAATTGTGGTGGAAAATAAGTAGTGTGTGAAAACCTTGTGAAGACTTACAGAAAACGTTTGACCTGTGTCATTGCCAACAAAGGGTATATAACAAAGTATTGAGAAACTTTTGTTATTGACCAAATACTTATTTTCCACCATAATTTGCAAATAAATTCATAAAAAATCCTACAATGTGATTTTCTGGATTTTTTTTTTCTCATTTTGTCTGTCATATAGTTGACGTGTACCTATGATGAAAATTACAGGCCTCTCTCATCTTTTTAAGTGGGAGAACTTGCACAATTGGTGGCTGACTAAATACTTTTTTCCCCCACTGTATACTTAAGTACAGTGGTGGAAAAAATACTCAATTGTCATACTTGAGTAAAAGTACAAAGTAAAAGTAAATGCTATACATCAAATTCCTCATATAAAGCAAATCAGATGACACCATTTTTATTTTTTTTTACAGACAGACAGTGGCACATTCCAACACTCAGACATAATTTACAAACTCAGTACTTGTGTTTAGTAAGTCCGTCAGATCAGAGGCAGTAGGGATGACAATGTGTTATATTGATAGGTGCGTGAACTGGACCATAATTCTGTCCTGCCTGAGCATTTGAAATGTAACGAGTACTTTTTGGTGTCAGGGGAAGTTATTTTCTTTAGGAATGTAAAAGTTGTACAAAAATATAAAGAGTAAAGTAAATTACAGATACCCAAAAAACTACTTAAGTAGTTCTTTAAATTATTTTTACTTAAGTATTTTACACCACTGAAAAAGTAATTAAATACTGAAAACACTTCCAAGATTTTAATTTAGTTCAACTACCACCAAGCTACTGCAAAATGTAGTTGAATTACTAGTTGAATTACATGTAGTTCACTATTCCCCAATACTGAATTCCTTGTTATCTGTCTTCTAGTTTTGTGAACAAACGTGTTGGAAAATGAGGTTCTGTCTTCTAGTGTAAGTTAGTCTCAAGCTAGCCTGTTACATGCATGAAATGTTCCTCAGGTATTACATTCTAAGAAAATATGAAATCTCTTATTTGTAGACTCATCATGGGAGAGACTTCATTTCAAAAGGAGCAATGGAGCAAAGTACAGTATATGTAGGAAATACACAAAACACAGCAGGACCAGTGTATTTCCAATTCCAGGCACGAGAAACTTGAGAAATGCTGTAGATTAGTATTACTTTTTGTATATTGTACATATGTTGAATGCTACCGTAAGGCAATGCTAAGAAAGGTAAAGGGGTCTAACACATAATATCTCCTACAAAGCTCTGACAGCTCTTCTCAAGTCCTCTGACCTTGGGGAGTAATTTTGAGGATCAATATTTGCCCGTATCGAGTGTGTGGGCTGAGAGAACACACCAGTACTCAAGATATGATGGGAGACAGAGACAATCTCAAGGACTAGTGGAGGGGAAAGTATTGGTTTTCAAATCATGTTTGGGTGAAACAAAACGCTTCTATGAATGTGCTAAAATATTTATGATTATGTGCGCTTCTATAGGGAATGTACACACGTGGTTTAATAAATAAAAGAGCTAGTCTTTGTTCCTGTAAGGGCAATATCATGGCACAGATGGCTTTGTTATGCTGGTAATAATATCCCATAGGCTTCCTTAACATACATATCAAATCCTCCTGTGAAATGTTTTCTTTACTGTGAGAGGAAATGCAGTATTGGAATTCAATATACCACAAAGTGGTTGAGAAATTAACTCTGGCATTGGTGATACTTGTAGTCTCAAGGCTTACTGTATGCTTCCCAGTCGAAACAGTTCATTCATATATTATGACGAAATGTTGTGACATTTTGTTCGTTTTGGTCTACGGCAGGGTTTTCTTCCGGCTGTTCGCATTTTTCTAGAGGCAAGTCGAAGTTCAGTAGCCCTTCATCTGTGATTGATCAACAGTTTCACTCCTAGTAGGAGTGGGAACTATGGACAGGATTGTTCAATTAAGTGTTTGTTATCATTCACTTCACACATACTGCATCAAACATCTTAGTTAGATCTAGAAAGACCTCTGCAAAAACGTCAACATTTATTACAGATTTCTTGATTTATCTAGAAAAGTGTTTCTGGCTATGTTGTTGCTATGGTGACTAAAGTGAAAGTCTTTAGGGAGTATGCGAGCACAGATGGTCGCTTCGCCTAGCCAAGTTCTGCTAGGAGAAAAACCTAACCTATTTATGCTGACCTCTAACCTCTCTCCACCTTAAGGGATCACACTTTATTTGGATAGTCCGGATTGTCCATCTGTAGATCTGTTGATAAGCAACTGCTTGCTAAGGTTACGGTTACGGTTAGGGTTAGGTTTAGACTAAGGTTAAGGTTAGAACTAGGGTAGGGGTTAAAGTTAGGGTTAGGGCTAGGGTTAGAGTTAGTAGCAGTTGAGGCTCTTCAGAGGAGGAAGGACCATCCTCCTTAGTGAATTTCATGCAAATAAAAATAGTAAAACATTTAAAAAGTTATCATTTTTAGATAAAACTATACTAAATATAATCACATCACCAAATAATTGATTAAAACACACTAATTTGCAAAGAAGGTCTACAGTAACCTCAAAAGCACTCTGTAGGGTGGCACCATGGTGTAGCCGGAGGACAGTTAACTTCTATCCTCCTCTGGGTACATTAACTTCAATACAAAGTTAATGGCTCATGGTTCTCACCCCCTTCCATAGACTTACACAGTAATTATGATAACTTCCGGAGGACATCCTCCAACCTATCAGAGCTCTTGCAGCATGAACTGATATGTTGTCCACCCAATCAAATGATCAGATAATTAATCTAGTACTGAAAGCATACGCTACAGCTAGCTAGCACTGCAGTACATACAATGCGGTGAGTAGTTGACTCAAAGAGAGAGAAAGACAGTAGTTGAACAGTTTTGAAGAAACACATTTCTTCCAAAATGAAGGAGAAGCAAGAGAGAAATAGAGAGAGAGAGAGAAATTGTCATTTTTTAAAAACTTTCACTTCACTTACTTAGCTAGCAAATGCAACTAGCTAGTTTAGCCTACTGAAACACCCTGGCTATGACTTTCCAACACAACACTGGAACTCTTCCAAGTCAAGGTAAGCTTTTGGTTTTACTAATTTATTGCCACCGGGGCCAGCCGGTGTAACTGCTTACTGACTATACACTGTAACATTACTGCATGATTGTAGTGGGTTTAGTAACGCGTTAGTTTTATTAGCTATGCTGACTATGACATTACTTTAGCTAATATGGTGACAACGATGTAGGCTGTGTGTAGCGGTTCGGCTTGGAAAGGTTTTTTCTTCTGGTCACATACAGCTGATGTGTTACGCATTGAAGTCCACAAGTGAAGGGAAGAGGTGAGAGGAGGAGAGCGCATAGATGCGAGAAGGAATACAATGTGGCTGCTATGAATGTGAACTGTGTTTACGCGTGATCAGAGGTGTATTCAAACGTTTCTTAAACGGAAGCAAACGGAACAAAACAGGGATAAAAATACCTGAATTTGTCCAATAGAAACTCTCGTCTGCAGCTGTTGGACACGCTATATCAGCTAGATGCAGGCAAGAGTGTGCAAGGCGGTATTGAATGTCACTGTCTGTCCATGTGTCACTGTCTGTCACCTCAAATGTGTCTCTCGACCTGTGTGCACCTACGTTGTAAAACTGTCATTAATAGGCTATGTTGTATCAACCTCATGATGGGTATAGGGAACATTTGAGTATCATGTAGTAGCCTAAACCTATCGCTGTTACATTGAACTGGGTGAATGGAATATGAATGACAGTCATCCAATATGCTGTAATAGAAATAAGGCCATGCTCATGAAAAAAAATATTATCCTCCCTCATCTTAAACAGCACTGACCGCCACTGGTTAGTAGATAGTTGAAATGTTACTGATAGTCCATCTGTAGACGCTCTACAGAATATCCAAGTAACGTGTTAGTGAACATAATTCTCCCAAAGCTCGTTAGGGTCAATTAACAAAGCCATATCACTGGCTCATTAGCTAAGTACTTCAATTTGATATGATTAGGATTGCAAAGGGATGGTATTTTACTGGAAATCTGCGGAGCAGATAATGTCAGCATACAACATGACTTCAGCCATGGCACACCTTCAGCTGGATGAGGGAAAGGTTCTGGGGAGTTTTGCCAAATTCAGGACGTAGGATGGTCTGTGGTAAGATGATTGGATTTGGACTTCCGCTGAACACATCTCTGCGTCAACCTGGTGGAAGGTACTCTGCGGGTTTGAAGCCTTGTCCTCCATTGCAGTCATACTGCAGATACCACCTACATCTGCCACATTGGAGCACAATTGGTCACTCTTTGGGATTGCGCACACCAAGGTAATTTTAGTTTATATAATGAATTGATGATGTGCTGGTTTTATTGTCTCTGTGTATTTGTGTATTTATTGGTGTTGTATGTATTGTACGCATCTTTTCTTAAGGTGTGTGACAGGCTGACCAACGAAAGGGTCCAGCAAATGGCGGCATTTCGTTCTAATCTGAAACTGTTCGAGCCAATAACAAGATAACAAGATAACTCAAGATGAAAGTGACTCAGAAGAATATACACTTGAAAGTGACACAGTGGCCAGTTGTCCAAGTACTAATGTCTGGAAAGAACAGTACAAGGGGCAAAAAAGTAAATCCCTGAATACATTTTCATTTAAGATAATATTCCACAAAGAAAAGCCACCATTTCCATATCAGAAATTCGTGTAAACTCTAAAAGCTATTTGTATTTTACTATGTCAATACACTGAGTGTACAGAACATTAAGGACACCTATTAAAATAAAAAAAACAGAAATATCACATTTACATAAGTATTCAGACCCTTTACTCAGTACTTGGTTGAAGCACCTTTGGCAGAGATTACAGCCTTGATTCTTCTTGGGTATGACGCTACAAGCTTGGCACATCTGTATTTGGGGAGTTTCTCCCATTCCTTTCTGCAGATTCTCTCAAGCTCTGTCAGGTTGGATGGGGAGTGTCGCTGCACAGCTATTTTCAGGTCTCTCCAGAGATGTTAGATCGGGTTCAAGTCCAGGCTCTGGCTGGCCCACTCAAGGACATTCAGGGACATGTCCCGAAGCCACTCCTGCGTTGTCTTGGCTGTGTGCTTAGGGTCGTTGTCCTGTTGGACGGTGAACCTTCGCCCCAGTCTGAGGTCCTGAACGGTCTGGAGAAGGTTTTCATCAAGGATCTCTATGTACTTTGCTCCGTTCATCTTTCCCTCGATCCTGACTAGTCTCCCAGTCCCTGTCGCTGAAAAAACATCCCCACAGCATGATGCTGCAACCACCATTCTTCATCATAAGGATGGGGCCATGTTTCCTCCAGACATGACACTTGGCATTCAGGCCAAAGAGTTCAATCTTGGTTTCATCAGATCAGAAAATCTTGTTTCTCATGGTCTGAGAGTCTTTAGGTACCTTTTGGCAAACTCCAAGCGGGCTGTCATGTGCCTTTTACTGAAGAGTGGCTGCGGTCTGGCCACTCTACCATAAAGTCCTGATTGATGGAGTGCTGCAGAGATGGTTGTCCTTCTGGTAGGTTCTCCCATCTCCACAGAGGAACTCTAGAGTTCTGTCAGAGTGACCATCAAGTTCTTGTTCACCGCTCTGACCCAGGCCCTTCTCCCCCAATTGCTCAGTTTGGCCAGGCGGCCAGCTCTAGGAAGCGTCTTGGTGGTTCCACACTTCTTCCATTTAGAATGATAGAGGCCACTGTGTTCTTGGGTACATTTAATGCTGCAGAAATTTTCCATACCCTTCCCCAGATCTGCGCCTTGACACTATCCTGTCTTGGAACTCTATGGACAATTCCTTCGACCTCATGGCTCGGTTTTTGTTCTGACATGCACTGTCAACTGTGGGACCTTGTATAGACAGGTGTGTGCCTTTCCAAATCATGTCCAATCAACTGAATTTACCACAGGTGGACTCCAATCAAGTTGTAGAAACATCTCAACGATGATCAATGGAAACAGGATACACCTGAGCTCAACTTCGAGTCTCACAGCAAAGGGTCTGAATACTTACAGTACCAGTCAAAAGTTTGGACACAGCTACTCATTCAAGTTATTTTTTTATTTTTACTATTTTCTACATTGTCAACTAATAGTGAAGACATCAAAACTATTAAATAACACATATGGAATCATGTAGTAAACAAAAAAAGCGATACGCCATGCCATCTGATTTGCGCTTAGTGGGACTATCATTTGTTTATCAACAGGACAATGACCCAAAACACAACTCCGGGCTGTGTAAGGGCTATTTGACCAATAAGGAGAGTGATGGAGTGCTCCATCAGATGACCTGGCCTCCACAATCACCCGAGATGGTTTGGGATGAGTTGGACCGCAGAGTGAAGGAAAAGCAGCCAACAAGTGCTCAGCATATGTGGGAACTCCTTCAAGACTGCTGGAAAAGCATTCCTCATGAAGGTGGTTGAGAGAATGCCAAGAGTGTGCACAGCTGTCATCAAGGTGGCTACTTTGAAGAATCTAAAATCTAAAATATATTTTGATTTGTTTAACACTTTTTTGGTTACAGCGTGATTCCATATGTGTTATTTCGTAGTTTTGATGTCTTCACTATTATTCTACAATGTAGAAAATAGTAAAAATAAAGAAAAACTGTTGAATGAGTTGGTGTGTCCAAACTTTTGACTGGTACTGTATATATTTTAATATTTTCCTTTATTATTTTCCCCTAACCCTACCATACCTCCCCCAATTGGAGTAAACTAATTGACAACAACACTTAGGCTTCTCTCTTTCATGTTGAGGAAACATTCGATCACTCTGTCATACAGTACATGCTTTTATTTTTTCTTGACCTAGGCTACCTGGCTAAAATGCTTGCTAGCTAGCCTAACTTCCTTCCATGGGCAACTTTCATGGGCTAATAGTTAATATTAGCTTTCTTTTTATTTCTTTTATTTTTTTTCTGTATGTGCGTGTGCGAGTGTTTGTGCAAGTAGAAAAACATGTTGACTCACCCTACTTGTAGAGAAACGCCAATGCCATCCTCCTCTATTTCATGTTGACGAAACTGCCTATCACTTTGTCATACAGTACACTCTTTAATATTTTGTTGTCTAAATGCTTGCACGCTAGCCTAACTTCCATTCATGGGCAATGTTAGCTAGTTAACATTAGCCTTGTACATCTAGCTACATATTGAAATTCCATCCTCTCAGGTCAGGGACACAATGTATGAATTAATGGTTGGATCAGAATCACCGTTATAATCATTGGCCAGTACGGAGAATTAAGTAAAAAGAAGTCCAAATTCCTATCTCCATCCATTGCTAATTTAGGAAAGGGCCAATTTTATTTAGCTAGCTACCCACCAGAGGACAACAACACAATGAGATGTAACAATTCAAGTTGTTTCTGTCAATTATGTATTCCCTCAATGCGATTTGATAAGAGTGACGCCAAATCCAAACTGGCTTCCCTTCACACCATGTGCGCCAGGACCATTCACAGTTGAGCTCACTCAGTTTACGTCAACTCTGATATGCTTTTATTTTATACTTTTTTATCAAGGGAGGCCAAATATTCGCTGGCTTCCCTTGCATTCAATGCTACGGGCGGCAACAATGTCATACTCTTTTGGACCAAACAGAATCAGATAGATGGCCTACACATACAGTGACAGAGGGGCGCTGTTTCGCTCGCTTGGATGCTTTCTCCGGTGAGATACATTCAGCCTCTTGTGAATTGAAGGAAAATTATGAAAACACAGAGAAACAAAATATACATTATTCTTTCTTTTTTTCTTGATACATTTTTTGGGGAAGCCTGGCTTCCCTTGGCACCCATGAATACACACCACTGCTTAAATGTCCTGGTACTTGGTATAGTTCATGATGCCATTGACCTTAACAAGGGCCTCAGGACCAGTGGAAGCAAAACAGCTCCATAACATCAAAGATCCACCACCATATATTACAGTAGGTATTAGGTTATTTTCTGCATATCATATGCATCCTTCTTTTGATGCCAAACCCATCACTGGTGTGCATGGCCAAATAGCTCTATTTTCGTGTCATGTCACCATATCACTGGTTCCAATCCAAGTGCCAATGCCGTTGAGAAAACTCCAGGCATTTACATTTGTTGTTTGCTCTCAATAAATACTTTTTTTCTGCAACCCTTCCAATTCACCTATTGGCATGGAGGTGACGTGTAATTGTAGATTTGGAGACTTGGTGACCTGAAGATACGACCAAGTTCTGTAATTCTCCCTTTACTTTGGCCCCTTGGATTTTTCTTTGCGAACCATCTTCGAACCATCTTCCTCACTGTGCGTAGAGACAAGATACACTTGAATCCAATACCAGGCAAGTCCAGTGGTTTTAAACATATTAATAGTTGCCCTAATAGTGGTACATTTAATTTTAGCAATGTTTTATATCCATTACCTGATTTATGAAGGTCAACAACGATTTGTCTCTTTTCGTTTGTGAGCTCTTTGCCTTTTCCCATGGTGATGGATGACAAAAGGATTTTACATGCATGTTACCTAATTTGTATACCCTAGTGAAACATGAAGCCATGGAAGGCCACGATACAGTTCCTTAAACTGAGATTAGTTTAAAAAAGTAGAATGTTAATGCAGATTATTATTTTTTATTTAATTTATAAGAATCTTTAGGGCTGCCAGTAATTGACAGGTACCGTATTGCCACGCCCTGGCCTTGAGAGCCCGGTTTTCTTTGGTTGGTTTGGTCAGGGTGTGAATTTCTATGTGTAGATTCTATGTTATTGTAGTTCTATGTTGGCCGGGTGTGGTTCCCAATCAGAGGCAGCTGTCGATCGTTGTCTCTGATTGGGGATCATACTTAGGTAGCCATTTTGCCTACCTATGTTGTGGGATCTTGACTCTTGTTTGGCTTGTTTGTGTGTAGCCATTGTGAGCGTCACGTTACGTTGCTTTTGTTGTTTTGTCGTGTGTTAAACTTAGTTAATAAACATGTATGCATTCCACGCTGCACCTTGGTCCAATCCTGTACTCAACGAACGTGACACGTATCTTTGAGAAAAAATATGTATCACTTGTTAAACAAAATCTTTCTCTGAGCAATTGTATTAGTATAAAATAATATAATTTCCCAAAATATCTGTTTATATAATATAGCTCAGTATTTGAATTATTTTTATTTTTTGCTCATCTTTATCAAGGGTGCCAATAATTTTTGACGTTACTTTTTCCTTTTGGCACCTAAACCACAATCAGCTAAGTTGCCAACCTCACCCTTGATGACACCATTGTCTCTCCCTCCCCCCACTCACACAACCTTGGTGTCATCCTGGAGTCTTTCTAATACCAAATCAGACATACTGTCAAATTCTCATTCTCCCACCTCTGCAACATTGCCAAAAGCAGGTCCTCCCTCTCCAGTCCTGCCCCTGAAACCCTCATACATGCATTAATCTCCTCCCAACTCGACTATTGCAACTGTCTACTTTCCCGGGATCAACTCAAGCTCCATCCATAAGTTTCAAATAGTTCAGAACTCTGCAGCCCAACTTCTCACCCATAGGTCCTGGCAGCACATCATCCCCAGCCTCTGTGAACTCCACTGGCTCCCACCGCATCGAATACAAGATCTTCCTTCGGACCTACAAAGTGCTCCACCACCTTGACTCTCAGACCTTCTTCTCCCCTACCAACCCACACGCTGACTATGTTCTACCACAGCAGGCCACCTTGTCTTCCCCAATTGCAGGTTAGCGTTTTTCAGCATGAATATTGCTCTAGAGGCTGATTTGCATTAACCTTGTACAAACCATCCTGATCCAGCGAGCTTACATTCTGTTTCTAGCTCTGCATAGTGGTCACTACACTCATATACATTTTTTGGTCACATACATCAGATAGGTGCAGTGAAATGTGTTGTTTTACAGGATCAGCCATAGTAGTACGGCACCCCTGGAGCAAGTTAGGGCACAGACAGATTTTTCACCTTGTCAGCTCGGGTATTTGAACCAGCGACCTTTCGGTTACTAGCCCAGTGCTCTAACCGCTAGGCTACCTGCCGCCCTTACAAACCCTTTTTGGCTTTACATTTTATTTTTACCCTTTTTGGCTCCAGGTACAACCCTCTACTCCAGGGACAGCTGAAGAACCCTTTTCAGTTCTAGATAGCACCTTCTTTTCTATGAGTGTAGCTGGCACAGCCACAAAGTCATAAAATCTGGAACTCCCTCCCTCCAGCTATATCTGTGACTGAGTCCATCATCATCTGAGTCCATCATCATCTTTCAGTTCCACCTACTAAAGACCTACCTCTTCACCATGGCCTACCCATAACCCTTAACAGTGCAAAGTTGTAGAATAGTTTAGGTTTTAAAAACAGCTTTACAATACAATAAATCCTTAAGCAAAGTGAAAAATACAGCAACAATTATCTGCATTGTTGCCAATGATAATTCCTTCGTAATCAAATTTGATATGTTTTGATGACAACATTATTTATGTTTAGACCTTTCAAAACCTTAAATGTAGAAGATGTCTTGACTTGTGAAATTGTAAACTTTTTTATATGCCATCAATACATCTTACACCCACATAATGTGCGTACTTTAAAGAAGGCACCTAATACAGCTTTCCAACTAGTGAAGTTCAAGTTGATAATAGACAAACAGGGATATTTGGCAAGTTATGTGTTGTGATTTGAAAGTACATTTTGCTTGCCAACATGTTTTAATTTAGCAATAATACATTTCCCCCTTAGAGTCTATGAACCGACAAAAGTTGAGGCATGCTTATTGTTCTGAACTGTGACCGTAAACTGAATGTGTAAATTGCGTGGCTCTGAAAACTGAAACACCTTTTATTGGGTGTCCAACTTATGGAGAACATTTTACCCCAGCATTTGTTTCCTTATGTTGGCCTGCCATATCACCATAGCAAAACATGATAATTAAAACTCTCATATATAAGCTAGCTATCTCTATCAGTGTGTTCTACTTCAAGATGCCTGTTTTTTTTTAAACACCAGCTGGCAGCTCAGTGAAACAGAGCCAGGAAGTTGGAAAAATAACAAATCATGTATTTATCCTATAACAAAGTGAAAAACAAGTGTTGCACATTGATTTGAATGACTGATATGTCTGACAATCAGGGTTAGGGTTGAGGCTATAGTTAGGGTTAAGCCAGGGTGTGGATGTAAGACTAACCTGGCATAAGTCATGGCAAAACGTGTGACATTACAAGAAATTAGCTTTAAATCTGCAGGAAATTTACTGTAAAACTGATACAAAAAAAGGCTCTGTAAAGCAAACATACTTGGTTTACCATTTATTAATAAAATACTTTTTCTGCGAACATATCCCAACATGGAACAATTTCAAAGATTTTACTGAGTCACAGTTCATATAAGGAAATCAGACAATTTAAATAAATAAATTAGGCTCTAATCTATGGATTTCACATGACTGGGAATACAGATATGCATCTGTTGGTCACAGATACCTTTAAAAACAAATGTAGGGGCGTGGATCAAAAAACCAGTCAGTATCTGGTGTGACCACCATTTGCCTCATGCAGTGTGACACATCTACAGTGGGGGGAAAAAGTATTTAGTCAGCCACCAATTGTGCAAGTTCTCCCACTTAAAAAGATGAGAGAGGCCTGTAATTTTCATCATAGGTACACGTCAACTATGACAGACAAAATGAGGGAAAAAAATCCAGAAAATCACATTGTAGGATTTTTAATGAATTTATTTGCAAATTATGGTGGGAAAATAAGTATTTGGTCAATAACAAAAGTTTCTCAATACTTTGTTATATACCCTTTGTTGGCAATGACACAGGTCAAACGTTTTCTGTAAGTCTTCACAAGGTTTTCACACACTGTTGCTGTTATTTTGGCCCATTCCTCCATGCAGATCTCCTCTAGAGCAGTGATGTTTTGGGGCTGTCGCTGAGCAACACGGACTTTCAACTCCCTCCAAAGATTTTCTATGGGGTTGAGATCTGGAGACTGGCTAGGCCACTCCAGGACCTTGAAATGCTTCTTACGAAGCCACTCCTTCGTTGCCCGGGCGGTGTGTTTGGGATAATTGTCATGCTGAAAGACCCAGCCACGTTTCATCTTCAATGCCCTTGCTGATGGAAGGAGGTTTTCACTCAAAATCTCACGATACATGGCCCCATTCATTCTTTCCTTTACACGGATCAGTCGTCCTGGTCCCTTTGCAGAAAAACAGCCCCAAAGCATGATGTTTCCACCCCCATGCTTCACAGTAGGTATGGTGTTCTTTGGATGCAACTCAGCATTCTTTGTCCTCCAAACACGACGAGTTGAGTTTTTACCAAGAAGTTCTATTTTGGTTTCATCTGACCATATGACATTCTCCCAATCCTCTTCTGGATCATCCAAATGCACTCTAGCAAACTTCAGACGGGCCTGGACATGTACTAGCTTAAGCAGGGGGACACGTCTGACACTGCAGGATTTGAGTCCCTGGCGGCGTAGTGTGTTACTGATGGTAGGCTTTGTTACTTTGGTCCCAGCTCTCTGCAGGTCATTCACTAGGTCCCCCCGTGTGGTTCTGGGATTTTTGCTCACCGTTCTTGTGATCATTTTGACCCCACGGGGTGAGATCTTGCGTGGAGCCCCAGATCGAGGGAGATTATCAGTGGTCTTGTATGTCTTCCATTTCCTAATAATTGCTCCCACAGTTGATTTCTTCAAACCAAGCTGCTTACCTATTGCAGATTCAGTCTTCCCAGCCTGGTGCAGGTCTACAATTTTGTTTCTGGTGTCCTTTGACAGCTCTTTGGTCTTGGCCATAGTGGAGTTTGGAGTGTGACTGTTTGAGGTTGTGGACAGGTGTCTTTTATACTGATAACAAGTTCAAACAGGTGCCATTAATACAGGTAATGAGTGGAGGACAGAGGAGCCTCTTAAAGAAGAAGTTACAGGTCTGTGAGAGCCAGAAATCTTGCTTGTTTCTAGGTGACCAAATACTTATTTTCCACCATAATTTGCAAACAAATTCATAAAAAATCCTACAATGTGATTTTCTGGAATTTTTTTCTCTCAATTTGTCTGTCATAGTTGACGTGTACCTATGATGAAAATTACAGGCCTCTCTCATCTTTTTAAGTGGGAGAACTTGCACAATTGGTGGCTGACTAAATACTTTTTTTCCCCACTGTACTTCGCATAGAGTTGATTAGGCTGTTTATTGTGTCCAGTGTAATGTTGTCCCACTCCTCTTCAATGGCTGTGCGAAGTTGCTGGATATTGGCGGGAACTGGAACACGCGGTCGTACACGTTGATCCAGAGCATCCCAAATGTGCTCAATGGGTGACATGTCTGGTGAGTATGCAGGCCATGGAAGAACTGGGACATTTTCAGCTTCAAGGAATTGTGTACAGATCCTTGCGACATGGGGCAATGCATTATCATGCTGAAACATGAGGTGATCGCGGCGGATGAATGGCACGACAATGGGTCTCAGGATCTTGTCACGGTATCTCTGTGCATTCAAATTGCCATTGATAAAATGCAATTGTGTTCGTTGTCTGTAGCTTATGCCTGCACATACCATAACCCCAAAGCCACCATGGGGCAGTCTGTTCACAACGTTAACATCAGCAAACCACTATCCCACACGACACCATACACGCTGTCTGCCATCTGCCCGGTACAGTTGAAACTGGGATTCATCCCTGAAGACCACACTTCTCCAGCGTGCCAGTGGCCATCGAAGGTGAGCATTTGCTCACTGAAGTCGATTACAACGCCGAACTGCAGTCAGGTCAAGACCCTGGTGAGGACGACGAGCAGGCAGGTGAGCTTCCCTGAGACGGTTTCTGACAGTTTGTGCAGAAATTCTTCGGTTGTGCAAACCCACAGTTTCATCAACTGTCCGGGTGGCTTGTCTCAGACCATCCCGCAGGTGAAGAAGCCTGATGTGGAGGTTCTGGGCTCTGGGCTGGCGTGGTTACAAGTGGTCTGCGATTGAGAGGCCAGTTGGACGTTCTGCCAAATTCTCTAAAACGACTTTGGAGGTGGCTTATGGTAGAGAAATGAACATTATTTTATCTGGCAACAGCTCTGGTGGACATTCCTGCTGTCAGCATGCCAATTGCACGCTCCCTCAAAACTTGAGACATCTGTGACATTGTGTTGTGTGACAAAACTGCACATTTTAGAGTGGCCTTTTATTGTCCCCAGCACAAGGTGCACCTGTGTAATCAAATCAAATCAAATTTTATTGGGCACATGCGCCGAATACAACAGGTGCAGACATTACAGTAAAATGCTTACTTACAGCCCTTAACCAACAGTGCATTTATTTTTTATAAAAAAAGTAAAATAAAACAACAACAAAAAAAGTGTTAAGAAAAAAAGAGCAGAAGTAAAATAAAATAACAGTAGGGAGGCTATATATACAAGGGGGTACCGGTGCAGAGTCAATGTGCGGGGGCACCGGCTAGTTGAGGTAGTTGTAGTAATATGTACATGTGGGTAGAGTTAAAGTGACTATGCATAAATAATTAACAGAGTAGCAGCAGCGTAAAAAGATGGGGTGGGGGGTGGGGGTGGGGGTTCAGGATGCTCTCGATGGTGCAGCTGTATCATTTTTTAAGGATCTGAGGACCCATGCCAAATCTTTTCAGTCTCCTGAGGGGGAATAGGCTTTGTCGTGCCCTCTTCACGACTGTCTTGGTGTGTTTGGACCATGATAGTTTGTTGGTGATGTGGACACCAAGGAACTTGAAGCTCTCAACCTGTTCCACTACAGCCCCGTCGATGAGAATGTGGGCGTGCTCAGTCCTCATTTTTTTCCTGTAGTCCACAATCATCTCCTTTGTCTTGGTCACGTTGAGGGAGAGGTTGTTATCCTGGTACCACACGGCCAGGTCTCTGACCTCCTCCCTATAGGTTGTCTCATCGTTGTCGGTGATCAGGCCTACCACTGTTGTGTCATCGGCAATCTTAATGATGGTGTTGGAGTCGTGCCTGGCCATGCAGTCATGGGTGAACAGGGAGTACAGGAGGGAACTGAGCACGCACCCCTGAGGGGCCCCTGTGTTGAGGATCAGTGTGGCAGATGTGTTGTTACCTACCCTTACCACCTGGGGGCGGCCCGTCAGGAAGTCCAGGATCCAATTGCAGAGGGAGGTGTTTAGTCCCAGGATCCTTAGCTTAGTGATGAGCTTTGAGGGCACTATGGTGTTGAATGCTGAGCTGTAGTCAATGAATAGCATTCTCACGTAGGTGTTCCTCTTGTCCAGGTGGGAAAGGGCAGTGTGGAGTGCAATAGAGATTGCATCAGCTGTGGATCTGTTGGGGCGGTATGCAAATTGGAGTGGGTCTAGGGTTTCTGGAATAATGGTGTTGATGTGAGCCATGACCAGCCTTTCAAAGCACTTCATGGCTACAGACGTCAGTGCTACGGGTCGGTAGTCATTTAGGCAGGTTATCTTAGTGTCCTCGGGCACGGGGACTATGGTGGTCTGCTTGAACCATGTTGGTATTACAGACTCAGTCAGGGACATGTTGAAAATGTCAGTGAAGACACTTGCCAGTTGGTCAGCACATGCTCGGAGTACACGTCCTGATAATCCGTCTGGCCCTGCGGCCTTGTGAATGTTGACCTGCTTAAAAGTCTTACTCACATCGGCTACGGAGAGCGTGATCACATAGTCATCCGGAACAGCTGGTGCTCTCATGCATGCTTCAGTGTTGCTTGCCTCGAAGCGAGCATAGAAGTGGTTTAGCTCGTCTGGAAGTCTTGTGTCACTGGGCAGCTCGCGGCTGTGCTTCCCTTTGTAGTCTGTAATAGTTTTCAAACCCTGCCACATCCGACGAGCGTCAGAGCCGGTGTAGTACGATTCAATCTTAGTCCTGTATTGACTCTTTGCCTGTTTGATGGTTCGTCGGAGGGCATAGCGGGATTTCTTATAAGCGTCCGGGTTAGAGTCCCGCTCCTTGAAAGCGGCAGCTCTACCCTTTAGCTCAGTGTGAATGTTTCCTGTAATCCATGGCTTCTGGTTGGGCTATGTACGTACGGTCACTGTCGGGACGACATCATTGATGCACTTATTGATGAAGCCAGTGACTGATGTGGTGTACTCCTCAATGCTATCTGAAGAATCCCGGAACATGTTCCAGTCTGTGCTAGCAAAACAGTCCTGTAGCTTAGCATCTGCGTCATCTGACCACTTTTTTATTAACCGAGTCACTGGTGCTTCCTGCTTTAGTTTTTGCTTATAAGCAGGAATCAGGAGGATAGAGTTATGGTCAGATTTGAAAAATGGAGGGCGAGGGAGAGCTTTGTATGCGTCTCTGTGTGTTGAGTAAAGGTGATCTAGAGTTTTTTTTCCTCTGGTTGCACATTTAACATGCCGGTAGAAATTAGGTAGAACGGATTTAAGTTTCCCTGCATTAAAGTCCCCGGCCACTAGGAGCGCTGCATCTGGATGAGCGTTTTCCTGTTGACTTATGGCCTTATACAGCTCATTCAGTGCAATCTTAATGCCAGCATTGGTTTGTGGTAGTAAATAGACAGCTATGAAAAATATAGATGAAAACTCTCTTGGTAAATAGTGTGGTCTGCAGCTTATTATAAGATACTCTACCTCAGCCGAGCAAAACCTCGAGACTTCCTTAGTATTTGATTTTGTGCACCAGCTGTTGTTTACAAATATACACAGACCGCCACCCCTTGTCTTACCGGAGTCAGCCGTTCTATCCTGCCGATGTAGCGTATAGCCCGCTAGCTGTATGTTGTCCATGTCGTCGTTCAGCCACGACTCGGTGAAACATAAGATATTACAGTTTTTAATGTCCCGTTGGTAGGATAACCGTAATCTTAGGTCATCCCATTTATTCTCAAATGATTGAAGATTGGCTAATAGGATTGATGGGAGAGGCAGTTTACTCGCTCGCCGTCGGATCCTTACAAGGCACCCCGACCTATGTCCACGATATCTCCGTCTCTTCCTCATGCGAATGACGCGGAAAAACACACATAATAGTACAATTGGTTAGAGGGCTGTAAAACGGCAGCCATCTTCTCCGGCGCCACTCCGGAGAAGTTGGCTGTCAGATGGATGGATTATCTTGGCAAAGGAGAAATGTTTAATAACAGGGATGTAAACAAAGTTGTGCACACATTTTTTTTTTTATAAGCGTTTTGTGCGTATGGAAAATTTCGGGCATCTTTTATTAATATTAATTAATATGCCATTTAGCAGACGCTTTTATCCAAAGCGACTTACAGTCATGTGTGCATACATTTTTACATATGGGTGGTCCCGGCTACCGGACCCACTACCCTGGCGTTACAAGCGCCATGCTCTACCAATTGAGCTACAGAGGCCCACATGTCAGCTCATGAAACATGGGACCAACACTTTACATGTTGCATTCATATTTTTGTTCAGTATATTAATATTATAGTTTTTAATCCTGGTGCTGACTTAATGTGTAGCAGATAATTGTATAGCTAATAGGCTCTGTGTTTGTAGATCGACTGAGGTGAATGAAGCTACAGCAACCAATGTGATAATGACTGGGGAGCTCACGCAAACTCTTCCCCTGGCTACGGCTCATACCCTGGCTATGGTAAAATGTCAATATAAATTAATTGTAAATGCCTTTGATAAAGACAGGTAAACTGGATTATAGGTAGATAAAGTACATTTCTAAAAAATAAGTTAATGATAGGGGTTCATTCCCAAACAGTCTTAGTGGAATAATACATTGGATGAGTGTGTCAACTCTGTTCCACTAGTACCAAAATTGTGAGATATCTTTGGAGTCAAATCAAACTTCACAGTCATGGACAGACAGGCAGACACTAAAATCTTATTCTCTGTTTAAGGTGGATGTCAGGTAGAAGACGGGGCCTGTGATAACTGTCCTGACAGCTGTGATGAATCAGCACCCCTCCAAGGAGGCCCAGGACTCTGTGTGGGGTGCATCCGGGGGGGTCTGACAAAGTCAGTCTGCCTCCATTTCAAGAGGCATCAGCACCACTGTTGGCACAGAAGGCATGTCAGTATAGCAGAGCTAAACCGTTGTACGCTACAATAACTGCTGAGGAGGGATATGGTGTGTGAATTTAGATGCAAGTTTAGTGTGAGACAACGTTTTTTTAGGTTATTCATTCAGAGTGAAACAAATGCTGGTCTCAGTTGGAAGTGAGGCAAAGTTTGAACATACTGGGTCCATACTTGCGAACAGGGGTGCAGCTTGAGGGGACATATCCCCCCAGATTCTGAAATTGCATTTTTGTCCCCCCCAGTTTTATCGGTGTGCTACAGGACCATGCGGACGCCTCCTAGCATCGGGTAGGCTGTTTGGAGTTTTTATCCGACTGGATAAAAAATATATGTATGTATGTCCCCCCAATTCTAAAACCAAAGTTGCGCCCCTTCTTGCGAACATTTGAAAAAGTTTAACCTGGACCTCAAAATGAGCATCAGTCAATTACAATCGTCAACATAGTTGCACGTGATAGAACGCTACGTTGTATTGTAGCTGGTCCCATCAGATAACTGGCACACGTTAGCCCTATCCTAACTTCACCAGCTGATGGTAATTATTTCATGTAACAAATTCCGCATCAGCCTATCAAAGAGCTTGGACTTTAAATCAACCAACCAATGGCATTTATCAAAATAGGTCAACTTGGCCACCAGAGGGATATTTAAAAATGCCAAATTCAAAGGTTTTCTTTTGTTCCACTAGGTCTGTAAACTTTAGTGTCCCAATATTGCATGAAGCATCCTTGACAAAGCTACTAGCTACTAAGGGATGGTTAGAAATTTACAGAATGGGGACCTGGAGGAAAATGGGGGAGCATCATGCTATTTCAATTTCAGTCACGTGGAGGGCTTAGTATTTTTTTAATCTAGTCCAGGGGAGGGTAATGTAATTTGTAATTGATGAAATTTCAATATTTTTCAGTGTTTCAGAATGAGTTGCTTAGTAGGCTATATATCAGTGATTCTGCACTGGGCGCGCAATATCAAGTTGAGCCTATAGGCTATTTAGTGTGGTCCCAATCAAATGATACTCTACTTAACCTATAAGCTAGAGGGTAAACGAAGTGCATGCTTGGAGAAGCGTAGAGCAAAGTAACATTTCTAAGAAAATGTACTTCCTTCCCGAGTCTTTTGCGCTGCTGGGATGGTGTAAATAAAACTAAGCTGTATTACACACTGAAACGGATATTCCAACCCCAGCCTGCTCTGGCTGATCAAAACCTTTATTTGTGCTGCCTGACCAATGGCTGTGCTGTGTAGGCTTATGGTGGCAGATCAGGAGGAGACTCAAAGGCTGCTTCCGAAAGTCCAGAAAATTATATATTGATCACGCGGACTAGCCTATGTGTTCTATTCAGTTTGTGAAGGAGAGAGAAGATGAGAAGGAGTACCGGAGGTCAACTTTAATAGAGTGCTAATACTATAATAGATTTTTATGAAAACAATATGTTTCTCAGTATTTATCAGAGTTATTGACCTCACAATAAGCCAGATCTGAGTAACTTACATTGTGGTGCTGAAACTTGAAGCGGCAGCCGCGGCACAATCAATCGGACAAAAAAGTAAGGATGCCACCCAGAGTCCCTGTGCCAGGGGTTCATACATCCCTCCACTTCGCCCGCCTCCTCAAGTTAATTTTTTGGGAAGAAGAAAGATGGAGGTCTGCGCCCTTGCATTGATTACCGAGCACTGAACAAGGGGACAATACGTTATAGTTATCCTCTACCCCTCATTCCATCTGTGATCGAGTCAATGCATGGGGTGCGCCTCTTCACAAAATTAGATCTCCAGAGTGCGTACAACCTGGTGCGTGTCCAAGAGGGGGACGAATGGAAGACAGCATTCAGCACAATCACAGGGCATTACGAATACCTGGTGATGCTGTACGGTTTGATGAATGATCCATCCGTCGTCCAGTCCTTTGTGAACGAGATGTTTCGGGACATGCTTGGTCGCGGTGTAGTGGTCTACATCGATGACATTCTGGTGTATTCCGCTACGCGCGCCGAGCATGTGTCCCTGGTTCGCAAAGTGCTGGTCCGACTGTTGGAACATGACCTTTATGCCAAGGCAGAAAATGTCTGTTTTTCCAACAGTCCGTCTCCTTCCTCGGATACCACATTACCACCTCAGG
Source organism: Coregonus lavaretus (assembly GCF_964263955.1). Taxonomy (NCBI): domain Eukaryota; kingdom Metazoa; phylum Chordata; class Actinopteri; order Salmoniformes; family Salmonidae; genus Coregonus; species Coregonus lavaretus. The sequence goes on along the minus strand of NC_140023.1, from coordinate 8,385,604 downwards.
TGTGGAGATGGACGGAGATCGCATTTCAGCCGTGCGTAATTGGCCGACTTCAACCACAGTCAAGGAGGTGCAGCGCTTTATTGACTTTGCCAACTACAATCTGAGGTTTATCCGGGGCTTTGGCAAGGTCGCAGCTCCCATCACATCTCTGTTGAAGGGTGGGCCATCCCGGCTCCGCTGGTCTGCTGAGGCTGACAGGGCCTTCAGTAACCTGAGGGTTCTGTTCACTTCAGCCCCAGTACTGGACCATCCCGATCCATCACTACCGTTCGTAGTGGAGGTGGATGCGTCCGAGGTAGGGATAGGCGCTGTCCTATCTCAACGCTCGGGCATGCCACCCAAGCTCCGCCCCTGTGCCTTCTTCTCCAAGAAGCTCAGCCAGGCGGAGCAGAACTAAGACGTTGGTGATCGGGAGCTGTTGGCTGTTGTCCGAGCCCTGACCGTGTGGAGGCACTGGCTCGAGGGGGCGAAACACCCTTTCCTCGTCTGGACGGACCACCGTAACTGGAGTACATCCGGGCAGCAAGGCTGATCCCTCGCCAGGCCAGGTGGGCCCTATTCTTCACCCGGTTTGATTTTATACTATCTTACATCCCGGGTACAAAGAACGTGAAGGCAGACGCACTGTCACGGCTGTACGACACAGAGGAGAGGCCCATAGACAACACCCCCATACTCTCGGCCTCCTGCATTGTGGCGCCGGTAGTGTGGGCGATGGACACGGACATAGAGCGGGCGTTACGCACAGAGCCATCTCCACCTCAGTGTCCAGCTGGGCTGCAGTACGTGCCGTCTCTTGTCCGTGACCATTTGATCTATTGGGCACACACGTCCCCTCCTCTGGTCACCCAGGTATCGGTCGTACAGTGTGCTGCCTGACCGGAAAGTACTGGTGGCTTACCTTGGCTAAGGACGTGAGGGTGTATGTCTCCTCCTGCTCGGTGTGCGCCCAGAGTAAGGCACCTAGGCACCTCCCAGCGGGTAAGTTACATCCCTTAGCAGTTCCACAATGGCCATGGTCCCACCTGTGTATTGACTTTCTCACTGATCTTCCCTACTCTCAGGGTAACACCACCATCCTGGTCGTTGTGGACCGCTTTTCAAAAGCCTGCCGCCTCCTTCCTCTGCCTGGTCTCCCAACGGCCCTGCAGACTGCGGAGGCCCTGTTTACTCACGTCTTCCGGCACTACGGGGTGCCAGAGGACATAGTGTCTGACCGGGGTCCCCAGTTTACATCCAGGGTCTGGAAGGCGTTCATGGAATGTCTGGGGGTCTCGGTCAGCCTGACCTCTGGGTTTCACCCCGAGAGTAATGGGCATGTGGAACGGGTGAATCAGGATGTTGGTAGGTTCTGTAGTAGAAATATTTGACTCAAAAGTAGTCAACTCAAAAATATCTCTCAAGAAACTGGAGCTTGTGAATCCAAAAATTATACTTTATTATTGCGTAACAAAGCCGAGCTGCTCCACGGAACACCTGCTCTCCTTGGCTCAAAGATCTCCTTTTATACAAATACAAATGCATAGTCATGCTTACATAAAATATACAGTTACCCCCTTAAGGCAAATGATTAGCTTATTTCAGTGCCACATGTTGTTTTACTCACGAGGGCTACTTACGCTTCTCTAAATGGGGCCTCTGTCTCTTATTAGTGGCGTGACTCAAAAAATTATATACATACGTACGTTAAAGAACAATCACACTCTGTATTGACTATATTCACTATCCAGACATGCATCTGGAGTACAAAGTATTAATCATGTTCATTCTGTATTACCTTTATCATTTCATAACACATTATAAAACATTTCAATTAAACATGGTTTAAACATGTCATCCGTAACCCATTCTCAACCACATATATTTAAGCATTTACAAACAGCCATCCTCCCTGGCCCTTGAGATTATGTGCATGTGGCTATGTGTCAGGTCATAAGCACAAACAATTGATAACACTAGTTCCATTGTGACTCCAATCTCCACACAGCCACCACAAGGAGTTGTATCTCCATCACATGTCATTGACGTACCCAGATCAGCTGCAGGGAATTAGATAGATCATTTCATTTATCAGAAGTACAGCATTTTCACTAAAGAAATGTCTGCTCTGTTTTAACCCTTCAATTGGTTCTCAATTCATAAGCATTTAAGGCATATAGGTGTTTCATTCTACAACATATGTACTAGAAAATCATCCATAGTTCCTGCGGTCCTACTGCCTGGACTGGCCGGTGGAGTGATCGGTGTTCTTGCCATGGGCAGAATACGCCCAGAACTCTCTCCGCCACTTCTCCACTAACCTATCGCCCTTTCAATGTGTTTTAGGTTATCAGCCGGTTCTGGCACCATGGCATCCGAGCCAGACCGAAGCTCCTGCGGTGGCTGACTGGTTTCGGCGCACGGAGGAGACGTGGAACACTGCTCAGGTCCACCTCCAGCGCGCCGTGCGTTGCCAGAAGGCCAACGCTGACCGCCACCGCAGTGAGGCCCCGGTTTTGGTACCAGGTGATCGGGTCTGGCTCTCGACCCAGAATCTGTCCCTACGCCTGCCCTCCCGGAAGCTGAGCCTGCGGTTTGTGGAGCCGTTCAAAGTCCTGAGGAGGATAAACAATGTTACATATAGGTTATTACTCCCTCCAGATTACCGTATTAACCCCTCGTTCCATGTGTCTCTCCGCAGGCCGGTGGTGGCTGGTCCGCTCCAGGAGTCTGAGGTGCGCGAGGTTCCTCCGCCCCCTCCGCCCCCCATCGAGGGGGCCCCGGCATCCGTTCCATCCTGGATTCAAGGCGCCGGGTGGAGGGCATTCAGTACCTCGTGGAGTGGGAGGGGTACGGTCCAGAGGAGCGGTGCTGGGTTCCGGTGAGGGATATCCTTGATCCCTCCCTATTGCATGATTTCCACCGTCGCCATCCGGCTCGCCCTGCTCCGCATCCTCCTGGCCGTCCCCGAGGCCAGTGTCGGCGCGCTGCTGGAGCTGTGCGTCAAGGTGGGGGTACTGTCACGACTTCCTCCGAAGCTGCCACCTCTCCTTGTTCGGGCAGGCTTCGGCATTCATCATCACCGGCTTACTAACCACTGTTAAATGTGCAACCAGAGGAGAAAAAAACTCTAAACCACCTTTACTCCACACACAGAGACCCGTACAAATGTCTCCCTCGTCCTCCATTTGGCAAATCTGACCATAATTCTATCCTCCTGATTCCTGCTTACAAGCAAAAACTAAAGCAGGAAGCACCAGTGACTTGGTCAATAAAGAAGTGGTCAGATGACGCAGATGCTAAACTAGAGGACTGTTTTGCTAGCACAGACTGGAATATATTCTGGGATTCTTCCGATGGCATTGAGGAGTACACCACATCAGTCACTGGCTTCATCAATAAGTGCATCGATGACGTCGTCCCCACAGTGACCGTACATACATATCTCAACCAGAAGCCATGGATTACAGGCAACATCCGCACTGAGCTAAACGGTAGAGCTGCCGCTTTCAAGGAGCGGGACTCTAACCCGGACGCTTATAAGAAATCCCACTATGCCCTCCGATGAACCATCAAACAGGCAAAGCGTCAATACAATGACTAAGATTGAATCGTACTACACTGGCTCCGACGCTTGTCCATAATTTACTACATTCACACACACTGTATATATATTTTCTGTTGTATTTTTGACTTTATGTTTTGTTTACCCCATATGTAACTCTGTGTTGTTGTTTTTATCGCACTGCTTTGCTTTATCTTGGCCAGGTCGCAGTTGTAAATGAGAACTTGTTCTCAACTGGCTTACCTGGTTAAATAAAGGTGAAATAAAAAAATAAAAAATGTGGCAGGGTTTGCAAACTATTACAGACTACAAAGGGAAGCACAGCCGTTAGCTGCCCAGTGACACGAGCCTACCAGATGAGCTAAATTACTTCTATGCTTGCTTCGAGGCAAGCAACACTAAAGCATGCATGAGAGCATCAGCTGTTCCGGACGACTGTGTGATCACGCTCTCCGTAGCCGATGTGAGTAAGACCTTTAAATAGGTCAACATTTACAAGGCCGCAGGGCCAGACGGATTACCAGGACGTGTACTCCGAGCATTTGCTGACCAACTTGCAAGTGTCTTCACTGACATTTTCAACCTATCCCTGACTGAGTCTGTAATACCAATATATTTCAAGCTGACCACCATAGTCCCTGTGCCCAAGAACACTAAGGTAACCTGCCTAAATGACTACAGACCCGTAGCACTCACATCTGTAGCCATGAAGCGCTTTGAAAGGCTGGTCATGGCTCACATCAAATCAAATCAAATCACATTTTCTTTGTCACATACACGTGTTTAGCAGATGTTATTGCGGGTGTAGCGAAATGCTTGTGCTTCTAGCTCCGACAGTGTAGCAGCAGCCTCTAATGTGCTAGTGATGGCTATTTAACAGTCTGATGGCCTTGAGAAAGAAGCTGTGTTTCATTCTCTCGGTCCCAGCTTTGATGCACCTGTACTGACCTCGCCTTCTGGATGATAGCGGGGTGAACAGGCAGTGGCTCAGGTGGTTGATGTCCTTGATGATCTTTTTGGCCTTCCTGTGACATTGGGGGCTGTAGGTGTCTTGGAGGGTGGGTAGTTTTCCCCCGGTAATGCGTTCGGCAGACCGCACCACCCTCTGGAAAGCCCTGCGGTTGCGGGCGGTGCAGTTGCCATACCAGGTGGTGATACAGCCCGACAGTATGCTCTCAATTGTGCATCAGTAAAAGGGTTTTGGGTGCCAAGTCAAATTTCTTCAGCCTCCTGAGGTTGAAGAGGCTCTGTTGTGCCTTCTTCACCACACTGTCTGCGTGGGTGGACCATTTCAGTTTGTCAGTGATATGTACGGCAAGGAACTTGAAGCTTTCCACCTTCTACACTGCAGTCCCGTCGATGTGGATAGGGGGGTGCACCCTCTGCTGTGTCCTGAAGTCCACGATCATCTCCTTTGTTTTGTTGACGTTGAGTGAGAGGTTATTTTCCTGACACCACACTCCCAGAAACCATAGACCCACCTTAATTTGCATACCGCCCCAACAGATCCACAGATTATGCAATCTCTATTGCACACCACACTGCCCTTTCCCACCTGGACAAAAGGAACACCTACGTGAGAATGCTATTCATTGACTACAGCTCAGCTTTCAACCCCATAGTGCCCTCAAAGCTCATCACTAAGCTAAGGACCCTGGGACTAAACACCTCCCTCTGCAACTGGATCCTGGACTTCCTGACGGGCCGCCCCCAGGTGGTAAGGGTCGGTAACAACACATCTGCCACGCTGATCCTCAACACGGGGGCCCCTCAGGGGTGCGTGCTCAGTCCCCTGCTGTACTCCCTGTTCACCCATGACTGCATGGCCAGGCACGACTCCAACACCATCATTAAGTTTGCTGACGACACAACAGTGGTAGGCCTGATCACCGACAACGATGAGACAGCCTATAGGGAGAAGGTCAGAGACCTGGCCGTGTGGTGCCAGGATAACAACCTCTCCCTCAACATGATCAAGACAAAGGAGATGATTGTGGACTACAGGAAAAGGAGGTCCGAGCACGCCCCCATTCTCATCGACGGGGCTGTAGTGGAGCAGGTTGAGAGCTTCAAGTTCCTTGGTGTCCACATCACCAACAAACTATCATGGTCCAAACACACCAAGACAGTCGTGAAGAGGGCACGACAAAGCCTATTCTCCCTCAGGAGACTGAAAAGATTTGACATGGGTCCTCAGATCCTCAAAAAGTTATACAGTTCTACAGCTGCCCCATCGAGACCATCCTGACTGGTTGCATCACTGCCTGGTATGGCAACTGCTCGGCCTCCGACCACAAGGCACTGCAGTAGCTCAGTTGGTAGAGCATGGCGCTTGCAACGCCAGGGTTGTGGGTTCGTTTCCCACGGGGGGCCAGTATGAGAAATGTATGCACTCACTAACTGTAAGTCACTCTGGATAAGAGCGTCTGCTAAATGACTAAAATTTAAAATGTACAGAGGGTAGTGCGTACAGCCCAGCCACCCTAGTCTTAGACTGTTCTTTCTGCACCGCACAGCAAGTGGTACCGGAGTGCCAAGTCTAGGTCCAAAAGGCTTCTTAACAGCTTCTACCCCCAAGCCATAAGACTCCTGAACAGCTATTCAAATGGCTACCCGGACTGTTTGCATTGTCTGTCCCCCCCCACCCAGCCCCTCTTTTACGCTGCTGCCACTCTGTTTATTATCTATGCATAGTCACTTTAACTCTACCTACATGTACATATTACCTCAATTACCTCGACTAACCTGTGCCCCCGCACATTGAATCTGTACCGGTACCCCCTGTATATAGCCTCGCTGCTGTTATTTTACTGCTGCTCTTTAATTATTTGTTTTTATTTTTTACTTATCAATTTTTTACTTAACACTTATTTTTCTTAACTGCATTGTTGGTTAAGGGCTTGTAAGCATTTCACTGTAAGGTCTACACCTGTTGTATTCGGTGCATGTGACAAATACAATTTGATTTGATTTGACTCAGAAAAGGTTGGTGATCACTGGTCTAGACCAATTTCGGATAGACTCCGTAGTAGGAGTGCATGAGCAACCGTAATGAATGCTTTCGACAGATCAATATAAAGGGCAGCGCAGTACTGTTTCCTGTCTAGTGCATTATCTATATCATTTATGACTAGAGAAGCAGCCGAGATGGTTCTGTGTCCTAGCCTAAAGTCTGACTGGTGAGCATTCAGAATACATTTTCTATCTAAAAAGGACCCAGCTGAGAGTTCTAATATTTTTGCTAGACATTAAAGTTTTGAAATTGGGCAATAATGATTAAGATGGCAGGGATCACCACCTTTGTGGAGCTGGAGAACAAGGGCCACCTTCCACACTTTAGGAATAATACTCAAGAGAATGGATAGATAAAAAAACATGTGTCAAGGGCTCCACAATCAGAGGTGTAGCAAGCCATAGAAGACACGGGTCAAGCATTTCTACTCCAGTGGATTTTTTTACATCAATAACTAAGAGAGCGTCCAGAACTTCCCTGGTAGTGACTTGCCGAAGATAGAACAATGGATCATCATTTACATTAGCAGGCAAGTCTGTGATTGAACAGCGGTGCATCAGAGATGAGCTTGTGTCATTAAGTATTTTCAGAATTGTCCTTATTGTTGCTATTTCCCCTTTCAAATAAATGGCCTGCTGCAACAAAATGTTGGTTAAACATGTCAATTATTTCAGTTTTGTCTGTTATAGTATTGGAGTTAAACAGAACCTCATTGGGCAGAGAGGTGTGGGTGCTTCCTTTTAGCGATTTAATAGCCTTCCAAAATGTAGCTGGACCACCACAAGAGTCAGAAATAGAATTAATGAAATAGTTCCATTTAGCCCTATTTATGGAAGCAGTATATTTGTTTCTAAGTTGTCTGGAGGTGAGCAAGTCAGCATAGCTACCAGTGTGTCTGGCTTCAGACCAAGCTTTGTTCCTTAGCTCTATCTTTAATTCTTAATCTCTTCATAGGAGCATGTTTATCAGATACAGAAATAAACATACAAGAGAATTGTTCAAGGGCAAGTTCCGCTTCCATAGTGTCATTAAAAAGCTCTGTGGATGATAATTCCATTGCACGTCATATGATTATAATGTTTACAGATGTGATAGGCCAAAGAAAGGTGATGGTGTAGCTATTTATGTGAAAAACAACTTTAAGGTGATCCAATTTCTCAATGTCTCACTTCCGAAGCAATTTGAGCTACTAGTTATAAATGTTGTTATTTCCCAGAATGTTAATTTCTACGTCGCAGGGATCTATCGCCCTCCCTCCGCCACAGCGGGAGCAATCAATAATGAGCTACTAGCCCCATTCTACTAAGCTAACATATGGAGTTGTTTTAGAATGGTCATACCATGGATTATTTAGCTATTTGACATTGAATTTTAGGACCGCTGTAGTTATCATGAAAAAATAATAATGATCAAATATTGAGTTTGGCCTTTACTACTATAGCTCTGTTAAGTTAGATGGGGAGTGGTGGTGAACAGCAATCTTCAAGTCTTTCCACATATTTTCAATTGTCTTGTCTGGGCTTTGGCTGGGTCACTCAAGGACTTTTACATTCTTGTTCTGAAGCCATTCCAGCATTGCTTTGGCTGTATGCTTGGGTCATTGTCCTGTTGGAATGTAAATCTTCACCCCATTCTAAGGTTGTTTGCACTATGAAACAGATTCTCATCACAGATTTGCCTGTATTTGGCTCAATTCATTGTTCCCTTTATTCTTATCAGTCTCCCAGTCGCTGCTGATGAAAAGCATCCCCATAGCATGATGCTGCCACCACCATGCTTCACAGTAGGGATGATGTTAGATGGGTGATGACCTGTGCCTGGTTTTCTCCAGACTTAGCACTTCGCATTTAGGCCAAAGAGTTCAATTTTTGTCTCATCAGACCACATAATCTTTTGCCATTTTGCTCTAAGACTCTTTCCACCTACCTTTTTTTGCAAACTCCAAGCGTGCTGTCATGTGCCTTTTTCTCAGGAGTGGCTTCCGTCTGGCCACTTTCCCATAAAGCCCAGATTGGTGAAGTGCTGTAGAGACTGTTGTCAACAGGTGGACTCCAATCAAGTTGTAGTGACATCTCAAGGATGATCAAAGGAAATTGGATGCACCTGAGCTCAATTTGGAGTGTCATATCAAAAGTGAATACTTATCTACATGAGATATTTCTGTATTTCATTTTCAATACATTTGCCAACATTTCTAAAAACATGTTTTCACTTTGTCATTATGGGGTATTATGTGTGTAGATGGGTGGGAGAAAAACATACATTTATATCAAAATAAATTATAATATAGTTTTTAACAGGACAAATCTGAGGGGGCACGTGCCCCTGTGCCTCCTATAGGCTTGACGCCTCTGATAATACAATTGATTAGCATTTTTAACAATGGAATGTGGAACAGTGGAACGTGTGGCTCAGTTGGTAGAGCATGGCGGTTACAACACCAGCGTTGTGGCTTTGATTCCCACGGGGGACAAGTACGAAAAATTGATCCCCTCACTACTGTAATTTGCTCTGGATAAGAGCGTCTTCTAAATGACCAAAATTAAAATAAAAAATGATGGTTGTGACATTGGCTAATATGCCAATTTCTCAGTATGAAATCAGTCCCAAACTTCAAAAACTAGCAGAGATCGCTCTATGGAACTGTGCTCGTGGAGTAGGCCCAGTTTTAGATGGCTATACCCTTACATTAGGTCAGATATTACAATAAATAGATATCTCAACTGGGATTCGAACTTTCAGCAAACAGCAAAAATCTCCAGGAGCCAGGATCGCAACACCGTGAGCTAATCATCCAGTTATAAAATGGTGTGTGTTTTAGTAACTTTGATTAGCAGATGGTGCCGTTTGACTTCTGTTAAGGGCATAGAAATGTATTTTATCACTACCAACTATGTCAAATTGGCTGATCTGGAATTTGAACCGGATATAATCACGGTCCCCGAGTGAGGTTAGCATAGGGCTAAATGTGCCAGGTTATGTAATGGGAACAGCTAACGTGTACAGTGCATTCTGAAAGTATTCAGACCCCTTGACTTTTTCCACAGTTTGTTACGTTACAGCTTAATTCTAAAATGGATTTAAAAAATAATAATCCTCATCTCTCTGACACTCGAAATTGAGCTCCGGTGCATCCTGTTTCCATTGATCATCCTTGAGGTCCCCAAGAACACAGCGGCCTCCATCGTTCTTAAATGGAAGAAGTTTGGAACCACCAAGACTCTTCCTAGAGCTGCCTGCCCGGTCAAACTGAGCAATCGGGGGAGAACGGCCTGGGTCAGGGTGGTGACCAAGAACCCGATGGTCTCTCTGACAGAGCTCCAGAGTTCCTCTGTGGAGATGGGAGAACCTTCCAGAAGAACAACCATCTCTGCAGCACTCCACCAATCAGGCCTTTATGGCAGAATGGCCAGACGGAAGCAACTCCTCACTAAAAGACACATGACAGCCCGCTTGGTTTGCCAAGTGGCACCTAAAGGACTCAGACCATGAGAATCAAGATTCTCTGTTCTGATGAAACCAAGATTGAACTCTTTGGCCCTATGGTGAAGCATGGTGGTGGCAGCATCATGCTGTGGGGACGTTTTTCAGCGGCAGGGACTGGGAGACTAGTCAGGATCGAGGGAAAGATGAACGGAGCAAAGTACAGAGAGATCCTTGATGAAAACCTGCTTCAGAGCGCTCAGGACATCAGACTGGGGCGAAGGTTCATCTTCCAACAGGACAACGACCCTAAGCACACAGCCAAGACAACGCAGGAGTGGCTTCGGGACACGTCTCTGAATGTCCTTGAGTGGCCCAGCCAGAGCCCGGCCTTGAACCTGATCGAACATCTCTGGAGAGACCTGAAAATAGATGTGCACCGACGCTCCCCATCCAACCTGACAGAGCTTAAGAGGATCTGCAGAGAAGAATGGGAGAAACTCCCCAAATACAGGTGTGCCACGCTTGTAGCGTCATACCCAAGAAGAATCAAGGCTGTAATCGCTGCCAAAGGTGCTTCAACAAAGTACTGAGTAAAGGGTCTGAATACTGATGTAAATGTGATATTTCTAAAAACCTGTTTTTGCTTCGTCATCAAGAGGTATTGTGTGTAGATTGCTGAGAAATATTTGTTGTAATCCATTTTAGAATAAGGCTGTAACGTAACAAAATGTGGAAAAGGTCAAGGGGACTGAATACTTTCCGAATGTGCTGTAGCCTTTGATTACGTGCAACTACGTCAACAATTTGAATTGGCTGATGCTTAAACTTGAGCTAAAACTTAAACTTTTTCTAATGTTCGCAGGTAAGGCCTCACCATGTTTTCGAAGTTTATTCAAAGAATGTTAAAAGGTTGTTGTAAAGTTTTAGAATAAAATAAGCAAAAGGTGCTGTCTTCTAACGTTAGTACAGTATATAAACACTTTTAGAATTATAATTAACAATTGTCTGATAAGAAGTGCTAATGTTTTTAATACACCACCTTACTCAACACATTACAATAAAAAACAAATAATTAAATGACACCAGCTCAGAGTTCTGCCACAAACCTACCACGGACCAATGACTGAGCCCCAGGTCATGTATGCGCACACGGGAACACACACATTCACACACACACACACACACTTGCTTACTCTGACAGTGATCTGATTCACCCTGAGGACCCTTGGGCAAAGCAGGCAGATATCCCCTCACGTCATCAGTGTATTAAACAGCAACACATTAACATCTCTTCCCCTAGCCTGAGGTACTCTCAGACAAGATGCCTCATCTCTTTTGAAGGACTTTGTCCCAATGCAGTCGATTTGAGATTAGTCTAGATTTCCTCAGTTGGGCTGTGTGTCAGGGGCTTTACTGTTTATTTGATCTGATGAACTGGGACCTTCAATGCTGCAGACATTTTTTGGTACCCTTCCCCAGATCTGTGCCTCGACACAATCCTGTCTCGGAGCTCTACGGATAATTCCTTCGACCTCATGGCTTGGTTTTTGCTCTGACATGCACTGTCAACTGTGGGACCTTACATAGACAGGTGTGTACCTTTCCAAATTATGTCCAATCAATTGAATTTACCACAGGTGGTCTCCAATCAAGTTGTAGAAGCATCTCAAGGATGATCAATGAAAACAGGATGCACTTGAGCTCAATTTCGAGTCTCATAGCAAAGAGTCTGAATACTTATGTAAATAAGGTATTTCAGTTTTGTATTTTTAATACATTTGCAAAAATTTATAAAAACCTGTTTTCACTTCGTCATTATGGTGTATTGTGTGTAGATTGCTGAGGATTATTATTTTTTAAATCAATTTTAGAATATGGCTGTAACGAAACAAAATGTGGAAAAAGTCAAGGGGTCTGAATACTTTCCGAATGCACTGTATATCCTCTTCATCTTTGAATCACCTCTGATTTGAGCCTCTGAGCTAATTATTTTGTGAATGATAAATGGCAATTATCTATTCAACATGAATGTCTGCATATTCTACACCAATTTCCCCAAGTAGAGGCTGAAGCTGATACTGTGCATATCTGAAACGAGACATTAAGTGTTGTTGGGGTTCATGAGGTGTTGCACCGTCATTGCATATCCATGGAGAGGACAACATTGGTCTTATCAGGAGGAATACATGTAGGCTACTGCATGTGGTCTCACTTGAGTGACACGACACAGTAATTGCCACCTTCATCCCTACATTGGTTTGTAAAGGGTTATTTTCAGCTCATTGGTTTGTTATGTATTTGCATGACGTCTTAGATTTCAAAGATTGAGTAGTTATAATGTTAAGCATAGTTTTGCTTCTGAGCAGACAGGTGGGCATGTATCTATCCAAATATCCTCCATTTGAAATGAAACATTTCTGTTTGCCTGAAAGGTAATGAGAATGTTAATGTGATCCAATCATCCCAGACAATTATCAATTTATGTCTATAGATTTCCATTTGAAGTTATGTCAGGCACATCACATGGTATTTGTATAACCAACATATTATTTAATTATACCTTTACCATGCAACTTTCAAATGCATGTCTTTCATATTTTAGTCAATCCCTAAGTGTTTTTCACATTCCACACTCATACAATAATGAATCCTATGATTTCTATCTGTTGTTGCTATGTGCTATTTTTATTGGAATAATTAGGAAGGGTACAGTAGGCTGAAGACCTGCAATGGTGTTCTTAAGCCTTACTGTATAATTAGTTGTTATGTAATGGTGAAGTGTTTAGAATCAGATTGAAATTCAGTAATTACCCTTAGATAATGTAAATGTTGTTCAAGCCTTTAAATCTTTCATGGGGTTTTTCTGACAATGTGCAATCAATCAATCAAATGTATTTATAAAGCCCTTTTTACATCAGCTGATGTCACAAAGTGCTTTTACAGAAACCCAGCCTAAAACCCCAAACAGCAAGCAATGCAGATGTAGAAGCACGGTGGCTACGAAAAACTTCCTAGAAAGGCAGGAACCTAGGAAGAAACCTAGAGAGGAACCAGGCTCTGAGGGGTGACCAGTCTTCTTCTGGCTGTGCCAGGTGGAGATTATAACAGTACATAGCCATTAAGGCCAGATTGTTCTTCAAGATGTTCAAACTTTCATAGATGACCAGCAGGATCAAATAATAATCACTGTGGTTGTAGAGGTTGCAACAGGTCAGTACATCAGGAGTAAATGTCACTTGGCTTTTAATAGCCGAGCATTCAGAGGTTAAGACAGCAGGTGCGGTAGAGAGAGCGAGAGAGAGAGAGAGGGGAAAGAGAGAGAGGGAGAGTCGAAAACAGGAGGGTCCGGGACAAGGTAGCACGTCTGCTGAACAGGTCAGGGTTCCATAGCCACAGGCAGAACAGTTGAAACTGGATCAGCAGCACGATCAGGTGGACTGGGGACAGCCAGGAGTCATCAGGCCAGGTAGTCCTGAGGCATGGTCGTAGGGCTCAGGTCCTCCAGGAGGGGAGGGAGAGAGAGAGAGAGAGAGAGAGAGAGAATTAGAGGGAACTTAAATTCACACAGGACACCAGATAAGACAGGAGAATTACAACAGATATAAGAGACTGACCCTAGCCCCGGCACATAGACTGCAGCAGTGTTCATACAGCAGGACGATGATTACCTCCAAATATGATTTATTAATCAAGTCACACACATTTCCTGTTTCCTCATTTGCATGTTTGCTTGTAAACAATTAATCAATTTACAAGATAATCAACAGCTTTCCATACATTTCATCAGCCATTGATGTCAAATGGATTTAGGGCTCTATTCAATCAGATCCACTTTAGACAACATCCGCATAGCGGTTGTTTTGGCAGTGTTGGAGATCCACAAGCGGCTCCAGGCACCTAAAGCAGACATTGCAATTGGCTGCATGGAGTTACATTAACAGAAATCCCATGCGGCCTTGTTTACAAGTTCGAACACTGGAATTATTTTGTTTAATGATTTTCAATTTGAGCGTCATTATTTCTATATAGCCTTTCTAGTTCTGAATTTCTAATGCGAGTGGGACAGGTGTGGCTTTGTGACAATGATCAAGAGCAGCTGCTCACCGATTTGACAGCTCCAATGCAGTTACACCTCTGACACCGCCAAAACATCAGCTATGCGGGTGTCGGCTATCGCCGGTTAACGCTTGATCTGATTGAATCTAGACTTAATTTACTGCCAATGATAATACTACAAAACGTTCATTATAGATGCAAATTAACTTCTATCATAACATTTTGACAATCATTTTCTATTCCATACAAGGGGTACGTAAAATAATTAATACACACTGAGGTATATCAATTCAGTGACACCCAGCGTCATAACACATTATGACACGGTCATAACCAGTCATAAAATGTCATAACAGCTGACATAACTTGTCATAACCTGTCATAATATGGTCATAACACTGTCATGACCCATATTTATGCCTGTTGTGACATATTTTGAATTATTTTATGGCTGGTTATGACACCTACATAATGTCAAAAACCACATTTATTCGAATGTGTTTTTTCCCTGCCAAGAAGTTTCAATTCGTTTGAAAGTTTGTTTCTTAAGTCCTTTGTTGTTTTTGTAATTAATTCTTTACAGTCATGTTTTTTCCCAACATATTTTAAATAACTTGTAGAAAACATACAACTGACACTTTCATTAAGCATTATGACCATCCTGTGTCACTTTACTTGGACTAAGAAAATGCACTTTATGACACTGTCCAGAAGCATTATGATCATTATAATCATATAAGCCAGATAGGCCTATCATGTACATGCCCTTATATCAGTCATCAGTCAAAAAGAGGGTGTCTTGTCCTGCTCCAGTCATCAGAAACAGAGCATTGGGGTAGGTGCATGTCTGACATCAATGTGTGTGCAATTACAATGATAATTTAATATGGTCAACTTCAGAAAATGTTATATAACATACAGTAAACATACTGTTGACAAGTGGACTATGGTGTAATGGAATGTTTTGCCTTGTGTGGTAGGTTTTGTGGGTTTTGACACTCTTATGTAGGTGTCATAACCAGCTATAAAATAACACAATATATGTCACAACAGGTCTAAATATATGTGTCATGACAGTGTTATGACCATATTATGACAGGTTATGACAAGTTATGTCAGATGGTTATGACCGTGTCATAACGTGCTATGATGCTGGGTATCAAGTAAAGTGTTGCCAACGATTCAAATAAACAATAAGAGGAAAAGTGGTACTGGCGAACAAAGTATGATTGGTTTTACAAGTGGTGAATATGCGCAGTTCTTTCATTTTCCGTTTTAGTGATATCCAATTGGTAGTTACAGTCTTGTTCCATTGCTGCAACTCCCCTACGGACGCGGGAGAGGTGAAGGTTGAGAGCCAGGCATCCTCCGAAACACGGCCCTTCCAAGCCGTACTGCTTCTTGACACACTGCTCGCTTAACCCGGAAGCCAGCCGCACCAACGTGTCGGAGGAAACACTGTCCAACTGGCGACCAAAGAGCTTGCAGGCGCCCGGGCCAGCCACAAGGAGTCGCTAGAGCGCGATGGGACAAGGAAATCCCAGCCAGCCAAACCCTCCCCTAACCCAGATGACGCTGGGCCAATTGTGCGCCGCATCATTGGTCTCCCGGTCACGGCCGGCTGTGACACAGCCTGGGATCGAACCTGGTGCTGTAGTGACGCCTCAAATACTGCGATGCAGTGCCTTAGACTGCCTCGCCATTCAGGAGGCTCATTTTCCATTTTAATTGGTTTCCAACAACCTACTTACTTTACTACACACATAACATAAGTAATTTCAACTACTGAACATGAAGCCTCCATTTATGATTCAGTGGACTGTGCATTTTCTATAGCCATTCAATCCGTAGCGCTGAAGATTTGCGCTACAGCGCGATAGAAACTTAAAGGCAACGTTCCCACGTGAGCAGAGACTGCATTCACGGTAAACACTGCACATGTCGGCTCAATAAGAAATTACATAAAAAATTTAATCGGGCTATAACGCTGAACTCCGGCGATACGGATTGAATCGAGCACTTAAAGTCGTTATTAACATTGTTTGGGCCGACTTATAAACTTCTAACCTAAAATGCCACCGACTTATTAAATTTCACTGCTGCAGTACTTGTTTTGGTTTATAACAAGTGAGATATCAGAACTGAAATCAGTGTTCTGTATACGCAGATAAAATGAAGCCTCAGTCACCACCACAGACTGCTGACTGTTCTCTCTCTCTCTCTGCCAACTGCCCTGAGAGAGCCTGCCATCAATTCCCTTCCCTATCACAGCCACTGTGGCAGCTCCAATCACCCCTGTCTTCACCAGTCGAACTGGAACATTGTCTCTGCCCTCACATAATGTCAAAAGATATCCAGGAAAGAAACAACTCTCAACAATGGGAAATACTTGAGGAAGACGGGGGCAGTCTCTACAATCTGTAACAGTTAAAGAGGACGTTTTTCATTTAAGTCAAGATTGTTGTGGCACCAAGTTCCCTTACCTTATCTTGCTCCACTCTTGGTGTAATGTTCTCACCGGCAACAATGCTACGTTTTTTTTAAATGCCAATTTCCAAGAATTGTGCATTCTCTAAAGCTCCCATACATGTTCTGTTTCACTAAGAAGTAATTTGAACCACTTGTGATTCTTCATTGATTTAATATACTGTGTAAAGATTGTTATGAAACATTATGTGTGCTATACCAGACATTGAGTTACCTTAGTTAAAAAGTAGTCTTACATTTCAAATCTGTTTCATAATGGGGCCTGTCAGCCAAATAAAACTGTTTTCTCATTAAGTAAAATGTAATAAAAAAATAATTGCATTTTGATTGATCCAGAAGGATATTGAATCTTCATAATAATTGTGTTTGTCTTTATTTCAAAGAATGAAATGTATCTTAAGTTTAACGTTTTTATAGAGAGTTGACACATTTATTTAATTATCCAAATGCAATTAAATCATTGAGTGGGCGTATTAGGCATATTTACACATTCATAATGTATGTATGATCTCATGTTAAAAACTGTTGAAGGAATATGGCTACAGGTTCATCTTCCTCCCCTAAAGCCTATTCTGGTGGGAAGCTGCTATAGACCACCATGTGCTAACAGTCAGTATCTGGATAACATGTGTGAAATGATTGATAATGTATGTGATATCAACAGAGAGGTATATTTTCTGGGTGATTTAAATATTGACTGGCTTTCATCAAGCTGCCCACTCAAGAAAAAGCTTCAAAATGTAACTAGTGCCTACCACCTGGTTCAGGTTATCAGTCAACCTACCAGGGTAGTTACAAGAATGAAATCATCAACATGTATTGATCACATCTTTACTAATGCTGCAGAAATGTGCTTTAACGCAGTATCCAAATCCACCGGATGTAGTGATCACAATATAGTAGCCATATCTAGGAAAACCTAGGTCCAAAGGCTGGACCTAATATAGTGTATAAGAGGTCATACAATACGTTTTGTAGTGATTCCTATGTTGTTGATGTAAATAATATTTGTTGGTCTGTGGTGTGTAACGAGGAGCAACCAGACACTGCACTTGACACATTTATGAAATAGCTTATTCCAGTTACTAATAAGCATGCACCCATTAAGAAAATGACTGTAAAAACTGTTCAATCCCTGTGGATTGATGTGGCATTGAAAAATGTTATGGTTGAGAGGGATGAGGCAAAAGGAATGGCAAATAAGTCTGGCTGCACAACCGATTGGCAAACGTACTGCAAATTGAGAAATCATGTGACTGAACTGAATAAAAATAAGAAACGATACTATGAAACAAAGATAAATTATATAAAGAATTATACTAAAAAGCTTTGGAGCAATTTAAATGAAATTTTGGGCAAAAAGGCAAACAGCTCCATCATTCATTGAATCAGAAGGCTCATTCATCACAAAACCCACTGATATTACCAGTTACGTTAATGATTTTTTCATTGGCAAGATTAGCAATCTTTGGCATGACATGCCAGCAACAAATGCTGACACTACACATCCAAGTATAACTGATCAAATTATGAAAGACAAGCATTGTAAGTTTGAATTCTGTAAAGTGAGTGTGGAAGAAGTGAAAAAAGTATTGTTGTCTATCAACAATGACAAGCCACCGGGGTCTGACAACTTGGATAGAAAATTACTGAGGATAATAGCGGATGATATTGCCACTCCTATTTGCCATATCTTCAATCTAATCCTACTAGAAAGTGTGTGCCGTCTGGCCTGGAGAGGGAGCAAAAGTAATTCTGCTATCCAAGAATAGTAAAGCCCCCTTTACTTGCTCAAATAGCCAAACAATCAGCCTGTTACCAACCCTTAGTAAACTTCTGGAAAAAATTGTGTTTACTGTAAACAAATTGACAACCGACTTTCAGCACGCTTATAGGGAAGGACATTCAATAAGCATGGCACTTACACAAATGACTGATGTTTGGCTGAGAGAAATTGATGATACAAATATTGTGGGAGCTGTTTTGTTAGACTTCAGTGCGGTTTTTGACATTATCGATCATTGTCTGCTGATGGAAAAATTTATGTATTATGGCGTACACCCCCTGCTATATTGTGGATAAAGAGTTACCTATCTAACAGAACACAGAAGGTGTTTTTTAATGGAAGCCTCTCCTGGTAGAATCAGGAATTCCCCAGGGCAGCTGTCTAGGCCCCTTACTTTTTTCAATCTTTACTAATGACATGCCACTGACCTTGAGTAAAGCCAGTGTGTCTATGTACACGGATGACTCAACACTATACATGTCAGCTACTACAGCGAGTGAAATCACTGCAACACTTAACAAAGAGCTGCAGTTAGTTTCAGAATGGGTGGCAAGGAATAAGTTAGTCCTAAATATTTCTAAAACTAAAAGCATTGTATTTGGGACAAATAATTCACTAAACCGTAAACCTCAACTAAATCTTGCAATAAATAATGTGGAAATTGAGCAAGTTGAGGTGACTAAACTGCTTTGAGTAACCCTGGATTGTAAACTGTCATGGTCAAAACATATTGATGCAACAGCAGCTAAGATGGGGAGAAGTCTGTCCATAAAAAGCGCTGTTCTGCATTCTTAACAGCACTATCAACAAGGCAGCTCCTACAGGCCCTAGTTTTGTCGCACCTGGATTACTGTTAAATCGTGTGGTCAGGTGCCACAAAGAGAGACCTCTGAAAATTACAATTGGCTCAGAACAGGGCAGCATGGTTGGCCCTTAAATGTACACAGAGAGCTAACATTAATAATATGCACGTAAATCTCTCCTGGCTCAAAGTGGAAGAGAGATTGACTTCATCACTACTTGTTTTTGTAAGAAGTGTTGACATGCTGAATGCACCAAGGTGTCTGTTTAAACTACTAGCACACAGCTCGGACACCCATGCATACCCCACAAGACAAGCCACCAAAGGTCTCTTCACAATCCCCAAGTCAAGAACAGACTATGGGAGGTGCACAGTATTACATAGAGCCATGTCTACATGGAACTCTATTCCACATCAGGTAACTGATGCAAGCAGTAGAATCAGATTTAAAAAACAGATACAAATGCACTTTTTGGAACAGCATGGACTGTGAAGAGACACACACACAGGCATAGACACACATACACATAATAAGACACGCACTCTACACACACATACACATGGATGTTGTATTGTAAATATGTGATAGTGCAGTAGTGGCCTGAGGGAACACACTAAATGTATTGGATAAAGTTTATGAAATGTCATGTAATATTTTAAATTGTATTTAACTGCATTAATGTTGCTGGACCCCAGGAAGAGTAGCTGCTGCCTTGGCAGCAGCTAATGGGGATCCTTAATAAATACAAATACAAATGTAGCTAATCTAAATTCATTTTAATTTGCGTGTTCCTTAAAGTCTCAATGCTTATCATTGCCTCAGGGTATTAATTTCCCAACACCATTTAATTTAGGAAAGTGTAACATTTTTGCAATTGTATTGTGGATATTACAAGTTTCTTCCAAACTAACAACACCTCATTATACTCTACAGCCAAATAAACTCAAAATGTGTCAGCTATGTGATAAGTAAATATACTTTTTTTAGTCTTTGAAAACCTGGGGCCATCACGGAGTAGTGCCTCTACCTGGCAGAGGACCATCTTTTGCTCAGCCTGGTGAAATGGGCAGGTAATGACATAGAGAGAATGAGAAACCCAATGGTGCCAATTTCTGCAGAAAACCGACCGTGCACACCATTGCTTTTACCTATGGAAACCAAGTAATTCAATGACGTTACTCCAACACACCACTGCCACTTTTTGACAGAGCCAACATAGAACTGCTTAAATTAGCATTTGTGCTGGTGTGTGTGAAAAAGATGCACTAGCTGGGGAAATACAGCCAATAAGTCGGAGAATGGGCAACAACTCCTGTCACCCCCATCTACAGCTCCTTTCATCCACTTTCTTCTACCTGGCCACGTTGCCATGGCAACTGCAGAGTTTAAGCACACACAGTATCGTAGGCTCTGGGGGTCATCCTAAGCTTCCTTGAAGACTTGGCCAGACAAATAGTGTTTGGTTCACCTTAAGTGATTAAAATGAAGCCTTAATAACTAAATAATTTGGAGGGGGTTGCAGCGTTTAACTCCTCAGAGTGACGACAATAGACAAACCACCTGTTTTCTGCAGGCAGATGTTCATGTGTGGATGAGAGGACATTTTTATTTTGTGTGTATGAAATGTGTCATAGTCCAGTAGGCTATCACACAACATTCCCCATGCCCAGGTTTCATGTTAAAGGGGAACTCCACTTAAAAACTATATATATGTTGTTGCAGTCCCAAAATGTCTTGCATGTCAGCAGTCAATTTTCAAGATATTGGACTTAAGAAGCAAAGTGACACTGGCCACATTATCATGATGATGCTAAATGCTGTTGCAGTGTTATTGTAGCTAGCATCTCTATGATTTTGTCTAAAACCATTTTAAAATAGCTTCTTAGTCCATCAGTCTGTTATAATAGATGCCTAACCGGCTGAATAATGGATGTTGTTATTGTCAGCTCTAGTGTTGAATGGTATATCGGTACCACAGTAATATCATGGTACCAAAACGTCATGATACTTATGATACCAACATTTTAGAATACTGTAGTACCGTTTCGTATGATACTACCAAATATTTTCAAAGAACCCGCTGGCGCCTGTTAATAAAGTCTGTTTTGTTTATAAATTCAGTTGAATTTTTTAAGCAATGCTAGTTTCTTGTATGTGCCAGTCCAATAATGTCCACTTCACTTTCATGCACATATCACTTGGGGGAGCTGTAATCAGCCAGCCTGCAGCCGCATCCCTTTCCAGCCATCACTCACCTGCTTCTCTCTGTCGCTCTTACTGCGCATCTATTCCTCAATCCGTTTTTTAAATATAATTTAGCCGTGATGGCGAGCGGGGATGCAGTCCCTGATGAGTCTTCTGTTGTTACATTTGTGCATTTGATACATTGGAGCAGCACGCAGAGCGAGCAAAGTTGATACATTGTATAATTTCATAAAGCACAGGCCAGTCTGAGTAGGCTTTGCAAGTTCGCTGTCACGCAGTCTCTAAGTGCCAGAGAGGATAAATAGAGCACAGCTTCGCGACAAGCATGCTTGCAGCTTTACAGCAAAGAAAACAAATTGTTCACAGCTCAAACGTTAAAAAAAATATGACCCATATTACCGGAGCTACCTGCGCGATTTCGCACGGATTTTACATAATTTCACAAACCAGGTCGCGGGTTGTTTTAAACTAATCCTGGGTCCCTAATTATTGGTTTGATAAACAACTTTGTTCAGTCAGGCAAATTTGATTGGCGCAGGAAGAAAGGAAAAGGGTCTGCTTCACTACTCATGAGATGTGTTTCAAAGGTATGAAAAATGTATGCACTCGCTAACTGTAAGTCGCTCTGGATAAGAGCGTCTGCTAAATGACTAAAGTGTAAATGTAAATGTAAAGGTAGGATTCATATAGGCCTAATGTAAGCCTAAACTATATCAAAAAATCTCTCTCTTTCTGGTGGTCCTTAAATTCTACTAACGTTTTTCAAGTTGGGAACAGTGTGTGTGTGTTTGTGGGAGAGGGAGGTAAGGAGGGAGCTCTGGGTCTGTTTACTGAAGAGTAAAGGTTTCATGCAGTGTTTTCCCCTTACTGCCACAATGACATGCAGATCATTATGCATGTAATTTATATTCCTTTCGCCCATTTCTCCAGCCAGATTAATCAAATGTATTTATAAAACCTTTTTTACATCAGCAGATGTCACAAAGTGCTATACAGAAACCCAGCCCAAATCACAGGTAGGCCTTTGAACATTTTTGCAAATCAGCCATTCTATGTGGCATTGTATTATACAGTGTGAAGTTAAATTCCATATGTGTTGTATTGAGTAGAAATGTGAATATACGTGACATGTTTTCTGTGTAGCGCATGCACATAACGTTTAGAAAACGGTAACACGCATCATAGGGAATGGATGAACAGGATGATAGGCCACTCAGAATTGTTTTCCCCATGGTATCGCGATACTACTCGGTATCGTGATACTTGGCCTGGTATCGTATCATTAGTAAATTGTTGGTATCGTGCCAACACTAGTCAGCTCAGCTTTCTCTCTACCCATGGTCAATCAGCTAATAAGTAACGAGTTATGTCCAAATATGAAGACTCACTCCTAGCCTTAACCCCCACCCCTTCAAATATGTTAAGGATTGGAGCAGACATCTCAGTATGATAACATACTGTGTATTCTGTCTAACTGTCCCCTCCATGTATTCTCACAAGCTTCAAGACAACATTTTGTGAGATGTTTTTAGGCAGGCACATACAAGGACAATAGGCCAATTCCTAATGACCTTTCCTCTACAATTGGAACTATGGGAAGCATCTACGTTAAAATATCATCATTTTTTTCTCTGGGCCTTTCAAAATCTAATGAGACCACCTATGTACATTAAAGACCACAAAGCAGCACATGCTTTTCCTGGACAGGGAGTGGGAGATACACACTCAACAATAAATTTGTCTGGCAGTTCGAACAGCAAATATTTCAGGATTTAGCTGGCCAAAGCCACCACTTTAGTAATAATGACATTCTTGCTGATTTTAAAGAATTACTATTCATTTGGTTAGATTTGTCTTTTTGATTAACTAAATGTTTTAAAGTAGAAGTTTGGAATAGGAAGCTTATTAGTGCAAAAGGACTGACATTCTCTTTCGTTTTTATTTTATTTAAGACATTGAGAGCCTCAAATGATTTTCAGCAGATTTAAACATTTTCTTTCAATTACACAATGTCAGGCTTCAGCTAGCACTTGCAGTTTTGTTTCGATTAGAATGTTCTTCATTCTTTCTACAATAGATCTTACTTTCTCAAAATGTATGAGTAATTCCATCCACATCTCAAATGACTGACAGACAGATTGTGTTAGATTTGAGGCTAATGGCATGTTTGAATACCATATTTGGCAAACAATGTAGCTGATTTACTCCCAATCTTCCATGAGAAAATATAATTAATAATTTAGTAGATTAAAATCAGACCACAACCAGAAATGTTGGACAGAGAATGTGTACTTAAAAAACGGATTTACGGAAACTGTCAGATGCATTATGTATTACATTTGTTTGGCGGCAGGTAGCCTAGCGGTTAAGAGCGCTGGGCCAGTAACCCAAAGGTTGCTGGTTCGAATCCCCGAGCCGACCACGTGAAAAATCTGTCGATGTGCCCTTGAGCAAGGCATTAAACCCTAATTGCGCTGGATAAGACCGTCTGCTAAATGACTAAAATTACAATGCAAATGTTTGCATGGGGTAAATAATTGGTCTGAAGGTAAGAAAATACACATGCAAACAGGTTGGATTGTTTCTATTAGTTATTTAAGACATTAATATATGTCATTGGCATAGGGATGTGTGAACAGTGACTCATGAATCCCAACATGATCATAAGTCATGCGAGTCACATACTGTACAACATAGAAGTGTAATGCATCACCTATACGGTATTATACTGTAAGTGATTGAGCGATCAGGAGGATTATATTTTCCAGTGGTAAACATACAGTACCAGTTAAAAGTTTGGACACACCTACTCATTCAAGGGTTTTTCTTAATTTTTTACTATTTTCTACATTGTAGAATAATAGTGAAGACATCACAACTATGAAATAACACATATGGAATAATGTAGTAACCAAAAAAGTGTTAAACAAATCAAAATATATTTTATACTTCAAATAGCCACCCTTTGCCTTGATGACAGCTTTGCACACTCTTGGCATTCTCTCAACCAGCTTCACCTGGAATGCTTTTCCACATATGTTCCCACATATGCTTAGCACTTGTTGGCTGCTTTTCCTTCACTCTGCCATCCGACTCATCCCAAACCATCTCAATTGGGTTGAGGTCGGGGGATTGTGGAGGCCAGGTCATCTGATGCAGCACTACATCACTCTCCTTCATGGTCAAATAGCCCTTACACAGCCTGGAGGTGTGTTGGGTCATTGTCCTGTTGAAAAACAAATGATAGTCCCACTAAGCCCAAACCAGATGGGATGGCGTATCGCTGCAGAATGCTGGTTAAGTGTACCTTAAATTCTATATAAATCACAGACAGTGTCACCAGCAAAGCACCCCCACACATAACACCTTCTCCTCCATGCTTTACAGTGGGAACTACACATGCAGAGATCATCCGTTCACCCACACCGCGTCTCACGAAGACACGGCGGTTGGAACCAAAAATCTCAAATTTGGACTCCAGACCAAAGGACACATTTCCACCGGTCTAATGTCCATTGCTTGTGTTTCTTGACCCAAGCAGTCTCTTCTTCTTATTGGTGTCCTTTAGTAGTGGTTTCTTTGCAGCAATTCGACCATGAAGGCCGGATTCACACAGTCCCCCCATTAACAGTTGATGTTGAGATGTGTCTGTGAGTTGAACTCTGTGAAGCATTTATTGGGCTGCAATTTCTGAGGCTGGTAACTCTAATGAACGTATCTTCTGCAACAGAGGTAACTCTGGGTCTTCCATTCCTGTGGTGGTCCTCATTAGAGCCAGTTTCTTCATAGCGCTTGATGGTTTTTGCGACTGCACTTGAGGAAACTTTCAACGTTCTTGAAATTTTCCGGATTGACTGACCTTCATGTCTTAAATTAATGATAGACTGTCATTTCTCTTTGCTTATTTCAGTTGTTCTTGCCATAATATGGACTTGGTCTTTTACCAAATAGGGCTATCTTCTGTATACCCCACCTACCTTGTCACACAACTGATTGGCTCAAACGCATTAAGAAGGAAAGAAATTCCACAAATTAACTTTTAAGAAGGCACATCTGTTAATTGAAATGCATTCCAGGTGACTACCTCATGAAGCTGGTTGAGAGAATGCCAAGAATGTGCAAAGCAGTTTTTTAAATTATATGAGAAAAAAATATTCAATTTTATTTGGAACAGCAAGCCAGACAAAATTAAAAGAGCATATTTATATAATGAATATGAATTCGGAGGACAGAAATTATTAAATATTAAAGCATTAGACCTATCACTAAAATCTTCAGTCATCCAAAAGTTATACTTAAATCCGAACTGGTTCTCAAGCAAATTAGTAAGATTGTCTCACCCAATGTTCAAGAAAGGCCTTTTTCCCTTTATTCAGATTACAACCTCTCACTTTCAGTTATTTGAAAAGGAAATAATCTCCCAAATGTCACTATTTCTAAAACAAGCCATAGAAAGTTGGTTGCAATTTCAATTTAATCCTCCAGAAACGACAGAACAAATAATGCAACAAATATTGTGGTTAAATTCAAATATACTAATTGACAAAAACCCTTTATTTTTTGACAGAATGTTTAAAAAATGTATAATCTTCGTAAATGATATCATCGGTAGGACTGGTGGAGTTATGTCGCACATGCAGCTAACAAAAACATATGGAAATGTCTGCTCTACCCAAAATTACAACCAAATATTGCAGCCTTACCGCAAAAGTGGAAGAGGAAAGTTGAAGGGGGAGAAAGTAAAGAACTTGTCTGTCGGCCTTGCATTAAAGAACATAATTGGTTAAGGAAAACTGTGATAAATAAAAAAGTATATCAGTTTCACTTAAGGACCAAAGGATTGACAGCCATCCCATATAGATTGCAAAATAGTTGGGAAGAGATCTTTGACGTACCGATCCCATGTCATAGTGTTTATGAACTGACACGCAAAACGACACCGGATTCAAAAATTAGAATCTTTCAATTTAAATTATTATATAAAATTCTTGCTACTATATGGGGGATACAATCTTCCCAGCTCTGCAGATTTTGCTGTGAAGAGACATAATCATTAGATCATTTGTTTTGGTTCTGTCCATTTGTAGCTTGTTTTTGGACACAGGTCCAGGAATGGCTAAATGATTGCAATATTTACCTGGAACAAACCTTGCAGATAGCATTACTGGGTGATCTGAAAAGTCATAGTCAATCGATCAATAATATAATAATACTTTTAGCAAAAATGTTTATTTTTAATTCACAATCTGTAGAAGCAATGAGAATAGAAAGGTTCAGAACTTTTGTAAAACATCACAGTACGGTTGAAATATATATGGCAAATAGAAATCCTATATGGATGGTGTTAAGAGATAGATGGGAGGTATTGAATAGAGTTGAAGGATGGGACTAATAACAAATAACAACCAATAATAACAAAGATAGCTAATAATGTAAGCATACTGTGTCCATAATAAGTATATAGGTTGTATGTTGGGAGCTTTTGGGAAAGAGCACAGTTAGAAAGATATGGCATATAGAAGCAAACCGGATGGACATCATGAAAATGATCGGAGCGTTTGAGAGTAGAAGAAGTTCAGGAGCAAAAAAAAAATAAAAAAATAAAAAAATATATATATATATATATATATATATATATATATATATATATAATAGAATTATTGTAAAATTAACTCTGTCCATAAGGTGTAGATAGTAAGTATAGACCGGAAGTAGAGGCCTGGGCATTGTTGTTCACTAATTTACTCCAAGTAGGGAAAGGATGGTGGGGTTGAAAAGTAATAAAGGGGAATATATATATAAAAAATAAAAATAAAAAACATGGGGGATTGGAAGTGATGCAGACAATTACATTAATAGAAGATACAATCTATCTGCAATATTAAGCTGATCCATTCCCCCCCAAAAAATAAAAAATAAACAAATAAACAAAAAATATACAAAAAAACAACAACAAAAAGAAAAAAAAGAATGTGCAAAGCTGTCATCAAGGCAAAGCGTTGCTATTTGAAGAATCTCAAATATAAAATATATTTAGATTTCATTAACAATTTTTGGGTTACTACATGATTCCACATGTGTTATTTCATGGTTTTGATGTCTTCACTATTATTATACAATGTAGAAAATAGTAAAAAATAAAGAAAAACCTTTGAATGAGTAGGTGTGTCCAAACTTTTGACTGGTAGTGTATATCTTATCGAAATCGTCATTTCCCCCCCAAGTCTGGTATTATCTGTGATTCAATTTGGAATATCCATTGAACAGTTGCTGTTGCTTTCATTTGTATACTGTATTATGGCTTAAAGCATAAGCTAACTTTACATTAGCCTCTGCAAAGAAGCATGTCTTGTTTAATTAAACACATACAACAGTCCTGTCTCTCTAAATGGATTCTGATTGTGTATGTGTTATTGTGATTAAACAGTTGGCTAGGCTCAAGTTAACAAGGATCCACTATAAGAACATGTCCGGGTGTTACAGTGATTTGTATTGAACCCATTCAATCCTGGTAAACGGCAGATCTCAGTATGAAGTTTGAATGATCTACGTACTGTATATGACACCAAAGCATGCAAAACGTGAGCCCTGAGTACTTTATTGTTTGGCCTTTAATTCCAAGCATTTTGTGCGACTTAGTGTTCACATATGGTTGTGTTTAAGAGTGGAAACAGTTTCATTCTGAGTCTCACTAGGTCCACCCTGAAAATGGAGCTGCACAAGCTTCTGTCAGAAAATGGGTAAATAACTGAAACTATGGAGTTGATGTTTCATTACAGGAACAATCTGCAAAACTGCCAGGCTACAGTAATATCAATGTAGTGAAGGAAACACATCAGAAGAAGAAACTTTGTTGATGCAGTGTTTGTATTCAAGTTATTCAACTGGAGGATCTTAGATGATGGATGAAATTGGTTGAAGAGCAATTCCTATTAACAAGAGGAAAAAGGACAAACGAGAAAAGATAGAACAACAGTTATCAAAGGGCAAGAGGTTTGCTCAGGAGTTCTTCCAGTTAAACCTCTTCTTCCACCACTTCAACAAAGTCAGAGACTACACACCAGCCTGTCCTTTGTGATACTGGTCCACCTGCAATGGGACATACTGTACAGGGACTCCGGAAGATGGATGGGATCAAACATAGATGAGGAAAATCTCAAGAAAGAATGTGAAGAAAGTATACTAATCAGGGGAACCAACAGCCAGCCTGCTCATCGTAATTCTCCAGTTCACCCACTACAAGACTGCTAACAGCCTACCCATACTAATTATCCTGTTCTCCACTGGACAACTCAATCCATTTTCAAAGGGTGAATGGCCTCACAGAGGTCTGTTGAATGCTGGGCATCACCATGGCAACAATATTGTTTGCAATTGTATTTTTCTCTCTCTGTTCTTTTTATTATTTTACAAGAAATGAGTTATGCCACATGCTCACTAAACACATAATCAACTTCAAGGCAGAAGACAGTTTAGCCACCAGGTATGCTTCCTTGTTCCTTTTAAGATAAGAGTAATGACATTGTGTATGTAAACAATACAACACTGCAGATTGCAACACAACATGAAAAGATGCAGGTTAAATGAATGACACTCTCTGTTTTAATACTGTATGGAAATACTGAATGGTAGGCCTACAACCAGGATGCATTTGATGAATGCAACTTAGTTCGATATGGATGTACATGCTGAACATGGGAGAAACTGATATTGGTTTCCATGTTGACATAATTCCCCCTGCCTTTAGAACAGTTGTACCATTTCACAAACATAATGCAAGGATGTAAATACGGGTATGAACAATACTGAAAACCCCAGTGCTTAGACCCCCCTAGTCTCACTCCTATTTCCTGTTGACAGATCAGTAGTCAAGTGTGATCAAACGCACATCACATCTGTTGAAGATCAGCAACATATACTTAACATCACTGTACCACACCTAATAATCATGTCACAAAGAACAATATGCACTGTAAATAACAGCACTTAGTAGGCCACAGGGCATCAGAGCGCTTTGATGTTTCTTCTGAAATACAGTAACCTACGATAAACTTTGAACTCGACCATCACTTCACATCACATAGGGTCAGCCCTCTTCTGAGAGAAGACAACAAATTGGCCAATAGACAGCATGCATGGTAAGAAATGATTAGTAGCTTGTATAGTTACGGGTGAGCTATCGTGCCATGCTTCTCACTCTCTACTCTAGCTCTTGAGTGTACAGAAGAGTAATTCATGTTCCATACTTCTAGTTGTTGTCTAATTGACTGAAGGTGTATAAAACTGCACCCCTAATCTACAAATAAACACTGTGATTTGATGTACAGGATAAATTCAATATGCCCTGTTTTCTCAGTTAAAGTCTGTTGTATAGTCCAATATGTACACTACAGTATGTTACGGCATACAGTTTAGCTTCTCCTGTGGTTTGACTGACAAATGGCTCTGTCACACTATTGAACATCTGTAGGGAAAATTAGTTCCATAGAGAGGGTGGCATGCAAAATCTATTACAAAAGCAAAAAATAGAATCATTTTTCTGAAAGATTAAATCACGACTGAATCACAGAAGAAAAGCCCTACTTAAGCACCAGTGGAGCTCTCTCTGTCTGCCTCTGACCACCGCTGTAATTTCACATGGCAAGCATTCATGCCCCCTATCTGTGAGGTGTTTGACTAACCTTCATCAGCATTGGTCATGCAGCCTCTCACCAGCAGCTAAATGGCAGGAGATTATATGAGAATGGTCTTCATCTGACATGGGTGACAGCTTGCATTATATCCCAGATGTACCTCCTCTCCCCAAGAGCCACGTTAGTACAGCCTTAAAGCAACGTTTTATATGCAACACCCACACAGTCACAATCCCTATTCAAAAGTGTTAGACAATGTCCCGAGGGGATGCCTCCTATTTGCAGCATATTCAATTAGACAAGCCAATTCTCCCTAGGATAAGGGGAAGAATTCTACAGTACACATAATAGTATAAAAGAAAACTGATTGGCTACAGTGACTGTCTGAATACATGATAATCAAGCCTCCTTGGGGATTGGATATCCTGTCAGAACTGTCAAAGTCATCCTTGCTTTACGCATTAATGTCTATTACCCCCTGGGCCATGGTACACAGTAGACACATATGTCCGAAGGAATAGAAGTGGCTCCAGTGGCAGGGGGACATGATTTCTATGCTGTAGAATATGAATTCAGCACTGATGTTGAGGTAGAAAGGTTTGCCATTATGTAACCCTAGGATTAAATGATAATGATTTAGCTTTCTGGAGGGGTAATACTGAAAGTGACAGCTGGATTTTAGAATTCCACAACAATGCATACATTAAACCACTACTGGAACCAGGTACAGTGCCTTCAGAAAGTATTCACACCTCTTGACTTTTTCCACATTTTGATGTGTTACAGCATGAATTTAAAATTGATTACATTTAGATTTTGTGTCACTGGCCTACACATAATACCCCAAAGTGGAATTATGTATTTTTACATTTTTACAAATTAATAAAAAATGAAAAGCTGAAATGTCTTGAGTGAATAAGTATTCAACCCTTTTGTTATGGCAAGCCTAAATAAGCTCAGGAGTAAGAATTTGCTTAACAAGTCACATAATAAGTTGCATACTCACTCTATGTGCAATAATAGTGAATAACATGATTTTTTGAATGACTACCTCATCTCTGTACCCCACACATACAATTATCTGTAAGGTCCCTAAGTCAAACAGTGAATTTCAAACACAGATTCAACCACAAACACAAGAGAGGCTTTCCAGTGCCTCGCAAAGAAGGGCACCTATTGGTAGATGTACAAAAAACAAACAAAAACAGACATTGAATACAGTATCCCTTTGAGCTTACTAATTACACTTCGGATGGTGTATCAATACACCCAGTCACTACAAAGATACAGGCGTCATTCCTAACGCATTTGCCGGAGAGGAAGGAAACCGCTCAGGGATTTCACCATGAGGCCAATGGTGACTTTACAACAGTTACAGAGTTTAATGGCTGTAATTGGAGAAAACTGAGGATGGATCAACAACATTGTAGTTACTCCACAATACTAACCTAATTGACAAAGTGAAAAGAATGAAGCCTGTACAGAGTAAAAATATTCCAAAACATGTATCCTGTTTGCAACAAGGCACTAAAGTAATACTGCAAAAATGTGGCAAAGCAATTCACTTTTTGTCCTGAATACAAAGTGTTATGTTTGCGGCAAATCCAATACAACACATTACTGAGTACCACTTTCCATATCAAGCATAGTGGTGGCTGCATCATGTTATGGATATGCTTGTAATCGTTAAGGACTGGGACGTTTTTCAGGATAAAAAAGAAACGGAATGGAGCTAAGCACAGGCAAAATCCTAGTTCAGTCTGCTTTCCACAACACACTGGGAGATTAATTCACCTTTCAGCGGGACAATAACCTTAAACACAAAGTCAAATCTACACTGGAGTTGCTTACCAAGAAGACAATTAATGTTCCTGAGCGGCTGAGTTACAGTTTTGACTTAAATCTACTTGAAAATCTATGACAAGACCTGAAAATGGTTGTCTAGCAATGACCAACAACCAATCTGACAGAGCCTGAAAAATGTTGAAAAGAATAATGGGCAAATGTTGCACAATCCAGGTGTGGAAAGCTCTTAGAGACTTACCCAGAAATACTCACAGTTTTAATAGTTACCAAAGGTGCTTCTACAAAGTATTGAGGGGTGTGAATACTTATGTAAATGAGATATTTCTGTATTTCATTTTCAATACATTTGCAAAAAAAATATGTGGAATTGTGTGTACTGTAGATGGGTGAGAGAAAAAATGCATTTAATCCATTTTGAATTCAGGCTGTCACACAACAAAATGTTGAATAAGTCAAGGGGTATGAATACTTTCTGAAGGCACTGTAAATGACCTTTTTATATCCACTAGTGACAGGTTGATGCTTGGATGAGCAGGAGCTGTCATTCTTAAAGAGGGCCACAAACTTTGCATGTGCAGTCTGTCATCCTTGAATTCACATGAGTTAAGTGTCACGGGCTTGTTGTGGAGGTGACCTCTAAAGGATTGGCTTCTGGTTTATTTGTTCTTCCTTTTGGGCACGAGAGCAATAGATGGTTTGGTGTGGCTCTGTGATGAAACCAAATAATCTGTATTATAGAAATGTGGGAACAGAGGGCTGTAGTCACAGATTAGATAGCTAATTTATAAAGTGAATTGAGTAAACTATTAATTAACTCCTTAGTTATTCTTAGTTAGTGCCATTTCAACAAAAACAATTCTGGGGATTACAGTGCCTTGCAAAAGTATTCATCCCCCTTGGCGTTTTTCCTATTTTGTTGCATTACAACCTGTAATTTAAATTGATTTTTATTTGGATTTCATGTAATGGACATACACAAAATAGTCCAAATTGGTGAAGTGAAATGAAAAAAATAACTTGTTTCAAAAAATTCTAAAACATAAATAACGGAAAAGTGGTGTGTGCATATGTATTCACCCCCTTTGCTATGAAGCCCCTAAATAAGATCTGGTGCAACCAATTACCTTCAGAAGTCACATAATTCGTTAAATAAAGTCCACCTGTGTGCAATCCAAGTGTCACATGATCTCAGTATATATACACCTGTTCTGACTGTAAGTCGCTTTGGATAAAAGCGTCTGCTAAATGGCATATTATTATTATTATTATTCTGAAAGGCCCCAGAGTCTGCAATACCACTAAGCAAGGGGCACCACCAAGCAAGCGGCACCATGAAGACCAAGGAGCTCTCCAAACAGGTCAGGGACAAAGTTGTGGAGAAGTACAGAGCAGGGTTATAAAAAAATATCCGCAACTTTGAACATCCCACGGAGCACCATTAAATCCATCATAAAAAAATTGAAAGAATATGGCACCACAACAAACATGCCAAGAGAGGGCCGCCCACCAAAACTCACAGACCAGGCAAGGAGGGCATTAATCAGAGAGACAACAAAGAGACCAAAGAAAACCCTGAAGGAGCTGCAAAGCTCCACAGCGGAGATTGGAGTATCTGTCCATAGGACCACTTTAAGCCGTACACTCCACAGAGCTGGGCTTTATGGAAGACAGGCCAGAAAAAAGCCATTGCTTAAAAAAATAAATAAGCAAACACGTTTGGTGTTGTGGGAGACTCCCCAAACATATGGAAGAAGGTACTCTGGTCAGATGAGACTCAAATTGAGCTTTTTGGCCATCAAGGAAAACGCTATGTCTGGCGCAAACCCAATACCTCTCATCACCCTGAGAACACCATCCCCACAGTGAAGCATGGTGGTGGCAGCATCATGCTGTGGGGATGTTTTTCATCGACAGGGACTGCGAAACTGGTCAGAATTGAAGGAATGATGGATGGCGCTAAATACAGGGAAATTATTGAGGGAAACCTGTTTCAGTCTTCCAGAGATATGAGACTGGGACGGAGTTTCACCTTCCAGCAGGACAATGACCCTAAGCATACTGCTAAAGCAACACTTGAGTGGTTTAAGGGGAAACATTGAAATGTCTTGGAATGGCCTAGTCAAAGCCCAGACCTCAATCCAATTGAGAATCTGTGGTATGACTTAAAGATTGCTTTACACCAGCGGAACCCATTCAACTTGAAGGAGCTGGAGCAGGCAGCTTTTGCCTTGAAGAAGGCAAAAATCCCAGTGGCTAGATGTGCCAAGCTTATAGAGACATACCCCAAGAGACTTGCAGCTGTAATTGCTGCAAAAGGTGGTCCTACAAAGTATTGACTTTGGGGGGGTGAATAGTTATGCACGCTCAAGTTTCCTGTTTTTTTGTCTAATTTCTTGTTTGTTTCACACAAAAAAATATTTTGCATCTTCAAAGTGGTAGGCATGTTGTGTAAATCAAATGATACAAACCCCCCAAAAATCAATTTTAATTCCAGGTTGTAAGGCAACAAAATAGGAAAAATGCCAAGGGGGGTGAATACTTTTGCAAGCCACTGTAGAGCTGTGTCTGAATACAATTTATTGAGAAACACAACTATTTTGTATCTGATCTCAGTGACTTGGTCCTGTAGGTACAGGATTCCCAAGTAATCTTGAATGCAGTAAACATTTGAAACTTTCATTATGAATTGATGTGGTTCAGGGCCAATCTCCAGCCCTTCTTCTGATCTCTAATCTCAGTGGCAGCACTTACACAGTCACTCACAATAGACCATCACCCAGTTAACAAAGGGTGGAGAGAAGACTTAAGGAAAGGTTCCCTGGCTCTTTGTTGATGTTATTTGCAAGGACAGAGACCATTAAATATGCAAAAAGAGGAAGAGAAGATGTTGTCCAACCACAACACAGTGTTCATTTGACTGTGGTTATTTTTGCTATACCCGGCCTTATTGATGTGGATGAGGAACTTTGAAGTTCTTAAAAACATGTTCAATAGTAAACATGTTTGGAAATAATTTGTGAAGGCTGACGTAGAAGTGTACAATCTAAGTGTAGACATAATCTACAGGGAAAGTCAGCCTCATTCTTAAAGGGGCAATCTGTAGTTGCTACATATTGGACAATAAATAATTATCTATACCTTATGATTCTTGAAGAATATTACTTATAAATGCCTCATGAGCTTAGTTCAACTGTAGTACCCCATCAGAACCCATAAGCTTGTACATTGTAAATGTAAACAAACACTGTAAACAAAATGTAACCAAATACTGATGTAAATCATCTATAATTCATTGCTATTGATGCATCAAATTACAGGTGCACCGCTTTCTCCTAACGCACCATGTGGATTGATCTAATCAGTGCACAGCATGGAGTAAATGACCATGTACTTTATAATAAAACAAACACCTTTTAATCAAAGAATTTACAGATGAATAGCACTCACCTTCAAACTGCTCCATCACATCAGTCCCTCTTGAAAAGAAAAACAGGAAGGTCCATGCTAAGTGTCACCTTTGATGATAAATTCAACATTTGACAGTGTGAGAAAAGAATAGCTCTTTATAATAAATGTAGCGCTTCAGAGATCCTCAATCCCTGATAGTTATGATGTGCTACTGATATTAGCCTGTGGCTAAACCTATACCTATACATTTAGCCTGGACCCAAACCCTATTATTGCTGCAAAAAAAACTATTATTGCTAACAATTCTAGGGAGAGAGAACGTTTTTGTAATGTTACCTGTAATATTACCACAGTATGAGTCATAAGACCCATAAAACCTAGCGGTCAAACAAGGAAATGGTTCCTATCGTTTTCCACCATTCATTTTTCTCATAGGGGATATAGAAACACTTAAAATCAGGGCTGTGTTTCGTGTAGGCTTACCCTGGCATGATGTTTTGATAACCATGTAAATCGCTCTAGGACAATGTGGCTTTTATCAATGTATTCACCTGTATTTACAGCGCATTCGGAAAGTATTCAGTCCCCTTGACTTTTTCCACATGTTGTTAAATTACACCCTTATTCTAACATTGATTTCAATCTACACACAGTACCACATAATGACAAAGCGAAAAGATACAAAAATGTTTAACCTTATTTACATAAGTATTCGGACCCTTTGCTATGAGACTCGAAATTGAGCTCAGGTGCATCCTGTTTCCATTGATCATCCTTGAGATGTTTTTACAACTTGATTGGAGTCCACCTGTGGTAAATACAATTGATTGGACATAATCTGGAAAGGCACACACCTGTCTATATAAGGTCCCACAGTTGACAGTGCATGTCAGAGCAAAAACCAAGCCATGAGGTTGAAGGAATTGTCCGTAGAGCTCCGAGACAGGATTGTGTCGAGGCACAGATTTGGGGAAGGGTACCAAAACATTTCTGCAGCATTGAATGTCCCCAAGAACACAGTGGCCTCCATCATTCTTAATTGGAAGAAGTTTGGCACCACCAAGACTCTTCCTAGAGCTGGCCGTCCAGCCAAACTGAGAAATCTGGGGAGAAGGGCCTTGGTCAGGGAGGTGACCAATAACCCAATGGTCACTTTGACAGAGCTTCAGAGTTCCTCTGTGGAGATGGGAGAACTCCACCAATCAGGCCAGACGGAAGCCACTCTTCAGTAAAAGGCACATGACAGCCCGCTTGGAGTTTGCCAAAAGGCACCTAAAGGACTCTCAGACCATGAGAAACAAGATTCTCTGGTCTTATGAAACCAAGATTGAACTCTTCGGCCTGAATGCCAATCGTCACCTCTGGAGGAAACCTGGCACCATCCCTACGGTGATGCATGGTGGTGGCAGCATCATGCTGTGGGGATATTTTTCAGCGGCAGGGACTGGGAGACTAGTCAGGATCGATGGAAAGATGAAAGGAGCAAAGTACAGAGAGATCCTTGATGAAAACCTGCTCCAGAGCGCTCAGGACCTCAGACTGGGGTGAAGGTTCACCTTCCAACAGGACAACGACCCTAAACACACAGCCAAGACAACGCAGGAGTGGCTTCGGGACAAGTCTCAATGACCTTGAGTGGCCCAGCCAGAGCCCGGACTTGAACCCGATCGAACATCTCTGGAGAGACCTGAAAATAGCTGTGCAGCGACGCTCCCCATCCAACCTGATAGAGCTTGAGAGGATCTGCGGAGAAGAATGGGAGAAACTCCCCAAATACAGGTGTGCCAAGCTTGTAGCGTCATACCCAAGAAGACTCGAGGCTGTAATCGCTGCCAAAGGTGCTTCAACAAAGTGCTGAGTAAAGTGTCTGAATACTTATGTAAATGTGATATTTTCGTTTGTTATTTTTAATAAATTAGCAAAAATGTGTTTTTTTGCTTTGTCATTATGGGGTATTGTGTGTAGATTGATGAGGGGGGGAAATGAAATGCTAATTATCTGCTAATGTGGCTATCATCAATAACTAAAAATGCCATGATGACCTGGACAAGACTGCCGAATCGAGGCAAAGGTAAGAATCTCTGGATTAACTATCTAATGATAACTTCATTTTGTAATTAATAAATTGGCTACATTTCTTTAAATTTACAATACTGTGAACTGTCTTGTGGAAGTTTTAAACTGACACAATACCTGTTAGCAAAGGTGTCAGCTAGAGATGACGTGCAGGAGCTTGCAGGGATTTGTAGTCTTGCATGATGTCTACTTTGATGCTAATTAGTATTTTCGAATCTGAGAGTAAATAGAGCCGAATATATTGATAAAAGTAACCTTGTCCGAGAGAGAGTTACATGGTTATCAAAACGTCACGCCAGGGTAAGCCTACACGAAACACAGCCCTTATTTTAAGTGTTTCTAAAATTCCCTATGGGAAAAAATGAATGGTGGAAAAACAGTTGGAACCATTTCCCTGTTTGACCGCTAGGTTTTATGGGTATTATGACACCTCCACTGTGGGGCTCTATGAACGTTGTGTTTTTCAACACCAAACCCACACCTGGTGTGCATGGCCAAAGAGCTCTATTTTCAGTGTCATCTGACCATATCACCGCCTGGAGTTTGATCAATGGCATTGGCACTTGGATTGGAACCGGTGCTATGGTCAGATGACATGAAAATAGAGCTCTTTGGCCACACACCAGTGGTGGGTTTGGCATTGAAAAACATAAATATATGCTGAAAAGTACCTCATACCTACAGTAAAATATGGTGGTGGATCTTTGATGATATGGGGCTATTTTGCTTCCTCTAGTCCTGTTAAGGTCAACGGCATCATGAACTTTACCAAGTACCAGAACATTTTAGCCAAAAACCTAGTTGCCTCTGCCAGGAGGCTGACACTTGGCCGCAAGTGAATCTTCCAGCAAGACAATAACCGCAAGCACTAATCAAAATCCACAAAGAAATGGTTAATTGTCCACAAAATAAACATTTTGCAATGGCCATCACAGTCTCCTTACTTGAACCCCATTGAAAACCTGTGGTTTGAATTGAAGAGGGCAGTCCATAAGACCAGACAAAGGATATCAAGGATTTGGAAAGATTATGTATGGTGGAATGGCCTAAGATCCCTCCCAATGTGTTCTACAATTCATAAAACATTTAAGAAAAAGGCTCAGTGTCGTTATCCTTGCAAGGGGAGGGTGCTAGAGTATTGAAAACAGGGTTGCCAAAAATGTTACCCTTTATCTTTTTTTTTTTCTTACGCAATTGTATTAGTATAAAATAATATAATTTCCCCATTTTCTTTTAGCAAACAATATAGCTTTGTGTTTGTATTATTTATTTTATAGTATTTTTTGCTCATCTTTATCAAGGGTGCCAATAATTATGTACCAGATTGTATATGTTCTGGCTCTTGTCAGCGTTGCTTTCCCCAAAATCGCAGACTTTTGCTTTGACGTAACAAAGCTCTGATGCAAATATTTCTGTTATTCCTGCAGAGAGTTTGCCAATATTTCATTCTGGGTTATTTGACTCACACAGATTACATTTGGCTTGGATGTTACTCCTTAAAGTAACATACCGGTAAACATCATTCCATGTCCATGGCAGCACTTTTTAGAGAAATATGTTGCTCAGAAAATGTGATAATAGGGAACTTGGCTACTCAGGGGAACTTATCTAGCTGAGATATGATAAAAGGCTTTCGATCACAATGAATTAAAGTGCCCTGCAGAATCCATTCTCTGCCATAAAATGTATTATTTTTCATAGAAAAAAGGCTTCTAGAGTAAGTATATCAAACAAGATTAGGATGGCTCCCTGAGAACTCCCTTGTTACGAAACCTGTTAGGGCTCAGGAAACTGGACACCAGCACTGTAATCACAGCAACCAGAACAAATTATATTGTATAATCATACTGTAATTTCAAATGACTTTGGTTTCAATTTCTGCCTGGCATTGTGGTCCTCTGTAGCTCAATTGGTAGAGCATGGCGCTTGTAACACCAGGGTAGTGGGTTCGATCCCCGGGACCACCCATACGTAAAAATGTATGCGCACTTTGGATAAAAGCGTCTGCTAAATGGCATATTATTATTTATTTATTATTATTGTAAGAAATAAAACAGAACCACGA
Source organism: Coregonus lavaretus (assembly GCF_964263955.1). Taxonomy (NCBI): domain Eukaryota; kingdom Metazoa; phylum Chordata; class Actinopteri; order Salmoniformes; family Salmonidae; genus Coregonus; species Coregonus lavaretus. The sequence continues at coordinate 8,346,296 of NC_140023.1, read as the reverse complement.
ATACTAGTTTAACTGATTCAATTATACCCCCTTGTCCTGCTAAATGAAGGCAGGCATATAACCACAGGCATCAAATCAGAAAAACTTGATAAGATTTCTACTAGTTTTACACCTGGATATGTGGTGACTAGCATAGAGGACATGAATACTGAGGTAGTTTTTGGTTGAGAAATAGTGTTGATTTACAGAAATGCGAGACTGATTACAACATTGTATGATTTGATAGGCTCACAAAAATAAGATCCTATCAGAGCAATTACTTTGTGTGACCCCCAATTAGAGGATGTTATTAGCTGCTAAGTTCAGAGAATACACAATGAGTAATGGTTTGGAAGATAAATGGTCTAACACCTCTGAACTTTAGGCCTTTAATAGGTCATTTTCCCACTTTCGTGGAAACCGCATTAACGGTAAACGCTGCATAAACGCTGCGGTCGGCTCAATCGGAAATTACCTTCAATGTTAAGTGCATTTAAAGGCTGTTAAACGTGTGTTAAACAGGGTGTGTGTGTGTTTATGTTTTGAATTGTCTATTCTTTTCTTCTGTTTTTATATTTTCGTATTCCTACGACTATTCTGACAACCTTTTGTTTTCAGACTTAAAGGACAAACAAAAACAATCAACAAGGCTATATATGCTGGCTTAGACCAGCAGCTCCTGGTAGAACAGTGCTGTCAGTAGCATTGTCACGCCATCGACGAGTCTCCCATGATGTAGCACTCCAGCTGGCATTCAGCTACAACTTACTCTGCTGATACTTTACTGTACAGTCTGCAGCTTCAGTTATAGTTGTTATCACTTAATGAATGTTTTCATTTTTATCAACAGATACTCCCACAATCCAGTGCAACTATTAAAAGGCATATTCATTAATCAAGTTATACTGTATATCTCTGTTGCTTCATTTAGGTGGAGGTTAACTGGCTGGAAATCCCTTTGTTACTGGTCAGGTTGTGAAACAATTTCCTTGAGTGCATTCCCCAAGGTAGTGTAGATGAATATACTGTATATTCCATATTTTCTATTTTTTATTAATTTGTTGTAGTTTTTACCCCATTTTCTCCCCAATTGCTAGTTATGACTTTGTCTCAAATGTTTACTACTGAACTTGTTTAGACTTGCCATAACAAAGGGGTTGAATACTTATTGACTTAAGACATTTCAGGTTTTAATTGGTTATTAACTTGTTTGTTTTTTAAGTGTGTAGGCTAGTGACAGAAAAAGCGCCATTTCTAACTACAGTTCCATTCAGAAAGTATTCACACCCCTTGACTTATTCCATATTTTGTTGTGTTACAGCCTGAATTCAAAATTGAGTAAATAGTTTGCTTTTCTCATCCATCTACACACAATAACCCATAATGACAAAGTGAAAACATGTTTTTAGAAATTGTACCAAATTGATTGAAAATGAAATACAGAAATATCAAATTTACATAACTATTCACACCCCTTTGCTATGGCTCTCCAAATTGAGCTCAGGTGCATCCAATTTCCTTTGATCATCCTTGAGACGTCACTACAACTTGATTGGAGTCCACCTGTGGCTAATTCAATTGTTTGGACATGATTTAGAAAGAACCACACCTGACTATATAAGCTCCCACAGTTAACAGTGCATGTTACAGCAGAAACTATACCATGAAGTCCAAGGAACTGTCCGTAGATCTCCGAGAATGAATTGTGATGAGGCATATATCTGGGGAAGGGTATATGGAAATACCCAGACTCTGCCTAGAGCTGGCCATCTGACCAAACTGAACAACTGGGCAAGAAGGACCTTGGTCAGAGAGGTGACCAAGAACCCAATGTCCACTCTGACAGAACTACAGAATTCCTTGGCTGAGATGGGAGAACCTGTCAGTCTCTACAACACTTCACCAATCTGGGCTTTATGCGAGAGTGGCCAGACGGAAGCCACTCCTGAGAAAAAGGCACAAGACAGCACACCTGGTGTTTGGAAAAAGGCACGTGAAATACTGAGATCATAAGGCAAAAGATTCTGTGGTCTGATGAGACAAAAATTGAACACTTTGACCTGAATGCAAAGCGCTATGTCTGGAGAAAACCATGCACACTTCATCACCCATCTAACACCATCCCTACTGTGAAGCATGGTGGTGGCAGCATCATCATGCTATGGGGATGCTTTTCAGCGACAGGGACTGGGAGACCGGTAAGGATAGAGGGAACAATGAATGGAGCCAAATACAGGCAAATCCTTGATGAGAACCTGCTTCAGAGTGCAAACAACCTTAGACTGGGGCAAATATTTCCGTTCCAACAGGACAATGACCCCAAGCATACAGCCAAAGCAATGCTGCAATGGCTTCATAACAAGAATGTGAAAGTCCTTGAGTGGCCCAGCCAAAGCCCAGACTTGAATCCCATTGAAAATCTGTGGAAAGACTTGAAGATTGCTGTTCACCGCTGGTCCCCATCTAACTTAACAGAGCTTGAGAAAATCTGCAAAGACGAATGGGAGAAAATCCCCAAATCCAGATGTCCAAAGCTGATACAGACATACCCAAGACAACTCAAAGCTGTAATCACTGCCAAAGGTGCTACTACAAAGTATTGACTTAGGGGTGTGAATACATATGTAAATGTATTTTTCTGTATTTCATTTTCAATAAATTTGCAAACATTTCTAAAAACATGCTTTCACTTTGTCATGATGGGGTATTGTGTGTAGATGGGTGAGGGAAAAACATATATTTAATCTATTTTGAATTCAGGCTGTAACGCAATAAAATGTGGAATAAGTCAAGGGGTATGAATACTTTCTAAAGGCACTGTATCTTAGCCGGCATGCCTTCTGGCAAGATTGGTAGACTTTAGAAAAGCAAGCAATAATTAATTGTACTGAATAAGACTCACATTCCTTTCACTCTTTTACCCAGATTTTAGCAGATGCAGAGAAGCATATTTAGTTTCTTTAAAAAAAGAATATACATTTTTTTTTTTACATAGAATTAAGCATAATGATTGTGGCTCTAGATTGCAGGGAAAAAAAGTTGTTTCAGGTGTTTGAAAAATGAAAAAGTCTAAAAATTCCGGCCCACCCCGCAGCCATCTTCACGTACTCAGTGCATGACGCAGCTGCCTGATGTCCCTAAGGATGAAGTGAGAGCCGGGCCCACTAGCTCCTTATCCAGAGAGGCTCCTAGGGGATCAGAGAAGCAGGCAGATCACCAAGGAGGGAGAGAGCTCATTAACCACAGGGAATATAATCACAATAGCTCTGCCTCCTGCTGCTCATAAGAACAAAGGGGTAAAACACGACACAAGCAGTGTTAACTGACAAAGCTTTAAATGGATGGGGTGAGCCATAAAAATGGGAATTAGCTGCCTTTCACGGTGTGGTAATTGAAAGTGGTGTCTGCCGTTTGAAGTTTATAATTTCATTAGTGCTCTGGCTGGGACAGGGGAGAGTAAGGACAGGGTAGAGGGCAGCTATAGTGTTGGCCAACCACTCAATCACACTACCTGATGAGGTGACTCTGGTCTGGGGCAGTACCTGAAAGGAAGGCCTACCATAGAGAGTACATTATATGAACTGACCAGTTAACGCTTTTGGCAACGTCTGTTCACAGCTATAATTCCCAGTCATAACACAAATGTCCATTGCAAATTAACTGTTAACATTGATAACTAGACAAGACAGTTGGTAGACTGTAGAGTATTACATGGTAGTATTTAAAAATTGTATTTTTTTCTGGTTCTCTTACTTTTCTTAGGAGTTCCCTCTCGTCGTAAACTTTTAGAGGACAGAGCAGGAAGATGTTGAGTGTGGAAACATAGTTTAATACACGCTAGGTCACTGATCCTGATGCCCCTTTCTTTAGGGGAGGGTGATGTGGGGGTGGGGAGGATAGTTCCTCAGGCTGGGTTGATGAATATTTCACAGTTGGCCCTCCGCCTCGTCTCTCTACATCAGTTCACACCTGACGAAGCTCTGCCGTGCCTCTGGAAGACACCACCACCGTTCTCCGCTGTGTCCTTGTTCCCCCAGTGCACGAACGACCAGACAGGCTGCATTAGAGGGCCGCGGTCGACAGGTAACCTTCCACTACTGTCCACTCCGGTTACAGCAGAACGGCCAAATGGCTTAGCAATTCTTTGCTGATCTGTGTGTCTGGGATGTTTAGTGTTTTAAATGGATCAGACAGGCGTTAGATAGAGGAAGACTAGAGGGCAAGAGAGGAGTGTAGTGTCCCTTGAGAAATGTATAGTGCAGCAGTCAATGTTTTCAACCAGGGAGAGAGAGAGCAAAGTTGCTGAATCATTTTAATCCTGACTATCAGCGATCAGGACAGAAGCCGTGAGGTTGAGTGACCGCTCTGTCACTAAAAATGCAGGTTAGAGACCACTTAAATAGAACTGCTAGGTATTTCCGCTGCTGTCTGATGGTGTTGGCACTTTTCTCCTTCCGTTCCTTTTCTTTATGGCAAGCGTCAGTCTAGATCAGTGCCCACACACTGAGGTATGATTAGTGTCAGATTTGGTCTTGGGCTTGTTGTAACAGAGTCATTCTGCTTTGTAGTAAATGATGAATACCATGTTACAAAGTGAAAACATAAAAGAAAAATAGAATAGGCATTAATTCACCCCCCACCAGACCACCAACAGGAAATGAATGAATTTATACTGCATAATTACCATTTGACCTTCTTATAGTTAAGTAAGGAATTGAGGTTACTGCAACTATACTCCCAGGAGCAATGTTTGTTTTCCATTTGTCAGAATCCAATTGAATTGCAACTAGAGCCCAATCAATCTCCAAAGATTCCCTGTGTCTTTTGGGGCCACATATGCTAATGAGCTCTGATTGCAGGAGTGTCTGATGATCTGGGTGAGTCCCGCAAAGGCACAGAGGAAGACCCAGCTGTCCTGGCTGCTGCAAATCAACATCATTTCAGTCTCGGCATTTGCAGCCAAGAGTGAAAGCAAATCTGTTTGCTGCTGTTTCATAACTGAGGTCTGAAACTAATATGTGTTTTTTCTAAAGCTAATCAACATGGTTTAATGCATTTAGAATAGTATGTTCTCCCACAGAAAATAAAATGTTGGTGTTTTACGTATCAAATTACTGTCACCCCAATATTGGCCTGCCCAATTGTGAGTTTTTCGTGGCTTTGGTAGGCTGATAGGGCTGCCAAGCTCCCTAGACTTGAATGTACAAGACTTTACTCTTAGCCTGGAATCCTCAGATAATCAGTGTTTAGATTTTTTGTTTGTGTATTGTTGTGTATTGTATAATGATGAACAAAGTAGTTTTTTTGGAATAGAACAGTGTTGTTTGTGGGTTAGTTGCTATGCTGCACTGAGAGGTTGGGGAGCATTGTGGCCATGGAGCCCTGCAAGGCCTGACGTCTTTCAAAGGAAATCTTATGTTCTCGGCATCTGAGAAAATGTACCAATGACATGTTTCAAGGTTGTCTAAACAATACATTAGTTATACAAGACAATATTATCTAAAATATTATTTTCTGGACTGCCTGTCTACGTAGCTTCACACTCGCTCCCTGTCTCCCTCCCCCTCCCACTCTCTCTCGGCCTCAAGGGAGACAGTCCTTCATTATAGACAAGGCCCAGTTTAGCATGTACGGAGCAGTTCCCATCGATCTGTTTGGCTCCTCAGACCTCTCCCATAGCCCTCTCATTAGGTAGAGCCTGGGGGGAAGTGTTAGCACACGCACAGTAATAAGGGCAGATTTAACAAGGCTCATCTCACCCCTCTTCATCTCTCCTCCTCAGACCACCCCTCTTCAACTCTCCTCCTCAGACCACCCCTCTTCATCTCTCCTCCTCATACCACCCATCTTCATCTCTCCTCCTCAGACCACCCCTCTTCATCTCTCCTCCTCAGACCACCCCTCTTCATCTCTCCTCCTCAGACCACCCCTCTTCATCTCTCCTCCTCAGACCACCCCCCTTAATCTCTCCTCCTTATCTCACCCCTCTTCATCTCTCCTCCTCAGACAACCCCCCTTCATCTCTCCTCCTCAGACCACCCCTCTTCATCTCTCCTCCTCAGACCACCCCCTATCATCTCTCCTGCTCAGACCACCCCCCTTCATCTCTCCTTCTCAGACCACCCCCCTTCATCTCTCCTCCTCAGACCACCCCCCTTAATCTCTCCTTCTCAGACCACCCCCCTTCATCTCTCCTCCTCAGATCACCCCTCTTCATCTCTCCTTCTCAGACCACCCCCCTTCATCTCTCCTTCTCAGACCACCCCCCTTCATCTCTCCTCCTCAGATCACCCCTCTTCATCTCTCCTCCTCAGACCACCCCCTTCATCTCTCCTCCTCAGACCACCCCTCTTCATCTCTCGTCCTCAGACCACCCCCCTTCATCTCTCCTCCTCAGATCACCCCTCTTCATCTCTCCTCCTCAGACCACCCCTCTTCATCTCTCCTCCTCAGACCACCCCTCTTCATCTCTCCTCCTCAGACCACCCCTCTTCATCTCTCCTCCTCAGACCACCCCTCTTCATCTCTCCTCCTCAGACCACCCCTCTCCCCTCTTGAACTTCACTGCAGCTCTGCTAAATACTCTCTCCCCTCTCCCTCATAATTCTCTCTCTTCCCTCGCTCCCCCCCTCCTCCTCCCTCTGTCCTCTACTGTGGAATACACACATCTCTATATTGTAAAACTAGTTATATTTCTATTATGTCTGGTTATCATCCCAAAGTTGAGGGATGTCTCTGCATGACTAATAATGTTACATCATAATGATTATGTATGTAGAATATATCACAGCTATTCCCCAACACTGCTCCATCATTTCTGTTTTATAATTTCTCATTCATCGCTGTGAAATGTCCAATAAGAAGGTCAACGACAGATGTGAAGGAGAAAGAACACATTCTAAGTTTGTGCCTGTCTATCAACAGAAACCATTTTCAGTGGAGCACACAGAACAGGAGAGAGTGGAGCTGTGTGTGTGCACCGTGTGTGTGTGTATGTGTGTGTGTGTGCGTGTGTGTGTGTGCGTACACACGTGCCTGTGCGCTCGTGTCTGTTTAAGTGCTCTGAAAAAGCGGTGACCAGGAGCGTGTCTTTGAATAAAGGACAAGTCTATTAGGTTTTGGAGGAGCAGAGCAGTGCTAGGTATAGAGTGATTGGTGTGTACCGAGCTAATCTCTCCCTTCCCAGTTTTAGTAGTACACACACATTTAAGGCAGCTGTTCCTCTTGAAGCTAAGCTATACCTTCCTTCTCCGTCGTGCTTGAGAGGCATTATCAATAGCTAGGCCATTCACTAAAGCAGCCAGCCTCCCATCCCAATCCCTCTAGCACAGTGCTTCTCAATTATTTTCTGTTACGCCCCCCCCTAGGAAGAAGTAAACATTTCGCGCCCCCCAACTCTCCGCCGCGACTGTAAATAGTATAATTTGTCTATAAAATTGTTATATGTACACCTCTGCATAACATTGTATCCTTATTAACATTAAAGAAAATAAAAAAGAAAGAAATATAGATCAACTTACAACAAAGAATAACTTTATTAACATTGTAACAGAAAATACTTAAAGTGCATCAATTTGCCTGAAAAAAAAAAAAAATGCAACCCTTATTTAAACTGTAAATTTTTTTTGACCATTTGATACTGAAAAATAAAATTAAATATAATCAATAAATAATAATACATTCAATTGATCAGCAACATTAACTCAGGAACACAATATATGAAACACTTTGACCTATAAAACAAAAATGAATAAAACAATTTGTGCTGATTTTTATTTTATTTTTTATCAAAATGAGGAAGTCAGGATTAATGGCTACAATGAGCACGTTTTGCAGTGCACAGCTTTTCGAAGCGGGGTTTGAAGCATGATACTGCAACTCTCAGCTCCTGCTCAATGTTTAGCTGGGACCTGTACTTGGTCTTCAGTGCAGCAACAGCAGAGAAGCCAGTCTCACAAAGAGAGGCAGTATCCACTCTTAGCCCTCTGCCCTAAGAGTGGATACTGCCTCTCTACACTCAGCCAGAATTCACTCAGTGTCTATGATGTGAACCTCAGTCTCAATGTGGAGTCAGACGTGATATCAATGAACTGGTCCTCCTCTGCAGAGCTGAAACCAGTTGGAGCTGGTGCATTGAAATGATCTCTCACCCAGTCATATTGGGAACTGTTTTCAGGGAAGTACTTTTTAAAGAATCCCATCAGTGATGAAATATGCTCCTTAATATATGGAATCACTGAGGTGGCATCATAGTCAGTAGTGTCAACAAATTCATGCAGGTTCTCGAATGAATCAGTATTTCCTTCATCAAGTCGCCTGCCCCACATTGCAAGCCTTCGAGTGAAAGAGCTGATCTTGTCTGTGACCTGAGGTGTTTATCTTTCCCTTGAAGCTGTAGATTTAGTTCATTTAGCTTTCCAAATATGTCACTCAGGTAGGCCAGCTTTGCCAGGAAGTTCTCATCACTACATTTTTCTGCGAGGTCATACTTGTGCTCCTGCTCCGAAAACATTCTAATCTGCTCTCTGAGCTCAAAAACTCGGGACAAGACTTTTCCTCATGACAGCCACCTTGCTTCACTGTGAAACAGCACAGCTTGATGTTCAGCTCCCATCTCCTCACAGATAGCAGAGAAGACTCTTGTTTTTAGTGGTCTGGTCTTTATGAAATTGACTACACCTACAATGTCAGTCATAACCTCACTTAATTCAGAGGAAAGGTGCCTTGATGCCAGTGCTTCTCTGGGTATAACACAGTGTGTCCACTCAGCATTAGGTGAGGCCTTCTTGATGAGTGCCCAAAGTCCTTTTCTCATCCCTGCCATGGTCTGTGCACCATCACTGCAAACACCAATGCAGTTCTCCCACTTTAGCCCATTCTCAGTCAGGAAGTAGTCCAGCATTTTGAATAGCTCTTCAGCTGTGGCTCTGTCTCTGACATATTTACAAAAAAGTAGATCCTCACACAGGGAGTTTGTCATGTCAAAACGTACATAAACGATAAACAGTCTTTGTTGCTGTCAGTTGCTTCATCGAACTGTAAGGCAAAAAGTTTGTCTTTGAGTTTACCAGCTGTTCTTTAAGATCGTTATCAATGTCATCTATACGTCTGGCGACAGTGTCATTGGCGACAGTGTCATTGGACAGAGGGATCGTTTTTATTTTTGCAGCACTTGCGTCATCCAGCATGACAGAGACCATGTCTAATGCTGCAGGCAGTATCAGCTCCTCTGCTATGGAGTGGGGTTTTCTGCACTGAGCAATTTGGTACGCCACCTTATATGATGCTAACAGTGCTCGCTGGTTTACTGAAGTAGCATTCACAAAGCGGGACGATTGTTGGCAATATTCGGCACGTTTTCGCTGAAAAAACTCAAGAGGCTTATCAGCGTGATTGGGGTGTAATGTCTTTAAGTGACGCCTTAATTTATTTGGCTTCATGCTGTCCGCTGCCAACATTTTTAGACACAGTAAACATACCGGTCTTTCCTCGTCTCCCACCGTAGTCACAGTGAAGCCAAGCGCTACATACGCTTCGTCATATTTCCTCGTCTTAGCTTTCGGGAGACTTTGTCTCATTATCTCCGTCTCTCTCCGCCTTTCTTTTCATCCCTGTTAGATATGTTTCCATGGTGTCTCTTAAGGGTTTGTTATCTGCACTTCATATCTCCTGCTCTGTGCTGTGTGCTCTTGTTCGGTGCAAAAAAAACCTACTCCCTGCGGCAAAAAAAAGCATGTTCCCCGGGGTCACACGCGCCCCCCCTGGCATCGCTCCGCCCCACTATTTGAGAAGGACTGCTCTAGCAACAGTCATAGAAATTGTTAAAAGGTTTTAAAAAATACAATTCTGATAAATGCAACAGTCGGACAACGGATGAAGATACCTTAAACGTTTTTTTGTTGATGGCCAAGTTACAAAACCCAACACTGCTCCATCATTTCTGATTCATCACTTCCCATTCATCGCTATGAAATGTTGTTTTACGTGTCCAATGGGAAGGTCAATGACAGATGTGGAGAGGAAAGAACACATTCTAAGATTTTGCCTGTCTGTCAACAGAAACCATTTCAGTGGAGCACCACAGAACGGGAGAGAGGGGAGCTTTGTGTGTATCTGTCTGTTTAAGTGCACTGAAAGAGTGGTGACCAGGAGTGTGTCTCTGAATAAAGACACACTATTATCAAATTGTATCAATCAAATCAATCAAATTGTATTTATAAAGCCCTTTTTACATCAGCAGATGTCACAAAGTGCTATACAGAAACCCAGCCTAAAACCCCAAACAGCAAGCAATGCAGATGTAGAAGCACGGTGGCTAGGAAAAACTCCCTAGAAAGGCAGAAACCTAGGAAGAAACCTAGCGAGGAACCAGGCTCTGAGGGGTGGCCAGGTGGAGATTATAACAGTACATGGCCATTAAGGCCAGATTTTTCTCCAAGATGTTCAAATGTTCATAGATGACCAGCAGGGTCAAATAATAATCACAGTGGTTGTAGAGGTTGCAACAGGTCAGTACATAAGGAGTAAATGTCACTTGACTTTTCATAGCCGTGCATTTAGAGGTTGAAATAGCAGGTGCGGTAGAGAGAGAGAGTTGAAAACAGCAGGTCTGGGACAAGGTAGCACGTCCGGTGAACAGGTCAGGGTTCCATAGCCGCATGCAGAAGAGTGGAAACTGAAGTAGCAGCACGACCAGGTGGACTGGGGACAGCAATGAGTAATTTTTTTACATTTTAGTCTTTTAGCAGACGCTCTTATCCAGAGCGACTTACAGTTAGTGAGTGCATACATTTTCATACTGGCCCCCGTGGGAAATGAACCCACAACCCTGGCATTGCAAGCGCCATGCTCTACCAACTGAGCTACAGGGGACTGTAGTCATCAGGCCAGGTAGTCCTGAGGCATGGTCCTAGGGCTCAGGTCCTCCATGATGGGAGGGAGAGAGAGAGATAATTAGCATACTTAAATTCACACAGGACACCGGATAAGACAGGAGAATAACACCAGATATAACAGACTGACTCTAGCCCGCCGGCACATAGACTATTGCAGCATAGATAATGGAGGCTGAGACAGGGGGGGGGTCGGGAGACACTGTGGCCCCATCCGAAGATACTCCCAGACAGGGCCAACCAGGCAGGATATAACCCCACCCACTTTGCCAAAGCACAGCCCCCACACCACCAGAGGGATATCAACAGACCACCAACCTACTACCCTGAGACAAGGCTGAGTATAACCCACGAAGATCTCCTTTACTGCACAAGCCCAAGGGAGCGACAAACCAGAGAGGAAGATCACGTCAGTGACTCAACCCACTCAAGTCATGCACCCCTCCTAGGGACGGCATGGAAAGCACCAGTAAGCAAGTGACTCAGTTCCCGTAATAGGGTCAGAGGCAGAGAATCACAATGGAGAGACAGGAACCGGCCAGGCAGAGACAGCAAGGGCTGTTTGTCTCTCCAGTGCCTTTCCGTTCACCTTCGCACCCCTGGGCCAGACTACACTCAATCAAGGTCGAGACCGAGTCTGCGTCTCTCACATGGATAGGCAGACCATTCCATAAAAATGGAGCTCTATAGGAGAAAGCCCTGCCTCCAGCTGTTTGCTTAGAAATTCTAGGGACAATAAGGAGGACTGCGTCTTGTGACCGTAGCGAACATGTAGGTATGTACGGCAGGACTAAATCAGAGAGAGAGGTAGGAGCAAGCCCATGTAATGCTTTGTAGGTTAGCAGTAAAACCTTGAAATCAGCCCTAGACTTAACAGGAAACCAGTGTAGAGAGACTAGCACTGGAGTAATATGCTACTTTTTTTTGGTTCTAGTCAAGATTCTAGCAGCCGTGTTTAGCACTAACTGAAGTTGATTTAGTGCTTATCCGGGTAGCCGGAGAGTAGAGCATTGCAGTAGTCTAATCTAGAAGTGACAAAAGCATGGATGAGTTTTTCTGCATTATTTTTGGACAAAAAGTTTTAGATTTTTGCAATTTTACGAAGATGGAAAAAAGCTGTCCTTGAAATATTATTGATATTCGTCAAAAGAGAGATCAGGGTCCAGAGTAACGCCGAGGTCCTTCACAGTTTTTTTGTTGAGACGACTGTACAACCATCAAGATGAATTGTCAGATCCAACAGAAGATCTCTTTGTTTCTTGGGACCTAGAACTAGCATCTCTGTTTTGTCCGAGTTTAAAAGTAAAAAATGTGCCACCATCCACTTCCTTATGTCTGAAACGCATGCTTCCAGGGTAGGACATTTTGGGGCTTCACCATGTTTCATCGAAGTGTAGAGCTGTGTGTCATCCGCATAGCAATGAAAGTTAACATTGTGTTTCCGAATGACATCACCAAGAGGTAAAATATATAGTGAAAACAATAGTGGTCCTAAAACGGAACCTTGAGGAACACCGAAACGTACAATTGATTTGTCAGAGGACAAACCATCCACAGAGATGAACTGATATCTTTCCGACAGATAAGATTTAAACCAGGCAAGAACTTGTCCATGTAGACCAATTAAGGTTTCCAATCTCTCCAAAAGAATGTGGTGATCGATGGTGTCAAAGGCAGCCCTAAGGTCTAGGAGCACAAGGACAGATGCAGAGCCTTGGTCTGACGTCATTAAAAGGTCATTTACCACCTTCACGAGTGCGGTCTTAGTGCTATGATGGGGTCTAAAACCAGACTGAAGCATTTCGTATACATTTTTTGTCTTCAGGAAGGCAGTGAGTTGCTGCACAACAGCTTTTTGTAAAATTATTGAGAGGAACGGGAGATTTGATATAGGCCGATAGATAGTTTTTTACATTTTCTGGGTCAAGGTTTGACTTTTTCAAGAGAGGCTTTATTACTGCCACTTTTAATGAGTTTGGTACACATCCAGTGGATAGGGAGCCATTTATTATGTTCATCAAAGGAGGACCAAGCACAGGAAGTAGCTCTTTCAGTAGTTTAGTTGGAATAGGGTCCAGTATGCAGCTTGAAGGTTTAGAGGACATTACTATTTTCATGAATGTGTCAAGAGAAAAAAAACTTGAGTGTCTCCATTGATCCTAGGTCCTGGCAGTTTTGTGCAGACTCAGGACAGCTGAGCTTTGGAGAAATATGCAGATTCAAAGAGGAGTCCGTAATTTGCTTTCTAATGATCATGATCTTTTCGTCGAAGAAGTTCATGAATTCATCACTGCTGAAGTGAAAGGCATCCTCTCTTGGGGAACGCTGCTTTTTAGTTAGCTTTGCGACAGTATCAAATATTATTTTGGATTGTTCTTATTCTCCTCAATTAGGTTGGAAAAATAGGATGATCGAGCAGCAGTGAGGGCTCTTCGATATTGCTCTGTACTTTCTTTCCAAGCTAGTAGGAAGACTTCCAGTTTGGTGGAGCGCCATTTCCGTTCCAATTTTCTGGAGGCTTGCTTCAGGGCTCGGGTATTTTCTGTATACCAGGGAGCTAGTTTCTTGTGACAAATGTTTTTCTGTTTTTAGGGGTGCGACTGCATCTAGGGTATTACGCAAGGTTACATTTAGATACTCAGTTAGGTCGTTAGCTGATTTTTGTAATCCTACGTCCTTGAGTAAGTGGAGGGAGTCTGGAAGGGCGTCTAGGAAAGTTTGGGTTGTCCGAGAATTTATAGCACGGCTTTAGATGGTCCTTGGTTGGGGTCTGAGCAGATTATTTTTTGCGATTGCAAACGTAATAAGATGGTGGTCCGATAGTCCAGGGTTATGAGGAAAAACATTTAGATACACAATATTTATTCCACGGGACAAAACTAGATCCAGGGTATGACTGTGGCAATGAATAGGTCCGGAGACATGTTGGACAAAACCCACTGAGTCGATGATGGCTCCGAAAGCCATTTGGAGTGTGTCTGTGGACTTTTCCAAGTGAACATTAAAGTCACCAAAAATGTGAATATTATTTGCCATGACTACAAGGTCCGATAGGAATTTAGGGAACTCAGTGAGGAACTCTGTATACGGCCCAGGAGGCCTGTAAACAGTAGCTATAAAAAGTGATTGAGTAGGCTGCATAGATTTCATGACTAGAAGCTCAAAAAACGAAAATGCAGTCACTTTGGGGGGGTAAATTGACATTTGCTATCGTAAATGAACTAATCACTGATCAAGATTATGATCAGTGATTAGTTCATTGACCATAACTGCCTTGGAAGTGAGGGATCTAACATTAAGTAGCCCTATTTTGAGATGTGAGATATCACAATCTCTTTCAATAATGACAGGAATGGAGGAAGTCTTTATTCCAGTGAGATTGCTAAGGCAAACACCGCCATGTTTAGTTTTGCTCAACCTAGATCGAGGCACAGACACGGTCTCAATGGGGATAGCTGAGCTGACTACACTGACTGTGCTAGTGGCAGACTCCACTAAGCTGGCAGGCTGGCTAAAATCCTGCTGCCTGGCCTGCACCCTGTCTCATTGTGGAGCTAGAGGAGTTAGAGCCCTGTCTATGTTGATAGATAAGATGAGAGCACCCCTCCAGCTACAATGGAGTCCGTCACTCCTCAGCAGGCCAGGCTTGGTCCTGTTTGTGGGTGAGTCCCAGAAAGAGAGACAATTATCAACAAATTATATATTTTGGGAGTGGCAGAAAACAGTTTTCAACCAGCGATTTAGTTGTGAGACTCTGCTGTAGAGCTCATCTCTCGCCCTAACTGGGAGGGGGTCAGAGACAATTACTCGATGGCAACACATCTTTCTAGCTAATTTACATGCTGATGCTATGTTGCTCTTGGTGACCTCTGACTGTTTCATCCTAACGTCGTTGGTGCCGACGTGGATTACAATATCCCTATACGCTCTACACTCACCAGTTTTTGCCTTAGCCAGCACCATCTTCAGATTAGCCTTTACGTCGGTAGCCCTGCCCCCTGGTAAACAGTGTATGATCGCTGGATGATTATTTTTAAGTCTAATATTGCGGGTAATGGAGTCGCTAATGACTAGGGTTTTCAATTTGTCAGAGCTAATGGTGGGAGGCTTCGGTGGCTCAGACCATGTAACGGGTGGAGGAGAGACCTGAGAAGGTTCGGCCTCTGACTCGTTGCTTAATGGGGAGAACCGGTTGAAAGTTTCTGTCGGCTGAATGAATGAAACCGGTTGAGCATGCCAACAGCATTTCTTTCCAGAAGCCTTGAGAAAATTGTCCGGCTGCGGGGACTGTGCGAGGGGATTTATACTACTATCTGTACTTACTGGTGGCACAGATGCTGTTTCATCCTTTCCTACACTTACATTGCCCTTGCCTAACGATTGCGTCTGAAGCTGTGCTTGCAGCACGGCTATCCTAACCATAAGGCGATAGTTCTCCTGTATATTATGAATACAGCGACTGCAATTAGATAGCATAGTGTTAATGTACTACTTAGCTTCGGCTGGTGGAGGTCCTGTAGAACCATGTCCAGATAAAGCGTCCAGGGTGAAAAAGTTGAATGGAAAATGTCGAGCGATTAAAAAATATAAAAAATAACTAAGAAGTTGGTAAAAATGTGTTAAATGAAGATAGATTAAACGTTTTAAAAAAAATAGTGAAAACCGTCAAGTTTGGCAGGTAGCCAAGCAGCAACAAACAGCGTAGCACAGAAACAAGTGACACGCTCAAAATGGAAGTGGCACAATGGCCTACATACTGTGGGAGGTAAATTCGGTACAGTTAGCTTCTAGGTTCTGGAGGAGGAAAGCAGTGCTACAGTGCCTTCAGAAAGTGTTCATACCCCTTGACTTATTCCACATTTTGTTATGTTATAGCCTGAAATCAATTTTGTTCTTACCCATCTACAAACAATACCCCATAATGACAAAGTAAAAAAAATTTTTTTGAATCTTTTGCAAATTTATTGAAAATCAAGTACAGAAATATCTAATTTAAAGTATTCACACCCCTGAATCAGTAGAAGCACCTTTGGCAGGGATTACAGCTTTGATTCGTCTTGGGTATGTCTGCATCAGCTTTGCACATCTGAATATGGGGATTTTCTCCCATTCTTCTTTGCAGATTTTCTCAAGCTCTGTTAAATTAGATGGGGAGCGGCAGTGAACAGCAATCTTCAAATCTTTCCACAGATTTTCAATGGGATTCAAGTCTGGTCTTTGGCTGGGCCACTCAAGGACTTCCACATTTTTGTTTTGAAGCCATTGCAGCATTGCTTTGACTATATGCTTGGGGTCATTGTCCTGTTCGAAAGTAAATCTTCGCCCCAGTCTGTCTTTTGCACTCTGAATCAGGTTCTCATCAAGGATTTGCCTGTAATTGGTTCAATTCATTGTTCCCTCTATCCTTACCGGTCTCCCAGTCCCTGGTACTAAAAAGCATCCCCATAGCATGATGCTGCCACCACCATGCTTCACGGTAGGGATGGTGTTAGACGGGTAATGAGCTGTGCCTGGTTTTCTCCAGACATAACGCTTTCCATTATGGCCATGGAGTTAAATTTTTGTCTCATCAGACCACAGAATATTTTGCTTATGATATCAGAGACTTTCACGTGCCTTTTTTGCTAACTCCAGGCATGCTGTCATGTGCCTTTTTCTCAGGAGTGGCTTCTGTCTGGCCAGTCTCCCATAAAGCCCAGATGGGTGAAGTGTTGTAGAGACTGTTGTCCTGACAGGTTTTCCCATCTCAGCCAAGGAATTCTGTAGTTATGTCAGAGTGGTCATTGGGTTCTTGGTCACCTCCCTGACCAAGGTCCTTTTTGCCTGGTTGCTCAATTTGGTTGGACAGCCAGCTCTAGGCAGAATCTGGGTAGTTCCATATTTGTTCCATTTCCCAATGATGGAGACCTCTGTGCTCTTGGAAACATTCAACAATCTAGAAATTGTTTTATACCCTTCCCCATATATACACAACCAGTCAAAAGTTTAGACGCCTACTCATTCAAAGGTTTTTCTTTATTTTTACTATTTTTTACATTGTAGAATAATAGTGAAGACATCAAAACTAGGAAATAACACATATGGAATCATGTAGGAACCAAAAAAGTGTTAAACATATCATAAATCACAGACAGTGTCACCAGCAAAGCACCCTCACACCATAACACCTCCTCCTCCATGTTTTACGGTGGGAAATACACATGCGGAGATCATCCGTTCACCCACACCGCGTCTCAAAAAGACACGGCGGTTGGAACCAAAATCTCCAATTTGGACTCGAGACCAAAGGACACATTTCCACCGGTCTAATGTCCATTGCTCATGTTTCTTGGCCCAAGCAGGTCTCTTCTTATTATTGGTGTCCTTTAGTAGTGGTTTCTTTGCAGCAATTCGACCATGAAGACCTGATTCACACAGTTCCATCTGAACAGTTGATGTTCAGATGTGTCTGTGACTTGAACTCTGTGAAGCATTTATTTTGGCTGCAATTTCTGAGGCTGGTAACTCTAATAAACTTATCCTCTGCAGCAGAAGTAACTCTGGGTCTTCCATTCCTGTGGCGGTCCTCATGAGAGCCAGTTTCATCATAGTGCTTGATGGTTTTTGCGACTGCACTTGAAGAAACGTTCAAAGTGGACTGTCGTTTCTCTTTGCTTATTTGAGCTGTTCTTGCCATACTATGGACTTGGACCAAATAGGGCTATCTTCTGTATACCCGCCCCCCTACCTTGTCACAACACAACTGATT
Organism: Coregonus lavaretus; assembly: GCF_964263955.1. Taxonomy (NCBI): domain Eukaryota; kingdom Metazoa; phylum Chordata; class Actinopteri; order Salmoniformes; family Salmonidae; genus Coregonus; species Coregonus lavaretus. The sequence continues at coordinate 8,328,677 of NC_140023.1, read as the reverse complement.
GGCTCTAATGGAATGAAAGAAATTCCACAAATTAACTTATAACAAGGCACACCTGTTAAATGAAATGCATTCCAGGTGATTACCCAATGAAGCTGGTTGAGAGAATGCCAAGAGTGTGCAAAGCTGTCATCAAGGCAAAGGGTGGCTATTTGAAGAATCTCAAATATAAATATTTTGATTTGTTTAACACTTTTTTTGGATACTACATGATTCAATATGTGTTATTTCATAGTTTTGATGTCTTCACTATTATTCTACAATGTAGAAAATAGTACAAATTAAGAAAAACCCTGGAACGAGTAGGTGTGTCCAAACTTTTGACTGGTACTGTATGCCTCATCACAATTCTATCTCGGAAATCTACGGACAGTTCCTTGTACTCGGTATAGTTTCTGTTCTGACATGCACTGTCAACTGTGGGACCTTACAGTATTTAGAGGTGTTTCTTTCTAAATCATGTCCAAACAATTGAATTGGCCACAGGTGGACTCCATTCAAGTTGTAATGACATCTCAAGGATGAACAAAGGAAATTGGATTACAGCCTTGAGTCTTCTTGGGTATGACGCTACAAGCTTGGCACACCTGTATTTGGGGAGATTTTCCCATTTTTCTCTGCAGATCCTCTCAAGCCCTGTCAGGTTGGATGGGGAGCATCGCTGCACAGCTATTTTCAGGTCTCTCCAGAGATGTTCGATCAAGTTCAAGTCCAGGCTCTGGCTGGGCCAATCAAGGATATTCAGAGACTTGTCCCGAAGCCACTCCTGCGTTGTCTTGGCTGTGTGTTTAGGGTCATTGTCCTGTTGGAAGGTGAACCGTCGCCCCAGTCTGAGGTCCTGAGCACTCTGGAGCAGGTTTCATCAATGATCTCTCTGTACTTCGCTACGTTCAGCTTTCCATCGATCCTGACTAGTTTCCCAGTCCCTGCTGCTGAAAAACATCCCCACAGCATGATGCTTCCACCACCATGCTTCACCGTAGGGATGGTGCCTGGTTTCCTCCAGATGTGATACATGGCATTCAGGCCAAAGAGTTCAATCTTGGTTTCTTCAGACCAGAGAATCTTGTTTCTCCTGGTCTGAGAGTCCTTTAGGTGTTTTTTGGCAAAATCCAAGTGGGCTGTCATGTGCCTTTTCTTGAAGAGTGGCGTCCGTCTGGCCACTCTACCATAAAGGTCTGATTGCTGGAATGCTGCAGAGATGATTGTCCTTCTGGAAGGTTTCCCATCTCCACAGATGAACTCTGGAGCTCTGTCAGAGTGACCATCAGGTTATTGGTCACCTCCCTGACCAAGACCCTTCTCCCCCGATTGCTCAGTTTGGCCGGGCGGCCAGATCTAGGAAGAGTCTTGGTGATTCCAAACTTCTTCCATTTAAGAATGATTTAGGCCACTGTGTTCTTGGGGACATTCAATGTTGCATAAATGTTTTGGTGCCGTTCCCCAGATCTGTGCCTCGACACAATCATGTCTTGGAGCTCTACAGACAATTCCTTCGACCTCATGGCTTGGTTTTTACTCTAGAGGTGAAAGAAACGCACAGCTATTTAGGCGAGGTGCTGGCTAACGGAGTAAAACACTTGAAAAAGAAAAGGAAAGCCGCACACTCTAGGAGCTCAGATGCAATAATTTAATAACCTAATAACCAACGTTTCGACAAACAAGTTGTCTTCATCAGGGTATAATGACAAACACTGAGTGTCAAAGGACACACGCAGGTGTCTGTAATCATGGCCAGGTGTGGCCTAATAGCATTGGTTAATTCACAGATAAACAGAACATACAAAAAACATGGATAGCATACGATCATAGATACAACTTGGCTACATAGGCCCACAAACATTTACAATGAATAGCAAAATCACAATAATCACAAGAATGGCTTCAAATCAAAGTCTACGTTGAGACCGAAGGGAGCAAGGGTCTTTAAATTAAAGATCCAGGCAGCCTCCCTCCTAGGGAGGGTGACATGTTCGATTCCGATATAACGTAGGGACGAAATCGAGTGGTTCCTTTCCAAAAAGTGGGCAGCGACTGGGTATGTCGAGTTTTTGCACCTAATGGTGCCACGATGTTCCGAGATTCGTAATTTTAATTCGCGCTTTGTTTTACCCACATCATTTTTACCACAAGGACAAGTTACATTTACATTTTAGTCATTTAGTAGACTCTCTTATCCAGTGCGACTTACAGTTAGTGAGTAAGTTATAAGATAAATAACTGCCTTTGTACTCTGACATGCATTGTCAACTGTGGGACCTTATATAGACAGGTGTGTGCCTTTCCAAATCATGCCCAATCAATTTAATTTACCACAGGTGGACTCCAATCAAGTTGTGGAAACATCTCAAGGATGATCAATGGAAACAGGATGCACCTGAGCTCATAGCAAAGGGTCTGAATACTTATGTAAATTAGGTATTTCAGTTGTATTTATTTTTTATTTGCTTAAATGTCTAAAAACCTGTTTTCACCGTGTCATTATGGGGTATTGTGTGTAGATTGATGAAGAAAGAAATGTATTTAATCAATTTTAGAATAAGGCTGTAACGTTACAAAATGTGAAAAAAGTGAAGGGGTCTGAATACTTTCCGAATGCATTGTAGGTGTTTTTCATGCTGAACAAATTTGCCTCTAGGTCCGTCAGCATAGATTTTCCTCCATCTTGGAATTATTTTCATTTCTTCGCATGAACCATAATTCCAAATAATACAAAATGGGGCCAAGGTACATCTCTAAACTTCGTTTGAAAAAAGATAAGGGATTGGTAAAGAGATGGCTGAGTTATTGATAAATCAGGAAATCAGATTTTACGTGTCCATTTAAATCCTTTGTAAATCCACTTCACAATGGTCTTTCAACATAAAACTTTTTAGGGTCTTCAAAGACATTAATATTGTGACGAGTACTGAGGATACGAAGAGGCAGGACGCAGACGCAGGAATGAACAAGGTAAAGGTTTACTTAACAATGAGAAAGAGAATAACAAAGAGCGAGTAAACGACACGACGCTAACAATTACACACAACAATGACTGAACAGTCCAGGGCTATATAGTGGTGGTGATGAGATGATGAGGTGCAGGTGCACTGGAGGTGATTAGGGTGCGATGGGTTTCCATTCCTGTGTTGCCGAGGTGGTGTGCTCAGTAGACCGGCGAATCAGGAGGAGACGTGACAGTACCCCACGGAACCTGGAGTCCAGCAGGTCCCTCAAAGCATACGCCGGACTCCCGTCAATGTCCAGGGGCGGACGGGGCGTACCCCGGGGGACGGCATCCGCCAGAGGACCAGGAACCACCGGCCTGAGGAGTGACACATGAAAAGTAGGTGAGACACAATAGTGAGGGGGAAGGAGCAGCCGGTACGACACCTCATTAATCCGCCGGAGGACCTTAAATGGCCCTCTGGAGACTGACATGGGCGGCGTCCCAGACCTGTCCGGCCCGGCGGAACCACTTGTCGACAGTGCGCACATTGGTCTGGCTGGGTGTCCAAGGGGTCAGGGCCGGCTGGTACCCCAGGATGCTTTGGAAGGGAGTGAGCCCCGTGGAGGAGTGAACGAGGGAGTTCTGGGCATATTCTGCCCAGGGAAGAAACTTCGCCCACTCACCCTTTCAGTCCTGACAGTGGCAACGAAGAAACCTCCACAGCTTCTGGTTCATGCGCTCCACCTACCCATTTGACTGAGGCCTATACCCGGAAGTGAGGCTGTCCTCCGGAAGTCCATAGTGCCGGAAGACCTGTTGGAACAGGACCTCAGCGACCTGGAGATCAGAAGGAAGACCAGTTAGTGGCAGAAAACGGCATGATTTTGAGAACCGATCTACGACCACCGTGACTGTGGTGAAGCCGTCAGAACGTGGGAGGTCGGTGACAAAGTCTATGGACAAGTGTGACCAAGGTCGCTGAGGCACTGGTAGAGGAACTAGTTTGCCTGCCGGGGCGTTCCGAGGTGTCTTTTTTGGGCACATACGGAACAGGAGTTAACATAGCGAGAGACATCAGTAGCCAAGGTGGGCCACCAGTACTTTTGTGATAGAGAATGCAGGGCGCGCGTAATACCGGAGTGCCCTGCCGTAAGGGTGGTGTGCGCCCAGATCAGCAGGCGGTCACGGACACTGGTGGGTATATACACGCGCCCCGGAGGGGCGTTGGCAGGCGCTGGGTCCTCCTGAGCCGCCAGGCGGATGTCTTCGTCTACATCCCAAATGACAGGTGCAACGATGAGAGACGGGGGCAGGATAGGACCCCCCAGATCCTTCCTTTCTCCGGTATGGTGCATCCTGGAGAGTGCGTCGGCTTTCACATTCTGGGATCCTGGGCGGTAGGACAGAATTAACTGAAAACGAGTAAGAAATTGGGCCCACCTGTCTTGACGAGAGTTCATCCGTTTCAAATTCGTGCGTGCTCCAAATTCTGGGGGTCAGTAAGAATCCGGAATGGATGGACTGCGCCCTCCAGCCAGTGTCTCCATTCCTCCAGAGCGAGGACCACCGCTAACAGCTCCCTGTCTCCAACTCCATAGTTCCTCTCTGCGGGGCTAAACCTTTTAGAGAAAAAGGCACAGGGATACCTTGCCGCTGGGAGAGGTGGGGACTGGCCATGACCTGACGGTGTTCGTCTTCTCTCTTTCCATGAACACACCCTGAGGACTGATCCTTTATACCAGGAAGGAGATGGCTTGTTGGTGGAATTCGCATTTCTCCCAGGTCCAACTTGGTAAAGTACTGGGCCCCTCGTAGCTGCTCGATGGCCGACAGAACCAGAGGGAGGGGGTACCGGTACTTGGTGGTGACTGCATTCAGCCCCCTGCATGTCTTTTTTGGCCACGAAGAAGAAGTTGGCGGAGGGAGGAGAGGTAGAGCGTCTGATGAACCCCTGTTTCGGGGTCTCCGCCACATACTTCTCCATGGCCTCAGTCTACGCCATGGAAAGGGAGTAAATGTGACTCTTCGGGGGGTGTTGTCCCTCCAGCAGGTCAATGGCGCAGTCCCAGTGCCTGTGAGGAGGGAGACACATAGCCTTTGATGAAGAGAAGACATCGGAGAGATCTGCGTACTCACGTGGAATGTTGGGCTGGAGGGCGGACTCCGGACTCTCCACTGACGTGGAACAACAAACCACTGGCAGGCAGGTCTTCCGGCATGAGGTGGACCAGGCTGTGATCCTCTTGGCTATCCAATTGATGGTGGGGTTGTGTAGTCTAAGCCAGGGCAATCCAAAGACGATCCGGTGAAGGGATGTCGTGATGATGTGGAATGAAAGCTCCTCGTGGTGCTCCGGTAGTGTGGGAATGGTGATGGTGATGGGGAGAGTGACGTGAGTAATGGTGCCTGATCCAAGTGGTTTATTGTCCAGGGAGGTGACGTGTAGCGGAGAAGGCAGTGGCACGGTGGGCAACCCCCATTCAGAGACCAGCTTCCTATCTATAAGGTTCCCCGCTGATCCGGAATCTATCATTGCAGTGGAAATGGAAGAGAAGGAATAACCAGTCACCGTTATGGGAACTAAAAACAATGGTTTTGTGATAGGAGATGACGTAACACTCACGGAGCGGCGACGGGAGTCATACCGCCTAGATTGGGAGCCGCCCGGAGATCTGTGGTCCGTGGTGGTGTAGGGGGTGCTGCCCACCTCCATGGGTGAGGACTCGGAGGCAGGGCGGCTTCCATAGCTCAGATGGGGTGAGCGTCGAGGCTCCGGGAGGTGTTGGGAACGTCGTCTGTCTCTCAACATGTTGTCAAGACAGATGGACGTGGCGATGAGGGTATCAAGGTCCATCTCGTCGTCCCGACAAGCGAGTTCCGTCTTGATGTCCTCCCGTAAGCCTCTCTTGAAGGCTGTGCCCAGAGCACGCTCATTCCAGCCGGAATACGCCGCCACCGTGCGAAAGCTCAGAGCATACTCGGAAGCGGGCCCCTCTACCTGTTGTAGCTGGAGGAGATGCTCACCCCCGTCCTTTCCCTCCGTGGGATGATCAAACACCACCTTGAACCGAGCAATGAAGGTGGAGTAGGGAAGCGCCGCGGCCTCACCTCCTTCCCAGACTGCCGTGGCCCAATTAAGCGGCTTTCCTTTAAGTAGCGAAATCACCAGCTGGATTGATCAGATGGATATGCCCCAGGCTGACGCGTCAGATAAAGAGAAACCTGTAGCAGGAAGCCGCTACATTTAGTAGTTTTACATTCATAGCGCTCCGGTAGGGCGAGGGGTCCCTCAGAAGTTGGTGATAGCACGGGAACAGGTGGACTGGGTGCACTCGCCGCTCCCTGAGGTGGAACCGGAGTGCTGGGCAGATTATGCAGAGTTTGGAGCACTTCCTGCATGGTGGCGTTCAACTGGGCAAGTTGCTGCTGGTCTGGTCGAGGCGCTGGGAAACTCCAGGAGAATTACCTGCTGCATCCATTTTCGTGAGAGGTGTGTAATTCTGTGACGAGTACTGAGGATACTGGGCTCCCAAGTGGTGCAGTGGTCTAAGGCACTGCATCTCAGTGCTTGAGGCGTCACTACAAACCCCCTGGTTCGATTCCAGGCTGTATCACAACCGGCCGTGATTGGGAGTCCCATAGGGCGCCGCACAATTGGCCCAACGTTGGCCGGTGTAGATCGTCATTGTAAATAAGAATTTGCTCTTAACTGACTTACCTGGTAAAATAAAAAAATATGGCAGACGCAGGAATCAACAAGGTAAAGGTTTACTTGAGAAAGAGAATAACAAAGCGAGTAAACAACATGACGCTAACAATTACACACAACAATGACTGAACAGTCCAGGGCTATATAGTGGTGATGATGAGATGCAGGTGTGCTGGATGTGATTAGGGTTCATTGGGTTTCCATTCCTGTGTTGCCAAGGTGGTGCGCATAGACAGGTGGCTCAGTAGACCGCGAATAAGAGTGCCGGAGGGGAGCAACGGGAGGAGACGTGACAAGTATGATGGACCATGTTACATTTGGCATTGACACAGTGTATCTTAAAAAATAAGGAAACAATTCTCTTTTTTGACTATGTAACGCTAATTCTTAAAATAATCATAAAATATCTTCTTCCCATGGACTAAAAGTCAGATTCACTCCAAATTAGATTTTTGTACTCATCACAATAGTCCCTAAAGAGTTTGAGAAAAGAACGTTAATGCATTCAAAAATGGCCACACTATACCAGTAGTTGCATACGCTAATATGCTAAAATACAATACTTCAGAAATCTTCTTCTCATGAACCATAGGACCAAATGACAGAAGCATTGCTCTTCATGTAGCCTAATTTTGGCTAGCTAATATCACTATAATCCAAGTTTTCAATGAGCACCCTCCAAAATAAAGTTATCTTTCTTCTGTTTTTTTTTTTAATGTACAGTTCAATTCGGAAGTTTACATACACTTAGGTTGGAGTCATTAAAACTCGTTTTTCAACCACTCCACTAATTTCTTGTTAACAAACTATAGTTTTGGCAAGTCGGTTAGGATATCTACTTTGTGCGTGACACAAGTAATTTTTCCAACAATTGTTTACAGACAGATTATTTCACTTATAATTCACTGTATCACAATTCCAGTGGGTCAGAAGTTTACATACGGTAAGTTGACTATGCATTTAAACAGCTTGGAAAATTCCAGAAATTTATGTAATGGCTTTAGAAGCTTCTGATTGGCTAATTGACATAATTTGAGTCAATTGGAGGTGTACCTGTGGATGTATTTCAAGGCCTACCTTCAAACTCAGTGCCTCTTTGCTTGACATAAAGGGAAAATCAAAAGAAATCAGCCAAGTGTTGTAGACCTCCACAAGTTTGGTTCATCCTTGGGAGCAATTTCCAAACACCTGAAGGTACCACGTTCATCTGTACAAACAATAGTATGCAAGTTTAAACACCATGGGACCACGCAGCCGTCATACTGCTCAGGAAGGAGACGCACTCTGTCTCCTAGAGATTTACGTACTTTGGTGCGAAAAGTGCAAATCAATCCCAGAACAACAGCAAAGGACCTTGTGAAGATGCTGGAGGAAACAGACACAAAAGTATCTATATCCTCAGTAAAACGAGTCCTATATCGACATAACCTGAAAGGCCGCTCAGCAAGGAAAAAGCCACTGCTCCAAAACCGCCATAAAAAAGCCAGACTACGGTTCGCAACTGCACATGGGGACTAAGATTGTACTTTTTGGAGAAATGTCCTCTGGTCTGATGAAACAAAAATAGAACTGTTTGGCCATAATGACCATCGTTATGTTTGGAGGAAAAAGGGGGTGGATGCAAGCCGAAGAACACCATCCCAACCGTGAAGAACGGGGGTGGCAGCATCATGCTGTGGGGGTGCTTTGCTGCAGGAGGGACTGGTGCACTTCACAAAATACGTGGCATCATGAGGAAGGAAAATTATGTGGATATATTGAAGCAACATCTCAAGACATCAGTCAGGAAGTTAAAGCTTGGTCGCAAATGGGTCTTCCAAATGAAGAATGACCCCAAGCATACTTCTAAAGTTGTGGCAAAATGACTTAATGACAACAAAGTCAAGGTATTGGAGTGGCCATCACAAAGCCCTGACCTCAATCCTATAGAACATTTGTGGGCAGAACTGAAAAAGCGTGTGCGAGCAAGGAGGCCTACAAACTTGACTCAGTTACACCAGCTCTGTCAGGAGGAACGGGCCAAAATTCACCCAACTTATTGTGGGAAGCTTGTGGAAGGCTACCCGAAATGTTTGACCCAAGTTAAACAATTTAAAGGCAACGCTACCAAATACTAATTGAGTGTATGTAAACTTCTCGCACACAGTCAGGGTTTGCCTCTTTGTCTCTTCAGAAAGTTAAAGGAAAATACAAATCACTTATGCATTGTGTTCATGTCTTATGATAATCTTGGGCATATTCATTATTTTCTAATAAGTTCAATACATTTAGTTGATTAATACTGTTGAATTCCTTTTTATTGTTGATTCCGTGATTCCATCCGCGTTCTCCGCATCATGGATTTTTATAGGGCCCTAAGTGTAGGCAAAGCTCTCTAAGTATGGAGCTCAGTGGAGCCCAGCGGCTAGAATGCCACACCTGCTGCAGCTGTGCTTCTATGCTCTCCTGTTGGGAGGAAGTGGAACTCGATCAATCCAGGAAAGAGGAAGCTCCATTGAGATGATAAAGCGGCCGCCAGTGGGGCTGGCCACGTTTATCCATTTCTGACAAATACGCTCCCGGCAACATCAATCTAGCCTAATCCCACCAACTGAGGGACAGGTGGGAGAGCAATCAGAAGGGTGTCCATGACGTGTCCATGACACGGAAGATCAGAGCAGGAAGGGGAGGCCCTCTGTGGTGTCATATGAAGAGGAGGAAAACCATATAGGTGAGGCAGGAGATGGGGGTAGGATCTTGTGTGACACACTCAAGACCAAGATCATTGATGTAATTTTTTAATTTATTGATGTCAACACAATATTTTTGTTACTCATTGAAAAAATTGATAAATTGGGCAATAAAATATTGGTAAATATGTGGCTCTTAAAAACCTGACCCTAAAGTAAAGGAACAATTGTTTGATGAGAGGCAGAACTTTAAACGTAAGGTTCTCAGTCATTGAACTGTGTTGCTCTGACCGTGATGAAGGACCTTTCCATTGAAGTAAATGAGGTTCCTGTTGCCTCCGTCCTTTCCCTTTACCTCCTGTCATTTTGAAGCACAAAGAGAAGCTAAAGCCTTTTGTAAATCTGAGGAGAAATATAACTGTCAGATCTCTCTCTCTTTCCTTTGTTACGTTTACATTCTGCTCATTCTTTTTTACAATTCACCCTTTTATTAGCTTTATTTTCTGCCTGGCTGTAATTTTCTTTGTTAGTCATTCAAGTCTATTATGAAGATTGATTTCACACCACTTTTTTATTTTACCTTTATTTAACTAGGCAAGCCAGTTAAGAACAAATTATTATTTACAATGACGGCCTACCTCGGCCAAACCCAGACGACGCTAGACCAATTGTGCGCCGCCCTATGGGACTCCCAATCACGGCCGGATGTGATACAGCCTGGAATCGAACCAGGGTCTGTAGTGACGCCTCTAGCACTGAGATGCAGTGCCTTAGACCACTGCGCCACTCCTTTTCATTCTATAAAAGGTTGCAATTATGTTGTTAGAGCCACAATACCTCTATTGAAGTGGGGGTGTACATCTTTATGATTGGCTGCTCAAGAGAGCTACAGACATAAGTTGAAAGTATATATCATGCCCCAATCCTTCACCTTTTGTTCACCCCCCACCTGGCCCCCTCTGCCCCCCAGGGCTGCCTACTGGGAGAGCTCCAACTCTACAACAGCAAACATTAGTCTGTAATGACAGCAATAACACTGGCAGCTGGGGAAATATGGGCTTTGGAGACTCAATCATGAGGTAACAAATAGGAACAAAACAGGCAAACAGTAATATTATGACTTCTCAAGGCACTGGTTTATCTGGTTTATCATGGGCCTGATAGCATATTTTAAATAAAATCATTTTTGAGCAAATATCTGACATATGTGTTGTCTATGATCTAATGACAGCAAGTCAAGGACAAGTAGCACAAAGGAAGGTGCAGAAATGAAAGAGTTCAAATCATCGTTAAGTGTGCCATTCCTTTCATCTCTCTCTACAGAGAACAGATAGGCTTTTGAAAAATGTTGTGTGGCAGCCAATGTAAACAGGAGGACATACCGGTAGCCTCTGTCAGACACAGGTAAAGTATGGCCCACTTAACAGACTAGAAGACTCCTCTAACATAGCGAATAATTTCCATGTCAGCAAAATCAATGTCATGGCAGAACAGCTGGCAATGACCTCCCCAGGAAATGTGCTGAGCCATCCCTTCTAGTAGCGGGCACTTGCCTTGCTTTGACTCTACTACTCAGCCTAATTATTCAAAGCTTGAGGTGCTACACATTAGACAAGTTCCCGACTTAAGATTTAAAGTGGTTGGAAATCTCTGAGGTGAGGATTTAGAATAAAAAAATCCCATACTAGATTGATGTAATTCTGGCAAGATTTGTCGTGTCATATTATAGTGTGCTTTGGAATCATGGCTCATTTAATTAAGGTTTCGTTTTCATTACGTCTGTTCTCACCAATGATTTATATTTATACTAGATGACTGATGGGGGGGGGGGGGGGGGACTGTGTTGAAGCCACTGTGCATCCATCTTGGCACTCCCCCGCTCATGTAAAAAAAATTTGGAAGGTATAGAAAGGCATTTATTAATGTCTACATTAATTGTTACCACATGTATTATATTACAGACGCCTTAATGCATACTTTTACATTATATTATGTGAGCTAAACATAAACAAATATATAAATGAGAGAATGCCAAGAGTGTGCAAAGGTGTCATCAAGGCAAAGGGTGGCTACTTTGACGAATCTCAAATATATTTTGATTTGTTTAACACTTTTTTGGTTACGACATGATTCCATATGTGTTATTTCATAGTTGTGTTGTCTTCACTATTATTCTACAATGTAGAAAATAATAAAAATAAAGAAAAACCCTGGAATGAGTAGGTGTGTCCAAACTTTTGACTGGTACTGTATATATGACATATTCCTTAAAGTATACATTTTTTTATTACTAATGTTACTGTTCCCACTACAAACAAAAAAATTATTAAATGCGTGTGATTTTGTCGTTGAAACATTTAATTGAAATACTGTAGAATTCCATTGATTCCAATGGAGGACTGCTCCTTCTGAGGAGTGTCAATATGGCCGACAGGTGGCTTCAAAGCCTCTCAATGGCCAATGCATAGCATCAGCAATCCAGGGTTTATACATCATTGGTTCTCACTGCCGTAATGTTATTTTAATATCATAATCCTCCTGACATGATTATCTCTTCTCTTGTATGGGTAAAGCTTCTCATGGATATGAGCTATTACTCAAAGATGAGTGTGTGTGTGTTGTACTCATGGGCCTGATAGCATAGTAGGTGTGGTGAGTGTACTGTATGTTTAGGAGTGTTTGTGGTTTTTATTCTCAGTCATCTCAATAGTCCCTTGATCTTGGAGCACCTCTCATTAATCTTTCATAGGTCCTCTAGTCACCGTATGTATACTTTGGGCAATTAGCCGGTGTTCCCTGCTGTGCAGTCTGGCCTGTGGTGAGCGAGTGATAAATCTTTGACGCGGTAGGTGTTGATAAATCAGCGGCAACAGACCCCCTTAGGATCACTTCCACTACCATCATTAGCAACCACGCTGCATCCTAAGACGGCTTTATAGTGAAGTGCTATTGATCTCCATAAACGTGTAGGGAGCAACACGTTCTCTTGCTCCTATCACAGTTATGTTGCATTCTTCGTTTTGCTCCCGAAATGATGATCTGCCATCTCAGTCACACTTCAAACCATCCGCGAGGTTGTTTGATCTCTCAAGTACTGACACAGTCCTCCAAATTTGAGGCCAACTGAGATATTACTGATAGTTTAGGTTGCGATCCTGTGTTCAGGGTTTCATCTCTCTCTATTTGTTGTTTTTATGTATCTTTGTCTCTCTTTAGTCTGACTGAAGAGACACACAGGTCGGCGTTTGACAGCGCTGAGATTCGCCCGGTAATTGAGGCATGTTTTTCTTCATGAGCCTTACATATAGGCTAAGAGAGGTGGTGTTTGAAAATGTATTCTGGAAGATGCACTTAAACAGACCATTAAGCCTGAGGTAAATAAAAACACTGCAAAACATCCCTTTGAAATTTACAAGATACAGAGAAACGTAGAGTTTAGGAAGAAAATGGTGCTTACAAGTGATATGGACAACTTCAAAGCTGAGGCGACAAACGATCAATTCATTAATACTGAGTAATAAAGCAGAGACGAGTTCACTATATTTATCTTCAAAGCGTGGTGTTCTTTCTGTATGTACCCGTCTCTCCCTTTTTTGCTGTCTAAAAAACATGCCCACGCACACACACACACACACACACACACACACACACTCTCTCTCACAGTAGTGAAGCAGCTCCAATTGATTTAATGTCTGATTTCTGTACTTGGATGAATTATTCCACTCAAGCCAAACTCTTTCGAATAATTAATATTACAATTCAAGACAAAAGATTAGCCAGAAAAGCAGTGTGAATTATTTCACACATTAACATCTCAAACATGAATTGTGATAATTAATTAATAATAACAAACTAAAACTTGAAAAAGGGGTTAAGGAGCTCTCTTTATATTTCCAAATGTGTTCTATTTCTCAGGCTTCTACGTTTACAATCTTCAGTCGGAGGCTAAGTCAAGGTTATGATTACACACAGGCTCTGCTCTGAAGTGCCGCGTGGACAGCAGTCCTTTTGCACATGGACTGTGTGTGTGATTAGGTGAAGGTACTGTAGGTTTTCTCACCTCCCTCAGACCTGTGTGAACTCCTGATTAGAGTGAATAGCTTGCTGGGAGTAGGAAATTCAATTATGTTGCCTGGGAGGCACCTTTGAAATAATGACTCTACTATTCTTTTCTCACCTCGTAAACACTTTTTTTTTATCTGCAAATCAACATTGAATCAATATGGGTAGTCTTTTTGAGAAACTATAATAACAACATATTGATGTACAGTAACAGCATGAAGTTATAAAATGTAACATTGTAATACCAGGTTCATGTCCTTTCTGTATTTTACAAAGTAATACCAGGTTCATGTCCCTTTTGTGTTTTACATTGTAATACCCACCATACGTGATTTTCCCACAGCGATAATCTGAAACATTTATATTTTTATAAACAATGCAACACTGTTACAATTGAATGTTGGATGCATTCATTCGCTGGATTAGCTTTTAGAATATATATCCCATTATTGACACAACTGCTTAGCCTATCAGTCTTTCTGCTCAATATGCTATCTAATCATTTATAATTGTTCGGTGATACAGGCTATTTACATCTCTTTGAAGATGTCACATTGCAATTATAGTGTTCATCAGTTTGCATTATACATTCACTTTGAACATGAATCATACAGATTTTTATATGGAGTAGCACGTTTCTCAGTGCCCAGCCAGCCCACAGCATGTGGATGGTCAAGTATGATCAGCCTGTCCTGCAGCAAAGGAATGGTAACATCTATCCTTTGCACTGACTCATTGAAAGTTGTATGCAAACACATGAGCAGTGTTTGAATAAATCAGCAAAATCGAGTACAAAACAAGGGATTTTTAGAATGAAGGCTAGCGTCTGGGGATCTGATTATGACCATGCTGCCATCGTCTCTCGCATGTCCCTTTTTTCACTTTCAAAACAAGCCGTCTCGCCTGCAGCGTTTGTGAATATTTGAAAGTATCGCCAGGAGGAAGAGAGCAGAGTTGGCATCTCCCTTTAAAAGAGGCACGGTAGCCTACACTGTGGCAGTGAGGCAGAAAACTCCTCAAACAACAAGTCAAATATAAAAAGTTCCTCTATGCCTTTGTGCTGTGTCACAGCTGAAGTATTTAAAAGCCCTTACATGAATTTGCACATTTTGCTTCATGGAGCAATGATGAGAGGGGATAAAAAAAGAAAAATGTAAAACATTTGAATACATTTCCTTTAGATGAAAACTGGTACCTCATTAATGGACATTATTAATACTGTAAATGTTTCATTAAGGTAAGATCTTACTTGACATGTAATTAATGCTTAATAAAGACAGAGTAAGAATGTATTTGTAGTTGATCAAACAAGCACTATACATAGAATTACCATAATATTACTCTCCAGGGTCTAGCCGGGATTTGCTGACAAGTTAACTGTCAGAATCAAGGCCATCACTTCAAGTCAAATTTTATTTGTCACATGCACCGAATACAACAGGTGTAGACCTTACCGTGAAATGCTTACTTACAAGACCTTAACTCTTTCTTGAACTGCATTGTTGGTTAAGAAAATATTTACTAAATAAACTAAAGTAGAAAATAAAATAACAATAACAAGGCTATATACAGGGGGTACTGGTACTGAGTCAATGTGCGGGGGTACAGGTTAGTCGAGGTAATTTGTACATGTAGGTAGGGGTAAAGTGGCTTGGGGGAAGAAGCTGTTAAGGAGCCTTTTGGTCCTAGACTTGGCGCTCTGGTACCGCTTGCCGTGCAGTAGCAGAGAGAACAGTCTATGACTAGGGTGACTGGAGTCTTTGAAAAATGTTTGGGCCTTCTTCTGACACCACCTAGTATATAGGTCCTGGATGGCAGGAAGCTTGGCCCCAGTGATGTACTGGGCCGTACACACTACCCTCTGTAGTGCCTTATGGTCAGATGCCAAGCAGTTGCCATACCAGGCGGTGATGCAACCGGCCAGGATGCTCTCGATGGTGCAGCTGTATAACCTTTTGAGGATCTGGGGACTCATGCCAAATCTTTTCAGTCTCCTGAGGGGGAAAATATGTTGTTGTGCCCTCTTCACGACTGTCTTGGTGTGTTTGGACCATGACAGTTCGTTGGTGATGTGGACACCAAGGAACTTGAAACTCTCGACCGGCTCCACTACAGCCCCGTCAATGTTAATGGAGGCCTGTTCGGCCCTCCTTTTCCTGTAGTCCACAATCAGATCCTTTTTTCTTGCTCACTTTGAGAGAGAGGTTGTTGTCCTGGCACTTTCCTTACCCACAACTCCAAAACTCACTAGACGTTAATTAGCTCTAGCCGGTAAAGCTAGTATGGGACCGTAATTAAGTGACTTTTATTTTGATAGCGGAAGCTGTGGCTCTAGGGCATAAGGAGCAGGGGTTGCTGGGATATCTCTTCAGTTTAGGGTTTGGGTGCCACAGCATGGGCGTATTCATTATGCCAATTCTGTTGCAAAACGTTTCTTAAACGGAAGCAAACAGAACTAATTTGTCCAATAGAAATTCCTGTTTGGCCTAATGCTTACACCCTAGGTTCCAGCTCTCTGCTCATTTGATTTCTCCTTACATTTCATTGTACAGAATAGTTAGATATACAGAATAAATGGTGATGGGAGAACCTTGACCACCTGTCAGACTTCTTGTCAGTCACCAAGAGTCTTTCAGTGGTTCCCACCAGCGTGGATTCACTTCTCAGCTGCTGCCTTTCAGACTGTGGCTAATGGCTAAACCTTACCGGTCTCATCTGTAGCTTCAAAAAAGTGAAGTTCAAGTGCACAGTTTCGTGAATGCTTCAGCAGAATTAGATTAATATTCACATGTTCTTAAAAAGCTGTGACGTGGAGAGAGGTTAAAGTGAGCACACTCTTAAAGGGCGTCCTATGCAGAGATCGATGGTAGAGAATCTGGTGCACTGTAGAGAATACTAGACTAGAAGGAAATTGAAGTGACTCCCTTTAACTCCCTTTCTCCCTGGCATGGTTTGCATCTGCCCTGTAGGCACACACACCACACACATTCAATAACAACACATTGGTATCTTGGTGTGTCTAGAGACAAACACACAGTGGGTAACATAGATTTTCTGTTTGCCGTTGTGAGTGACATAGTCCTGTGTAGCTCAGTTGGTAGAGCATGGCGTTTGTAACGCCAGCGTTGTGGGTTCGTTTCCCATGGGGGACCAGTATGAAAAAAAAATGTATGCACTCACTAACTGTAAGTCGCTCTGGATAAGAGCGTCTGCTAAATGACTAAAATGTTAAAATCACGTAGGGACACCTCATGACAACCATGACTAGTGTTGTTTTGTCACTGTCTATATTGACACTGAAGTTCAAGTACACACTTCCTCAGAGAGTTATGTGATCAACAAGTTCACACACTATGTATGTATCTTGCTTTATAGATGGGTTAGCTGACAATGTCACGAAAATGATGCTTGAGCTTCAAAGGGGCAGAAGGCTGTGTGTTGTTATGGTTCTGGATGGCCAGATACTGTAGCTAGCAACAATGACAAGAAACTGCCATGTGGTGAATCATGTGGCTTGTTTAAGCTCGTTTGATATTGTTCTTGATACCATGTTTTGTTTTGAGGTGTTTTGACTGATGTCACGTCTATGCTAATATGGCTAACATTTGCTATCTAGCTAGCTAACCAATTTGCTAGCTAGCTAGCAAACCAACAACTGTAACAATGTATTTGAGAGACAACAAGTGCTCATTGTGCAACTTTATTTATGTTTTCAATAAACATAAGAGACTAAATATAGTTTACATGTTATCAACAATCTAAGCAACCCTGTCTGTTTTGCCCCATAGATTTTGTTCTAAAATCTTTCATTTTCAGAACTATGTTATTTTCCACAGGCGATATTCTGTAGCTGAGATATTATTTACTGCTGATTATTAAGGATGCAGGGACTCAATCTGTATTTCTGGACATAGCTACCATGGAGGAGGAAATATGAAACAAGAAGATCCTCCATGTTCAAACACACAACCATACACAACTGGGAGATGTTTTTTTTACCTGCCTTCTGCACAACCTGGAACTCAGTACACAGTGGACTCAGATATACAGTACCAGTCAAAAGTGTGGACACACCTACATTGTAGAATAATAGTGAAGACATCAAAACTATGAAATAACACATATGGAATCATGTAGTAACCAAAAAAGTGTTAAACAAATCAAAATATATTTTATATTTGAGATTCTTCAAATAGCCACCCTTTCCCTTGATGACAGCTTTGCACACTCTTGGCATTCTCTCAACCAGCTTCACCTGGACTGCTTTTCCAACAGTCTTGAAGGAGTTCCCACATATGCTGAGCACTTGTTGGCTGCTTTTCCTTCACTCTGCCGTCCGACTCATCCCAAATCATCTCAATTGGGTTGAGGTCTGGGGATTGTGGAGGCCAGGTCATCTGATGCTGCACTCCATCACTCTCTTTCTTGGTAAAATAGCCCTTACACAGCCTGGGGGTGTGTTGGGTCATTGTCCTGTTGAAAAACAAATGATAGTCCCACTAAGCCCAAACCAGATGGGATGGCGTATCGCTGCAGAATGCTGTGGTAGCCATGCTGGTTAAGTGTGCCTTGAATTCTAAATAAATCACAGACAGTGTCACCAGCAAAGCACCCCAACACCATAACACCTCCTCCTCCATGCTTTACGGTGGGAACTACAGATGCGGAAATCATCAATTCACCCACACCGCGTCTCACAAAGACACAGCAGTTGGAACCAAATATCTCCAATTTGGACTCCAGACCAAAGGATACATTTCCACCGGTCTAATGTCAATCGCTCATGTTTATTGGTCCAAGTAGGTCTCTTATTATTATTGGTGTCCTTTAGTAGTAGTTTCTTTGCAGGAATTCGACCATGAAGGCCTGATTCACACAGTCCCCTCTGAACAGTTGATGTTCAGATGTGTCTGTGACTTGAACTCTGAAGTATTTATTTGGGCTGCAATTTCTGAGGCTGGTAACTCTAATGAACTTATCCTCTGCAGCAGAAGTAACTCTGGGTCTTCCATTCCTGTGGCGGTCCTCATGAGAGCCAGTTTCATCATAGAACTTGATGGTTTTTGCGACTGCACTTGAAGAAACGTTCAAAGTTCTTGAAATGTTCCGTATTGACTGTCCTTCATGTCGTTTCTCTTTGCTTATTTGAGCTGTTCTTGCCATAATATGGACTTGGTATTTTACCAAATAGGGCTATCTTCTGTATACCCCCCATATCTTGTCACAACACAACTGATTGGCTCAAACGCATTAAGGAAAGAAATTCCACAAATTAGCCTTTAAGAAGGCACACCTGTTAATTGAAATGCATTCCAGGTGACTACCTCATGAAGCTGGTTGAGAGAATGCCAAGAGTGTGCAAAGCCGTCATCAAGGCAAAGGGTGGCTATTTGAAGAATATCAAATATAAAATATATTTTGATTTGTTTAACACTTCTTTGGTTACTACATGATTCCATACGTGTTATTTCATAGTTTTGATGTCTTCACTATTATTATACAATGTAAATAATAGTAAAAATAAAGAAAAACCCTTGAATCAGTACGTGTGTCCAAACTTTTGACTGGTAGTGTATACCTTTAAAATCAAATCAAATCAAATTTCATTTGCCACATGCGCCGAATACAACAGGTGTAGACATTACCGTGAAATGCTTACAGCCCTTAACCAACAATGCATTAATTTTTTTATATAAAAGTAAAATAAAACAACAACAAAAAATTGTGTTGAGAAAAAAAGAGCAGAAGTAAAATAAAATAACAGTAGGGAGGCTATATACAGGGGGGTACCGGTGTAGAGTCAATGTGCGGGGGCACCGGCTAGTTGAGGTAGTTGAGGTAATATATACATGTGGGTAGAGTTAAAGTGACTATGCATAAATAATTAACAGAGTAGCAACAGCGTAAAAAGTTGGGGTGGGGGTGAGGGGGCAGTGCAAGTAGTCCGGGTAGCCATGATTAGCTGTTCAGGAGTCTTATGGCTTGGGGGTAGAAGCTGTTGAGAAGCCTTTTGGACCTAGACTTGGCGCTCCGGTACCACTCGCCATGCGATAGCAGAGAGAACAGTCTATGACTAGGGTGGCTGGAGTCTTTAACAATTTTCAGGGCCTTCCTCTGACACCGCCTGGTATAGAGGTCCTGGATGGCAGGATCTTGGCCCCAATGATGTACTGGGCTGTACGCACTACCCTCTGTAGTGCCTTGCGGTCGGAGGCCGAGCAGTTGCCATACCAGGTGGTGATGCAACCAGTCAGGATGCTCGCGATCGTGCAGCTGTAGAACTGTAGGAAATTCAATTATGTTGCCTGGGAGGCACCTTTGAAATAATGACTCTACTATTCTTTTCTCACCTCGTAAACACTTTTTTTTTATCTGCAAATCAACATTGAATCAATATGGGTAGTCTTTTTGAGAAACTATAATAACAACATATTGATGTACAGTAACAGCATGAAGTTATAAAATGTAACATTGTAATACCAGGTTCATGTCCTTTCTGTATTTTACAAAGTAATACCAGGTTCATGTCCCTTTTGTGTTTTACATTGTAATACCCACCATACGTGATTTTCCCACAGCGATAATCTGAAACATTTATATTTTTATAAACAATGCAACACTGTTACAATTGAATGTTGGATGCATTCATTCGCTGGATTAGCTTTTAGAATATATATCCCATTATTGACACAACTGCTTAGCCTATCAGTCTTTCTGCTCAATATGCTATCTAATAATTTATAATTGTTCGGTGATACAGGCTATTTACATCTCTTTGAAGATGTCACATTGCAATTATAGTGTTCATCAGTTTGCATTATACATTCACTTTGAACATGAATCATACAGATTTTTATATGGAGTAGCACGTTTCTCAGTGCCCAGCCAGCCCACAGCATGTGGATGGTCAAGTATGATCAGCCTGTCCTGCAGCAAAGGAATGGTAACATCTATCCTTTGCACTGACTCATTGAAAGTTGTATGCAAACACATGAGCAGTGTTTGAATAAATCAGCAAAATCGAGTACAAAACAAGGGATTTTTAGAATGAAGGCTAGCGTCTGGGGATCTGATTATGACCATGCTGCCATCGTCTCTCGCATGTCCCTTTTTTCACTTTCAAAACAAGCCGTCTCACCTGCAGCGTTTGTGAATATTTGAAAGTATCGCCAGGAGGAAGAGAGCAGAGTTGGCATCTCCCTTTAAAAGAGGCACGGTAGCCTACACTGTGGCAGTGAGGCAGAAAACTCCTCAAACAACAAGTCAAATATAAAAAGTTCCTCTATGCCTTTGTGCTGTGTCACAGCTGAAGTATTTAAAAGCCCTTACATGAATTTGCACATTTTGCTTCATGGAGCAATGATGAGAGGGGATAAAAAAAGAAAAATGTAAAACATTTGAATACATTTCCTTTAGATGAAAACTGGTACCTCATTAATGGACATTATTAATACTGTAAATGTTTCATTAAGGTAAGATCTTACTTGACATGTAATTAATGCTTAATAAAGACAGAGTAAGAATGTATTTGTAGTTGATCAAACAAGCACTATACATAGAATTACCATAATATTACTCTCCAGGGTCTAGCCCGGATTTGCTGACAAGTTAACTGTCAGAATCAAGGCCATCACTTCAAGTCAAATTTTATTTGTCACATGCACCGAATACAACAGGTGTAGACCTTACCGTGAAATGCTTACTTACAAGACCTTAACTCTTTCTTGAACTGCATTGTTGGTTAAGAAAATATTTACTAAATAAACTAAAGTAGAAAATAAAATAACAATAACAAGGCTATATACAGGGGGTACTGGTACTGAGTCAATGTGCGGGGGTACAGGTTAGTCGAGGTAATTTGTACATGTAGGTAGGGGTAAAGTGGCTTGGGGGAAGAAGCTGTTAAGGAGCCTTTTGGTCCTAGACTTGGCGCTCTGGTACCGCTTGCCGTGCAGTAGCAGAGAGAACAGTCTATGACTAGGGTGACTGGAGTCTTTGAAAAATGTTTGGGCCTTCTTCTGACACCACCTAGTATATAGGTCCTGGATGGCAGGAAGCTTGGCCCCAGTGATGTACTGGGCCGTACACACTACCCTCTGTAGTGCCTTATGGTCAGATGCCAAGCAGTTGCCATACCAGGCGGTGATGCAACCGGCCAGGATGCTCTCGATGGTGCAGCTGTATAACCTTTTGAGGATCTGGGGACTCATGCCAAATCTTTTCAGTCTCCTGAGGGGGAAAATATGTTGTTGTGCCCTCTTCACGACTGTCTTGGTGTGTTTGGACCATGATAGTTCGTTGGTGATGTGGACACCAAGGAACTTGAAACTCTCGACCGGCTCCACTACAGCCCCGTCAATGTTAATGGAGGCCTGTTCGGCCCTCCTTTTCCTGTAGTCCACAATCAGATCCTTTTTTCTTGCTCACTTTGAGAGAGAGGTTGTTGTCCTGGCACTTTCCTTACCCACAACTCCAAAACTCACTAGACGTTAATTAGCTCTAGCCGGTAAAGCTAGTATGGGACCGTAATTAAGTGACTTTTATTTTGATAGCGGAAGCTGTGGCTCTAGGGCATAAGGAGCAGGGGTTGCTGGGATATCTCTTCAGTTTAGGGTTTGGGTGCCACAGCATGGGCGTATTCATTATGCCAATTCTGTTGCAAAACGTTTCTTAAACGGAAGCAAACAGAACTAATTTGTCCAATAGAAATTCCTGTTTGGCCTAATGCTTACACCCTAGGTTCCAGCTCTCTGCTCATTTGATTTCTCCTTACATTTCATTGTACAGAATAGTTAGATATACAGAATAAATGGTGATGGGAGAACCTTGACCACCTGTCAGACTTCTTGTCAGTCACCAAGAGTCTTTCAGTGGTTCCCACCAGCGTGGATTCACTTCTCAGCTGCTGCCTTTCAGACTGTGGCTAATGGCTAAACCTTACCGGTCTCATCTGTAGCTTCAAAAAAGTGAAGTTCAAGTGCACAGTTTCGTGAATGCTTCAGCAGAATTAGATTAATATTCACATGTTCTTAAAAAGCTGTGACGTGGAGAGAGGTTAAAGTGAGCACACTCTTAAAGGGCGTCCTATGCAGAGATCGATGGTAGAGAATCTGGTGCACTGTAGAGAATACTAGACTAGAAGGAAATTGAAGTGACTCCCTTTAACTCCCTTTCTCCCTGGCATGGTTTGCATCTGCCCTGTAGGCACACACACCACACACATTCAATAACAACACATTGGTATCTTGGTGTGTCTAGAGACAAACACACAGTGGGTAACATAGATTTTCTGTTTGCCGTTGTGAGTGACATAGTCCTGTGTAGCTCAGTTGGTAGAGCATGGCGTTTGCAACGCCAGCGTTGTGGGTTCGTTTCCCATGGGGGACCAGTATGAAAAAAAATGTATGCACTCACTAACTGTAAGTCGCTCTGGATAAGAGCGTCTGCTAAATGACTAAAATGTTAAAATCACGTAGGGACACCTCATGACAACCATGACTAGTGTTGTTTTGTCACTGTCTATATTGACACTGAAGTTCAAGTACACACTTCCTCAGAGAGTTATGTGATCAACAAGTTCACACACTATGTATGTATCTTGCTTTATAGATGGGTTAGCTGACAATGTCACGAAAATGATGCTTGAGCTTCAAAGGGGCAGAAGGCTGTGTGTTGTTATGGTTCTGGATGGCCAGATACTGTAGCTAGCAACAATGACAAGAAACTGCCATGTGGTGAATCATGTGGCTTGTTTAAGCTCGTTTGATATTGTTCTTGAAACCATGTTTTGTTTTGAGGTGTTTTGACTGATGTCACGTCTATGCTAATATGGCTAACATTTGCTATCTAGCTAGCTAACCAATTTGCTAGCTAGCTAGCAAACCAACAACTGTAACAATGTATTTGAGAGACAACAAGTGCTCATTGTGCAACTTTATTTATGTTTTCAATAAACATAAGAGACTAAATATAGTTTACATGTTATCAACAATCTAAGCAACCCTGTCTGTTTTGCCCCATAGATTTTGTTCTAAAATCTTTCATTTTCAGAACTATGTTATTTTCCACAGGCGATATTCTGTAGCTGAGATATTATTTACTGCTGATTATTAAGGATGCAGGGACTCAATCTGTATTTCTGGACATAGCTACCATGGAGGAGGAAATATGAAACAAGAAGTCCTCCATGTTCAAACACACAACCATACACAACTGGGAGATGTTTTTTTTTACCTGCCTTCTGCACAACCTGGAACTCAGTACACAGTGGACTCAGATATACAGTACCAGTCAAAAGTTTGGACACACCTACATTGTAGAATAATAGTGAAGACATCAAAACTATGAAATAACACATATGGAATCATGTAGTAACCAAAAAAGTGTTAAACAAATCTAAATATATTTTATATTTGAGATTCTTCAAATAGCCACCCTTTCCCTTGATGACAGCTTTGCACACTCTTGGCATTCTCTCAACCAGCTTCACCTGGACTGCTTTTCCAACAGTCTTGAAGGAGTTCCCACATATGCTAAGCACTTGTTGGCTGCTTTTCCTTCACTCTGCCGTCCGACTCATCCCAAATCATCTCAATTGGGTTGAGGTCTGGGGATTGTGGAGGCCAGGTCATCTGATGCTGCACTCCATCACTCTCTTTCTTGGTAAAATAGCCCTTGCACAGCCTGGAGGTGTGTTGGGTCATTGTCCTGTTGAAAAACAAATGATAGTCCCACTAAGCCCAAACCAGATGGGATGGCGTATCGCTGCAGAATGCTGTGGTAGCCATGCTGGTTAAGTGTGCCTTGAATTCTAAATAAACCACAGACAGTGTCACCAGCAAAGCACCCCAACACCATAACACCTCCTCCTCCATGCTTTACGGTGGGAACTACACATGCGGAAATCATCAATTCACCCACACCACGTCTCACAAAGACACAGCAGTTGGAACCAAATATCTCCAATTTGGACTCCAGACCAAAGGACACATTTCCACCGGTCTAATGTCCATCGCTCATGTTTCTTGGTCCAAGTAGGTCTCTTATTATTATTGGTGTCCTTTAGTAGTAGTTTCTTTGCAGGAATTCGACCATGAAGGCCTGATTCACACAGTCCCCTCTGAACAGTTGATGTTCAGATGTGTCTGTGACTTGAACTCTGAAGTATTTATTTGGGCTGCAATTTCTGAGGCTGGTAACTCTAATGAACTTATCCTCTGCAGCAGAAGTAACTCTGGGTCTTCCATTCCTGTGGCGGTCCTCATGAGAGCCAGTTTCATCATAGCACTTGATGGTTTTTGCGACTGCACTTGAAGAAACGTTAAAGTGCTTGAAATGTTCCGTATTGACTGTCCTTCATGTCGTTTCTCTTTGCTTATTTGAGCTGTTCTTGCCATAATATGGACTTGGTATTTTACCAAATAGGGCTATCTTCTGTATACCCCCCATATCTTGTCACAACACAGCTGATTGGCTCAAACGCATTAAGGAAAGAAATTCCACAAATTAGCCTTTAAGAAGGCGCACCTGTTAATTGAAATGCATTCCAGGTGACTACCTCATGAAGCTGGTTGAGAGAATGCCAAGAGTGTGCAAAGCCGTCATCAAGGCAAAGGGTGGCTATTTGAAGAATATCAAATATAAAATATATTTTGATTTGTTTAACACTTCTTTGGTTACTACATGATTCCATACGTGTTATTTCATAGTTTTGATGTCTTCACTATTATTATACAATGTAAATAATAGTAAAAATAAAGAAAAACCCTTGAATCAGTACGTGTGTCCAAACTTTTGACTGGTAGTGTATACCTTTAAAATCAAATCAAATCAAATTGCATTTGCCACATGCGCCGAATACAACAGGTGTAGACATTACCGTGAAATGCTTACAGCCCTTAACCAACAATGCATTATTTTTTTTATATAAAAGTAAAATAAAACAACAACAGAAAATTGTGTTGAGAAAAAAAGAGCAGAAGTAAAATAAAATAACAGTAGGGAGGCTATATACAGGGGGGTACCGGTGTAGAGTCAATGTGCGGGGGCACCGGCTAGTTGAGGTAGTTGAGGTAATATATACATGTGGGTAGAGTTAAAGTGACTATGCATAAATAATTAACAGAGTAGCAACAGCGTAAAAAGTTGGGGTGGGGGTGAGGGGGCAGTGCAAGTAGTCCGGGTAGCCATGATTAGCTGTTCAGGAGACTTATGGCTTGGGGGTAGAAGCTGTTGAGAAGCCTTTTGGACCTAGACTTGGCGCTCCGGTACCGCTCGCCATGCGATAGCAGAGAGAACAGTCTATGACTAGGGTGGCTGGAGTCTTTGACAATTTTCAGGGCCTTCCTCTGACACCGCCTGGTATAGAGGTCCTGGATGGCAGGATCTTGGCCCCAATGATGTACTGGGCCGTACGCACTACCCTCTGTAGTGCCTTGCGGTCGGAGGCCGAGCAGTTGCCATACCAGGTGGTGATGCAACCAGTCAGGATGCTCGCGATCGTGCAGCTGTAGAACTTTTTGATCTGAGGACCCATGCCAAATCTTTTCAGTCTCCTGGGGAGGAATAGGCTTTGTCGTGCCCTCTTCACGACTGTCTTGGTGTGTTTGGACCATGATAGTTCGTTGGTGATGTGGACACCAAGGAACTAGAAGCTCTCAACCTGTTCCACTACAGCCCCATCGATGAGAATGGGGGCGTGCTCAGTCCTCTTTTTTTTTTACTGTAGTCCACAATCATCTCCTTTGTCTTGGTCACGTTGAGAGGGAGAGGTTGTTATCCTGGCACAACACGGCCAGGTCTCTGACCTCCTCCCTATAGGCTGTCTCTTCGTTGTCGGTGATCAGGCCTACCACTGTTGTGTCGTCGGCAAACTTAATGATGGTGTTGGAGTCGTGCTTGGCCATGCAGTCATGGGTGAAAAGGGAGTACAGGAGGGGACTGAGCACGCACCCCTGTGGGGCCCCCGTGTTGAGGATCAGCGTGGTAGATGTGTTGTTACCTACCCTTACCACCTGGGGGCGGCCCGTCAGGAAGTCCAGGATCCAGTTGCAGAGGTAGGTGTTTAGTCCCAGGATCCTTAGCTTAGTGATGAGCTTTGAGAGCACTATGGTGTTGAACGCTGAGCTGTAGTCAATTAATAGCATTCTCACGTAGGTGTTCCTCTTGTCCAGGTGGGAAAGGGCAGTGTGGAGTGCAATAGAGATTGCATCATCTGTGGATCTGTTGGGGCGGTATGCAAATTAGAGTGGGTCTAGGGTTTCTGGGATAATGGTGTTGATGTGAGCCATGACCAGCCTTTCAAAGCACTTCATGGCTACAGACGTCAGTGCTACGGGTCGGTAATCATTTAGGCAGGTTATCTTAGTGTCCTTGGACACGGGGACTATGGTGGTCTGCTTGAAACATGTTGGTATTACAGACTCAGTCAGGGACATGTTGAAAATACCAGTGAAGACACTTGCCAGTTGGTCAGCACATGCTCGGAGTACACGTCCTGGTAATCCGTCTGGCCCTGCAGCCTTGTGAATGTTGACCTGCTTAAAAGTCTTACTCACATCGGCTACGGAGAGCGTGATCACATAGTCGTCCGGAACAGCTGGTGCTCTCATGCATGCTTCAGTGTTGCTTGCCTCGAAGCGAGCATAGAAGTGGTTTAGCTCGTCTGGTAGGCTTGTGTCACTGGGCAGCTCGTGGCTGTGCTTCCCTTTGTAGTCTGTAATAGTTTTCAAGCCCTGCCACATCCGGAGAGCGTCAGAGCCGGTGTAGTACGATTCAATCTTAGCCTGTTTGATGGTTCGTCAGAGGGCATAGCGGGATTTCTTATAAGCGTCCGGGTTAGAGTCCCCCCAAAATTAGAGGGAACATTGGTTGTAGTGTTCTTTAGTCAAAGTATTCTTAGTTAAAATTTGTGTTGCTGTTCCTGTCCATTAGTGTTCTGTATTTTGTAATGTTCTATGTTTTGTGTGGACCCCAGGAAGAATAGCTGCTGCTTCTTCTACAGCTAATGGGGATCCGAATAAAATCATTTAAAAAATATCCAAAATCTTATCCAGAGCGACTTAGGACTAGAACAATTCAGAAAACAAGACACAGTAGTTTCAGCACAATCTCCATTTATTCCATCCACAAAACTCATACAGCAGGGGCACAACATCAGGAAAACCATAGATCCATTGCCTACATAGAAACAGATAGTGGACTCATCTTTGTATCTGTGCCATTTTAGCGTCTGTGACATGAGCAGCGCCATTGAGGCTATCTCCATTTTAAAGTAGTCCATTTTCTTCTTCACGATTGGCTGATACCTCCTGATGACCCGGTTGGACAATACTACAACAGGGTCACCAGGAGGGATCAACCAATTAAGTTGTAAGTCCCACCCCCCAGTTGACTACATTAAAATGGCGCTGCCCATGCTAATATGGCTTATAATTCCTAGACCTAGTTGGCTGCAGAGTCATTCATTCTCTCTTCCTCCTGGTATTACATCAATTAATGTCACTTGACATCCACATATCTGGCATGTCAGGTCTGAATCAGTTGATGAAAAGGCCCAGATGAAAACAAGAAACAGACAACAATGGCCGACAATAACAGGGTTTGATGCTGCCTGCTTTAAAGCGTGAAGAAGTGCAATCCTGCACAACAACAACTCTTTCACTGCTTGACCTGAGGTAAATTACTCCAAAACAGACTTGGCAGGTTTGATACAGCCTTTATTGCTGTCTCACACAACCTCCACGAGAGAGAACGTGACGTACAGTACAAACAGGGAGAAAAGAAAACACACAAAAAATCAAGTCAAATCTTTAACAAATCTCCAGTTTAGTGTTACTTCAGTCTCAACTGTCATTTAAAGTGCATCTCTGATTAGCTTTAAAAAAAATACTTTTCCACTTGCATATGGGTAAGCAACAGTTGTTAGACATATAGTGTTGCTTCAATATCAGTATCTATATTGGTTAATATAGCTGTTGTTTCTTACAATATTACATGTTATACAATGGGATAATGCATTACAGCAGGATTGGTAGATAGATGATTTGACATGAAATACAGAAACAAGAAATGTTAAACATTGAAGATAGACAAATACCTCTCACAACGGTTGTAATTACACTATAGTAACTAAGTAAGTAATCAACAAATGAGTTAACGGGTGTGTAAACTGCTAGTGGTTTATGTGTAAGTAGTGGAAAAACTGGAGGGAATTCTAGTCCTGTTGCATAAATAGTGTAGGTAGATTGACAAATATGAATGAACCCCCCCATGTTGTTAGAAATGTGATCAGAGCCCAATGCCTTGACAGACAACCAAACAGCAGAGTGGACAACCCTATCCTAAACTGAACCTGCACAATTGCATCAAATCTGTAATATTTAGCAATAGCTACAAAACAGTAATGTATAATATCCTAATGATGATAGGCAGGCAGTTATGTTCCTTTGGTGACCCATTAACTAACACAATGGACAAAAAGGGCTGCTAGTTTCTCCACTAAAGAGAACGTGTTAGAAATGGCAAATTAATTCAGCTTGTTTTGTTGCATTGTGGGCTTTGTTCTGGTTTAACTAGCTCAGGGGTCTCCAACATTTTCTAACATTAGATCTACTTAAAAAAATGCTGTGAGCTACTAATTTATTTGTATTTATTTTCTTGCTTTTTTCTGTTTCACTCTCACAATTACAATTTCTTATCGAAAAACAACAAAATAGAGTCCATGTCAATGCATAAATCATATCAGAATAAAAATGTTGAGATCTGGAAAAAAACTAACAAATGTATATGTTTGAGTGTAAATCCCCTTTAATTCAAGTGCACACCTAGCAAGAAAAGAACGTGTTTGGCTAGCGATGTATCTGTTTAGGCCTACTGCACATCATGGCAGAGTTCGGGCTGCGAGATCGACCTGTTGGACCCCCGAGATAGTTATACTCCTGCTTTAGAATTATTGCTGAAAGATATTGATTGGCTGATGGAGAGAAAAACACTACCCTTTCTCCCTGGCATTATTTCTGTGGCCTGTGGGCACATACACCTGGCACACACACCCAATGAAAACACTGGCAGATTGGACTCACACACACCCTCGCCTCTCACTAAAAACCAAGGTCCTATTGATTTCTCTGTTTGGAATTACCAAGCAGTATTGACTGACAGGTCCGGATGGCATGGGACATCTCACCATGGCAAACACAAATATTCTCTCTCCCACAAAACAAGCACAGAGAGAGAGAGAGAGAGACACACACACACAGTCTTATGCAGCTAACTTTGTGGGGACACACAATTCAGTCCCATTCAAAACCCTAAACCTAACCCGTGTTCTTATCCTAACCTTAACCCAAAAACCTAACCGTCCCCCTAAAACTAACCCTAGCTCCGAACCCTAACCCTTAACGTAATTCTAACCCTAACACTAATTCTAACCTTAACCCTAAACCCCCTAGAAATAGCATTTGACCTCGTGGGGACTAACAAAATGTCCCAAGTTGGTCAAATTTTCGTTAATTTACTATTCTTGTGGGGACTTCTGGTCCCCACAAGAATAGTTAAACACGTCCACACACACACACACAGTCTGAGTCCTGTCATCACCTGGGCTCAGATCAGTCCCCTAGGACTACACTGGCACCCATCTTGTCTTGCTATAAGGGACAGATGGATCAATGTCCCTATGAGAACTTTCTAGAAGTGTGTGTGTCTCTCGGTCTGTCGGATTTATACTAAATGAAAAGACAAGACACTGTTGACCATCTAGCTAACTATAATAAATTACTTGAAACTACACTGTGTACAGTTATTAATGGGTACTGTAAAACAGAGAGTGCCAGAGGCATAAACCTACAGCCATAGCCCACATTCATGGAAGCTGCCATAGTCTGTCACAAACTGTTTAACACACTCTCCATGTCTGGATGCATCCAAACGTTAACCACTATTCTGAAGAGGAGATAAACACAACCCTCAAATCCTCAAACTGACCTTAGCCCTAAAGTCTAACTCGAAATACACTAAACACTGGTTGATCTCAGAGGAAAGGGGGAGCATCCACGCAGACACACATCACCTTACATACTCATACAGGTGGAATAGGACTACAAGATGAACTGTGGTTTATTCAGGAGAGTTATAATTGTGTTTATGTTTGAGCCTCTTTCTTTGAATGATTCTTCTTTCAACCCATTTCCCTGTTTGAGCAGAAAGCTCCACTCCTTATTTCTGCCCCCCCCCCTCTGCTTTTTTTCTGTCATTCTATTCTTACTCTCTGGGAGAAATGTAACATTGCTGAGGTCATGAAAGACAGTGGTCAAACCAAGTTATGCTGTTCCAGAGGAAGGACCCATGTGAGTGTGAGTAGAGTTGATCGGAGCATTCTGTATAGTCTTGGCGTTCTTAAAGAAAACACACGTGAGAGATTACCAAAGAGAAACAATGAATGTTAGTAATTATTTTTCTGTATATGACAATGTGCAATGAAAGGCTGCTAAGTAAGTGATTGGACATTTTATGAAGGAGATTTGTCAGTCAGAAACAGTCCCTCCGTGTATCTCAGTCATAACTTGTAGAAGCCATTTTGTATAGATGTGCAATGTACCTTTGCAGATTGTACATTTTAAGACAGGACCATGCTACTTATTACGTTCAGTTCAACAGAAGTTCAAACACTAGTTAAGGGCAGTTCCTGAATGTCCACACAGATGTGGGCGCACATGGTGAGCAGTAACCATGAGGAGGTGGAAG
Source organism: Coregonus lavaretus (assembly GCF_964263955.1). Classification (NCBI taxonomy): domain Eukaryota; kingdom Metazoa; phylum Chordata; class Actinopteri; order Salmoniformes; family Salmonidae; genus Coregonus; species Coregonus lavaretus. Next base: position 8,297,566 of record NC_140023.1, on the reverse strand, counting down.
AGGAGGGATGTTATACAGCATATAACATGTCATGTTTGATGATGTGAACTCTTCAATGGATCTTTGGCTTGGGAAGGCGTGAGAGGCTGGGGGGAACCAGGACTCTGGCTCTGAGCAGTCCCAGGTCTGGCATTTCCAGACTAGGGCTAGGAGGGCTGGTGCTCCCGAGGTCCCTCCTGACCCCCAGCGTGCGGGGCTGTGCAAGCACACCGCGGCCCAGGGAGGGGCCCACCGCCTGAGGACCAGAATTGAAGCAGGGTAGGCCCCTGGAGGGAGGCGGCAGCTGCTTGATCCTGTTGTTGGCCAGCAGTCCTGCAGAGCCCGATTGGAGAAGAGAGCCATTAGCGTACCTCTGAGGCAGAGCTGGGACAGACACAGGCTTGTGGAGGCGAGGCCGCTGCAGGACGCGAGGGCAGCCGGGGCCCTCTGGAGAGGCTTGCTGCCCCCCCACTGGCCTGGACAGCGCTCCTGTTGCTGGGCTGCTGGATGCAGGGAGCCCCTGCGTAGGGCTGGGGGTGGTCCCAGGCCCCTCTCTGTCATGGATGTTAAGCTGGGTGCTGAGCAGCACACTCAACTCGTCTGGGTTGGGCACTGGGGGAGTGTCGACACCCCTGGCCAGGCTTCTAGTAGGGCGCTCAGAGTCTGTGCAAGGGGACCCATCTCCCCTGCTCCTCCTTCTCTGGGGGTCACTGTGGCCCTCGGTGAGGGCTGTTTTTACTAGTCTTTCCTGGGTGAGGTGCTCGTGGTGGCTGGGGCTGGAAGGCTGTAGTATTTGAGGCTATGGAAGAAAAACAAAAAAAATGACATTATTATCATAAATTCATTGGTAGTGAATTATCCTTCTTAAAAGGTCTATAATTGATGAAGATGGATGTTAATTTACAATGTAAATGTTTTCTATCTTTAATTCCAGATGAGGGTTCCCCATTCACTTTTTTATTTCATTCATGAACAAAAACTTGCCCTTACAAATGGGTGAAAACTTTGTAGATTGTGGACAGCGAGCCAAGATTATTTGCCCTGAGGACTTGTTTGTACTCTCTAACAATCAGTGAGAGAGTAGTAGTAGCAGTAGTCAAACAGTGATCCTCCCATCCACCTAGCACAGGGGCAGTGCATCAGACAAACAGCAGATCTAACACTGGGTAGTCAGGGAAGAGCCCAGCTGGCTGCTAGCTGTGGGTCCTGAGTTCAGGGGGACCTATCAGTTAGTATGCGGTATGAGATTATTGTAAAAGAGACATGAGCCTCCCTGTGGGGAGAGAACCAGGCTGGAGCAAGGAAAGGCCATGGTTAGAGCAGGGTTTTGAGGGCAACCTCTACTTTACCCTGTGGTGGTATCCAGGGCGAGGGGAATGATGGCTTGAGGTTGTGGTGGTCGGGGTTGTCTCTCAGACAGCCTGAGGGTCATACATCAACCAGACGTGTGTAGACATAAAACAGACTGGTATACTAACTGGTCTGTAGGCTTATATACCTCCTAGTCAGAGGTGGCTGGTGGGAGGAGCTATAGGAGGACTGGCTCATTGTAATGGCTGGAATGGAATAAATGGAACGGAGTCAAACATGTGGTTTCCATCTGTTTGATGTGTTTGATACGGTTCCATTAATTCCATTCCAGCCATTACAATGAGCCAGTCCTGTCAGGGTTGGGCTGGGTTGTGCAGTCAATTCAGGAAGTGATTTGAATTTAAAATTCTGAAAAATAAATAAAAAATTGCTTCTACTTTTCAGTTTATTGAGAAGTCATTGAAAATAAGTGTTCTTTTTTCAATTATTGAATTGTATTGTTAGTTTACTTCCTGAATTGACTGCCTTCAAACTGAATTGAGCCCAACCCTGTTCTGTGTGAATCTCTCCTGAGCCAAAGGGAACATACTTATGATGGCCCTGGTCTGACCAAGGCAGTCCGCCTCAAACATCCAAGAGGAGACCAGGCAGGCATCTGTTCCGGCACTTACCTTACAGAAGCAATGGGATGATCAGGCCCACAGCTCCACCTGGTGGCCATCTCCCATACTACACCAATCAGATATGGTAAACATAATGATTGTCTCTATGGTGATTACATTTTAGTAATTTAGCAGACAATCTTATCCAGAGCGACTTACAGTTAGTGAGTGCATACATTTTTCATACTGACCATGAGTATGACATCAAGTACTGCCTAACCCACTATATGCCTCCTGCCTGCAATTTGTTTTTGATAATAACATTCTAGACATTGACAAGCACAACCACCAAAAGAACGAATGTAACAAAATACACTACATCACAAAAGGTATGTGGACACCTGCTCGTCGAACATCTCATTCCAAAATCATGGGTATTAATATGCCCCCTTTGCTGCTATAACAGCCTCCACTCTTCTGGGAAGGCTTTCCACTAGATGTTGAAACATTGCTGCGGGGACTTGCTTCCATTCAGCCACAAGAGCATTGGTGTGGTCGGGCGCTGATGTTGGACGATTAGGCCAGGCTCGCAGTCGGCGTTCCAATTCATCCTAAGGCGTACGATGGGGTTGAGGTCAGGGCTCTGTGCAGGCCTGTCAAGTTCTTCTACACCGATCTCGACAAACCATTTCTGTATGGACCTCACTTTGTGCACGGGGGCATTGACATGCTGAAACAGGAAAGGGCCTTCCCCAAACTGTTGCCACAAAGTTGGAAGCACAGAATCATCTAGAATGTCATTATATGCTGTAGCCTTAAGAATTCCCTTCACTGGAACTAAGGGGCCTAGCCCGAACAATGAAAAACAGCCCCAGACCATTATTCCTCCTCCACCAAACTTTACAGTTGGCACTATGCATTGGGGCAGGTAGCGTTCTCCTGGCATCTGCCAAACCCAGATTTGTCCGTCGGACTTCCAGATGGTGAAGCGTGATTCATCACTCCAGAGAACGCGTTTCCACTGCTCCAGAGTCCAATGGCGGCGAGCTTTACACCACTCCAGCCAACGCTTGGTATTGCGCATTGTGATCTTAGGCTTGTGTGTGGCTGCTCGGCCATGGAAACCCATTTCATGAAGCTCCCGAAGAAACAGTTATTGTGCTGACATTGCTTCCAGTGGCAGTTTGGAACTCGGTAGTGAGTGTTGCAACCGAGGACAGACGATTTTTACGCGCTATGTGCTTCAGCACTCGGCGGTCCCGTTCTGTGAGCTTGTGTGGCCTACCACTTCGCGGCTGATCCATTGTTGCTCCTAGACGTTTCCACTTCACAATAACAGCACTTACAGTTGACCGGGGCAGCTCTAGCAGGGCAGAAATTTGATGAACTGACTTGTTGGAAAGGTGGCATCCTATGATGGTGCCATGTTGAAAGTCACTGAGCTCTTCAGTACGGGCCATTCTACTGCTAATGTTTGTCTATGGAGATTGCGTGGCTGTGTGCTTGATTTTATACACCTGTCAGCAACGGGTGTGGCTGAAATAGCGGAATCCACTAATTTGAAGGGGTGTCCACATACTTTTGGTGATGTATTGTATTTACAGTGAGGGAAAAAAGTATTTGATCCCCTGCTGATTTTGTATGTTTGCCCACTGACAAAGAAATGATCAGTCTATAATTTTAATGGTAGGTTTATTTGAACAGTGTAACAACAAAGATATCCAGAAAAACGCATGTCAAAAATGTTATAAATTGATTTGCATTTTAATGAGGGAAATAAGTATTTGACCCCTCTGCAAAAAATGACTTAGTACTTGGTGGCAAAACCCTTGTTGGCAATCACAGAGGTCAGACGTTTCTTGTAGTTGGCCACCAGGTTTGCACACATCTCAGGAGGGATTTTGTCCCACTCCTCTCTGCAGATCTTCTCCAAGTCATGAAGGTTTCGAGGCTGACGTTTGGCAACCGAACCTTCAGCTCCCTCCACAGATTTTCTATGGGATTAAGGTCTGGAGACTGGCTAGGCCACTCCAGGACCTTAATGTGCTTCTTCTTGAGCCACTCCTTTGTTGCCTTGGCCATGTGTTTTGGGTCATTGTCATGCTGGAATACCCATCCACGACCCATTTTCAAGGGAAGGAGGTTCTCACCCAAGATTTGACGGTACATGGTCGTCCCTTTGATGCGGTGAAGTTGTCCTGTCCCCTTAGCAGAAAAACACCCCCAAAGCATAACATTTCCACCTCCATGTTTGACGTTGGGGATGGTGTTCTTGGGGTCATAGGCAGCATTCCTCCTCCAAACACGGCAAGTTGAGTTGATGCCAAAGAGCTCGATTTTGGTCTCATCTGACCACAACACTTTCACCCAGTTCTCCTCTGAATCATTCAGATGTTCATTGGCAAACTTCAGACGGGCCTGTATATGTGCTTTCTTGAGCAGGGGGACCTTGCGGGCGCTGCAGGATTTCAGTCCTTCACGGCGTAGTGTGTTACCAATTGTTTTCTTGGTGACTATGGTCCCAGCTGCCTTGAGATCATTGACAAGGTCCTCCCGTGTAGTTCTGGGCTGATTCCTCACCGTTCTCATGATCATTGCAACTCCACGAGGTGAGATCTTGCATGAAGCCCCAGGCCGAGGGAGATTGACCATCTTTTGTGTTTCTTCCATTTGCGAATAATCACACCAACTGTTGTCACCTTCTCACCAAGCTGCTTGGCGATGGTCTTGTAGCACATTCCAGCCTTGTGTAGGTCTATAATCTTGTCCCTGACATCCTTGGAGAGCTCTTTGGTCGGCCATGGTGGAGAGTTTGGAATCTGATTGATTGATTGCTTCTGTGGACAGGTGTCTTTTATACAGGTAACAAGCTGAGATTAGGAGCACTCCCTTTAAGAGGGTGCTCCTAATCTCAGCTCGTTACCTGTATAAAAGACACCTGGGAGCCAGAAATCTTTCTGATTGAGAGGGGGTCAAATACTTATTCCCTCATTAAAATGCAAATCAATTTATAACATTTTTGACATGTGTTTTTCTGGATTTTGTTGTTGTTATTCTGTCTCTCACTGTTCAAATACACCTACCATTAAAATTATAGACTGATCATTTCTTTGTCAGTGGGCAAACGTACAAAATCAGCAGGGGATCAAATACTTTTTTCCCTCACTGTATGAAAAAATAGCACACCATATTTAAATCTAAAACAGAAAGGTGTATGACTTTAAATGAGAAATCAATTGAACAGTGGGCAGTTTTCTATCCCACAGGAGTGGCTAGTGTATAAATAAGAGGTTCTACCCGGCCATCTGCGACTTTGAGTGGACTGTCTATGAAGAACAATAGGAAATCCCTTTATAACACCATGTACAAGTATCTGCCCAGAAATGAGAACTTATAGTAATTTAGCTCCCAGGAAATCCCCCCATTATAATCCTCTGAACATTGCCAATGATGATCATTATCTATTTCAGCTCTAGTTTAGTGGACAATCATATATTGGTTGCTGTGAAAATAGTGGCAATTTCAATTTTGTTTACGTTACACTGCTCAGATCAGAACCAATGATACAGGGGAGAGAAGCCTGATTGCTTTCAATTGTCGACTGCTGGCTTAGCTAAACTGTTTGTGATTACATAGTGGGACAGTGACAGCTGACAACAGCGATAATGGGGCTTCAAATACATGTGGCCTAGTTCAGGAAATGTACCCTTTTTATTTAAGACAATTTAAAAAGACAGTAGATATTTATTGATGCATGCATTATACTTAACACCCCCCCCCCCCCCCCCACACACACACACACACACACACACACACACACACACCATGGAAAAACAGGCAGAGAGAGGGAGAGAGGTAGAGAGAGAGAGAGAGAGAGGTAGAGGTAAAGATCGAGGTAGAGAGAGAGAGAGAGGTAGAGGTAAAGATCGAGGTAGAGAGAGAGAGAGTGAGAGAGAGGTAGAGGGAGAGATAGAGAGAGGTAGAGAGAGAGACAGAGAGAGAGACAGAGAGAGAGAGACAGAGAGAGGTAGAGAGAGAGAGGTAGAGAGAGACAGAGAGAACAGAAAGAATAGAGATTGACAGAGAGCAAGAGAATGAAAGACAGAACAAAGTAGAGATGTGGCAGATGGAGAAATGACAACGCAAATTGATGCTAAAATGAAACTGAGATTCTGAGAAAATGAAATGAAATGATATCACATCAAAATAACAGTGCTGTGGGCTCATCAGAGCAATGCAGGCCCAGCAAGAAGACAAGGTAGACTCCAAAATCAACCCACGGCATGCAGATGCACATCAACACTGGCATGCTTTCATTGTGCCACATCATGCCACGCCAGCGTGCAAGGTGATGGGTAGATGGTTACTGTACCACGCTTTGTCAGTGATGTAATGCACAAGGTGCTCCACTCCTTGCCAAAGGCATTATGGGAGAGGCAGAGGGAGAGAAAGAACATTGACAAGGTATTCCCAGAGAGAGGGAGGGAGAGAGAGAGAGAAATTAGAAACATGAGCAGAAGGCAGACTGACAGAGGAGAGACTCACACACACAGGATTAAGACAGGGTTAAGATAGTTGGGTAGCTGAAAAGGAGCGATGAGTGATGACATCTTCACAGGCATCCACATTTTCGCAGACAAATACCTTGACCAATGACCACTGACTCAGTGTCCCATTCAAGCACAGAAAAAGACAGACATACTCACATCACACCTGAATTCAAGGGTTAAATGGTTAATTGTAAACAAGCTCAATCCAGTGCAAGCTCAAAAGCCAGTGCATTTGGCTACAACACATTAAAATCTCTCCCTCCCTCCCTCCCTCCCTCCCTATGGTACGAGGTAGAAGGCAAACCGGATGTCATTGTTTTCAATGAGAGCACGACGGTCAATGCCATTGAGGCTGGCGGTGAATGGCGTCAGCCGCCACGGTAGACGGGACTTGCCGTCAGAGTTAAAATATTTAAACTTTTGCAGTAGCGTTGTTTTCTATCGGATATTGATTTGCACCGTTTGTTTACCGAAATCACCATAGCAATGCATTCCATCGTGCTGGCTTGCTTTTGCCGGTGCAGTCTCTCTTGCTTTCTTGTCCCGCTATGCCGACTGGTATGACGGTTTTTGCGTCCCTCGTTTAAACGCAGCATAATATCACGTGTGTGGACTCATCACTCTGTTGAATTAGGACCTTGAAGCGTCAATACACCCCTTTGATTGACGGCGAGGTTGCCACATTGTTTGTCAATCTTAATAAAAGCACAGCCAATAGACTGCCCTGGGTTGTGGAAATGCAACCCCCTTCCGTAGAGAAACAAAGGAATTTCGTCTCTCTCTTTACTTATCATTCCTTGTATCTCTTCTTGTCTGTCACCCTCAGTTCATCAGCAGAACACAAAGTATTTATAATAGTGGGTTTTTGTAGGACAGAATGGCAATATCTGCACCAGATTCATAGTCTTCTTGGTTTGGGGTCTTTTTAAATGAAAATGTCTCAAGAACTTGCTAAAAGTAAATGATGAACAACCAACTGTTCACTATTACCATGTAATAACATCATACCGTAGATCACAGACAGAGTCTTGACTCGGCGTCACTGAACTCATCCAAGCATTAGCTAGGCTTGTTCCTTTACACTAGTACGTGTTGGATAACGATCCAAGTCAATTTACTAAAACTACCCGCTGCTTTTGCTCACTCAACCTTGCTACCAACTGATTTCCCCAAACACACAGGTGACTGAACTGAACACCAGTCACCCTCCTAACTGATGAAGGAATGGGTAGATCATATTAAAGGAAGAAAGTAACAATAGAGAGATGTGATAATTAAGGGGAGCAGAGGTTGGCGACAGAAGGGTAAGTGAGAGGGTCAGAGGGGGGTTGGGTTAGTGACTCACTCTGTCTGCGCTGGGGCATGCTGGTGCGGGGCGGCCCCTGGTACTGTCTCTGCCAGGGGGAGAGGAAGGGGGCGGGAAGCACACCCTGCACAGAGAAAAGACAAAGGAGGCGTGACGTACACTGACACACACACACACACACACACATACACAAAGAGAGAGAGAGAAATCTACAGAGGTCCTATACATGTGAGAGTATAGAGTCATCATTCTTCACACGTAAACAGGAACTCATAATGTCATTCCATAGACAAAAGACACACACACACACAGTCCCTGATCTCCACAAGACTTCCAGCCATGTTATGAGCGATTGTGTGAGTAGGAAGCATGACGTCAAAGAGCATGAAAAAACACAAACACTGTTAACATGCGAACGTTAGTGGGACGTCGTTTTGACTTTGTAAAGACCATCTACAAAAGTAAGAAAGGTAGAGTCACATATTGTAAAGCCAGCCAGCCTGTCGCAGGACTAGTACTTCATTTGACTTCTCATTTCCAGGTGAAGCAGTGCAGGGAGGAAGAAGGAAGGGTTATCAACCCAATCTCTCCATTTCACTCTGCAGTCAGCAAGTAGCCAAAATCAATTGTAGCCCACTGTTCCTCCCACTGCCACCACCAAGACCACATCGCTCACTCTGTCTGTTATTTGTCTCATTCTCTTACTCACTCTGTTTCCCTGCTCTAGGATGTCAATGCAAAAACATAACACTTTTGAAAGGCATACAAGTTAAAATGCATGTTGTACTTTTGTGAACCTCTCTCCAATAGCTCCTTCCTTTCTCTCTCACTCGCTCTCTGTCCCACAGTCTATTACGTTTAGCACTGAATAATCAGACAGAATGTTTGTCTGTGTGTGAGGGCGAATGCCTGTCCTCAATAACCGCCCCAAACTGGGCATTAAGATAAAAGCATCCTAGGTAAAAGAGGAGTGGAGGGGCGGCCGCAGGCGCTACGTTAACCAGAGATGACAGTCAACAGGTTATCCTGACTGTTTGGGGCCAGCTCTTAAATTGGCCAAATCTCCTCAAGCCGAGAGGGACATATATGCATCTAGGGTGAAAGAGATTGGACTCCCTGGGGGGCCCGCGCTATTTCAGAGACCCCCATGGTTAGGGAAGTGGATGAGAAATGAGGTTTCTGATCAACCTCCTCCCTGTCTTTCCTGTACAACACAATTACAGCAGGATCCTTCTGCATGGCCACCTGCCACGGCTTCATTTGCAGAAAGGAAGGTTTGAAATGGGAAAGGCGGCCTGGGCTAGCCTAGCGCCGACAGTGACTGGCATTTTCATTGGGCTGTCTGCAGCTCAGGGAGAGCTTTCCCATCTTCATCTAACATTCTGGTGTGAAGACGTAGCTACTTCCCAGGTCTGACAGTTCAGGGGGAACACTTTTCCTTTACTGACTTTATTGTTCCCGTGAAATTTTGTTGCAGTATCATGTACACGTTTAAAGTGGTGTTTAAATACAAAAAAAAAAAAATCATAACAGTTACATACAGTATATACAGTGGGGGAAAAAAGTATTTAGTCAGCCACCAATTGTGCAAGTTCTCCCACTTAAAAAGATGAGAGAGGCCTGTAATTGTCATCATAGGTACACGTCAACTATGACAGACAAAATGAGGAAAAAAAATCCAGAAAATCACATTGTAGGATTTTTTATGAATTTATTTGCAAATGATGGTGGAAAATAAGTATTTGGTCAATAACAAAAGTTTCTCAATACTTTGTTATATACCCTTTGTTGGCAATGACACAGGTCAAACGTTTTCTGTAAGTCTTCACAAGGTTTTCACACACTGTTGCTGGTATTTTGGCCCATTCCTCCATGCAGATCTCCCCTAGAGCAGTGATGTTTTGGGGCTGTCGCTGGGCAACACGGACTTTCAACTCCCTCCAAAGATTTTCTATGGGGTTGAGATCTGGAGACTGGCTAGGCCACTCCAGGACCTTGAAATGCTTCTTACGAAGCCACTCCTTCATTGCCCGGGCGGTGTGTTTGGGATCATTGTCATGCTGAAAGACCCAGCCACATTTCATCTTCAATGCCCTTGCTGATGGAAGGAGGTTTTCACTCAAAATCTCACGATACATGGCCCCATTCATTCTTTCCTTTACACGGATCAGTCGTCCTGGTCCCTTTGCAGAAAAACAGCCCCAAAGCATGATGTTTCCACCCCCATGCTTCACAGTAGGTATGGTGTTCTTTGGATGCAACTCAGCATTCTTTGTCCTCCAAACACGACGAGTTGAGTTTTTACCAAAAAGTTATATTTTGGTTTCATCTGACCATATGACATTCTCCCAATCCTCTTCTGGATCATCCAAATGCACTCTAGCAAACTTCAGACGGGCCTGGACATGTACTGGCTTAAGCAGGGGGACACGTCTGGCACTGCAGGATATGAGTCCCTGGCGGCGTAGTGTGTTACTGATGGTAGGCTTTGTTACTTTGGTCCCAGCTCTCTGCAGGTCATTCACTAGGTCCCCCCGTGTGGTTCTGGGATTTTTTCTCACCGTTCTTGTGATCATTTTGACCCCACGGGGTGAGATCTTGCGTGGAGCCCCAGATCGAGGGAGATTATCAGTGGTCTTGTATGTCTTCCATTTCCTAATAATTGCTCCCACTGTTGATTTCTTCAAACCAAGCTGCTTACCTATTGCAGATTCAGTCTTCCCAGCCTGGTGCAGGTCTACAATTCTGTTTCTGGTGTCCTTTGACAGCTCTTTGGTCTTGGCCATAGTGGAGTTTGGAGTGTGACTGTTTGAGGTTGTGGACAGGTGTCTTTTATACTGATAACAAGTTCAAACAGGTGCCATTAATACAGGTAACGAGTGGAGGACAGAGGAGCCTCTTAAAGAAGAAGTTACAGGTCTGTGAGAGCCAGAAATCTTGGTTGTTTGTAGGTGACCAAATACTTATTTTCCACCATAATTTGCAAATAAATTCATAAAAAATCCTACAATGTGATTTTCAGGATTTTTTCCCCTCAATTTGTCTGTCATAGGTGACGTGTACCTATGATGAAAATTACAGGCCTCTCTCATCTTTTTAAGTGGGAGAACTTGCACAATTGGTGGCTGACTAAATACTTTTTTTCCCCACTGTACCAATGAAAGAAGACCAGCCTGCTGATCTTACTGGGTGGATAGGAACATTAACCCGAGCTGTTTAGGAGGGATATCACACCTGGCACAAATTATTGTCTAGTTCTGTATTTCCTGCCGGGGGGGGGGGAGTAGTTAAAAGTCCAGGTACAGGGGGTGGCTTGAGTCTAAAATGATTTTGTGAGCCTTGCTGAGGGCCCTGACCTTAAAGATCTCATTCAAGCCTGTCTGTTTGACTCCAAGTACCTTGCTTGTTGTGGTGATAATCCTTCTCAGCATATTTTTCTGGCTGACAGTGGCCTTGCCAAACCAACAAACAATACAAAAAGTTAAAATACTCTCAATGAAAGATTTGTAAAACAGAGTCAAGCCAACATTAAAAAGACCCAAGCAAACATTACAGTACAGTCTCTGCTGACTCTTTCTGTAGATCAGGTCTGTGCATTTACTCCACTGAAGCTTATTGTCCAAGAGGACACCCAGATATGTGTCTCTTTGGTTTTGATGTTATTGAGGACCAAGTGTGAGTCATCACACCACTCTACAAAGTAATTTAGGACTGGGCCACAGTGTTCCTCGTCATCATGCAACAAGCTGATTGGGCAGTGTCATCAGCGAACTTGACGAGGTCTCTGTCAAGATGGGAACTTGTACAACTGATGATGTACAAGATGTACAGGAGTGGGACAAAACACATCCCTGAGGAGAGCCTGTGTTGGTGGTGCGTTGGTCTGACACGTGGGGACCCACCTTGACCTCTGGCTCAGGAAGTCCAACAGCCACAAAACCATCCCCCCCATCTAAGGAGAAATCCCTTATGATTGACTCTCTGCGCCAGAATGTAAGGCTGGATTGTGTGAAAGGCAGAAGAAAAGTTAACAAACAGAACCGTGACATGAGATTTGGCGCTCTCTAGATATCTATAGACCATGTTGAGGAGAGTAAGAATGTCATCAACTCCTCTGCTGGGCTGATAAGCAAACTGAAAGGGGTCAAGGAACTGCTGGGTGACGCTGAGGATATGGCTTTTCACAATTTTCGCAAAGCATTTCACTACTAAGGATGTCAAGGCAACAGGGCGGTTGTCATTCAGCACAGAGGGATTAGATGCTTTAGGAATGGGTATAATTGTAGAGTTTTTCCACAACACTGGCACGTGTTGCTGGACGAGGGAGGATTGGAAAATGTCTGTAAAAACACCAGATCATTTTTCAGCACAGTGCTTTAACACTATTTTGTCTGGGCCTGGCCTTTGGTGTATATTACATCCCCTGAACAATTTCATAACATCAACCCTCTCAAACATTTGTAATGAGGCTTTCATTAGTTATACTTCCGACACAAAGTCGTCTGATTCAAATCGTGCCCCACTTATTTTGTCTGGGCCTCAAGCACACAAGTAGGCTAACTACCACCAGTTATTAGATGGATTTGTCTTTCATCATGTCATTAGCATGCTAACAGTGTCTTGTCCTAACATGTCAGTGTGAAGCATTAATAAGGTGTGCATACTGTTGTTGATGTGTTCATTATGAAGTATGAGCAAAGCATAAGCAGTTATACTAGTAAAGTGTTCGCTTCCCCTTTCGTCTTACAAACTGGTCTGAGGCCATATTTGTGGAGCATGGTGTCATTGCTCATTACAAATGATCAAGGCATTAGAAGTTCTGCTAGCAGTGACAAATCTTACCCTAATCATCCACTACATGAAAGGCTTTCAGCTAGACTGAGGACAACACCAAGAGAAGAGATACAACCCAGGTCTGTACACACATTTTTACTTTGGTAGTTCTGGCAATTAAATTTGCACCTGTCCGATAATATGAAGTTGATTTTCAAAGCAGCGTTCTGGTGGTAGCTGGGGGCAGGGTGGTTAGTATGGAATCTCTGGGGTATCTCTCTCTCTCTACCTCTCTCCCTCTCTCCCTCTCTCCCTCTCTCCCTCCTGCTGACAGGATGACAAGAGCATTGTGTCTAATTAGCACTTAGATAATGATAGAAAGAAAGAGGGGAAAGAGACGGAGGAAAAGAGAGAAAGTTTGAGGAGGAAAGAGGTAGACAGAGGGGGTGTAGCAGTAATTAGCCTTTTGTCTCGGTGTGACGAAACAAGGTTTAGCATTCTATTATTCTTCCAGCCGGTTTGATTTTCCGCGTTATTAATGAGGCCGTTCGGTATTCCCCTGTTGTCTAAACCCTTTGTCCCGGTCCTTTATCTATCCCTGTCACGCCCGGACTCAGGGGACGCTTATAGTCAATCATAAGGGGTGTGCATATTCCTTGTTGTGCTTGTTCTATGTTGTATTCTAGTATGTATAGATCTATGTTGGCCGGTGTGGTTCCCAATCAGAGGCAGCTGTCGCTCGTTGTCTCTGATTGGGGACCATACTTAGGCAGCCTATTGGCACTGTGTAGTTGTGGGATCTTGTTCCGGTTAAGGTTGGTTGTGTATCTACCTTAGGACTTCACGTTTCATTTATTGTTTTGTCGTGTGTTTATTAAGTTAAATAAACATGTACGTATATCACGCTGCGCCTTGGTCTGTCCCGTCATTCAACGAACGTGACAATCCTGAACCTCCAGGCACGAACGCACGCGCACACTCTCTCTCAATCTCTCTCAAATCAAGGCATTGCGTTAACAGTGTATCAATTAAGCCATAGGGAGTTATATCTGATAACATGAGTACCCTTAATTTCTTCTAAAGTTACAGTGGACTATGTTAAATCTATCAAAGTGTGGTGTGTAGAAAGTCTCCCGTTCCGTAAGAGATCAGACATGTGAAAGCCCTAACAACATCCTGGTCATTGGACACCCCTCTGTGAGTAGTGTACTGGGTAACCCTCAAAAAAGGACTAGCAGGCAGGCACCAGGATTTCACACAACAACACTATCGGTAGGAACTAGGATCAGAGGAGATATTAGACCTAAGTCATGCTTCAATGACGGTACCTGCTAGCAGCATGTGTCCCGCATCCGAAACTACATCAATAAATCGGTAGACGGTTCTGATTGGAGAAACGCTGTTTGTATCGCTGAGCAGTGAACAAGAAACAATTAAACCCAGTTTTTAAATGCAACCCCCCCCCTCCACAAATCAAAATCTAATATGGATCCAATGTTTTGTTCGGGCTTTGCACGCACACATTTCCTCTACTGCGAGACTGATTAGCTAGACAAGCAGGTGTGAAACACAGACCAGTGTGCACGCTAAGTGAGAATACAGTCGTGGTCAAAAGTTTTGAGAATGACACAAGTATTGGTCTTCACAAAGTTTGCTGCTTCAGTGTTATGAGATATTTTTGTCAGATGTTACTATGGTATACTGAAGTATAATTACAAGCATTCCGTAAGTGTCAAAGGCTTTTATTGACAATTACATTAGGTTTATGCAAAGAGTCAATATTTGCAGTGTTGACCCTTCTTTTTCAAGACCTCTGCAATCCGCCATGGCATGCTGTCAATTAACTTCTGGGCCACATCCTGACTGATGGCAGCCCATTCTTGCATAATCAATGCTTGGAGTTTGTCAGAATTTGTGGGTTATTGTTTGTCCACCTGTCTCTTGAGGATCGACCACAAGTTCTCAATGGCATTAAGGTCTGGGGAGCTTCCTGGCCATGGACGTTCTCAATGTCGATGTTTTGTTCCCAGAGCCACTTAGTTATCACTTTTGCCTTATGGCAAGGTGCTCCATCATGCTGGAAAAGGCATTGATCGTCACCAAACTGTTCTTGGATGGTTGGGAGAAGTTGCTCTCAGAGGATGTGTTGGTACCATTCTTTATTCATGGCTGTGTTCTTAGGCAAAATTGTGAGTGAGCCCACTCCCTTGGCCGAGAAGCAACCCCACACATGAATGGTCTCAGGATGCTTTACTGTTGGCATGACACAGGACTGATGGTAGCGCTCACCCTGTCTTCTCCGGACAAGGTGTTTTCCGGATGCCCCAAACAATCGGAAAGGGGATTCAGAGAAAATGACTTTACCCAAGTCCTCAGCAGTCCAATCCCTGTACCTTTTGCAGAATATCAGTCTGTCCCTGATGTTCTTCCTGGAGAGAAGTGGCTTCTTTGCTGCCCTTCTTGACACCAGGCCATCCTCCAAAAGTCTTTGCCACACTGTGCGTGCAGATGCACTCACACCTGCCTGCTGACATTCCTGAGCAAGCTCTGCACTGGTGGTGCCCTGATCCCGCTGCTGAATCAACTTTAGGAGACGGTCCTGGCGCTTGCTGGACTTTCTTGGGCGTGGCCGCTTAAGCCTTCTTCAAAACAATTGAACCTCTCTCCTTGAAGTTCTTGATGATCCGATAAATGGTTGATTTAGGTGCAATCTTACTAGCAGCAATATCCTTGCCTGTGAAGCCCTTTTTGTGCAAAGCAATGATGACAGCACGTGTTTCCTTGCAGGTAACCATGGTTAACAGGGGAAGAACAATGATTTCAAGCACCACCCTCCTTTTAAAGCTTCCAGTCTGTTATTCTAACTCAATCAGCATGACTGAGTGATCTCCAGCCTTGTCCTCGTCAACACTCTCAACTGTGTTAATGAGAGAATCACTGACATGATGGCAGCTGGTCCTTTTGTGGCAGGGCTGAAATGAAGTGGAAATGTTTTTTGGGGATTAAGTTCATTTTCATGGCAAATAGGGACTTTGCAATTAATTGCAATTCATCTGATCACTCTTCATGACATTCTGGAGTATATGCAAATTGCCATCATCAAAACTGAGGCAGCAGACTTTGTGAAAATTTGTATTTGTGTCATTCTCAAAACTTTTGACCACAACTGTACAACATGGAATGTGATGCCAACAGCAATTCTCCAATCAGAACCGTCTACCAATTATGCATGTAGCTTCGGATGCGGGACACATGCTGCTAGCAGGTACAGTCATTGAAGCATGACTTATCTCACACGATGTCACTATGGAATGCCCTTATTAACTCTTATTAATTAAATAATGAAGGTCTAAAATTGGGCCAATGTTCCACCTGCTCCAACAGTCCCTTTGAACTGTCTGTGGAGAGAGAGGGAGGGAGTAGGAGAGAGAGAGAGAGAGAGAGAGAGAGAGAGAGAGAGAGAGAGAGAGAGAGAGAGAGAGAGAGAGAGAGAGAGAGAGAGAGAGAGAGAGAGAGAATGAGAGAGAAACTGAGTGGGAGAGGGAGAGAGGGAGACAGAGAGAGAAAGAGTGAGAGAAAGTGAGAGAGAGAGTGAGAGAGAGAGATAGGGAGACAGAGAGAGAAAGAGTGAGAGACAGTGAGAGAGAGAGAGAGAGGGAGTGCAACCTACAGTGTGAAACATGTACCTTTGATACTGTCTGAAGAAAAGAGACACAAATAATTAAATGGGGAAAGAATAAGTGAGATTGACACATACAGATGTAGAAAGATAACAGAGGAACTCACTACACCTGCCTTATGTGTGTAGATGGCTGACGGCTTTTCTCAAACACACAGACAGTCTCACCATCCATTAACTGGTTCCACCATATAGGACAATGGTAATGGAGTGGGGGTAGGGAGGAGGGATTTGGAGGTGTAGTACCAGTGAGTGAGTAAGTTGAATGGGAGGATAGGGTGTGAGGAAGGGGACTGACCTGATGACTGACTAGCAGTGGACAGATGAGACAGACTGGATGTGGGTCTCTCCAGGTATATATTATACAGGTGTACTCACAGCATGGCTGTTTCCTTGTCCTCTCCAGGGGGTCTGTGTGGCCTTGTCGTGGTGCGTCTGTCTATCTCCCCCGAGCGACGGTGCCCTCTGGTGGCAGTGACACCTCCCAGGCTGGTCATCATGGGCAGGCTGGGGGAGGAGAGAGAGTTACCACTACTGTATCAGGAAAATACACTGCTCAAAAAAATAAAGGGAACACTAAAATAACACATCCTAGATCTGAATGAATGAAATAATCTTATTAAATATTTTTTTCTTTGCATAGTTGAATGTGCTGACAACAAAATCACACAAAAAATATCAATGGAAATCAAATTTATCAACCCATGGAGGTCTGGATTTGGAGTCACCCTCAAAATTAAAGTGGAAAACCACACTACAGGCTGATCCAACTTTGATGTAATGTCCTTAAAACAAGTCAAAATGAGGCTCAGTAGTGTGTGTGGCCTCCACGTGCCTGTATGACCTCCCTACAACGCCTGGGCATGCTCCTGATGAGGTGGCGGATGGTCTCCTGAGGGATCTCCTCCCAGACCTGGACTAAAGCATCCGCCAACTCCTGGACAGTCTGTGGTGCAACGTGGCGTTGGTGGATGGAGCGAGACATGATGTCCCAGATGTGCTCAATTGGATTCAGGTCTGGGGAACGGGCGGGCCAGTCCATAGCATCAATGCCTTCCTCTTGCAGGAACTGCTGACACACTCCAGCCACATGAGGTCTAGCATTGTCTTGCATTAGGAGGAACCCAGGGCCAACCGCACCAGCATGTGGTCTCACAAGGGGTCTGAGGATCTCATCTCGGTACCTAATGGCAGTCAGGCTACCTCTGGCGAGCACATGGAGGGCTGTGCGGCCCCCCAAAGAAATGCCACCCCACACCATGACTGACCCACCGCCAAACCGGTCATGCTGGAGGATGTTGCAGGCAGCAGAACGTTCTCCACGGCGTCTCCAGACTCTGTCACGTCTGTCACATGTGCTCAGTGTGAATTTTGTAAATGACATCGCCGAAGTCAAGGATCGGTAGGATAGTCAGTTTTACGAGGGCATGTTTGGCAGCATGAGTGGAGGCTTTGTTGCGAAATAGGAAGCCGATTCTAGATTTAACTTTGGATTGGAGATTCTTAATGTGAGTCTGGAAGGAGAGTTTACAGTCTAACCAGACACTTAGGTATTTGTAGTTGTCCACATACTCTAGGTCAGACCCGTCGAGAGTGGTGATTCTAGTCGGGTGGGCGGGTGCCAGCAGCGTTCGATTGAAGAGCATGCATTTAGTTTTACTAGTGTTTAAGAGCAGTTGGAGGCTACTGAAGGAGTGTTGTATGGCATTGAAGCTCGTTTGGAGGTTTGTTAACACAGTGTCCAATGAAGGGCCAGATGTATACAAAATGGTGTCGTCTGCGTAGAGGTGGATCTGAGAGTCACCAGCAGCAAGAGCGACATCATTGATATACACGGAGAAAAGAGTCGGCCCAAGAATTTAACCCTGTGGCACCCCCATAGAGACTGCAATAGGTCCAGACAACAGGCCCTCCGATTTGACACACTGAACTCTATCTGAGAAGTAGTTGGTGAACCAGGCGAGGCAGTCATTTGAGAAACCAAGGCTATTTAGTCTGCCAATAAGAATGCGGTGGTTGACAGAGTCGAAATCCTTGGCCAGGTCGATGAAGACGGCTGCACAGTAGTGTCTATTATCGATCGCGGTTATTATATCGTTTAGGACCTTGAGCGTGGCTGAAGTGCACCCATGACCAGCTCGGAAACCGGATTGCATAGCGGAGAAGGTACGGTGGGATTCGAAATGGTCGGTGATCTGTTTGTTAACTTGGCTTTCAAATACTTTTGAAAGGCAGGGCAGGATGGATATAGGTCTGTAACAGTTTGGATCTAGAGTGTCACCCCCTTTGAAGAGGGGGATGACCGCGGCAGCTTTCCAATCTCTGGGGATCTCAGACGTTACGAAAGAGAGGTTGAACAGACTAGTAATAGGGGTTGCGACAATTTCGGCGGCTAGTTTTAGAAAGAAAGGGTCCAGATTGTCTAGCCCAGCTGATTTGTAGGGGCAAGTTGCAGCGGAGGGTGCAGAGTTGGTGGCCGGGGTAGTGGTAGCCAGGTGGAACGCATGGCCAGCCGTAGCAAAATGCTTGTTGAAATTCTCGATTATTGTAGATTTATCGGTGGTGATAGTGTTTCCTAGCCTCAGTGCAGTGGGCAGCTGGGAGGAAGTGCTCTTATTCTCCATGAACTTTACAGTGTCCCAAAACTTTTTGGAGTTAGTGCTACAGGATGCAAATTTCTGTTTGAAAAAGTTAGCCTTTGCTTTCCTGACTGCTTGTGTATATTGGTTCCTAACTTCCCTGAAAAGTTGCATATCGCGGGGGCTATTTGATGCTAATGCAGTACGCCACAGGATGTTTTTGTGCTGGTCAAGGGCAGTCAAGTCTGAGGAGAACCAGGGGCTATATCTGTTCTTAGTTCTGTATTTTTTGAATGGGGCATGTTTATTTAAGATTGAGAAGAAATTACTTTTAAAGAACAACCAGGCATCCTCTACTCCATGCTCTGGACACTACGCTGACAGACACAGCAAACCTTCTTGCCACAGCTCGCATTGATGTGCCATCCTGGATGAGCTGCACTACCTGAGCCACTTGTGTAGGTTGTAGACTCCGTCTCATGCTACCACTAGAGTGAAAGCACCGCCAGCATTCAAAAGTGACCAAAACATCAGCCAGGAAGCATAGGAACTGAGATAGGGCGGCAGGTAGCTTAGTGGGTAAGAGCGTTGTGCCAGTAACCGAAAGGTCGCTGGTTCTAATCCCCGAGCCGACTAGGTGAAAAATCTGTCGATGTGCCCTTAAGCAAGGCACTTAACCCTAATTGCTAATGTAAGTCGCTCTGGATAAGAGCGTCTGCTAAATGACTAAAATGTAAATGTAAAATGTAAATGTGGTCTGTGGTCACCACCTGCAAAACCAGTCCTTTATTGGGGGGTGTCTTGCTAATTGCCTATAATTTCCACCTGTTGTCTATTCCATTTGCACAACAGCATGTGAAATGTATTGTCAATCAGTGTTGCTTCCTAAGTGGACAGTTTGATTTCACAGAAGTGTGATTGACTTGGAGTTACATTGTGTTGTTTAAGTGTTCCCTTTATTTTTTTGAGCAGTGTACAACAACAACTGATCTACTAAGGTGAGTTGGTATTCAAAAACTGCATGAGTGGAACTTATTTCTGATGAAGATACAAAAACAGTCTCTAGTCTAAACACTACTACTAGAGGCTATTAACTTTAATACTATGTAGGTCATCCCCAGTGGGTTTTCAAGTTTAGACTATAGCAGTGGATCAGTTGCTAATTGACAGTTTGTTGTTAAAGAATGTATTTATTCCAGGAGCACCAACGTCAGATGAGGTGAGGTTAACATTCAATCCAATTGGTAACCTCATATACATTTTTTTTTTTTTTTTATTCACCTTTATTTAACCAGGTAAGCCAGTTGAGAACAAGTTCTCATTTACAACTGCGACCTGGCCAAGATAAAGCAAAGCAGTGCGATAAAAACAACAACACAGAGTTACATATGGGGTAAACAAAACATAAAGTCAAAAATACAACAGAAAATATATATACAGTGTGTGCAAATGTAGTAAGTTATGGAGGTAAGGCAATAAATAGGCTATAGTGCAAAATAATTACAATTTAGTATTAACACTGGAATGATAGATTTGCAAGAGATGATGTGCAAATAGAGATACTGGGGTGCAAATGAACAAAATAAATAACAATATGGGGATGAGGTAGTTGGGTGGGCTAATTTCAGATGGGCTGTGTACTGGTGCAGTGATCGGTAAGGTGCTTTGACAACTGATGCTTAAAGTTAGTGAGGGAGAAAAGAGTCTCCAGCTTCAGAGATTTTTGCAGTTCGTTCCAGTCATTGGCAGCAGAGAACTGGAAGGAATGGCGGCCAAAGGAGGTGTTGGCTTTGGGGATGATCAGTGAGATATACCTGCTGGAGCGCATACTACGGGTGGGTGTTGCTATGGTGACCAATGAGCTAAGATAAGGCGGGGATTTGCCTAGCAGTGATTTATAGATGACCTGGAGCCAGTGGGTTTGGCGACGAATATGTAGTGAGGACCAGCCAACAAGAGCGTACAGGTCACAGTGGTGGGTAGTATATGGGGCTTTGGTGACAAAACGGATGGCACTGTGATAGACTACATCCAATTTGCTGAGTAGAGTGTTGGAGGCTATTTTGTAAATGAAATTGCCGAAGTCAAGGATCGGTAGGATAGTCAGTTTTACGAGGGCATGTTTGGCAGCATGAGTGGAGGCTTTGTTGCGAAATAGGAAGCCGATTCTAGATTTAACTTTGGATTGGAGATGCTTAATGTGAGTCTGGAAGGAGAGTTTACAGTCTAACCAGACACCTAGGTATTTGTAGTCCACATACTGTAGGTCAGACCCGCCAAGAGTAGTGATTCTAGTCGGGTGGGCGGGTGCCAGCAGCGTTCGATTGAAGAGCATGCATTTAGTTTTACTAGTGTTTAAGAGCAGTTGGAGGCTACGGAAGGAGTGTTGACAATTAAGCTGAGCTACATAAAAATTCAACATACCCATGTCTGTCTCTCTCCTCACAGTTCAATAAACACAACACCAACCACCCTTTGATAATGAGTAAAACAGAACACCTTCATCCTAGCAAAGCAGCCACGCCATCTCTCTCACTCTCTCACTCTCTCACTCTCTCACTCTCTCACTCATATATATTGAAGGGCTTTATTGGCATGGGGAATGTATGTTAACATTGGCTAAGCAAGTGAAGTAGATGGTAAACAAAAAAAGTGAAATAAACATTACACTCAGAAGTTCCAAAAGAATAAAGACAAATGTCATATTATGTATATATACAGTGTTGTAACAATGTGCAAATAGTTAAAGTACAAATGGGAAAATAAACATAAATATGGGTTGTATTTACAATGGTGTTTGTTCTTCACTGGTTGCCCTTTTCTTGTGGCAACAGGTCACAATACTGCTGCTGTGATGGCACACTGTGTTTTTTCACCCAGTAGATAAGGGAGTTTATCAAAATTGGGTTTGTTTTCGAATTCTTTGTGGATCTCTGTAATCTGAGGGAAATATGTGACTCTAATATGGTTATACATTTGGCAGGAGGTTAGAAGTGCAGCTCAGTTTCCACCTCATTTTGTGGGCAGTGTGCACATAGCCAATCGTCTCTTGAGAGCCAGGTCTGCCTACGGCGGCCTTTCTCAATAGCAAGGCTATGCTCACTGAGTCTGTACATAGTCAAAGCTTTCCTTAAGTTTGGGTCAGTCTCTGTTTAGGGCCAAATAGCATTCTAGTTTTCTCTGTTTTTTTGTTAATTCTTTCCAATGTGTCAAGTAATTCTCTTTTTGTTTTCTCATGATTTGGTTGGGTCTAATTGTGTTGTTGTTGTTGTCCTGGGCTCTGTGGGGTCTGTTTGTGTTTGTGAACAGAGCCCCAGAACCAGCTTACTTAGGGGACTCTTCTCCAAGTTCATCTCTCTGTAGGTGATGGCTTTGTTATGGAAGGTTTGGGAATCACTTGCTTTTAAGGTTATAGAATTTAACGGCTCTTTTATGGATTTGATAATTAGCGGGTATCGGCCTAATTCTGCTCTGCATGCATTATTTTGTGTTTTTCATTGTACACTGAGGATATTTTTTGTGTTTGTCCCATTTTGTGAATTCTTGGTTGGTGAGCGGACCCCAGACCTCACAACTATAAAGGGCAATGGGTTCTATAACTGATTCAAGTATTTTTAGCCAGATCCTAATTGGCATGTCAAATTTTATGTTCCTTTTGATAGCATAGAAGGCCCTTCTTGCCTTGTCTCTCAGATCGTTCACAGCTTTGTGGAAGTTACCTGTGGCGCTGATGTTTAGGCCGAGGTACGTATAGTTTTTTGTGTGCTCTAGGGCAACGGTGTCTAGATGGAGTTTGTATTTGTGGTCCTGGCAACTGGACCTTTTTTGGAACACCATTATTTTTGTCTTACTGAGATTAACTGTCAGGGCCCAGGTCTGACAGGATCTGTGCAGAATATATAGGTGCTGCTGTAGGCCCTCCTTAGTTGGTGACAGAAGCAAACAGTAGACAATTTACTTCAGATTCTAGTAGGTTGAGGCCGGGTGCTGCAGACTGTCCTAGTGCCCTCGCCAATTCGTTGATATATATATATGTTGAAGAGGGAGGGGCTTAAACTGCATCCCTGTCTCACCCCACGGCCCTGTGGAAAGAAATGTGTGCTTTTTGCCAATTTTAACTGCACCCTTGTTGTTTGTGTACATGGATTTTATAATGTCGTATGTTTTTCCCCCAACCCCACGTTCCATCAATTTGTATAGCAGACCCTCATGCCAAATTGAGTCAAAAGCTTTTTTGAAATCAACAAAGCATGAGAAGACTTTGCCTTTGTTTTGGTTTGTTTGTTTGTCAATTAGGGTGTGCAGGGTGAATACATGGTCTGTCGTACGGTAATTTGGTAAAAAGCCAAATTTGACATTTGCTCAGTACATTGTTTTCACTGAGGAAATGATCTAGTCTGCTGTTAATGATAATGCAGAGAATTGGAGAATCCAGTGGGTTCTGGTAGTCTTTAATAGTTGATTCTAAGATTTGCATTTGATCATGTATATATTTTTTGCTCTTTGTTCTTTGTTATTGGGCCAAAAAGATTGGAAAGTGGTTTACCCATACATTTCCATTTTGGATAGATAGCTCTTCGTGTTGTTGTTTGTTTAGTGTTTTCCAAGTGGTTGGAGTCTATGGATTCTTCAATTACATTGAGCTGATTTCTGACATGCTGTTCCTTCTTTTACCATAGTGTATTTCTGTATTGTTTTAGTGATTCACCATAGTGAAGGCGTAGGCTCAGGTTTTCTGGGTCTCTATGTTTTTGATTGGATAGGTTTCTCAGATTTCTTTCTTAGGTTTTTGCATTCTTCATCAAACCATTTGTCATTGTTGTTACTTTTCTTCGGTTTTTTGTTAGAGATTTTTAGATTTGATAGGGAAGCTGAGAGTTCAAATATACTGTTTAGGTTTTCTACTGCCAAGTTTACACCTTCACTATTACAGTGGAACGTTTTGTCCAGGAAGTTGTCTAAAAGGGATTGAATTTGTTGTTGTCTAATTGTTTTTTGGTAGGTTTCGACACTATCCTTCCATCTATAGCATTTCGTAATATCATTCAGTTCCTTTGGCTTTGATTGAGTATTGCTCTGTTCAAGTAGCTGCGATTTTGCTGTGGTCTGATAGGGGTGTCAGTGGGCTGACTGAACGCTCTGAGAGACTTTGGGTTGAGGTCAGTGATAAAGTAGTCTACAGTACTACTGCCAAGAGATGAGCTATAGGTGTACCTACAATAGGAGTCCCCTCGAAGCCTACCATTGACTATGTACATACCCAGCGTGCGACAGAGCTGCAGGAGTTGTGACCCGTTTTTGTTGGTTATGTTGTCGTAGTTGTGCCTAGGGGGGCATATGGGGGAGGGAATGCTGTCACCTCCAGGTAGGTGTTTGTCCCCCTGTGTGCTGAGGGTGTCAGGTTCTTGTCCAGTTCTGGCATTTAGGTCGCCACAGACTATGTCCCTGGGTCTGGAAATGATTGATTTCCCCCTCCAGGATGGAGAAGCTGTCTTCATTAAAGTATGGGGATTCTAGTGGGGGGATATAGGTAGCACACAGGAGGACATTTTTCTCTGTTGAGATCATTTCGTTTTGAATTTCTAGCCAAATGTAAAATGTTCCTGTTTTGATTAATTTAATAGAATGAGTTAGGTCTGCTCTATACCAAATTAGCATACCCCACACCTGTATTTGAGGGCGATATCCTTTAGGGTCTGGGCGAAGGTGGGCACAGCTGCCTTGTATAGGTGGACCTGGTCGTAAAGGCTGTTCAAGTCCAGGGTGGAGTGGTGGGCCAGGTAGACATTTGGTTTTGAGGCACAGTCACGGGAAATACTTGTGTTTACCTGCTGTATGGTAGCAGGGTGGAAGTATTTTGGTGGTAGCAGGGTTGAGATAACCACTTGTGCGTTGGGGAAAGTAGAAGAAGAGTGCTGTGGCCACCCTTTCCTGCTGTGTTCTCAGGTCATTTGTGCCTGTGTGTATTATTATGTGGCTGGGTGATCCTAGTTGGTCCTCAGACAGAAGGTCTAGGGAGTGCTGGGTGTTTGGACACCAGAGTTTAGACACTGTGTGTTTGGGAAAAAGTTTATTTTCTTGTATGTATTTCCCGTTTGAGTCCATAAGGAGTACAATCTGTGGCTTGTATATGTCCTCAGTGGGTGTGGGGGGGGTCGTCAGGAGGGCTATCAGGGTGGCTGACAGGGGGGGGGGGTGCTCAGAGGGGTTGGGATCGCTTGGGGTTGTTTGTCCGGCTGTGATGTCGAGGCTATGGTCAGGGTCTAGGGTGTACTGTTCTGCTGCGGTGTCGACACTTTGGCCAGGATCTGAGGTGGGCTGTTCTGCTGGCTTCTCTGCGGGGGTGGCCAGCTCTCTAATAGGTTGTTCTCTGTCACCCGCCATCGTTCTCACCTTCTCCTCCAGCACTCTGATCCTCTCCTCTAGTGCTCTGTTCTTCTCCTGTTCTTTCTCCTGTTGTTGTTGTTGTTGTTGTTGTTGTTGTTGTTGTCTCACCACATTCCAGAGTGCAGATATGTCTCTCTCCACCTCCAGATCTCCAGGTCTAGTTAAGGGGGTGTTGTTGTCTGGGTCTGTGCTGACTGGAGTGTGTTCACCTGCTGTTCCAGCTCCACCTGCCTTACCTCCAGCTAGGTTAATTTATCCTTAATTTCAATGAGGGAGTAGTACTCTGTGCTGGGAAGTTGACTTTCCGCTTGGGGTTGCTCGTCTGTGGGGTTATTTAATGAAGAGGTCTGGTCTGACCCGCTCGGGGTGGGGGTATCTTTCTCAAGGGAGAGCTTATCCTGCTTCTCTCTCTCTCCCTCCCTCCCCCCCTCCCTCCAGACAGCGATCTGCAAATATCCAGACACTGTTTGCATGTGCAAGATTAGAGGTGCCAGAATTGTGAGGGAGAGGACAGGGGTGCTACGCTACATGGGCTATTCTAATTGGAATTGGGAACGCTAGAGTGGTTGGAACACTGATGTTGCTCTGACATTTGCTATTACTGTACCATACGTTGTTCTGACATTTGGTATTGCTCTACATGGGGAATTTGAATAATGTCAGTGGACGGTCTGGTTGTTTACCTAACGAGCCCACTAGGCCCTGGACACTAATGAACGTTACAACACTGATGGATCCATGTGAAAGCAAACAGAACTGATGTCGGTGTCATGACTATGTAATTCGTAGAAACACAACTCCCACATGTAATGTGTTGCATTATGATGGAGGCCAATGCACTGGCAGAGAATGACTGCCGTTGTCTCACTGACCCCTCCTGGAGACTCACCGCCTGTTGCTGTAGTGTGAGCTGTGTGATTGTCCTCTCCTTATTCCTCAGCTCCTCCTTGAGCTCCCGTACCTCCTTCATTAGCTCCTCTAGCTGGAACACATACACATTGGTTCATTCTGAACAAGTCTAACAATGCTACTTGTCTTGGCTCCTGGATGTGGCTGACTGTACCTGTAAGGTTGTGCTGTTATCCTCCTCACCCTCCTCCACAACCTCTGGAACTCCATCCTCCATCTACAAACACACAACACATAAGTTTCAGTATTCTGAACTATACTACATGGGGCAGGCAGCATGACTAGCTGTACGGATATTGACAGTTGATTATAATGATACTACTAATTGCTACTAAGTTTGGAGCTTCTTCTGTAATTTCTTCTGTAGACAGGCCTTGAAGCAGATTGGTAGACATCAAAATAATCTTTCTCAAACAGCGGGACCTGTTCACTGTGTATCCCAAAAACCTGTATACTTCTGTTTTTGGGATGCTCTAGCTAGCCTATAGCCAGCTGGGTAAACCGATAAAGCCTGTTGCTTGTAGCTCAGAGAGATCACTTACGATTAAAGTAGAGCCTCATTTTACAGCTGCTGCCCACAGCACATCATCCCAGCTCCAAAGAAAGACAATTAAGAAGAGAACAACTAATGGTCCAACAAACTGTTTGGTGACCAAGGCCAAACTACCCTGCTAATTACAGACAACAAACAGACAGACATACTTTAAGACTTTCTCAATTAGACATTTTAGTCATTTAGCAATTCGATTACTATAATCAATAACAGCAGCATTACTTAGTGTAACGAACCTTGCCTAGGTAGGCCTGTTACGATCCCCCCCCAAACGGGTTAACCCTTATTGGAGTAATGGTTAGCAGATCTGCCTACGGGCTGGGAGACCCGCAAGGGGCGTTACACTGTTGCCGTTTGCTACATTTTACACAGTCAGAGGTCAAATGTCAAATTAACATGAATCAAACATGGGTACAAATAACGCACATTTATACACATCACTTTGGTCCCAATGAAAGATGTTCCTTTTTGGAGATAATGAACATATTCTCTGCTCTGACAAGCAAATCAAATTACTATCACAGAGAGTGCCTGTGGGGTGCTTTGTCATGTCATAGACCATCTTTGGGCACAGTTGACTTGTTTTGGAGGAATATAATGTGCTGAGGGCTGTGAGAGCAAAGTCAATATCACCCAGCCTTCACACTAACATAGATAATGGGGTCCTGAAGGGCCAGACAGAGACGCTGTACTGTCAAAGGCTGTACACTACTGATTAACTGTCCCACACATCACATCACTGACTCGTGTGTTGTGTGTGTGTGTGTGTGTGTGTGTGTGTGTGTGTGTGTGTGTGTGTGTGTGTGTGTGTGTGTGTGTGTGTGTGTGTGTGTGTGTGTGTGTGTGTGTGTGTGTGTGTGTGTGTGTGTGTGTGTGTGTGTGTGTGTGTGTGTGTGTGTGTGTGTGTGTGTTGAATGGAATGCTTCACCTGACAGATCTATTAAGTGATTAGGAACCACAGGTAACCCACAAGGGAGGAGGAGGGTTGGCTCCAGGAGTAATAACAGGTAAGAAGAGATGAGTGCCACAGCTTAACTGTTGCTCACTCTCAAGACATGGGCATGAGACATGGCATTGTAAAGCCAGCAGCTATTTTCTACATCACAAAATAGATTAAACCATTGCATCTCTGCTACATAGGCCTAAAGGGTCACTGTGACTGGCAGGCAGCAGTGCAGATTTCTACTGCCTTTAAACTTCAGCCTTCTGTCACCTGGATGTTTTGATGTGTGATAAACTCCTATAAAGCTACTGCTTAATAAAACATCAGCAGCCTCCGTCTGGCGAAATAAAAACTCTAACCCTTACATCATAGTTATTCTAATCAAGTGACATTTTATTGGACGCTAAATCTATTTGATTCTAAAAGGAGCTGACGCCAGTGACAAGATGTGATTTCCACTTGCTTAGTCAGTAAATAGCTCAACTCAACTAAGTGATTAGATTGGAATTGCAATGAGTTCCTGAGGACTGCCTTCAAGCCTTTGAGGGTGTGTGTGTGTGTTACCTGTAATAAACTCTTGAGTTTGAGCAGCTTGTTTTTCACAGAGCTGCAGTCCTGGGCCATGTGTTTGAGTGTGATCTCGTCCAGCGCCCCCGAGTAGCCATCATGTCTCCCTACAGGAGGAAGAGGACGGGGGCCAACCATGAACCCCCCATGACAAGTATAACCATCATACTGCTGGAACACTGGACCCCTGGGAGAGGATGGAGAGAGAGAGAGAACAGAGAGAGAGGACAGAGAAAAAATAGGATAATATATTATTATATTATAGAAAGAGGAGAGGCGGTCAGAGAATGACCTTTGCCACATTGACTAGGCCTAAATGGGCAAATTAAGTCATTTACCAAATGCACTCTGGCTTTATCCAGAAAATATCCAATAATATCCAATTATGGCCAATCATATTTCACACAGCAGCTTTATATTCATGAATACAGCACACCTAGTAGACTATGTTGTGTTTGGTCTTTTTACCATTTTCATGCTGTAGGACAGCTACTGAGTCTCACCTGTTGTCATTATGGAAGTGGTCTAGTCCATTCCAGTGAGGCTGCCTCCTCCTCCAGTGACCCTTTCGTCCCCCCCTCTCTGAGCGGTCAAAATGGGCCATCCCATCAGCGTCTGAATGGATGGATAGATGGATAGATAGATGGATAGATGGGTCAGGGTCATCCACAAGTTAGCTTAGAAGATTATACAGTGGGGGAAAAAAGTATTTAGTCAGCCACCAATTGTGCAAGTTCTCCCACTTAAAAAGATGAGAGAGGCCTGTAATTTTCATCATAGATACACGTCAACTATGACAGACAAATTGAGAGAAAAAAATCCAGAAAATCACATTGTAGGATTTTTTATGAATTTATTTGCAAATTATGGTGGAAAATAAGTATTTGGTCACCTACAAACAAGCAAGATTTCTGGCTCTCACAGACCTGTAACTTCTTCTTTAAGAGGCACCTCTGTCCTCCACTCGTTACCTGTATTAATGGCACCTGTTTGAACTTGTTATCAGTATAAAAGACACCTGTCCACAACCTCAAACAGTCACACTCCAAACTCCACTATGGCCAAGACCAAAGAGCTGTCAAAGGACACCAGAAACAAAATTGTAGACCTGCACCAGGCTGGGAAGACTGAATCTGCAATAGGTAAGCAGCTTGGTTTGAAGAAATCAACTGTGGGAGCAATTATTAGGAAATGGAAGACATACAAGACCACTGATAATCTCCCTCGATCTGGGGCTACACGCAAGATCTCACCCCGTGGGGTCAAAATGATCACAAGAATGGTGAGCAAAAATCCCAGAACCACACGGGGGGACCTAGTGAATGACCTGCAGAGAGCTGGGACCAAAGTAACAAAGCCTACCATCAGTAACACACTACGCCGCCAGGGACTCAAATCCTGCAGTGCCAGACGTGTCCCCCTGCTTAAGCCAGTACATGTCCAGGCCCGTCTGAAGTTTGCTAGAGTGCATTTGGATGATCCAGAAGAGGATTGGGAGAATGTCATTTGGTCAGATGAAACCAAAAAATAACTTTTTGGTAAAAACTCAACTCGTTGTGTTTGGAGGACAAAGAATGCTGAGTTGCATCCAAAGAACACCATACCTACTGTGAAGCATGGGGGTGGAAACATCATGCTTTGGGGCTGTTTTTCTGCAAAGGGACCAGGACGACTGATCCGTGTAAAGGAAAGAATGTATCGTGAGATTTTGAGTGAAAACCTCCTTCCATCAGCAAGGGCATTGAAGATGAAACGTGGCTGGGTCTTTCAGCATGACAATGATCCCAAACACACCGCCCGGGCAACGAAGGAGTGGCTTCGTAAGAAGCATTTCAAGGTCCTGGAGTGGCCTAGCCAGTCTCCAGATCTCAACCCCATAGAAAATCTTTGGAGGGAGTTGAAAGTCCGTGTTGCCCAGCGACAGCCCCAAAACATCACTGCTCTAGAGGAGATCTGCATGGAGGAATGGGCCAAAATACCAGCAACAGTGTGTGAAAACCTTGTGAAGACTTACAGAAAATGTTTGACCTGTGTCATTGCCAACAAAGGGTATATAACAAAGTATTGAGAAACTTTTGTTATTGACCAAATACTTATTTTCCACCATAATTTGCAAATAAATTCATTAAAAATCCTACAATGTGATTTTCTGGAAAAAATATTCTCATTGTCTGTCATAGTTGACGTGTACCTATGATGAAAATTACAGGCCTCTCTCATCTTTTTAAGTGGGAGAACTTGCACAATTGGTGGCTGACTAAATACTTTTTTTCCCCACTGTAAGTGTGTGTGTGTGTGTGTGGAGGCAGTGGTTCTATATGTTGCGTGTAAACAGCAGAGGAGGCTGGTGGGAGGCTGAGTAGGGCTGTCCACGACAAAAACAATAATAATGTCGACCAAGAGTCATCTGTTCTTTCGACCAATCGATTGGTCTAAATGTTAAAATTTGTATTTTTCCATATATAGACCTCCTATGTGTTTTAATCAAATCAACTATATGCACTGAACTTGTCTGATGCTTTAAGCGAACTGTTTGATGAAATAATGAAGACACACAAATGACTAGAGGGAGTCCGACCGCAATTGATTTGATTGTGCCGGGCCTGGCTCAGACTGGCTGCACTGTGTTTAAAAAAAAGACAGCGAGTAACTGTGTGACTAGCACCCATAGTCTCTCTCTCCACCCTGCTGCAGTGACCACCACAGAACATCAACAGTGTTTATCGCGCTGTACATGTTGCTGAAGCTGCAACATAATTACAGCCATTTCTGACTGAAAAGTTATGTTACCGAAATTTGTTTAGGAAAAACATTCCCTATTCCCTCAATGGAACGGTTTAGGCCTATTTATTGTTTATGCTAATTATTCAATGGCCACTTTGTTATTTTAGTTTAAAACAAAAAAATCTTGATTGCATTTCAAATCATGAATGACTCGTACGCTGTATTATGACATGAACTAATAAATTATCGATTGATACAGTAACCTATATAAATATTGAAATATAGGCCTAAGTAAGTTACGGTAGTAAGACTAAACAGGATGAGCTCTTAGGCCTACAGCTCGATGGTGGTTATACAAGGCTGCTATACTAAGCCTACTAATGATCATGACATTACTTAGTATTATAATGATGATCATAATAATAATAGTAATAATAACAATAAGAAGAGGTCAAGGAAAAAGTAGGGTTATTATTACAAATATAATGTTTCTGACAATTTGGAACAGTGTAAACACTAAATCAATTATAAATAATACCAGAGAGGCTGGCCTAACAAAAAAAAGTGTAAAGCCTTTATTACATCATAGCAAAGATTAAAAACATACACATTTGTGAAATCGTTTATCCGACATGTGGTTGCGTGAGGCTAGGTGCTCACGGAATCAGTAGCCTATTAAACAAACAGGCAACAGAAGCAGGATCTGTCTTATTTCTGTAGATATATATTGATGATTTATAAAGCCAGGCACATTTAACAGTTAGGCTATTTATTATAGGGCGGCAGGTAGCTTAGTGGGTAAGAGCGTTGTGCCAGTAACCGAAAGGTCGCTGATTCTAATCCCCGAGCCGACTAGGTGAAAAATCTGTCGATGTGCCCTTAAGCAAGGCACTTAACCCTAATTGCTCATGTAAGTCGCTCTGGATAAGAGCGTCTGCTAAATGACTAAAATGTAATGTAAATGTAATTATAGACCTAATTAAGTCAGGGTTTCTTCTCTCCTCACTTTTCTTAGACAATTAAGGCAAAGGCTGTTTTCTCATCCCCTAACTCCGCTGCTGCCTCCGCCACATTGTTCTCAACACCAAAATGTTGGTTAACTTTGCTATTATGCACATAGCAACATGGTCTAGGAAAAGGCGACAATTCAACAGCGCACTGATGTGTTTCAGAAATGTGGACAGCAACCACCATCCAACGCAGGAGAAAGCACATTTGTTATAAAATAATATTATTTTTGTATTTGTGTTGCACCATTGTTCTTACATAATATAACCATATACAATTTCAGTAGCACATGTCTTAGACTGATGGACTGTGCCATCCCCACGGCCTCCACAATGGATCAGTCCACTCAGACAGGCACGAATCAGACAGGTGTCTTGTACACCATTTTTTATTGCTAATGCTCGACTAAGCTAATGCTCGACCAAACAATCGACCAGTCGACTAAATGGGGTCAGCCCTAAAATGGAGTCAAACGTGGCTTCCATATGTTTGATGTGTTCAATACCATTCCATTAATTCCATTCCAGCCATTACAATGAGCCCGTCCTCCTATAGCTCCTCCCACCAGCCTCCTCTGGTAAACAGTCCTGTATACACTCTGCCAAGCGCACACAAACATAAATATTGCCTCATGAGACAAGGTTAACTTAGGGGACTTCTATTTGTTCACTTAGGGGACTTCTATATGTGTGAGAACAAATAGAAGTGTGTGTGTGTGTGTGTGTGAACAAATAGAAGTCCCCTAAATTAACAGTCAGACAGTAGGACTCTCAGGGGTTAACATCAACAGAGAAGATTAACAAACTCATACACACCCACAAAACACATATAGTACAGACACACAACTTCTATTCCAAACTGAGCAACCAAGGGACATAAATATTTGGCAACGCTCTAATCAAACAAGCCATTAATGAACCGAGACAACATAAAAAAGACAGACTGCATAAAATTGTGTGGCAGTCTTCAAATAACTCAATCTGTCAGTCTTCAAATAACTCAATCTGCCAGTCTTTAAATAACTCAATCTTACTGTTGTAGCATGTGAGGTGGTGCAAAACAAATGCCACAGAATACAGAAAGTCAGCCAAGTTCTTCAGCTGAGGACTAAACAAATACCTTACCGAGCCTCTCTCCACACCGTAACTGAAGACGACCCTGTCTAAATTGTCAGCCCAGTAATTCCAGAAGTAATCCGCTACATTCCAATATGCTCTGCTAAATCCATGAACTCCTTCTCAACACGTACAAAACTCAAATCCAAACATGACAAATCCAAAGTGGTCAAATTGAAAAGGAAAAGGGTGGGCTGAAGTGCTAGTCAGCTGTTTAAAGGGCTGGAGAAACTTATCCACCCTGTTGTCTGTTTTCTGAGAAACTCCCCAGGAGCCGGGGCCAGAGAGGGAGGGAGAGGCTGGGGTGGCTGTGTCTGTGGCCAGGCTGGGAGTCACCGGAGCTGGAGCCTGCTGGAGAAAATAGCAGGGCCTCCCTTTCCCTTCTTCCTGCTTGGCTGACAGAGCCTGTGTCCATGGGAAGGAGGGAGGAAGGAGAGGAGAGGGAGGATGGGCCTAAGGCTATGCTACATTGAAGCTCCCTCCCTCCCTTCTCTCTAGGCCTGCCCTGGAGGGCTGAGCTTGGCTGGACCCTCTGTCCGCTCCCCTCTCCCTTAACTACGACCCCCTCGCTATGACATACAGAGCTATAAATACGGTCTCTTTCCAGAAAGGAGGAGGGAGGGATGCCGGTTGGATTCACAATCCTTCAGAGTAAACGTTCCTGTCACACACGAACACAACACACTCAATGTAGCACTCTGTAAACTGTAAAACCAGGCTGTGGCTGTTTACATAGATATGAATGACTAAGTAAAGAGCAGATGTCCTGGTAATGTATGTACTGTATGTACAGTGGGGGAAAAAAGTATTTAGTCAGCCACCAATTGTGTAAGTTCTCCCACTTAAAAAGATGAGAGAGGCCTGTAATTTTCATCATAGGTACACGTCAACTATGACAGACAAATTGAGGGGAAAAAATCCAGAAAATCACATTGTAGGATTTTTAATGAATTTATTTGCAAATTATGGTGGAAAATAAGTATTTGGTCACCTACAAACATGCAAGATTTCTGGCTCTCACAGACCTGTAACTTCTTCTTTAAGAGGCTCCTCTGTCCTCCACTCGTTACCTGTATTAATGGCACCTGTTTGAACTTGTTATCAGTATAAAAGACACCTGTCCACAACCTCAAACAGTCACACTCCAAACTCCACTATGGCCAAGACCAAAGAGCTGTCAAAGGACACCAGAAACAAAATTGTAGACCTGCACCAGGCTGGGAAGACTGAATCTGCAATAGGTAAGCAGCTTGGTTTGAAGAAATCAACTGTGGGAGCAATTATTAGGAAATGGAAGACACTGATAATCTCCCTCGATCTGGGGCTCCACGCAAGACCTCACCCCGTGGGGTCAAAATGATCACAAGAACGGTGAGCAAAAATCCCAGAACCACACGGGGGGACCTAGTGAATGACCTGCAGAGAGCTGGGACCAAAGTAACAAAGCCTACCATCAGTAACACACTACGCCGCCAGGGACTCAAATCCTGCAGTGCCAGACGTGTCCCCCTGCTTAAGCCAGTACATGTCCAGGCCCGTCTGAAGTTTGCTAGAGTGCATTTGGATGATCCAGAAGAGGATTGGGAGAATGTCATATGGTCAGATGAAACCAAAATATAACTTTTTGGTAAAAACTCAACTCGTCGTGTTTGGAGGACAAAGAATGCTGAGTTGCATCCAAAGAACACCATACCTACTGTGAAGCATGGGGGTGGAAACATCATGCTTTGGGGCTGTTTTTCTGCAAAGGGACCAGGACGACTGATCCGTGTAAAGGAAAGAATGAATGGGGCCATGTATCGTGAGATTTTGAGTGAAAACCTCCTTCCATCAGCAAGGGCATTGAAGATGAAACGTGGCTGGGACAATGATCCCAAACACACCGCCCGGGCAACGAAGGAGTGGCTTCGTAAGAAGCATTTCAAGGTCCTGGAGTGGCCTAGCCAGTCTCCAGATCTCAACCCCATAGAAAATCTTTGGAGGGAGTTGAAAGTCTGTGTTGCCCAGCGACAGCCCCAAAACATCACTGCTCTAGAGGAGATCTGCATGGAGGAATGGGCCAAAATACCAGCAACAGTGTGTGAAAACCTTGTGAAGACTTACAGAAAACGTTTGACCTGTGTCATCGCCAACAAAGGGTATATAACAAAGTATTGAGAAACTTTTGTTATTGACCAAATACTTATTTTCCACAATAATTTGCAAATAAATTCATAAAAAATCCTACAATGTGATTTTCTGGATTTTTTTTCTCATTTTGTCTGTCATAGTTGACATGTACCTATGATGAAAATTACAGGCCTCTCTCATCTTTTTAAATGGGAGAACTTGTACAATTGGTGGCTGACTAAATACTTTTTTTCCCCACTGTATGTGTGTGTGTGTGTGTGTGTGTAGAGAGAGAACGAGATGCGCTTTGGGTTGTCTGTGCGGTTTGTGGTCATAAAGGGACCCTTGTTAGCAATCCTTTGGCAAGACTGGTCAGCAGTCTCACACTGGGCCAAGTGTTTTCAGAGCAGTGGAAAGAACTGCATTCCCCATGAATACCACTGTCAGTATGGCATTCACAATACAGTGGTTAGACTTCATTACCTAAGATTCATGATCAATGACCGATGATCACTGACGTAGGGAGTTTGTGATGGCTTGTGTAATGTACAAAATGCCAAAATCTTTCTCTCACACAGACACACATACATGCCCACACACACCTACACCACACACACAAATACAATCCTGCTGTCTCAGAGAATAGAAGCCTATTTACCAAAACTATTTATGGGATTAGTTTATCTCGTTACCTAATCAGCACTTAAAATAGGACCAGAGGAATGTGTCATGATTTGAGATTAAAATGGTCATTTACATAGGTGTGCCATGATTACATTTACAGAGTGGAATGAAGAGCTACATTGAAAAGGTGAGAGGATCTGGTCACAGTGATTTCATTGTAATGATTAGGGCTCTCCTGAACCAATCATTAGCGTTAAGGAGCACCAAGCCTGGGGAAAGATGAAGGAAGAGGTGACTGCACCTGGAGCCACTGTTGTCTGTGTTCGTAGAGAGCCGTCCTCAGGGAGGTCCACATCCAGCATGAGGTCGTCATCCTCCAGGTCAGCTGGCTCCAGGTTGTTCAGAATGTCCTGCATGGTGGAAGAGAACGAGCGAGGGAGACAAAAGTTGGTTTCAATCCAAATTCAAATTTGATTCAATTTATGTTATGACAATACTCAAGCTAGTAACCCAACTGTTTTGTTCTGTCAGTTCACAAGAGATCCTCAAAAAAGATTAGACAGAAGGTATTTTAAAAAACACCTCACAATGCTCCCATCTGTAAAGGCATGATTAGTTCACTATTTTCATCTTCTAGTGCAAAAGTAGTGGGTACATTTTTATGCTCACAGTTGTCCTTTTGATTCAGACTCTCACGGACAAACAGGTTGTTATTCAAAACAACAAGAAGCAGAGTCGGAGACAACTAAAGATTTGCAGGCATGAAATTCTCCAAAGAAACATCACTCTTGAATGAGTATGATAATATACCGGCAAGCATGTCTCATTATTAAAGCTAAAATAGTCTGCACTTTGCTTATTGTTGAATTGAAAGCATAACATACCCAAAAGCAAAAAATCCAAGAGTACAAATTATTACTTATAAGTTTGCAAAGCATCAATTCCAAGGCAATTTTGTACGTCAGAAGAAAATTAAAATACATAGCGAGGCCTTTACTTGATGATGTACCCATAAAATGATGGTGGTTGCTGGTATCTAATGGATGTTTTGTTATTAAAGGTAAGGGAACAGTTATCTAAATCAAGCTGGTCTTGAAGCAGGGAACCATGATAGAAAACAGAAAAATAACATCTGATATCTGATCCATACTTGTATCTGCCAGTGCACCCAACTGAACTGTACTCACTCTTTCTCCCACAAACCTGCTCTCCTCTATTCCCTCCCCTGCTCATTTGGTAATCCTATTATCACCTTCTTAACTTCTCTCGCTATTTCCCTTTCTCTGTCCTCTTCCTCTCTTCTCCTCTCCTCGCTCTCTTCCATTCTCCTCACCTCCTCTTCTCCCCCTCTGCTTGCTACCCTGCTCTCTTTTCCACTCTTCCCCTCTCTCTTTCCCCCCCACTCTATCCATCTCTCCTCTAGAGGTCCCTCATGCAGAGCAGGCCTTAGTCACGGCACGTTGCTCCAGAGGAAATGGCATTTCACACTGGCAGGCTGCAGCTTAGATGCCGAGCGGGCCACATAATCTCCCCCAAGGAGGAGAAAAAGACTGGTTGAATGAACCGGGAATCTGGGGTCATATTTCACACAAATCCCACTCCAGCTGACTGCCCTGGCGCTCTGACGTTAGAACCATCAGCCAAACAGAGAGCACTGGGGGGTCCAGCAGAACCACAGTACCACAGCAGGTCCTGTGTTGAAATTAAGCTAGCTCCAGTGGTGGTCCCCTCAGTGGTGCTAAACCTCCTGTTCAGTAGATGGAGACGAATGGGCAACTGATTTCCAGGATTAGAGTGATTGTCCATCTCTCTCGTCATACATATTTAATATAAAGATATTTCATTAATTAAACTTAAACCTTGTTAAAATATTTCATCACATTATTCACATTATGATTTCATAAATTCAGGAAGGATTTTGCTGTGGTTGTGCACAGGGACTGTAACATGCTATGGGAATTCCTGCACCATTCTGTGTCCCTCAGTCAGTTAACCTCACATTCCCCCATCTTCTCCCTACTGCCCTCTCAATCTGCACCATGTGGGGAGATCAATGCAGAATAATAAACCAAAGGGAAAGCCTTGGCCCATTCAACCCTATATTGAATTGAAACTTCAAAACACAACTCTCTGTTCAGATATTAATCTGAGGTTAGCTGAGGCCCAAAGCCCACACAGATTACCTCATATGACCCACTAGTGTGATTAATATATGATGTAGCTTTGCCCCCACAACCCAAACCATGCAGAACTTCAGTCTGCCTTACCCAGAAATGTAATCAATACAAAATGAAACTATAACAAATATAAAATACAACCTTTTGGGTAAATTATTGCTCTATAAGGAATTGTGGGTACAAATAAAAACACACATACAGTGGGGAAAAAAAGTATTTAGTCAGCCACCAATTGTGCAAGTTCTCCCACTTAAAAAGATGAGAGAGGCCTGTAATTTTCATCATAGGTACACGTCAACTATGACAGATAAAATGAGAAAAAAAAATCCAGAAAATCACATTGTAGGATTTATTATGTATTTATTTGCAAATTATGGTGGAAAATAAGTATTT
Source organism: Coregonus lavaretus (assembly GCF_964263955.1). Taxonomy (NCBI): domain Eukaryota; kingdom Metazoa; phylum Chordata; class Actinopteri; order Salmoniformes; family Salmonidae; genus Coregonus; species Coregonus lavaretus. The sequence continues at coordinate 8,259,278 of NC_140023.1, read as the reverse complement.
GGTCACCTACAAACAAGCAAGATTTCTGGCTCTCACAGACCTGTAACTTCTTCTTTCAGAGGCTCCTCTGTCCTCCACTCGTTACCTGTATTAATGGCACCTGTTTGAACTTGTTATCAGTATAAAATACACCTGTCCACAACCTCAAACAGTCACACTCCAAACTTCACAATGGCCAAGACCAAAGAGCTGTCAAAGGACACCAAAAACAAAATTGTAGACCTGCACCAGGCTGGGAAGACTGAATCTGCAATAGGTAAGCAGCTTGGTTTGAAGAAATCAACTGTGGGAGCAATTATTAGGAAATGGAAGACATACAAGACCACTGATAATCTCCCTCGATCTGGGGCTCCACGCAAGATCTCACCCCGTGGGGTCAAAATGATCACAAGAACGGTGAGCAAAAATCCCAGAACCACACGGGGGGACCTAGTGAATGACCTGCAGAGAGCTGGGACCAAAGTAACAAAGCCAACCATCAGTAACACACTACGCCGCCAGGGACTCAAATCCTGCAGTGCGAGACGTGTCCCCCTGCTTAAGCCAGTACATGTCCAGGCCCGTCTGAAGTGCATTTGGATGATCCAGAAGAGGATTGGGAGAATGTCATATGGTCAGATGAAACCAAAATATAACTTTTTGGTAAAAACTCAACTCGTCATGTTTGGAGGACAAAGAATGCTGAGTTGCATCCAAAGAACACCATACCTACTGTGAAGCATGGGGTTGGAAACATCATGCTTTGGGGCTGTTTTTCTGCAAAGGGACCAGGACGACTGATCCGTGTAAAGGAAAGAATGAATGGGGCCATGTATCGTGAGATTTTTAGTGAAACCCTCCTTCCATCAGCAAGGGCATTGAAGATGAAACGTGGCTGGGTCTTTCAGCATGACAATGATCCCAAACACACCGCCCGGGCAACGAAGGAGTGGCTTCGTAAGAAGCATTTCAAGGTCCTGGAGTGGCCTAGCCAGTCTCCAGATCTCAACCCCATAGAAAATCTTTGGAGGGAGTTGAAAGTCTGTGTTGCCCAGCGACAGCCCCAAAACATCACTGCTCTAGAGGAGATCTGCATGGAGGAATGGGCCAAAATACCAGCAACAGTGTGTGAAAACCTTGTGAAGACTTACAGAAAACGTTTGACCTGTGTCATTGCCAACAAAGGGTATATAACAAAGTATTGAGAAACTTTTGTTATTGACCAAATACTTATTTTCCACCATCATATGCCAATAAATTCATTAAAAATCCTACAACGTGATTTTCTGGATTTTTTTTTCTCATTTTGTCTGTCATAGTTGACGTGTACCTATGATGAAAATTACAGGCCTCTCTCATCTTTTTAAGTGGGAGAACTTGCACAATTGGTGGCTGACTAAATACTTTTTTCCCCCACTGTACCTCTAATATATCCTAGTGGGGCTTAAGATCAGTATGAAACAGGAAATGTTCAAATCAATATCTGTCGCAGATTCTCAGACGTAGTCACCAGCCCCTCAGCCTGAGATTTGAATTATCATGGCATTTTCACTAGATGTCCATTCTGTTTCCATAACTCTCAATGGAGGCTTCAGAGGTGCCTGGAGATCAATTGCTGCTCTTTCAGTAGATCCTAAGTCTAATTGAAGGTCATTCCCAGACTAAATGTAACACAGTTGGGCTTACTGCAAAGTGAGATACTGAAGATTTCAAAATGGTTTCTTTCATAAAAGACCAATACAGTATCTCCAAATAAAGTCGGACTAACCTATTTGTGAGTGTGACTCTGCAACGCCTCCACAATGACATTATGTTGACCCTATTCTACACTGAAGTTCTGAGTTGAAAGCACTAAGCTTGTCCTTTAAATATAAAATATGTCCTCTTCCTCTACAATGAAAGCACTTCCTTGTAATCCAATTATTCGACTCATTTACTGCTCTTGAACTAATGCATATCCCCCAAACCCAATTCTCAGGCTATAGCCAACTGCATATGACCATTCTCTGTGGTTCTATAAAGGATGTAATGTGGGGTAATCTAGGCAGCCATTGCTGCAAAGGGCTTATTGACTTTTACAGGGACAATTAGAGGGTCACTGTGAGCACAGAGAGTGTTAGAGAGATTGATGAGAGCAGAACTTCCCTTCCAAAGACAATAGGATGATACTGACTTGGGCAGAAAAGAGAGATTTAAGGAGAGATGGCCCCATAGCACTGATCTAAGGTCAGCTATGCTGCTTTAGGTTGGGATATTTAGGGTTTGGATGGTTAAAGGTGATAGGCAAAGGTTTCCCTTGTACATTTTAAACCTTTGTTTTTTATAACAGCTACATTTGAAAGACCTTCGAAATCATGAGAAAACAAGAAGAACTTTCACATTTTCCATTAGATGCAGCTATTCCAGTCAGGAAATAATCCGGTGCCAGGATCATTTGCCCTCTGACTGCCTACAGTGACCTCGCATTCAGAAACTCGCAGCAGAAATGTTCCAAAAAGCGGATTCGAAGCGGAATCCGCATTGACCACCATAGAGAGTCAACGTTTTAATTCCGCTTTGCCCAGCGGAGTGGAACTGATGGTCATATGGGCGGCAGAAGTGGTGGAAAATAGATCACTGCTCTATTTTGTCTGCTTCTGGTGACATGTTCACCAGAATGTGTTGGAGGGGCAATGGTCGGTGTAGATCGGTTTAAATTCATCCAGATTTCAAATGGGAAAAAGGGGGGACATTATATGCACGCTTTCATTTGCGGAAGCAGAAGTGGATTCTGACGCTAGTGTGTGAATACGGGATGAGAGCGGCGGCGGTCGGTCGGATTTATGCTAAATGACAAGACACTGTTGTCCATCTAGCTGACTATAATAAATTACTTGAAACGACACTACTGTGTACAGTGTTTTGTATTTATGGACAGTGTTAAAGTGGTGCGAGTATTTGGTGTGTGTGTGTGTGTTCTGATACGGTGTCTCTTTGTACTTGGCATGAGGGAATTGGGCCTTTCATAATTACTTCCTACATCTCTCCATCTTCTTTCCATTTTCATCCTCCTGTCATCTCCCGCTGATGCCGACAGAGCTACGGGGATGAGTGAGTGACGGATTCATCTTCCACTCTTTTCATTACCCTCTGTCTTCATTATACCTCCTTCAACCAGGTTCCTGCATGCCTTACCTTACCTTGCCTGCTTTTAATCAACTTCATAATCATGGGCCCCGTGTAGCTCAGTTGGTAGAGCATGGCGCTTTCAACGCCAGGGTTGTGGGTTCGATTCCCACGGGGGGCCAGTATGAAAAAAAAATAATAATGTATGCACTCACTAACTGTAAGTCGCTCTGGATAAAAGCGTCTGCTAAATGACTAAAATGTAAATGTAAATAATCAATTTGACAAACCCAAAAGCAGCAAGGTAAAAGTAAGCCTGGTTTACATCTAACAGGCGACATAAGGAGAGACGAGAGGAGGCAATTTTATGTTGTGGAACAAAATGACAGTCTAAATTGAGTTTATATGGAGACCTTTGACTATCACATTTACTGGCGTTACTAACAGTTACCACTGTGGTCAGCAACCAATAGGAGAATATGATGACTACATTGAGCCCACTAATCATAGGGCTGACGCAGATCACCGTCATCATCGTCAATTGCTACTTTCAAAAAACAGTAGTGACCACTATCAAATGTGTTTCTACATGCTCTGGCTGACGACACATTGGTTCAGTATAGCAGCTTTAAATGCATGCAGGTGTATGTCATATAGTAAGAGGGAAGACAGAAGGCAAGAGAGAGAAATAAGAAATACATTAAATATCAGACAAGACAGTGTAGGGACATGTTGGCAGTTTATGCATGGAAAACAAAGCAGCCTAGGTATTAGCCAACTAATGTGACAACCGTCTGCTTGCTGAGTGTATGTACTATAACAGCAGTGTACTGCAGAGAGAAAGGCTTAAGCACCTAGCTCAATTATCTGCTAATGAATTAGGCTGTCACCACCCAGCGCTACAAAGCCTAATATTAAACCCAAATAAATAAAGCAGTAAAGCAGCAGCTCTGCGGCTTTGAAGTCAGAGAGGAGGCGAGGATTAGAGGCAGAGAGCCGTCAGGAGTTTGCTCTGCTACTGAGAGGATATGTCTCACATGAGACAAGCCGAGTTCAAATAAAAATACAGAAAATACTAGGTACCTGCAGGAATAAGGAATAAACAGCCTGAGAGAGGAGAGGAAGGGAAGGGAAGGGAAGGGAAGGGAAGGGAAGGGAAGGGAAGGGAAGGGAAGGGAAGGGAAGGGAAGGGAAGGGAAGGGAAGGGAAGGGAAGGGAAGGGAAGGGAAGGGAAGGGAAGGGAAGGGAAGGGAAGGGAAGGGAAGGGAAGAAGGGCTTCAGATTGTGTATTCCAATGTCTATCAGTTACAGCATTGAGGAAAATAGCCATTTTCAGGTACATTAGAATGACAGACAACCACTCTACAATATGTCTTCCACTGCCTATTTTATGTAAATGGCAGGCTACAGAAGAGTTCAGACACTTTCTTATGATTTCATTTGGTTTTGAAAAACTTACCACACCAGCAATAAGACCTCCTCAGGTTCATTGGACAGTATGAGGGGACGCAGAAAACCTGAACAAAGGCTCCAAAAACACCCAAATACGTCATTTTAGAAACAGCAAAGCTCCCAGTATAGTGATGCAGGTCTTTAGATGTTGTACATATGAAACCATGTCATTCCGAACTTTATCCGGAATGTTATATTTCATTTTGTTGGACTCAAGCGCTACTTTTCCATGCATATGCATGCGCTTACATTCTTGTTCCCACTGTGATGATAGTGATGGTTTCTATAGCAACCAAATCGAGCAAAATAAATATTAGCTGTTGTCATATTATTATAGCCCATTTAGGACATCAAATATCTTTGCCATTATCCACAAAACAGACAAGTGTCAACAACCTGCAGGATGTGCACGGAAAAGTATCGCTCGAGTTCAACAAAATATCATGCCATTTACATCTAAAATAGAGATGAATAGAATGCTATTATAATGAATTAAAAACCTCTAATATAAGGGTAGGAGGACTTCTAATTAGGAAGCTGGCTGTCTACTACTCAACAGTAGGCTAAAGGAAATCATCCAGTGAAAAACATGGAAACCAGGTGATGTATTTCTCTTACCACAACCACACACACACACTTTTATGTCCTATTTAAGGTCATACTGCCATCAGGTGGAGTCACAGAGGTATTACAACAAAGCTGATTTGTTTTGTCTGGGGAAGAACAGAGTATCTGACTGGGTTCTCATTAGTGTTATGAAGCTCTTTTACAACACAGGATCATAAGACGTTTGTCTGGTTACTCCAACACCAGACGACAGATCATCACAGCTGTCTGTTGCCTCTGTTAAGAGACTTTTCTGTCTACGGTTCGATCCCCGGGACCACCCATACACAAAAATGTATGCACGCATGACTAAGTCGCTTTGGATAAAAGCGTCTGCTAAATGGCATATTATTATTATTACACTGAGGTACAAAACATTAGGAACACCTTCCTACTATTGAGTTGCACCCCCTTTCACCCTCTGAATGGCACACATACACAATCCATGTCTCAATTGTCTAAAGGGGGTGCAACTTCTCTTCATCTACACTGATTGAAGGGGGTTTAACAAGTGACATCAATAAGGTATCATAGCTTTCACCTGGATTCACCTGGTCAGTCTATGTCATGGAAAGAGCAGGTGTTCCTAATGATTTGTCCACTAAGTGTAGACATTAGTTCAGGACAGGGAACCAGGCCCTCTGGAATACCCAGGAATTATCCAGCATATCTTACTTGTTTCTTCTGGTCTATGTGCCATACTGGTATATTAATATATTCCAACATAGTACAATTATAGAAAAAAAGTTATTCATTCTATTTAATGAGCCAATTCTCTCTATCATCTAATATACCAGATACACCTCAAAGTTAGACTTCTGTTAAAGTCAATCAGTCTGCAGACGACTCTCTCTTTCCCACTCCAGTCATACTTATCTCCTCTGTCTCCCTCTGTCATACCTTAATCTGAACTATTACTCTGGAATTGACTTAATGATACACATTGAACGTGTTGAATGTTGTTGTGTTTCTACTCCGGGGTCTCCAACCTTCTCTAGCATGAGAGCTACTTTTTACAAATTAAACATGTCAGAGCGACAAAAAAATGTATAGCTTTCAAATAGGCACATTCTTCTCTTCTCCTCTCCCCTGCAACTCTTCCCTAGGTCCTTATTGTACAAGAGAAAGTAGTGCAGTATGTTTTCTGTCAATATGTGGTCCTCTGCACTCAATTGTTTTTTTGTTTTTTTTAGTCATTTAGCAGACGCTCTTATCCAGAGTGACTTACAGTTAGTGAGTGCATACATTCTTTTTTTTCTTTTTTTCATACTGGCCCCCCGTGGGAATCGAACTCACAACACTGGCGTTGCAAACGCCATGCTCTACCAACTGAGCTATATCCCTGCCGGCCATTCCCGACTGTAAGTCGCTTTGGATAAAAGCCTCTGCTAAATGGATTATTATTATTTTTAATATACATCATAAAATAATGGTTAAAAAACAACTCTAAGGGGGGCCCTATAAAAATCTGTGATTCTGTTTTATATTTTCCAAAATTATGTTAAAGTTGTATTTTTCACTCTTAAAATTGGAATTCAAATCAAATTTTATGTCACAAGCGCCGAATACAACAGGTGTAGACCTTACCCTGAAATGCTTATTTACAAGCCCTTAACCAATGCAGTTAAGAAAAATGAAAGTTAAGAAAATATTTACTAAAGAAACTAAAGTAAAAAATAAATAAAAGAGCAACAATAAAATAACAATGAGGCTATATACAGGGGGTACCGGCACCGAGTCAATGAGCAGGGGGTACAGGTTAGTCGAGGTAATTGAGGTAATACGTACATGTAGGTAGGGGAAAAGTGACTATGCATAGATAATAAACAGTGAGTAGCAGCAGCTCAAAAAAGGGGGCAATGCAAATAGTCCGGGTAGCCATTTGATTAACTGTTCAGCAGTCTTATGGCTTGGGGGTAGAAGCTGTTAAGGATCCTTTTGGACCTAGACTTGGCGCTCCGGTACCGCTTGCCGTGCGGTAGCAGAGAGAACAGTCTATGACTAGGGTGGCTGGAGTCTGGCAATTTCCAGGGCCTTCCTCTGACACCGCCTGGTATAGGGGACCTGGATGGCAGGAAGCTTGGGCCCAGTGATGTACTGGGCCGTACGCACTACCCTCTGTGGCGCCTTGTGGTCGGAGGCCGAGCAGTTGCTATACCAGGCGGTGATGCAACCAGTCAGGATGATCTCGATGATTCAGCTGTATAACTTTTTGAGGATCTGAGGACCCATTCCAAATCTTTTCAGCCTCCTGAGGAGGGGGAATAGGCATTGTCGTGCCCTCTTCACGACTGTCTTGGTGCGTTTGGACCATGATAGTTTGTTGGAGATGTGGACACCAAGGAACTTGAAGCTCTCAACCTGCTCCACTACAGCCCCGTCGATGAGAATGGGGGCGTGCTCGGCCCTCCTTTTTCTGTAGTCCACGATCATCTCAGATGTGTTGTTGCCTACCCTCACCACCTGGGGGGGGGGGGGGGGGCGCATCAGGAAGTCCAGGTTCTAGTTGCAGAGGGAGGTGTTTAGTCCCAGGGTCCTTAGCTTAGTGATGAGATTTGAGGGGACTATGGTGTTGAACGCTGAGCTGTAGTCAATTAACAGCATTCTCACGTAGGAGTTCCTTTTGTCCAGGTGGGAAAGGGCAGTGTGGAATGCATAGAGAAACAACAAAATTGGATGTTCTGAGTCCATGTCAATGCTTAAATCACATTAGAATACCATTTTGGGGGGGGACTGGAAGAAAACTAACACATTTAGATTTTTTAGTGCAATTCCCCTTTAATTGTGCATCTGGCCCTTTAATTGCAAATTTAGTGAGTGAGGAATGTGCCATTTAAAGTGCTGGTCTAGCGTTGGTTCTGTACTCATTTATTTGCAGTTAACATTTAATTGAGAAGGTTTTGGGGAAAGTATTTCTGTCAACCCACAAGACGGTTATCACATGAACTGGCTGGCTACACACTGGCTGGCTACTCCCGAGTGGCGCAGTGGTCTAAGGCACTGCATCGCAGTGCTAGCTGTGCCACTAGAGATCCTGGTTCGAATCCAGGCTCTGCTGTAGCCGGCCGCAACCGGGAGACCAATGGGGCGGCGCACAATTGGCCCAGCGTCGTCCAGGGTAGGGGAGGGAATGGCCAGCAGGGAGGTAGCTCAGTTGGTAGAGCATGGCGTTTGCAACGCCAGGGTTGTGGGTTCGATTCCCATGGGGGGCCAGTATGAAAAAGAAAAGAAAAAAGAATAATGTATGCACTAACTGTAAGTCGCTCTGGATAAGAGCGTCTGCTAAATGACGTAAAATGTAAAAATGTAAAAAAAAACACAGAGTGACAAACAAACGCATGCACCACACAGACACAGGGGCAACATTGCTGGAAATTAATTGGCAGATATTGTTTTAGGTTTGGCTTTCTAAGCCAATAGTGGCTAACTAGGGGTGGGATAATGTCAATGTTGCGTTGATTAGATAGTAGCTGGGAGCTTGTGGTGCCAGATACAGTTGAAGTCGGAAGTTTACATGCACTTAGGTTGGAGTTATTAAAACTCGTTTTTCAACCACTCCACAAATTTCTTGTTAACAAACTATTGTTTTGGCAAGTCGGTTAGAACATCTACATTGTGCATGACACAAGTAATTTTTCCAACAATTGTTAACAGACAGATTATTTCACTTATAATTCACTGTATCACAATTCCAGTGGGTCAGAAGTTTACATACACTAAGTTGACTGTGCCTTTAAACAGCTTGGAAAATTCCAGAAAATGATGTAATGGCTTTAGAAGCTTCTGATAGGCTAATTGACATCATTTGAGTCAATTGGAGGTGTCCATGTGGATGTATTTCAAGGCCTACCTTAAAAACTCAGTGCCTCTCTGCTTGACATCATGGGAAAATCTAAAGAAATCAGCCAAGACCTCAGAAAAACAATTGTAGACCTCCACAAGTGTGGTTCATCCTTGGGAGCAATTTCCAAATGCCTGAAGGTACCATGTTCATCTGTACAAACAATAGTACGCAAGTATAAACACCATGGGACCACGCAGCCGTCATACCGCTCAGGAAGGAGACGCGTTCTGTCTCCTAGAGATGAACGTACTTTGGTGCGAAAAGTGCAAATCAATCCCAGAACAACAGCAAAGGACCTTGTGAAGATGCTGGAGGAAACAGGTACAAAAGTATCTATATCCACAGTAAAATAAGTCCTATATCGACATAACCTGAAAGGCCACTCAGCAAGGAAGAAGCCACTGCTCCAAAACCGCCATAAAAAAGTCAGACTACGGTTTGCAACTGCACATGGGGACAAAGATCGTACTTTTGGGGGGAATGTCCTCTGGTCTGATGAAACAAAAATAGAACTGTTTGGCCATAATGACCATCGTTACGTTTGGAGGAAAAAGGGGGACGCTTGCAAGCCGAAGAACACCATCCCAACCGTGAAGCACGGGGGTGGCAGCATCATGCTCTGGGGGTGCTTTGCTGCAGGAGGGTCTGGTGTACTTCACAAAATAGATGGCATCATGAGGAAGGACAATTATGTGGATATATTGAAGCAACATCTCAAGACATCAGTCAGAAAGTTAAAGCTTGGTCGCAAATGGGTCTTCCAAATGGACAATGACCCCAAGCATACTTCCAAAGTTGTGGCAAAATGGACAACAAAGTCAAGGTATTGGAGTGGCCATCACAAAGCCCTGACCTCAATCCTATAGAACATTTGTGGGTAGAACTGAAAAAGTGTGTGTGAGCAAGGAGGCCTACAAACCTGACTCAGTTACACCAGCTCTGTCAGGAGGAATGGGCCAAAATTCACCCAACTTATTTTGGGAAGCTTGTGGAAGGCTACCCGACACGTTTGACCCAAGTTAAACAATTTAAAAGGCAATGCTACCAAATACTAATTGAGTGTATGTAAACTTCTGACCCACTGGGAATGTGATGAAAGAAATAAAAGCTGAAATAAATCCTTCTCTCTACTATTATTCTGACATTTCACATTCTTAATATAAAGTGGTGATCCTAACTGACCTAAAACAGGGAATTGTTACTAGGATTAAATGTCAGGAATTGTGAAAAACTGAGTTTAAATGTATTTGGCTAAGGTGTGTGTCGTCTCCTGAGTGGCGCAGTGGTCTAAGGCACTCCATCGCAGTGCTAACTGTGCCACTAGAGATCCTGGTTCGAATCCAGGCTCTGTCGCAGCCGGCCGCGACCGGGAGACTCATGGGCGGCGCACAATTGGCCCAGCGTCGTCCAGGGTAGGGGAGGGAATGGCCGGCAGGGATGTAGCTCAGTTGATAGAGCATGGCGTTTGCAACGCCAGGGTTGTGGGTTCGATTCCCACGGGGGGCCAGTATACAAAAATAAATATATGTATTCACTAACTGTAAGTCGCTCTGGATAAGAGCGTCTGCTAAATGACTAAAATGTAAATGTAAAAATGTGTGTAAACTTCTGACTTCAACTGTACTTGAGAGATTTGTTTATGACAGTTTGCGGTGGAACACGTGAAAAATGTATGTACTTTCAGAAATGTTTGGCAAGCTGCTCATAGGTGGTCTGAGAGCTACTGGTAGCTGGAGATCGACCTCTTGGAGACCCCTGTTCTACTCCAATCTACACTTCTTTATTGGTGTAACAAATGGCCTTGGCCACAAGGTGGCGGCCTACATACATGCTTTACTTTGCTGTGTTTGCTCTGAATCACATGTTCCAAACAAATGCAGCACATCTCAAGGGTGCTTTGACCTAATAGGCCAAACAATTAGGACACAGTATGTTAGATGGACCCTTTACTAGGCTTACCAGACACATGAATGTCATTGTATCAGTACAATGATTTATGGCTCAGTTCGATTGTGGGTTCGATTCCCGAAGCCACCCACATGTAAAATGTATGCATGCATGACTATAAGGCGCTTTGGATAAAAGCGTCTGCTAAATATTATTATTATATTAGAGTCACTCACACCCACTCAGAACAGTTGGCATCCCCAGACAGCTCTCTCCCCAATACACACTGTCTCCGTCTCAGTCTATGCACTACTGTTCGGTCAACAGTTCTGTGTCTTCATGTAATGGTAAACCCCAGAGGAAGGGAAGAAAAGACTAAGCTGATTAACTCGTTCAAATCCCCGTCATTAAGCTCGTTAAACATTCCAGAGCCAATGGCACTGGAACACTGAGAGGAAAACAGAAAAAACTGTCCGATTATCTCCAGGAGATCATATGATCATATGTGGCTTGTAAGGAGCTATGCAGACATTCCAGAATCTGGGAACCCCGTGGGAGTGAGACCTTGGTTGGGAGTGGGTGGCTGGCAGCTTTGGCATTCACCCTCCCTTTCTACCCTGAGTCTTTGTTCTCCTAATCCCTAATTAAGGATCTAATTTAACTGAATCTTTAGCAGCGGGATCAATTAATAGAATGAAGCAGGTAGCTCCTGCTGGGAGGACTGACACAATAGGGTCAAAGGTACACACTGTCTCAGGCCTCTGGTGAAAACCAACACTAGTCAATCTGATGAAATAACTTTGTACTGTACTGTGCGTCATACAGAAATGACAGTATGTCATTACTAGTCAGTGATACTATATCAAGTGTATGCTAAGCGGAAGACAAGGCAATTGCGGACAATAAAACCCTCCAACAATATTGTCAGTTTTTCTAAACAATGACTCTCTCTATGTTCTGACTGTATCTGACCAGCCAAGTAAATATGGGTGTTTCCGTATGAATTTGTTACCCTGGGGCAAACCAAGCGTTGACTCACCATGCTGTTGAGGCGGTCTGAGTCATCATAGCTCTCACAAGGGTGCGTCCTGGGTCCGAGGGGCTCCAGATCCTCCTCGTCCCACATGTAGGTGCCCCCCGAGCTGTTGGAGGGGGACAGCTCCTGAGACGAGCCCTGAAGGAAGTCTCCTCTCTCTGGGGGCAGGATGCCAAGGGCTGTCCTCACCCCCACTTCCTCCTTCCGCCCTGCACAGGGGACACACACAGGCCAAACATTTCATACTGTACATTTTACTCACTATCAGAAATGACGGAACTGAAGCACTGTTATCAAAGCTCTAGAGCGGTTAATTGTGGCAACTAGTAGTAACAAATCACAACAGCAGAAGATGATTTTAGCAGGTGTTTTTTATTTTAATGTTACCTGAGAGGCCCATCCCATCCCAGTCCATGGTCTCATTCAGGAAGCTCCGCAGGCGGGTCTGAGTGGCAATACTACCTCTCGTCCTGTTGTCTGGGACATCCCCGTCAGCCAGGTTATCAAAGTCATCCAAGAACTCCTCGCTGGTGTCTCCTCGAGAGAGAGATGAGGCTGAGGAGAGAGACATGTCCTCTAGCCCCTCCCCTGTCCCCCTGAGCTGCCCCCCTGAGGTCCTGTCACTGTCACTGAGGGGATCTGGGGTGAGGGTGAGGGGGGGCGACTCTGCCCTATCCCCTTCCCCCACCCCTCCAGCCCTGACCTCCCCCTTCACCCTCCCTGTAAACAGGGGTTTCTGCTGCTTGACCTGCCCAGGCCGCGTCAGTCTATAGCCCAGAGCAGAGGGCTTGTTCAGAACACAGTTCGGGAGAAGAGGCTTTTTCAGGCCACTAGGGGTTGTGGAGGGGGAGCAGGCTGAAGAGAGGCTCCTAGGATACTGAAGCCCCCCCAGACTTGTCCCCAGGCTGAGGCCCATCCCCAGGCCCAGCCTCCCATTCGACAGCTGGTGGGGTTTGATGTGGTTGGTCCTGGGTGGTTGTAGCTGGGTGTTGGCCAGAGGCTTGGCCAGCTCCACTGCCCGGTTAAAGGAGAAGGAGCGTGCCATGGGCAAGTTGGTCGGGGATGGGATCTGCTTGAAGTGGGTGAAACTCTGCGAGCGCACCATGTTGTCCAGAGTGAGGGACTTGAGGCTGTCACTTGACTGGGACAGGCTATCTCTCGAGCTGCTGCGCGGGGAGCTGGAGCTGGCCCGCAGCCTCACCAGCCCAGAGACTGACCGTCCTGAACAATCAGTAGCTCCATTCTGGCCTAGTTTGGAGCCTCCACTGAGGGAGGTGCTCTGCCCCTGTCTGGGCCCTGCCTTGGGGCTGTTTTTTTCTGGTTGGCGGGGGATGGCCCTGGGGCTGGAAGTAGAGGACACAGACGAACCAGACCTCCTGACCTGCTTAGGGGTGGATGCGGAGGGTTTCTTGATCTCCTTCCCCCATGTGGAGTGCTGAGTCTTGGGCTTGTCCCCTCCCTCCTTTGGGCATGCATCACCTTCAGGGCTAGTGGGGGTGGTCGGAGTACTACCACCGTCTTTCCTCCATTTTAGAGAGAAGGAGGAGGCGCGGACCACCCCATTGGGTCTTGCTGGGGGGGTGGTCTTGCCGTCTTGGGGTGGAGGGGTGGGCTGGGTGGTTCCATTGGGCAGGGGGCTGGCGGGGCGGACACCGAACTTAGGCAGTCTGGACACCATGGCAGGCTTGATGGGAGCCTTCTCTTCCATCAGCTGCCAGCACAGTCATAGAGGTGCACAGTAGACAGTATCACACAGGGCTGCTGAGAGAGAGAGAGGGGGAGAGAAGGAGAGCGAGGGGGAGATAGGGAGAGAGAGGGGAGAGATGGGGAGAGGAGCGAGGGGGAGAGGGAGAAGGTGAGAGCTAAAAATGACATACTTTCATGTATGCGTGTGAAAAAAATTTTTTTAGCAATGTCTTACAACAACAGTCTGATACATCTATAAATCTAAAGATTATCAAGGCCTAAACATGTTTGCTAGCATTACTTTCAAAAGCCTCTGCGTGTTGCCAAATCATTCCTGCAAAAGAATAACATCTCCAAAAGTTTCCAGTTTAATGAAGATTTCATTAAATTAATGGATGAAAGATAGTATACTGAACAAAAATATAAACGCAACATGTAACAATTTCAAAGATTTTACTGAGTTACAGTTCATATAAGGCCCTAATCTATGGATTTCACATAACTGGGCAGGGGCACAGACATGGGTGGGCCTGGGTGGGCATAGGCCTACCCACTGGGGAGCCAGGCCCAGCCAATCAGAATGAGTTTTTCCCCACAAAAGGGCTTTCTTACAGAGAAATACTCCTCAGCATCCCCCCTCAGACGATCCCGCAGGTGAAGAAGCCGGATGTGGAGGTCTTGGGCTTGAGTTGTGAGGCCTGTTGGATGTACTGCCAAATTCTCTAAAACGACGTTGGAGGCAGATTATGGTAGAGAAATTAACATTATATTCTCCGGCAACAGCTCTGGTGGACATTCCTGAAGTCAGCATGCCAATTGTACGCTCCCTCAAAACTTGAGACATCTGTGGCATTATGTTATGTGACTGCACATTTTAGAGTGGCCTTTTATTGTCCCCAGCACAAGGTGTACCTGTGTAATGATCATGCTGTTTAATCAGCTTCTTGATATGCCACACTTGTCTGGTGGATGGATTATATTGGTAAAGGAGAAATGCTCACTACCAGGGATATAAACAAATTTGTGCACAACATTTTGGAGAAATAAGCTATTTGTGCGTATGGAAAATTTTGGGGATTTTTTATTTCAGCTCATGAAACATGGGACCAACCCTTTACATGTTGCGTTTATATTTTTGTTCAGTATGTTGTAGCAGTGAGACAGACAATGACATGATGTCATGATTCCTAGATTAGTAATAATTAAATTGGGTCAATGACTAGACAGGATACCGGCATTGACACAAGGATTCCGGCCCTACAGCGTTCTGTGTCGAGCATGGCAGTCTGGCACAAGATCAACGCTAACACATTGTTCTTTTTTTCTATGCAAAGATATGCAAGTTGAAAAGAGTAGACATTCTGGAGTCAATCCCTGATAGACTAAATTATTGGCAGACTAAATAGCCTTGGTTTCTCAAATGACTGCCTCGCCTGGTTCACCAACTACTTCTCAGATAGAGTTCAGTGTGTCAAATCGGAGGGCCTGTTGTCTGGACCTATGGCAGTCTCTATGGGGGTGCCACAGGGTTCAATTTTCGGGCCGACTCTATTCTCTGTGTATATCAATGATGTCGCTCTTGCTGCTGGTGACGCTCGGATCCACCTCTATGCGGACGACACCATTTTGTATACATCTGGCCCTTCATTGGACACTGTGTTAACAAACCTCCAAATGAGCTTCAATGCCATACAACACTCCTTCCGTAGCCTCCAACTGCTCTTAAACACTAGTAAAACTAAATGCATGCTCTTCAACCGAACGCTGCTTGCACCCGCCCACCTGACTAGAATCACTACTCTCGACGGATCTGACCTAGAGTATGTGGACAACTACAAATACCTAGGTGTCTGGTTAGACTGTAAACTCTCCTTCCAGACTCACATTAAGCATCTCCAATCCAAAGTTAAATCTAGAATTGGCTTCCTATTTCGCAACAAAGCCTCCTTCACTCATGCTGCCAAACATGCCCTCGTAAAACTGTCTATCCTACCGATCCTTGATTTCGCCGATGTCATTTACAAAATAGCCTCCAACACTCTACTCAGCAAATTGGATGTAGTCTATCACAGTGCCATCCGTTTTGTCACCAAAGCCCCATATACTACCCACCATTGTGACCTGTACGCTCTTGTTGGCTGGCCCTCACTACATATTCGTCGCCAAACCCACTGGCTCCAGGTCATCTATAAATCACTGTTAGGCAAATCCCTGTCTTATCTTAGCTCACTGGTCACCATAGCAACACCCACACGTAGTCTGCGCTCCAGCAGGTATATCTCACTGGTCATCCCCAAAGCCAACACCTCCTTTGGCTGCCATTCCTTCCAGTTCTCTGCTGCCAATGACTGGAACGAACTGCAAAAATCTCTGAAGCAGGAGACTCTTATCTCCCTCACTAACTTTAAGCGTCAGTTGTCAGAGCAGCTTACCGATCACTGCACCTGTACACAGCCATTCTGAAATTAGCCCATCCAACTACCTCATCCCTATATTGTTATTTATTTTGCTAATTTGCACCCCAGTATCTCTATTTGCACATCATCTTTTGCACATCTATCATTCCAGTGTTAATTACGAAATTGTAACTATTTTTGCACTATGGCCTATTTATTTATTGCCTTACCTCCATAACTTACTACATTCGCACACACTGCATATATATTTTCTGTTGTATTTTTGACTTTATGTTTCGTTTACCCCATATGTAACTCTGTGTTGTTGTTTTTATCGCACTGCTTTGCTTTATCTTGGCCAGGTTGCAGTTGTAAATGAGAACTTGTTCTCAACTGGCTTACCTGGTTAAATAAAGGTTAAATAAAAAAAATTAAAATAAAATAGACAGAATCCTTTGTTGGACTGTCCAGTACTAGAAACAACCGTCTGTTATTTCACTTCATGAATATCAGTCTTTTCCTCTTAATCTACAGCGCTAGATTTGTAAACCACAGACAATGAAGAATGAACTTTGACAGATGTCTGGTGGACTTTCCCCATTGTCTTCTGTATTCATTACCACTTTAGATATGTTTAGATGGGACCTCTGGGTTTCCCCCAGTTTAACAAAGCTGACAGATGAGTCACAGCTACCTTATCATAAAAACACCATAGGCTTTTTGATATCACAGAACAGTAGGGCATAATAGTGAATCATATATTCCTAGTTAAATAAATAAATATTTGGTTCAAAAGGAGGGGGAAGTTTTACGTTTACATTTACGTCATTTAGCAGACGCTCTTATCCAGAGCGACTTACAGTTAGTGCATACATTTTCATACTGGCCCCTCGTGAGAAACAAACCCACAACCCTGGCATTGCAAGAGCCATGCTCTACCAACTGAGCTACAGGGGACCAGTATAGCTTATAGGTATAGCTTCCTTTTCTTGCAGTACCTGGTAAAGAACCTTCATCTTCCTTATCCAACGGTTCCCCATTCCCAGACCCATTACTACTAATCTGGATCAGCTCCAGAACAGAGGCTGCATTGAGTCAGCACACACACACACACACACACACACACACACACATCACTAGCACATTAGAGGCTGCTGCTGCCTATTGGAATCACTGGCCACTTTAATAATGTTTACATATCTTGCACTACTCATCTCATATGTATATACTGCATTCTGTTCTATAATATTCTACTGTATCTTAGTCCATGCCGCTCTGTCATTGCTTGTCCATATATGTATATATTCTTAAATTCCATTCCTTACTAGATTTGTGTGTATTGGGTATATGTTGTGAAATCGTTAGATATTAGTTGTTAGATATTACTGCACTGTCGGAGCTAGAAGCACAAGCATTTCGCTACACCCGCAAAAACATCTGCTAAACACGTGTATGTGACCAATAAAATGTGCTTTGATTTGATTTGACACACACACAGAGGCACAAAGCAGGTCACTTCATAATGACAATGATAAGGGCTGTTCTTAATTCCTTGCTGCTGCTGATATATGTGCCGGTCCCCTTAAGAAGGTCAGAAGATTGTGGAGGAGGGGAATTTGCATGTCCGGCTTATCTGACACTGGGATATTGTGACAAGTATGGTCTATTTCCTTCATGAGCACGGATAAACTGCTACACTGCGTTGCTCGTCCAAGGGCCATGCACACTGGCACCATTGTTTTTTCATTGTCCATCATCAGAGAAATCCCTCAAAAGGGTAAATTCCAGATAGTTATGTGAACTATAGTGGCTCAAGAGGAAACTCCAGGGAAGTTTTAGTTGGTCAATTTCAGAACATAATGGGGTAAAGAGGAAATGTGTTAATAGAAGGAAATAGAATGTTGAAGTGATGTGTAACTGCCATTCCCAACCCCACAGTGCAGCCATGTGAGATGCTGACATCAGAACCTGAGGGTAAGGTGCCAAGAGGGCTGGCCAAGTACAGGACAGGATCCCAAGTAGGACACTGAGGCTGGGACTCAGGCTTAAGCCATTGGTGAGTTTAGGCCTAACTCCATTCTCTTTCAGTTATAGCCATTCAATTCAAATAATTCATGCAGCCTGGGTGTTCTGGGAAGTCTTTGTTCTGACTCCAGTGAGAAGCCTGTCAAATTTGCTGTCAAAAGAGACACCATTGTATAAACCTGTAATAACTGGCAGTTAACTTCAAACATACATCATTCTAGATGACTAATATGAGTTTCCATAGTATTCATACACAACCACAGAATACAGGGTGCTAGTTAACCTAATACATACAGATACCTACTGCTCTATTGGTAAAGGGATATTCCACGGTAACAGAGGGACACAGACTCCAATTTGTCACTTTCAAATGTATGTCAAACAAAAAACAATAATTGCAAAATTAAACAAACCATGCAACTATGCACAAGGACTACTTATAACAATTTCCAACGACATTTTTACAAAAATAAATGTACTTGAAGAACAGTGCAGATGCAAAGTTTGGTAACAGAATGACGACAGAAACAGCACAAACTGTCATTCAGTTAACAAACTTTGCAACTGCACTGTTCTTCAAGTAAATGTGATTTTGTTGACATTTGTTAAAGTAGTCCTTGTGCATAGAGCTGTATGGCATAGAGTTGTATGGCTTGTTTAAAGGCCCAGTGCAGTCAAAAACGTGATTTTCCTGTGTTTTATATATATTTCCACACTATGAGGTTGGAATAATACTGTGAAATTGTGAAAATTATGATAATGCCCTTTTAGTGTACGAGCTGTTTGAAAAGACCACCTGAAATGTCTGCCTGCTTTGGTGGGATGGAGTGGAATAGCCCTCAACCAGGGATGAGCAACTGCTTTTGGCAAGTTAGTCTAGCAGCCAGCTATCTACACTTGTAGTAATTATGGTCAAATCACCAACAGGGGGGCCCTCATTGATTTTGTTAGTTACTCTCACTCAGAAATCATATTAAAAACTGCAAATGTTTCTCTCTATCCCATGGCAAAATTAGCAGAATTGCATGAAATGTGTTATAAAATTCAAAAATCTTTTCTTCGCCTCGTCAAAAGGTTTAGAATCGCAGCAAACTTGCTTCATAACTGCAAAATGTTTTCTACGCCCCATGGCAAAATGTGTACAATTGCAGGAAATTTTCCTCTCCGCTGTCATGAAGGGGGCCGCTAACAATTTGGGTCAAAAGGTGGAGGGCCAACAAAAATTTGCTTAAAGCCCCCAAAAGGCTAGGGCCGGCTCTGACTGCATTTGTGGGTACGGATGTAGGTACGCAGACATGCTAGTCACTGCGGCCCGCCATGATGAGTTCAGATTTTTCGTGGCCCCCAACCCTATCAAAGTTGCCCATCCCTGCCCTATGCCATTGATGTGCCACTTCCTATACTTGCAGAATAAATCCTTGTGTTTTGGACCAAAACCTACAGAAGTGTACATAAACTAAAGGATGACATTGGGCCATTAATCCACAAAGCTGGTGTGTGTGTGTGTGTTTGTGTGTCTGGGAACACTGCACATTGACCCACATTCCCACACGCACACACTGTGCCATCACCAGCCCAAACTGACACTGCAATGTAATAGAGAATAGAGTTGCTGCCAGCCTCACTAATCTGCCTCGCTCGCACACACACACACACTCCTATAAATCAGGTCAGCCACTGGAGACAACACAGCCAAAGCCTCTTTGCCCAGGGAGGGGGTAGGGCAGGGTTGTGGGGGAGGAGGGGTATATATGGGGTTTCTCACTGATGCACCGCTGTCATAGTTCTACAAGCTCACCCAGGTTCCATTCACATCCAGAGTGACACACGACCACACCCTGACGCAGCTTCAGCTGGCCAGCAAGACTGCCTGATATGTGCGTACTTATCCTGTAACATCGCCAGAACATACTATATCTTAAATAACTTTATTTCAAGAATATTCACACCAATAATTGAATTACCAAAACAGAATCACTAGACCAGTAAATGTAAAATACACATTTTCTCTGCTCTGTAATGTACGATATACACCCACTCACATGGACAAAAATGCCAACAACTGCTGCTGTACTGAAGGCATTAACTCACAGCTTAATATGTGGCCTGCATTAAGACCAGTACAAACATGTTAGCACAGCCTCATTAAACAGAAACACAATGCAACTGCAAGCAAACAGGGCGACTGACACACATGCAGTATATGAAGTTCATAGAGTCAGGGTTACCAACACACCATCTGTCACTCACTCACTGCTCCTACATTGCCCCCTCCCCCAAAGCATTGTGGTAAATAAACATCCCTGAACTGACACACTATACCACCTGCCCTTCTGTCCACACTCATCAAGTCTGATGAAACCTTGCAGAGAGATCAGGCCATCCAGGGGAAAAAATATATATATATATATACACACTACCAGTCAAATGTTTGGACATACCTACTGATTCAAGGGTTTTTCTTAATTTTTTATATTTTTTACATTCTAGAATACTAGTGAAGACATCAAAACTATGAAATAACACGTATAAAATCATGTAGTAACCAAAAAAGTGTTAAACAAATCAAAATATATTTTATATTTGAGATTCTTCAAATAGCCACCCTTTGCCTTGATGACAGCTTTGCACACGCTTGGCATTCTCTCAACCAGGTTCACCTGGAATATATATATATATATATAAACAATTTATTAAAGCAAGTATCTCTTTAAAATGTGATTTAATTGCCAAAGTAATACTACGTGGTGGGTGTACCTGTAAGTGAAATCTCTAATGTAGTGTTTAACGTAATCTACATAATCCAAATCAAACGGATTAGACATGCTGCTCAGACATGGCCATGTCTTAATGTGTCCTCCATTAAATCAGAGTGCACTGCAGCTGCATCATCTCAACATCATCTGTGTGTTTTGAGAGTGGATCTTTCCATACTCCCTTATGCATTTGGAGAGCTTTCGATTTGGCTGTGCAGCTTTCCGGAACGCATTTCCGACCCAGAGGCTACAGTTAGCACCTGGCAGAGATACAGCAAGCCTAGAAAATGGTTTGAATTGTGCAAATCTCTCGCTCTCACACACACACACACACACACACACACACACACACACACACACACACACAGCCTTGGCCTCTAATCAGTCCACGCCCCCTTGCAATACAGACTAGCATTCTTCTAGAGCAACAGGATGGACACAGATAGCACATGACAGCTCCTGGGCTGTGATCAATTGGGAAGTGGGGTTACGCATGAGTGCATCATACAGCAACCGTCCCGGCCCCCATCTCCAAAATCCCATGCTGCCCTGCCATAACCCTCCCCGCCTCTCCAGTCTCCACTATCTGCCAATAGGTCTGAGTACAAGAGCGACCAATAACCACTAGGCTTCCTCTTTATAGAAGTGTCTCTCTTCTATCTTCATCACAAACACAAACACACCCAACCAACCTCTGTCTGGATACTAAGAGCTAAGTCATAAGGGCGCTACGCAATGAAGGAGGGAATAGATAGGAAAAGGGAGGGGGAAACTGGGTTATCAAGCTGTATCTTCTTTCCATTAATGGGCCTTGGCACTGGTTTCCAATAGGGCCGGGATGATACCAGTATGACGATACTCGTTAGTATCATAGCAAGGAAACAAAGCACAAAGCAGATATAACTTATTTAGGAAAACAGCCCTAATGTTGGAAACATACATCATTATGTTGTCTTCCAGAGTCACGTGTTTATTTTTCTAGCTATAGCAGACAATATTTGACATAGAAAAGGTTTTTAGAGGGCCAAAGAGTTAGGTCTGCTTCGTCTTTTCATTTTTGCCATGGAAAGAAATATTGCGATACTGGTATAGTCCCGGTCCTAGTTTCCAGGTGGTTACAGTAGACCATGGCCTCTCCTACGTCCTCTCTCAGCCAGGCTCCACAGTCTGTACACGCACAGCCACCCATGCAACACGACCCTGTCAGTCTAACCCAGACTCAGTAGTTCATCCAAATCTGGACATGGCCTCCTTCCACTGGCTCTACAAACAGAAGGCTGTGTAAAAGAGAGACCTCCATTAGTGTTTCTCAAACCCCAGTGCATGAACCAGACGGTTCGCTGAAACTAATTTAAATTGTTCTCAAATGCAAGTTGTAAAATCAGTGGTCCCCCGAGAACAATAGCGTGCCAGTTCTTGGTATCCCAAAGGGAGCCCACCCTGCGTCTTTTAGGAGCCCACCCTGCTCCTAAAGGAGGGAGGTAGCAGGGCAGAACATGTAAGAGAGGTGTAGCATACTCCACACATAAGTCTCTGACACAAGGCAGTGTTTGGAACAATGAAAGTGACAGTGGCAAGGTTAGGGTACTGTGAACGAAAGAAAGGCTACATGCCACCAAGAGACCATTCACACACAATTTACCCAGGAAAAACTGAAGTAGCATTTCTCAGTGTGAAAGTAGTCACAAGCACACACTGTGACTACTAAAATAAATATATCAACTTGGCAATAGCGATGAGAACCCATTTTAGAGGGCTCTACAGACACATTTCAGAGGGATATCTGCCAGTAAACAGGATCTGTTATTGGTCTAATAAAGATACAGTGTCAATCAGTGGAGGCTGCTGAGGGAAGGACAGTTCATAATAATGCCGTAATGGAGTGAATGGTATCAAACATGTTTTGTAGGGTTTTCATGTGTTTGATACCATTCCATTCACTCCATTCCAGCCATTATACTCAATTTCAGCCATTATTATGAGCCGTCCTCCCCTTAGCAGCCTCCACTGGTTTCAATTAAATGTCCCCTTCTCTTTTCATGCTAAGTAGCATGTTGTTCCCCAGTCAGCCAGACAAGCCCAGTAAAACAGAATAACTATTGAGAATGTTCCTCAATATCCACTCTTTACAAGCTTCTGTGATGTCATACACCATCTTGATTCACATAAAACCTTGGCTTATTTTCACATCACATTTATTCCAGCTGCAGGATGGTTTTGATTTTAAGTTGGTTGGAGTGTTTTATTTTTATTTTACAATATGCTCTTGTGCTCTGACATTACAATGGCTTTACTATGGCCATTTGAGCAAGGGGTTGGGGGATTTGTCATTTATGTACGTGGCCCACAATGTCTGATAAGATAGTTGATTATGGGGGAAATCCATTTAAATTCAATCATTTTTTGACAGCACCCCTTTTGATTTGAACAAAACCTTCCCTACATATTTGCCCATTGTAGAAGTGCTCCAAAAGTGACTTTTTTAGACCATAAAGTTTACCTATTTTGTATACCCCAACATACCATGAGACATCCATGTCTTCATCACTGGAAAACACCCACCAAAGCACTGCCCCACTTTCTTTACTGATTTCTCTGAACTATTGTCTATTGTCCTTGAAAACTATGATTAAATCATTGTGTTGGGTGATTTTAATATTCATGTTGACAAAGAGACTGACTCCAAGGCCATTGAATTTATGAATCTTTTGAGCGCTATGGACTTTATTTACATTTACATTTTTGTCATTTAGCAGATGCTCTTATCCAGAGCGACTTACAGTCAGTGAGTGCATACGTTTTTTTGTTGTTTTTTTTCATACTGGCCCACGGTGGGAATCGAACCCACAACCCTGGCGTTGCAAACGCCATGCTCTACCAACTGAGCTACATTATCCAACATGTTACTGGGCCCACCAATAACTGCGGCCATACTCTAGACCTGGTTATTACCAAGGGGATTTCTATTGACATATCCTCTATTGATGATGGTGCTTTATCTGATCACCACTGTGTATTTTGTACTACCTTGTTGCCCATAGCACAGGGTAATACTGAATGCATTATTAAGAAATGCTATCTTACCTCTGAAGTTGCTACATATTTTATTGAGTATGAACAATACTCCATCACCTATTCTGCCTTCCTCTTGTGATGATTTTAATAGCAAATTAAGGGCAACCATTGATGCCATAGCTCCATTAAAGTTGAAAAAGGCCACATCCAAAACGGAAGAGCCCCTTGGATGAGTGAGGAAACTAATAAATTAAAGAGAAATTGCAGAAAGGCAGAGCGGAAGTAGAGAAAGTCAAAGTTGCAGGTCCATTACAATATTCTGAGAGAGCAACTTGGCATATATAACAAGGCAATTAGACGGGCTCATTTTTCTAACTTGATCACTAATAATCAAAATAATTCGAGAGTGCTCTTCTCGACCATTGATGGCCTGATAAATCCTAAACCCGCAAACCTATGTGAACTTTCCTCCACATTAAATGTGATGAGTTTGTGGCATATTTCAGAGATAAGATAACCAACATTAGGCTTGGTATGAGTCAAGCAAGACCTGATGAGAAGTTTGATGATATGTGCCCTAGCCTATCACGCAAAGGCACTATGGATTTAATTTCCCTGGTTGACACAGACATGCTCAGGAAAGTGATATCACAACAGTGTTTAATTGCATATCTGAAGAAGTGCAAGCTATTGTTAATCTCTCCCTGTTGACAGGCACTTTCCCCACTGCACTAAAAACTGCTATGGTGAAACCCCTTCTGAAGAAAAGTAATCTAGATTCTTCAGCCAATCTCCAACCTTCCATTCTTAAGCAAATTTCTGGTTTTCAAACAGCTAAATTATTTTTTATGTGCCAACTCTATTTAAAAAAAAATCCAATCTGGTTTTCGGGCACACCACAGCACAGAGACCGCCTTAGTTAAAGTGGTAGATGATCTTAGAACCAACAAATATGCCAAACAGCTCTCCATCCTTGTACTCTTGGATTTAAGTGCTGCATTTGACACTGTTGACCATGATGTCCTTCTGGACAGAATGGAGAGGTGGGTTGTCCTCTCCGGTACAGTTCTAAATTGGTTTAGGACCTATTTAACCGGTCAAGAGTTTGTTTTTTGTCACCCTCGGTGTACATAACTCAGAGAAAATACATACTGTATCACGTCGCGTTCCACAAGGTTCGATTTTGGATCCGGTACTGTTCAGTTTATATACGTTACCCCCTCGCAGCGTTACCAGAAAGCACAGCATTGATTTTCACTGCTACGCAGACGATACACAACTTTACATGTGTCACCAGAGGATATTAGCTCCACGGATAAATTATTAGACTGTATTAGTGATTTAAATACGTGGATGGCTCACAACTTCCTCCAGCTAAATCAAGACAAGACCGAGGTACTTATTGTTGGAGCCAAAGCACAGAGAGAGAATCTGGCCGCACATTTTAATTCACAGGCAATAAAGATAGAACCCCAGTTAAAAAACCTAGGTGTTATTTTAGATTGCTGAACTCTATTTCAAATCACACATTAGGAATGTGACCAAAATAGCTTTTTACCACCTGAGGAACATTGCCAAGGTGCAGCCGTTTCTCTCTCAGGCTGATACAGAGAGACTCATCCATGCTTTTATTACAAGCAGGCTTGACTTCTGTAATGCTCTCCTGTCTGGTCTATCCAAGAAAGCCATTGGTCAACTGCAAAACATACAGAATGCTGCAGCACGGGTACTGACCAAGACCAGATGGAGAGCATACATTACACTGGTTTTAAGGTCTCTGCACTGGCTACCTGTGAGTGTTAGAATTATTATTATTTTTCTATTGGTTTTTAAATCAATCCACGATTGTGCACCCCAATACATGTCAGACATGCTTTTAAGTTATGTACCTTGTAGGTCCCTCAGGTCCTCTGGCACTGGCCTTAACTATCCCAAAGCCTAGGAACAAGAGGCATGGAGAGGCAGCCTTTAGTTACTATGCCCCCAGCCTCTGAAATAGCCTGCCAGAGAACCTGAGTGGGGACGAAACTGTGGACATTTTTAAAAGAGATCTTAAAATACACGTGTTAAGATTTTGATTTGTTCAGTTTTTGTTATTATTTTGTTTTCTATCCTCTTATGTTTGTGTAGTAAATATTTCAGTTTTTATTTTCATTGTTTTTATTTGTATTTTCCTGTGAAGCACATTGTGTTGCATTCCATGTCTGAAATGTGCTGTATAAATAAAGCTTGATTTGATTAGGTCCATTCTATGAATTATATTTCTATAATTTAAATGACACCCACCCCAGTGGTGTAACGGTGCCCAAAAATTCCCCAACGGCCCACACGGCAAAGGAAAGGTGCCTTGTGTGAAAATTCTATGAGAAACAGTGACACACTGTGAATGACCTAAAATCATAAATCCCATATTGGTCTTTCACAGTCAGGCCAACCCATCATGCACTGTGCAAGTAGGCTAATAGTAGGTCTACTATTGAAATAGATAAATGAGGCTGTCAACTGAGTGTGTGAAAAACAACCAAATTCACAGGTTTCAGATTACTATTATTTTGTGTCAGGTTTTACACTTTTCCACAACAATGCTTTAACCACATCAAGAGACCACTTTTGAGGTGTTGTTACCCTTTAATGCAAGTGTGCAGGCACCTTACACCTGTTGTTTGGTTAGCAGTGTTTCTGTTGCACATGAGATGGAGTTTGCAAAACAAATGGCCACTGGATTGATGCAAATAATCATGATATCATTCTGCCAGGTAGGAATAGGCTACTTTGTAGCTAGTTAACATTTAATAGAGAAGGTTTTGGGGAAAGCCTTTCCATCTACCAGAAGATGGTTAGGTATATCATTAGCATTGTTATATCTTTCCTGTTCCTTCATTGTTTTAAAGCTGGACGTTTTACTTCATATTATGAGGCATGTCTTACCTGGCCTACAGCCAAAATCGCACCATAGAAACTTGGAGGCAATTACAGTTCCTTCAGAAAGTATTCACACCCCTTGACGTTTTCCACATTTTGTTGAGTTACAGCCTGAATTTAAAATAGTTTAAATTGAGATTTTGTGTCACTGGCCTACAAACAATACCCAATAATGTGTTTGGAAGGCGGCCCATGTACTCCCCCTTCACAAAGGTGGTGACCCTTGTGACCTAAATAATTATCAGCCTATTTCTAATCCTTGATTAATTCTCAGTTAAGATCTTTCTTATCTTTGAAATGTATTCTAAATGCACATCAGTCGGGTTTTAGATCAGGTCATAGCACTATATCTGCTGCAACCCTAGTTATAAATGATGTGGTTAACTATGGATAAAAGGCAACATTGTGCTGCCCTCTTCATTGACCTGTCAAAGGCTTTCGATACTGTTGATCACTCACTGCTAATTCAGAGGCTTTCCTTAATTGGCCTAGACCAGGCTGCATGTAACTGGTTTAAAAATTACTTGACAATAGAACTCATTGTATATCTACTGATGGTGTTAAATCAGGTTTCCTGGATATTACGAAAGGTGTCCCACAGGGGTCGATTCCAGGTCCTGTACTTTTTACTGTTTACATTAACAATATCGGCTTGTCTGTAAAAAAAAATTAACCTGCACTTGTATGCCGATGATACTGTTGTGTAGGCTATTGCCCCCACTGTTAACCAGGCTCTATCTGAACTACAGTCTGCCTTCATTGTATTACAGAAAAACTTTATTGACCTGAAATTAGTGCTGAATGCAGGTAAAACTAAGTACAGTGAGGGAAAAAAGTATTTGATCCCCTGCTGATTTTGTACGTTTGCCCACTGACAAAGACATGATCAGTCTATAATTTTAAAGGTAGGTTTATTTGAACAGTGAGAGACATAATAACAACACAAAAATCGAGAAAAATGCATGTCAAAAATGTTATAAATTGATTTCCATTTTAATGAGGGAAATATGTATTTGACCCCTCTGCAAAACATGACTTAGTGCTTGGTGGCAAAACCCTTGTTGGCAATCACAGAGGTCAGACGTTTCTTGTAGTTGGCCACCAGGTTTGCACACATCTCAGGAGGGATTTTGTCCCACTCCTCTTTGCAGATCTTCTCGAAGTCATTAAGGTTTCGAGGCTGACGTTTGGCAACTCGAACCTTCAGCTCCCTCCACAGATTTTCTATGGGATTAAGGTCTGGAGACTGGCTAGGCAACTCCTGGACCTTAATGTGCTTCTTCTTGAGCCACTCCTTTGTTGCCTTGGCCGTGTGTTTTTGGTCATTGTCATGCTGGATTACCCATCCACGACCCATTTTCAATGCCCTGGCTGAGGGAAGGAGGTTCTCACCCAAGATTTGACGGTACATGGCCCTGTCCATCGTCCCTTTGATGCGGTGAAGTTGTCCTGTCCCCTTAGCAGAAAAACACCCCCAAAGCATAATGTTTCCACCTCCATGTTTGACGGTGGGGATGGTGTTCTTGGGGTCATAGACAGCATTCCTCCTCCTCCTCCAAACACGGCGAGTTGAGTTGATGGCAAAGAGCTCGATTTTGGTCTCATCTGACCACAACACTTTCACCCAGTTCTCCTCTGAATCATTCAGATGTTCATTGGCAAACTTCAGATGGGCCTGTATATGTGCTTTCTTGAGCAGGGGGACCTTGCGGGCGCTGCAGGATTTCAGTCCTTCACGGTGTAGTCTGTTACCAATTGTTTTCTTGGTGACTATGGTCCCAGATGCCTTGAGATCATTGACAAGATCCTCCCGTGTAGTTCTGGGCTGATTCCTCACCGTTCTCATGATCATTGCAACTCCACGAGGTGAGATCTTGCATGGAGACCCAGGCCGAGGGAGATTGACAGTTATTTTGTGTTTCTTCCATTTGCGAATAATCGCACCAACTGTTGTCACCTTCTCACCAAACTGCTTGGCAATGGTCTTGTAGCCCATTCCAATCTTGTGTAGGTCTATAATCTTGTCCCTGACATCCTTGGAGAGCTCTTTGGTCGGCCATGGTGGAGAGTTTGGAATCTGATTGATTGATTGCTTCTGTGGACAGGTGTCTTTTATACAGGTAACAAGCTGAGATTAGGAGCACTCCCTTTAAGAGGGTGCTCCTAATCTCAGCTCGTTACCTGTATAAAAGACACCTGGGAGCCAGAAATCTTTCTGATTGAGAGGGGGTCAAATACTTATTTCCCTCATTAAATTGCAAATGGATTTATAACATTTTTTACATGCATTTTTCTGGATTTTTTTGTTGTTATTCTGTCTCTCACTGTTCAAATAAACCTACCATTAAAATTATAGACTGATCATGTCTTTGTCAGTGGGCAAACGTACAAAATCAGCAGGAGATGAAATACTTTTTTCCCTCACTGTATATGTTGTTCTCTAGAGTGCATAAAAATAACTCTGATGATTTAAGCATATGTACTTTGGTTGGTGCCCATATTGATTGTGTCCATGTTTACAAATATCTGGGCATCTGGATAGATGAAAATCTGTCTTTTAAAAAGCATATTGAGGAGTTAGTTAAGAAGCTGAGAATAAAAATGGGCTTCTTCTATAGAAATAGATCCTACCTAGGGCTGTGGCAGTCACAAAATTTAGTCAGCCGGTGATGTCAAGCAAATAACTGTCGGTCTCACAGTAATTGACCATTCATTAACATAAACACATTTAGCATCTCCTGGCTTCCACGCATAGCCTACAAGCCACTGATGCAGACTTTTGGAACATCTACATTTTAAAAAGTCGAATAAATTATTTATTTTAGACAGGTCTAAAGAAGCATGATATGAAGAAAATGTAGTCTATTTCAGAAGAACATAATAGCATACTCTGAGCTGGCTATGCCCAATGGCTTTGGGCTACACTAGTTCATTTAGTAGACAAGATTTATCCAGAGCAACTTACAGTTTTAGTGAGTGCATACATTTTTTTCATACTGGCCCCCCGTGGGAATAGAACCCACAACCCTGGCGTTGCAAGCGCCATGCTCTACCAACTGAGCTACACGGGGGGCTTTTAAAATGATAAACTTGGATTAGCAAACACAACGTGCCATTGGAACACAGGACTGACGGTTGCTGATAATGAGCCTCTGTACGCCTATGTAGATATTCCATAAACAAATCAGCCGTTTCCAGCTACAATAGCCATTTACAACATTAACAATGTCTACACTGTATTACTGATCAATTTGATGTTATTTTAATGGACAAAAAAATTGCTTTTCTTTCGAAAACAAGGACATTTCTAAGTGACCCCAAACTTTTGAACGGTAGTGTATGTGTGAAATTTGTTTTGATTTAGAATGGACCGTTATCATGCACCCTTCTCTAAAAATACATGTCATCTATGCACTTAAATAGAGATTGGAGGACGCTTTTCCCGTGGTTCATTTTCATGCCAGCCTGGTAGGCTATACTCCTGTTGTAAAGATAAGCAATGTGCTTAATATTAGGAAAGTTGATAAATAAATATAGTAGGCCTAGCCTATAGAAAGCTGATGGGATCCTCCTCTTTTTAGTAGAGGCCATCACTCTGTTTTCTCGCGCAATTGCATAACCTATAGAAATGTTGTGCAACATGAGCTCATGGGCTCTCATGAAGTGTTTTTCGATTTTCGATCACATTTGCATTGATGTCAGAGTGATTAGCGGGACAGTAGAGTGCTGAGTACCAGGCAGTTGGCAAGTTTGGTAGGCTACTAATGACCATCAGCAGCATCAGAGCTTGGAAAAGCCTAATTAACGTGACTAAACGGTCATGTGGAATTTGACTGCCTTCATGACTTGTGACCGCCGGTGTGGCGGTAATACGGTCATCGCAACAGCCCTAGTCCTACCTCTCGCTAAATAGTAGAAAGCAGATTTAGGAATGTCGACGTTCCCATCGGTCCTAGACTATGGTGACATCATCTATATGAACGCAGCTGCCACTTCATTAAAGCTGTTAGATGCAGTTTATCATAGCCCACTGTGCTTTATTAAGGGCGACAATTTTCGTACTCATCACTGCATTCTCTACCAGAAAGTTGGTTGGCCCTCTTTGATGTCACGTAGTTTACTAGTTTTAGACAATTTACCACACCTGGTCTCAGGGATGGCGAACTCTGGAAATTCCTTTGGTCTCTACTGAGTTAGGTAAATCAGCTGTTAGTTTTCTTCCACCTTATTTGTGGAACAATCTTCAGAATGTTCTTAAAGTTGATGTTCCGGTGCCTCTAGGGCAATTCAGAAAGCTGATTGAGGACCTTATTACTGATAAATGTGTTTGTTTTTTATGACAGTGTTTTTCTTTCTGCTTGCATTTTGTATTTATATTTTGATGTGTGTATTTTCTGTAATGTACAGTATGTAATTCAGGGCTCATCTGAATTATGTTTTTACAAATTAATTAAAAATGAAAAGCTGAAATGTCTTGAGTCCATAAGTATTCAACCCGTTAAAGGAAAGCCTAAATAAGTTCAGGAGTAAAAATGTGCTTAACAAGTCACATAGAGTGAGTCCATGCAACCTATGTCCAATAATAATGTTTAACATTATTTTTGAATGACTACCTCATCTCTGTACCCCACACATACAATTATCTGTAAGGTCCCTCAGTCGAACAGTGAATTGCAAACACAGAGTCAACCACAAAGACCAGGGAGGTTTTCCAATGCCTCGCAAAGAAGGGCACCTATTAGTAGATGAGTTTTAAAAAAAGCAGACATTGAATATCCCTTTGAGCATGGTGAAGATATTAATTACACTTTGGGTGATGTATCAATACACCCAGTCACTACAAAGATACAGGCGTCCTTCCTAACTCTGTTGCCGGAGAGGAATGAAACCACTCAGGGATTTCAACATGAGGCCAATGGTGACATTCATTTTAATGGCTGTGATAGGAGAAAACTGAGGATGGATCAACAACATTGTAATTACTCCACAATACTAACCTAAATGACAGAGTGAAAAGAAGGAACCCTGTACAGAATATAAATATTCCAAAACATATATCCTGTTTGCAATAAGGCCCTAAAGTAAAACAAAAACAAAAAGTGGCAAAGCAATTACTTTATGTCCTGACTACAAGGCATTATGTTTGGGGCAAAGCCAACACAACGAATCACCGAGTACCACTATTTTCAAGCATGGTGGTGGCTGCATCATGTTATGGGTATGCTTGTCATCAGCAAGGACTAGGGAGTTTAGGCAAAATCCTAGAGGAAAAGCTGGTTCAGTCTGCTTTCCAACAGATACTAGGAGACAAATTCACCTTTCAGCAGGACAATAACCTTAAACACATGGACAAATCTACACTGGAGTTGCTTACCAAGACAACATTGAATGTTCCTGAGTGGCCTAGTTAAAATTTTGACTTAAAATCAGCTTGTAAATCTATGGAAAATGGCTGTCTAGCAATAAATTGACAGAATTGACAGAGCCTGAATTTTTCTTTAAAGAATAATGTGCAAATATTGTACAATCCAGGTGTGCAAAGCTCTTAGAGACTTACCCAGACTCACAGCTGTAATCGCTCTGCCATAGGTGATTCTAACATGTATTGACTCAGGGGTATGAATACTTACGTAAATTAGATATTTCTGTATTTCATTTTCAATATATTTGCAAACATTTCTAAAAACAAGTTTTCACTTATAGGGTATTGTGTGTAGATGGGTGAGAATTATTATTTTTGTAATCCATTTTGAATTCAGGCTGTAACACAACAAAATGTGGAATAATTGAAGGGGTATGAATACTTTCTGAAGGCACTGTATTTTATAAAGAAAGACTTCCTCATATGCGTTCTCCTGTTCCTTTGATTTTCTTTCAACTTTCTTTCATTGTCTAGCAGCCAAAGGCATTTTCCTAGTCATATTAGCAACACATGATAGTTGTTGAATCTTTAAATCTCCCCTCTTTCTACATTTCTAACAGATATTTCCATCTCTGTCCATAAAACCGTGCGCATTTTAGAATGGTGGTTTTCCAAAGATTTTGGAACATTCGTGCATAGGCCTATTGACGTGTGCACATTGCTGCGCTAAAAATGTGAGCTAAACATTGTGATCTGTTCCATCAGCCTTACTAATTGATACTGCGTATACCTCCACTACACTACTTGGATATGCATCATGGGGATTAAGTAGTGAGTATACGCAATTCCCACTGAAAAATAAGTGGGTATACGGCGTATACTCTCCACTACACCACTGACCCACCCTGAATTCAATTCAACCGATGGCAGGTACAAAACAAAAACCTCGGATTATGTAAAGTAGGGTCTAGTCTACAACATATGCGAATATGAAAAAAATCAGAGTTGACGCGTTTCTAGATAATTTACGTTAAAAAAGGTTTTTAAAAATACTTTTAATTCAAAAACGTTTTTTTTTAAAGAAATTATAAACTAGTTTGACAACCTGCTTGTAAGCTTTTAAATGATATGGTGAATTTACCATATGTCTCTATCAATCACTGATCCCATTCAGGTTAGTCTATTGATTACTGGATCAAAGATCGAGAGTAAATGACTAATAGCGATACAGTAGCTACTAGCTACTCAGAATCACCCTCAAAAACATTTAATCAAATTTTTCCATTAAACATTATAATGACTCACTAATGTGATGTGTGGTTCCAGATAATGGCCACTGTGCAATGTTGCAGTGGGAGTCAGGGTAGGATTTTAATATAGGAAATGTGATTTGAAAAGGCTCAGATTTCAACAGCTATATCATTAAAATCACATTTCCCAAGAACAGCACTCTCTTATCTTCTTAACACTCAGCCGTGTCCTGTGCAGTGTGCAGGCGTTAGTGCTCACATGACCTTCAACATCAACCACTGTTAGAAGACTGCAGTGCGTTTGACAACCCGTTTACTTCTAGGCCTCTGATTGGCTGCAGGGGAGAGCGAGGCTGATGAGTGTCCTGCAGTAGCATCAGTGGTGTCAATCATTGTCAGTGAAGTCATTAAAAATGAGTTTATGGAGTGACAGGAGGACATACTTAACTCTACTCTCTCACCCATAGAAAATAATATAATAATTACGCTCACATGCCTTTTGCCATTGATAAAAGGGTAGAGGTGAGAATCCATTGGTAGTTTTAGTTACGGTCATTAGACGCTCTTATTAATTCAATAACGACTTCAACTCTAAAGTAGGCATCAAATCTGTACTTCTGACATATTAGAACACATAGCCATATTCTTTATTTGCTGATGTGGAAATCATGTCTTTATTCCTGCCTGGTGGAGGAGGAATGTCCCTTGCAATGCATGAGCAAAGACATGTTACAAGGAGCAGGGCCGGATTACCGAACAGGCACGCAGGGCATGTGCCCAGGGGCCCGCTACCTCCAGGGGACCTTATTTTGTGTGGAGAGAGATAAGCCTTGCTTTCTGTGGCTGTACCACTGTGTGGAAGTCATGTGACATTCATATGACCCAGCTTTCATGTACTTTAGACACGCTCAATTACACTGCAGGGTTGTGAACAGCACAAAGAAAATATGGAAATAATTTACATTGAGAAATGGTACATCGAGCTACTATGAGTTAGCCTGGTCACTGCGTTCACCATTCTGTTATAGAACGATGAGTGGCCTGGCTCATATACTAAAGTCAAATACCTTTTTAAGGAAGTTAGTATCAGATACCCTAGTATCATGTTGCCAAAAGCACAAAGGAAGACAGCTGGTTGCCCATTCTATGGCAACGTGAACATGATCGCACAACCTGCCCATATCACAACATGAGAAGACACAGCAAATGCATCCACATGCAAGATGACACCAACATTTCATTGGAGACCCTTCAGTAGATCGCATATAAAGATCAAGACAGGAGAGCTGTACCACTTACAACTGAAATGTGTCATATCTCAACTAATCTCCTCTGTTGTCAAATCTGTTTCTCTTCTGTCTTATTGTAGCTGGGGACTGTAATAAAGCAAATCTGAGGAATACACTACCAAAGTTATCAAGACATCGCCTGCGCTACTTGCTCATCGAGAACTCTTGACCACTGCTACTCCCCCTTCCAGGACGGCTACAAAGCCCTCCCCCGCCCTCCCTTTGGCAAATCAGATCTTGCCTCCATTCTGCTCCTCCCTTCTTATAGGCAGGAACTTAAACAGGAAGTTCACGTGATAAGGACTGTCCAACGTTGATCTGATCAATCGGAATCTATGCTTCAAGGTTGTTTTTAATCATGCTGACTGGGATATGTTCCGGGTTGCCTCTGAGAATAACATTGACGTATGCACTGACTCTGTGACTGAGTTCATCAGGAAGTGCATAGGGGGTGACTGGGAACATGGATGAGTCCAGCTATGCCCTCCGTAAGGCAATTAAACAGGCAAAATGTCAGTACAGAGACGAAGTGGAGTCGCAATTCAATCACGGATTATAAAAGGAAAACCACCCACGTTGTGGACACCGACGCCTTGCTCCCGGACAAGCTAAACACCCTCTTCGAGGAAAACACAGTGCCGCCAACGCAGGCCACTGCCGCTCACAAGGACTGTCAGCTCTCGTTCTCTCTGGCCGACGTGAGTAATACATTTACAGTGGGGAAAAAAAGTATTTAGTCAGCCACCAATTGTGCAAGTTCTCCCACTTCAAAAGATGAGAGAGACCTGTAATTTTCATCATAGGTACATGTCAACTATGACAGACAAAATGAGAGAAAAAAATCCAGAAAATCACATTGTAGGATTTTTTATGAATTTATTTGCAAATTATGGTGGAAAATAAGTATTTGGTCAATAACAAAAGTTTCTCAATACATTGTTATATACCCTTTGTTGGCAATGACACAGGTCAAACGTTTTCTGTAAGTCTTCACAAGGTTTTCACACAGTGTTGCTGGTATTTTGGCCCATTCCTCCATGCAGATCTCCTCTAGAGCAGTGATGTTTTGGGGCTGTCGCTGGGCAACACAGACTTTCAACTCCCTCCAAAGATTTTCTATGGGGTTGAGATCTGGAAACTGGCTAGGCCACTCCAGGACCTTGAAATGCTTCTTACGAAGCCACTCCTTCGTTGCCCGGGCGGTGTGTTTGGGATCATTGTCATGCTGAAAGACCCAGCCACGTTTCATCTTCAATGCCCTTGCTGATGGAAGGAGGTTTTCACTCAAAATCTCACGATACATGGCCCCATTCATTCTTTCCTTTACACGGATCAGTCCTCCTGGTCCCTTTGCAGAAAAACAGCCCCAAAGCATGATGTTTCCACCCCCATGCTTCACAGTAGGTATGGTATTCTTTGGATGCAACTCAGCATTCTTTGTCCTCCAAACACGACGAGTTGAGGTTTTACCAAAAAGTTCTATTTTGGTTTCATCTGACCATATGACATTCTCCCAATCCTCTTCTGGATCATCCAAATGCACTCTAGCAAACTTCAGACGGGCCTGGACATTAACTGGCTTAAGCAGGGGGACACGTCTTGCACTGCAGGATTTGAGTCCCTGGCGGCGTAGTGTGTTACTGATGGTAGGCTTTGTTACTTTGGTCCCACCTCTCTGCAGGTCATTCACTAGGTCCCCCCGTGTGGTTCTGGGATTTTTGCTCACCGTTCTTGTGATCATTTTGACCCCACGGGGTGAGATCTTGCGTGGAGCCCCAGATCGAGGGAGATTATCAGTGGTCTTGTATGTCTTCCATTTCCTAATAATTGCTCCCACAGTTGATTTCTTCAAACCAAGCTGCTTACCTATTGCAGATTCAGTCTTCCCAGCCTGGTGCAGCTCTACAATTTTGTTTCTGGTGTCCTTTGGCAGCTCTTTGGTCTTGGCCATAGTGGAGTTTGGAGTGTGACTGTTTGAGGTTGTGGACAGGTGTCTTTTATACTGATAACAAGTTCAAACAGGTGCCATTAATACAGGTAACGAGTGGAGGACAGAGGAGCCTCTTAAAGAAGAAGTTACAGGTCTGTGAGAGCTAGACATCTTGCTTGTTTGTAGGTGACCAAATACTTATTTTCCACCATAATTTGCAAATAAATTCATAAAAAATCCTACAATGTGATTTTCTGGATTTTTTTTTCTCAATTTGTCTGTCATAGTTGACGTGTACCTATGATGAAAATTACAGGCCTCTCTCATCTTTTTAAGTGGGAGAACTTGCACAATTGGTGGCTGACTAAATACTTTTTTTCCCCACTGTAAGTGTGTTAACCCCCGCAAGACTGCTGTCCCAGACAGCTTCCCTAGCCGCATCCTCAGAGCATGTGCAGACCAGGTGGCTGGAGTGTTTATGGACATATAACATTTCTCCACTTGCTTCAAGATGTCCACCATTGTTCCTGTACCCAAGAAAACAAAGGTAAATGAACTAAATGACTACCGGCCCATAGCACTCACTTCTGTCATCATGAAGTGCTTTGAGAGGCTAGTTAAGGATCATATCACCTTACCCGATAACCCTAGACCCACTACAATTTGCATGATGCAATCGCCATCGCACTGCACACTGCCCTATCCCATCTGGACAAGAGGAATACCTATGTAATAATGCTGTTCATCGACTACAGCTCAGCCTTCAACACCATAGTGCCTTCCAAGCTCATCACTAAGCTCAGGGCCCTGGGTCTGAACCCCTCCCTATGCAACTGGGTCTTGGACTTCCTGACGGGCATCCCCAGGTGGTGAAGGTAGGCAACAACACCTCCGCTACACTGATCCTCAACACGGGGCCCCACAAGGGTGCATGCTCAGCCCCCTCCTGTACTCCCCGTTTACCCATGACTGCGTTGCCCCACACGTCTCCAACTCATTACCAACAACGATGAGACAGCATACAGAGAGGAGGTGAGGGCCCTGGAAGAGTGGTGCCAGGAAAATAACCTCTCCCTCAACGTCAACAAACTTAAGGAGCTGATCATGGACTTCAGGAGACAGCATAGAGAGCATGCCCCCATCCACATCGACCACAGTGGATCCGGTCAAAAGCTTCAAGTTTCTTGGCGTGCCCATCACTGACAACCAGAAATGGTCCATCCACACAGACAGTGTGGTGAAGAAGGACCTCAGCCACCCCAGCCATGGTCTGTTCACTCAATACCATCTAGAAGGCAGTACAGGTGTATCAAAGCTGGGACCGAAAGACTGATAAACTGCTTCTATTTCCAGGCCATCAGACTGTTAAACAGTCACCACTAGCCGGCCTCCGCCCAGTACCCTGCCCTGAACTTTAGTCAACGTTACTAGCCGGCTACCACCCAGTACTCAACCCTGCACCTTAGAGACTGTTGCCCTATGTACATAGTCATTGAACACTGATCACTTTAATAATGTTTACATCATGTTTTACCCACTACTGCTGTACACACCTTTTCTATTCATATACTGCCCATAATGTCTATACACACCATCATATACATATATATTTATATTCGGACTCTGACATTTCGTTGTAATATTTCTATATTTCTTAATTCCTTTCTTTATATTTTGTGGATTTGTATGTATTGTTTTGTATTGTCCGGTGTTACTGCACTGTTAGAGCTAGGAACATTAGCATTTTGCTACACCCGCGATAAAGTCTGCTAATTATGTGTACACGACCAATCAAATTTGATTGGATTTGTCATTGTTGTCATGGGCAACAGTCCCCTATTTGACAATTGTATAACCACTAAAGCACACCAACTATTGTACTTTACTACTTTCCCTACCTGCTAACTCAGTAGAGGTCAGACAAACATACCAATAACACTGCACTGACAGTCACTGAGGTGAAAGCTCAGCGTAATTTAATTGACATGTTTAGGGTTCTCCTCACATGACACAGGCAGACTCAAAACAGACATGCCACAAGTTCAATCACTTCCATTGCAGTCCTCAGCCACAATGATGACATCACTCACATGAATGAACCCTCCCTTCGCTGTAAAGTGATACGATACTTCTCTCGTATCTCATTTGACATATGTAACCAGATCAGACAACCATGACTGCTTATGAGTCATATGATGGATGCTAGCCGATCCTAATCGGGGGTATGAGAGTGATGTCGATCAATGCTAATGCAGTTGGATTCAATACACACCCTATAGCTTCTTAGTCCACAATGTGTTTAAAATGGGAGGCCTAGTCTTTTATCACACCTCCCGAGTGGCGCAGTGGTCTAAGGCACTGCATTGCAGTGCTAGCTGTGCCACTAGAGATCCTGGTTCGAATCCAGGCTCTGTCGTAGCCGGCCGCGACCGGGAGACCCATGGGGCGGCGCACAATTGGCCCAGCGTCGTCCAGGGTAGGGGAGGGAATGGCCGGTAGGGATGTAGCTCAGTTGGTAGAGCATGGCGTTTGCAACGCCAGGGTTGTGGGTTCGATTCCCACGGGGGAAAATAAAAAAGATAATGTATGCACTCACTAACTGTAAGTCGCTCTGGATAAGAGCATCTGCTAAATGACTAAAATGTAAATGTCTCATTTCCATGTCTTTGGCCAGTAGGAGGGGCATGCTATTGAACAGGAGAGCACTGGTTTCAAATGTCACCATCTCATAAATATGTTATTAGAGAGGCTGTGTAGAGGTAAAGTCTTGACTCCCATCTCACAGTGAGTACTTGGCATATCCTAAGCAAACTCTTTGGGGAGAATAACAGCTTACAGTAGGTGGAATGTTTATGGCGATGTTGAATAACAACATGAAAAATAGTTGAATGGATTTACTCCAATATTGGACGCAAGGAGAAACTAATTCAAAGAGGATGCTGAATGTCATCCTCGCTTTCTTGTGGGTTATATGTTCTGGAAAACACCCTCATGACAGTTAAGCATCACATTAGCCTGCATATTGGACAGCTATTTTAAATGCATAAGAGGTTTTTTTAGGAGCGCAACAGACTACATTAGACATGGTGATGTTTGGAATTGGAATGACTCAGCAGTTTAGAGTGCACAAATCCAAAGCCAGCATACTAAAGCTCTTGCATATAGGACATTGTTCACACACATGGACATGCACACACACATTTTCTAAAAAAAAACACCAGTTTAGAGTGCAGCAGCAATTCATAAGCAGCACTTATAGGTCCAAGCCCTAGCCCTTGGGGCAAAGAGCAGACCCTATGCTGAAACTATTATCACATGACATGGGGGAGGGGGGCTGGGGTATTATTGAATGAAACAACATGCAGGCCTAATGGAGGGGGCCTCTGGGGCCTTGTATAGGAAGGTCTCAATGGACCTGCCTGCTGCTACTGGGAGCTGGAGGGCATTACTAGGAAACTAGAAACAGCACATATGCTGCTTGTCATCCAAACACATTAGAGCCAAGATGGCAGTCAGCAACGAGGCTCATAAACATCCTATGATTCAAAACACTGTCCACACCTGGTGCTCCCAATCAAACAGAGTTGCATAATCTTACCCATCAGTGTTGCTTTTGGCTAGTGGAAAGTCTAATTGTACATTCAGACAGTTTGTTTATTACTAATTTAGGTGAGAAAGATAAGTGATTAAATGTTGCTATTATTGACAATGAGAGACTAAAAACAGAGCCACGCACACCTTCCACCGGACCGTGAAACACCCAGCTCAACTGTCAGATAGAAGTGATAAGCAGTGCTAAAGATAGCTGTAATGATAGGCCCCATAGTGAGAGTGTGGAGACAGAGAAACGGATCAGACTACCGTCAAAGTCAAATCATGGTTCTGTTATAATCTCCACCCGGCACAGCCAGAAGAGGACTGGCCACCCCTCATAGCCTGGTTCCTCTCTAGGTTTCTTCCTAGGTTTTGCCTTTCTAGGGAGTTTTTCCTAGCCACCGTGCTTCTACACCTGCATTACTAGCTGTTTGGGGTTTTAGGCTGGGTTTCTGTACAGCACTTCGAGATATTAGCTGATGTAAGAAGGGCTATATAAAATAAAATTGATTGATTGATTGATCAACCCCCACATCACAACCAGCTCTACTGAAACGTATAATTTCAGAGTGGGGTTTGTGGGCCACTCTGGCATTCATTTTTTACTAGTACTAGAAGGTGAAACACACACACAGTCTTCTATTGAGCACTGCTACCAAAATCCTCTCCGGGGTCAGACATTCAATTATTATAGTAATGTTATAACAAATTGCTAATCCACAATACAATTAAAAACAACAGACATGAGATTACATTGCCAGGCCACTCTTGCAATAAAGGTGTTGAGATCAACATTAAACCAAGCTGTTAAA
Organism: Coregonus lavaretus; assembly: GCF_964263955.1. Taxonomy (NCBI): domain Eukaryota; kingdom Metazoa; phylum Chordata; class Actinopteri; order Salmoniformes; family Salmonidae; genus Coregonus; species Coregonus lavaretus. Next base: position 8,218,332 of record NC_140023.1, on the reverse strand, counting down.
TACTCAGTTATCCAATGCTCACTCACCTTACAAATAGCAGGTTAGTTGTAAATTCAAGTCCCTGAGATCCAAGTAAAGTCTTGACTCTCAGTGACACAGTGCAGTGACTAAACACTGCTGCATGTAACCTTTATGGCGGTGTGGTCTAGTAATGACATCTTATCTGCTCAACTAGACAGTTTTTCAGGGACACCACCATTGCTGGGTATGACCGGTTTGTTCTGCTTTCACACACTGGCCATGACATATTGTGTGTGTATCAGAAATACACGCACATATATACACAGACACAGACACGACCCGAGGATACCCTGATCCTACGAGTTGTGGGGGTCCTCCGTGGGCAGACCCTCAGTGGAGACATTCAGCTGTTGTGGGGTAGTGTGGTCGTAAACACAAAGTAGCCAACGCAGCAGGCTGGGGCCTACACAGACAGGTGCCAGGGGAACACACACAGAGATATGTGGAAGAGGAGGAGAAAGCCTCCATCAGAGCACCAAGGAATGTCCAGCTCACTTACACTATGGAGTGTCAAAACTGTCAATGCATACAATCACAGTCAGAGGAATGCCACTTGTTATGTACATTTGGGGTGATGGTACAGGGAGTTTAGCACTGTCTGGGTTATCTATTTCACTTGGCAGACAGTATCACGTGTCATTGATTGACAATAAATGGTCTTGGTGGATTATGTATTGGGATCATGTGTATTAAAGATGCAGTCAGGGAACTTAAGCACAACAAATTCGTAACATATTGTGAGAATTGGATTCATAACATACAGTATCATCCTAATTTTTATTTAAAAAATTACATATCATACAAAATGGATGACGTAGTACACAAAAACAGGGATCCGTTTTGGCTTGTGAGCGCCACTATCAAAACTACTGGCTGAAATTATACAAAAGATCTGGAGTGTCACATTAAGTGCCCTCTAGTACAAATGTGAACAAAAAATATGAATAATAATACATCAATGAACAGTTACATAATTCCCATGGTTATTTTTATAACACTATTACATAAATGTCTAAGCATAACATAACCATTCATGGTGCAGTAACATCCCCAGGGTTATAACGTTGCATAAAACAGTGTGTCTTCTGCGTGGCTGGAGAGCAGTAGGGAAAGAGAGCGATTGTACTATTGGCCTTAGGATGCTCGGTTGATGCATGCAGGGCCGTCGGAAAACGTGTGAGGAGGCGGCATTTGCCACAGCATTTTTCGATTATGTGTGGCAGCGCCACACCACTATTGATTTAGTTTAACAAAATATATTGACGCAAACATTAAAAAGTTGTTTTTAGACCGATTTGCCTCATGATTTGTCAACTCAACACAATTTCTCTGTCCTTCACAACGGGGTGTTGCTTCAGGCTCTTTGCATGTCTTGGTCAATCAGATTCACAGAAATCGCAGGTCGTGCAGGCACAACGCACAAAGCTCAAGGCGCGCTCTCCACTTTCCTCCAGTATTTATTTAGCAAGCGTGATAACACATCACTCCCGACAGATATAAGCAAAAACTCTTCCTTAAATGTAGCAGCCTATACATCTAAACAATAGAGATCTGACATGCTGTATGGCATGGAAATGAGACTTTTTCAGTCTGATCAACTGTAGGCTACTGTCAATAACAGCTGTATAGTCTAGCCTAGTATGCGCCCTGTCCCTCTGGCTAGGGTATACGAAGCCGTAACGCTGTGTATTTATAGTCCATTTGCTTGTGAGAAAATGTGAATAGGATCACATTTGGTCTAAATTCAAACTTGGGCTGACTAGGCTACCTAGACTTTTTCAATCCAAAATCATTAACTGGAATTAATCAATAAACACAATAGCTGACAGACTCAGCCCTGTGAGTTTTATTGTCCAATCATGTTGCTTTCTCTATGTATAGAAAAAACCCCTTTTTTAAATATAATTAATATGAACAAGTACAAGGTTGCTGCAGTTTGACAGGGTTTTTCCAAGAGTTTTTTTAAACCATGTGACCTGATTTGAAAAACTTTGGTCCCATCATAACCCATGTTAAACCTAGCCCATATTAAACCCTTTTAAAACAGATGAATCACATCATATCATATAAGGTCTGGAGTTTTACCTGGTTAGGTTACCAGATCAGGAAAATCTACGGGCCCCAGAATTGTTTTTCTGCTACTAGGGCTGTAGTGGTCATGAAATTGTCAGCTGGGGATTGTCATGCAAATAACTACCGGTCTCATGGTAATTGACCAGAAATTAACATAAAAACATTTAGCATCTCCTGGCTTCCATGAATAGCCATGAGCTCTGCTCTGTTTCTTGCGCAGGCTGCACACCAGTGGAGGCTCCTCAGAGGAGGAAAGGGAGGACCATCCTTCTCAGTGAATTTCATAAAAATAAAAAGTGAAACATTAAAAAAGTTATGCTTTTTAGATAAAACTATACTAAATATATTCATGTCACCAAATAATTGATTAAAAGACACTGTTTTGTAATGAAGGTCAACAGTAGCCTCAGTAGCACTCTGTAGGGTAGCACCATGGTGTAGTCGGATGACAGCTAGCTTCTGTCCTCCTCTGAGTACATTTACTTCAATACAAAACCTAGGAGTCTCATGGTTCTCACCCCCTTCCATAGACCTACACAGTAATTATGACAACTTCTGGAGGACGTCCTCCAACCTATCAGAGCTCTTGCAGCATGAACTGACATGTTGTCCACCCAATCAAAGGATCAGAGAATGAATCTAGTTCTGAAAGCATAAGCTACAACTAGCTAGCACTGCAGTGCATAAAATGTGGTGAGTAGTTGACTCAAAGAGAGAGAAATACAATAGTTGAACAGTTTTGAACAAAATGACTTCTTCCTAAATTAAGGAGAAGCAAGAGAGAGAGAGAGAATTTGGTTGTATTTTATTTTTTTTACTTTCACTTAGCTAGCCAATTCAGCTAGCTAGTTTAGCCTACTCAAACATAGAGGGATGCTATGTTAGCTAGCTGGCTGTGGCTATCCAACACTGGAACATTTCCAAGTCAAGGTAAGCTTTTGGTTTTATTAATTTATTGCCACAGGGGTCCACCTGAGTAACTGCTAAACTGCTTATGCAGCTAGCAAGTTTAGCCTACTCAAACACCCAGCTCAAACAGAGAGTGATGCTATGTTAGCTAGCTGGCTATGGCTATCCAACACTGGAACTCTTCCAAGTCAAGGTAAGCTTTTGGTTTTATTAATTTATTACCACAGGGGCCCGCCGGTGTAACTGCTAAACAGTTTTCTTACTGTACACTGTACTGCAAGATTGTAGCGGGTTTACTAATGCGTTAGTTCTAGTAGTTCTAGTTGACTATGACGTGACAACGATGTAGGCTGCGTGTAGCTGTTAGCGGTCATGATATGAAGGTTTGGCTTAGAACGTTTTTTGCCTGGTCACAGATAGCTGATGTGTTGTGCACTGAAGTCCACAAGCGAAGGAAAAAGGTGAAAGGAGGAGAACGCGTAGATAGTTGCGAGAAGGAATTATATAAACAACGAGCAAAGTGATTGTGATGTTTTTATGTGGCTGCTATGAAAGTGAACTCTTTGCGTGTGATCAACGAAAAACATTTCTTAAATGGAAGCAAACGGAACAAAATGGGGATAAACATACCTGAATTTGTCCAATAGAAACTCTCATTTGCAACTGTTGGACTAAGGCGGTATTGAATGTGTTACTGTCTGTCACCTTGGTTACTCAAAATTCTCTCGACCTGTGCACCTACATTGTAAACTTTCATTCATAGGCTAGGTTGTAGCAACCTCATGATGGGTACAGGGAAAATTTGAGTATCATGTAGTAGCCTAAACCTATTGATGTTACATTTGAGCTCTGTGAATGGAATATGAATGACAGTCATCCAATATGCTGTAATAGAAATAAGGCATTACTCATCAATAAAATAATCACCCTCCCTCATCTTTGTTTTTTTGTTGTTGTACTTTTTGGCTGAAAGCCGTGGTATGTACCAAGGGTATGACAAAACATTATTTTTACTGTTCTAATTACATTGGCAACCAGTTTATAAGAGCAATAAGACACCTAGGGGGTTTGTGGTATATGGCCAATATACCACAGCTAAGGGCTGAATCCAGGCACTTCGTGTTGGTGGTGCTTAAGAACAGCCCTTAGCCATGGTATATTGGCCATATACCACACCCCCTCAGGCCTTATTGCTTAAATAATAATAATATGCCATTTAGCAGACGCTTTTATCCAAAGCGACTTACAGTCATGCGTGCATTGATTTTTGTGTATGGGTGGTCCCGGGGATCGAACCCACTACCTTGGCGTTACAAGCGCCGTGCTCTACCAGCTGAGCTACAGAGGACCACATATTATATCAATGACTAAACACAACAGTGATGAAAGATAGAGAACAGCCATATGAGCCATTGCAATGAGTCAAGTTTTGATACTATACCCATTCTAGAAAATATCATGTAAAACAATTTACAAGTAATCCATGTATTGTACTTTATATTCCTTACTCTTCTACTGAAGGACTCAAAGGATTACCCTGAGTAATGACTTCTGTTATTGACATGTTATCGTGGTTATCATGTTAATATTGTATGTTTATATACGGTATCTCCTCTTTCCCTATAACAGGTGACATGCGCTCAGAATACCATGGACTAAGAAAATTACTACAGAGTAGTAGATTTTGGTACATTTTAAATTAGCATAGTGATATAAACTTTTTAAAAGTGAAATGGACTCTTACCTGGAAGAACAAAATTATGAAGTTGTTCAGTCAGATTTACTAGGGTCCACGGTCCAACGAAGGCAGTGGCTGTCCTGAAATTGAAGTTATCCTCTTGGAATCACCATCGCCAAGTTTGTTTATATAAGAACAGTTTTCTTTAGAATGTGAACAAAAAAAATGGCAGAAAGAGGATTATACCGCCTTTTCTCACTAAAGCATACTAAGCTATTCTGGTTGTTCAAGAAAACATTCGCTTGAGTCTTGACGTTGAAATGTGGTTACAATTGTAATTGTAATATGCCTAATGTAAAGAATCTTGGAAATACCCCCAGCTTGCGCTGTAATCTCGTTTCCAGACACTTCCGCTTTATATGCGCAATAGCCTGGGGACGAGGTTAGTTGCACTTTAGCCATGATAAACGCAAACTACAGCATTATCTTGTCAACACCGATACAATCTAACGATAACGTCGAATGATGTTCGGAAGCAACAGTCATACAGAGAAACAATGTATCCACGTGCCCGTGCCGTCAAATAATTTAAACGTCCATCAGAAAACATCTATTTTTTTCGAATAAAACTAAATCTTACGTTACAGTTCAGCGGAATCTCAAAGGAGATTAGACGCATGATGCTTTATCATTCCAACATCCTCTTCTACTCGATGGGCGGAGCGTTCAGACGTCACCTGGAACTCAATAGAGTCCCACGGTGGAGGTGTCATAATATCATAAAACCTAGCAGTCAAACGGTTCCAATCGTTTTTCCACCATTCATTTTTCCCATAAGAGATTTTAGAAACACTTCAAAAAAAGGTCTGTGTTTCGTGTAGGCTTACCCTAGCGTGATGTTTTGATAACCATGTAAATCTCTCTCAGACAAGGTGACTTTTATCAATATATTCAGCTCTATTTACTCTCAGATTCGAAAAGGCTCATTAGCATCAAAGTAGACATGCAAAACTACAAATCCCTGCAAGCTCCTGCACATCATCTCTAGCTGACACCTTTGCTAACAGGTATTGTGTCAATTTAAAACTTGCACAAGACAGTTCACAGAATTGTCCATTTGAAGAAATGTTGTCAATTTATTCATTACTACAATTAGCTAACATTAGATAGTGAATCCAGAGATTCTTACCTTTGCCTTGATTCAGCAGTCTCATCCCAATCATCATGGCATTTGAAGTTCTTTATGATAGCCACATTAGCAGCTAATTAGTGTTTCATTTTTGGGGGGTAAATACAGTCGAATATATTGATAAAAGTCACCTTGTCCTAGAGAGATTTACACAGTTATCAAAACGTCATGCCAGGATAAGCCTACACGAGACCTTATTTTAAATGTTTCTAAAACCCCCTATGGGAAAAATGTATGGTGGAAAAATGATTGGAACCATTTCCCTGTTTGACCGCTAGGTTTTATGGGTATTATGTCTCATACTGTGGTACTCTGTCTTGGAGACATCTCTAATCTCAATGTGTCAGATAACAAGTGGTGCAAATATTTCGTTTTCGTAGAACCCCCGTTTGGAAGGTTCGATAACAAAAGTAAAAGGTGTTAGAAATGTTGCATATCTTACCCAATTTGAATAACTAGGCTACATGATCGACATGAGTAATGACCCATGTTATTCTACCCTCCCCAGCTTCGACCTCAGTCATTCTCATTAGCGCTGTTGACACTGATGTCAGCTGTCATACTTTCATCCCGCCCTCAGGGTAAATGTGCACACTCACTAGTATCAGTTTTTGCAAACATATGGGATATACAGTATGGATAGCAGGCATATGTGTTATCAGAGAGTAAGGTATGTAAAACATTTGCATAAAAAACATCATGAAAATGGGGGTTGGATCATTTCTGCACATAATTAATCATAAACGTTCCTGTATACGTCCCTACCATGGTCCCTAACCCCCACCTTCACTCTTTCTCTCTAGCTCGCTCTCACTCACACAGACACACACAAACAGCCTATGACTCTTTCTCTCTCACATAAATACACCTACACTGAACAATTTTCAGAGGGATGACAGTGCATGTTTTCGTTCCACTCTTAGCAGTTACCTCTCAAATCCCCTTTGATGGTCATCCATCTGAAGGGAAGCTTCAGAAGGTCATGACATTTGAATCTAGTGAGAAACCTGAGAGCTCTCTGGTCTAAACGTTTACAACCAATAAACGAAGGGAAGAACTTACATTCGAATAGAAAAGACAGTGATACAAATGGAGGTTCTGTTGTGGGATCATGTACAGTACTATAAACCAAGTTATTCATGTACAGTATGAAAAATGTATGCACTCATTAACTGTAAGTCACTCTGGATAAGAGTGTCTGCTAAATGACTCAAATGTAAAAATGTACTGATATGTCTAATCAAATATGTATAGTAGTCATGCATCACAATGACCACTAGATGACAGTGTTAAGCTTCTCCTGACATTGCCCCCCTAGTCAGTCAGTCATCTCCCCATCTCACTATCTTCAGCCCCCAACAAACTGCGTAAAGTGTGTCCCTTTATAAGGATTTAGGAAAAAATATTGGATGTTCATACCTAGAAGTTTCTCTGAAAACTGAAGATACAATTGCTAGGGGCATCACATCTTTGTCCATTGTGATCACAACACTCCCAGGACCTCTATACCAGGCGGTGTCAGAGGAAGGCCCTAAAATTTGTCTAAGACTCCAGCCACCCAAGTCATAGATTGTTCTCTCTGCTGCCACACGGCAAGCTGTAATGATGCACCAAGTCTGGAACCAGCAAGACCCTGAACAGCTTCTACCCCCAAGCCATAAGACTGCTAAATAGTTAGTTAAATAGTTAACCAAATAGCTACCCGGACTATCTGCATTGACACTTTTTTTGATTATCTATCCTGTTGCCTAGTCACTGTATTCCTAGCTTTATGTACATATCTACCTCAATTACCTCATACCCCTGCATATAGACTCGGTACTAGTACCCCGTGTATATACCGAAGTTATCGTTACTCATTGTGTATTGTATTTATTACTTTTATTTATTTGATTTTTACATTTCTATTATTACTCTATTTTCTTTCTCTCTGCATTGTTGGGAAGGGTAAGCATTTCACTGTTAGTCTACACCTGTTGTTTCTGACTAATACAGGACTAGTAATTGTTTTTTTCTTCCGATTTTTCAGGTTTGTGCTGCAGCACCCTCAGCCAGTGGCGGCTCCTGAACAAATTCTCAGGGAGGGCAATTTTTCTGATGATTTAGGTGACCTACACACATTTTTAAAAAGATATGTCCAGCAACAACATGAAGACAGGGGCAGCATATAAGTCAATACCAGAAGCATTTATTGACTGATCTCAAAAGTGTTGGCTTACAAAAGCAAAATAAGTTATCACAGTAAAAATAATCAAGGGTGTTCTTTCACATTCCTCAACACTGCATAAACAATATGCATTTCCATAAACAAATGAAATATCAGCTGAAAATACAGCATCTTGGTATTTGTTCAGATTGCAGGATCAACAAGAGCTTTTACCACATTTTTTGATATCTGTTTAATCTTACCTTATGGCCTGCACTTGCTTGTGAAGCTGTCGAGGGCACGTTTGATAGAGACAGCATCGATGTCCTTCTTCTGTAGCTTCTGGTACAGAATGTCGACGTGGGGCATGATTTTGTGAAAAAGCCGCAGGAAAAAAATTACATCTTCATCATGTAGTATCCTCACGTAGCCAGCTGCCTCTCTCAAGGTGTGCTGGTCAAATGAACCCAATGAACCCGTCCGGATGGCTTCAAAACATTATATGAGGTCGTCTCGATTCTCGTAGACAGTGTTCACGACTCTGCTGTTGCTAACCTCATCGTTGTGGCGGCGGACAGCTAGCCTGTATCCCTCATCCAGTTGAGTGGCAATATTCACTCTCCCAAAAGCAGACAATCTCAAACAGCTATATGTGGGTCTTTGACAGCTAATTTTTCTTAATCTTTTCTGAAAGATGGTGCATGTCGGTTACACCAGTCGCTGTCCAAGCGGTGCTGTCTGCTGTGCCGCCTTCAGGGTGGAAGAGTAAGCAGGGGTAGCAAAAAACTGCATTAGCTACATCGCAGCCTGCTAGCCAGGTTTTCCGTTCATACCAATTTTGGGAAAATCCTCGGGTGTAGGACTTCCCCCCTTTAGTAGACACCTGTTGAATTATTAAATTTGGTCTGGGAGGTCCTAATTGTTTCGTTGCCAATTTATCTTAATTTGTTCGCCGACAAAAAGGAACTTCTTTCAAAGACACAATCGAGTTGGACTGAAGCCTAGCCATTTTGATAGTAGTAGTGAATTGATTGAGGCTGCTACCTGGTCTTTTCTTAGTTACGTTCATTCGTGGTTACGTTATGTATGACGAAAGCACGTAAGTGCAAGCCCACAGACACCCATAGAGAATGTATTGAAAGCTTTGAAATGTGACAAAAATAGATTTTACATGGGAGTCTATGACAGACTTCTGGGCGATTTTCAACCTGACTGAAATCGCCCAAAAAACGGGCGGGGCCATTTGAAGCACGACTTTAGCCTGATTTGACATTTAGTGGCTGGCAGATCAGACGTGAACACTGATAACTGCTGTTGCCGTGATATAATTTTTTATAAATTTATAAAAAAAAAAAATATTTTTTTTTTTTTTTTTTATATATAATTGATTAGAAAAAAAATCCCTTCCTTTTCCCGTTTGGCAGTGCGTCGCCCATATCGCCCTATTGAACAAGCCGTCCCTGCCCTCAGCACACCTACTTTCCACGGCTATGGGGAAAGAGGAACTGGTTCTCATTGAGGCTGGCAGTCCTTCACAGACACATACATTTACAGGCCAGAGCACACATGGATTCAGCCAATATATCTCTCTCTCTCTCTCTCTCGCTCTCTCTCTCTCGTCCTTTTCTTTACATCATAGGTAAAGTTAAACCCTCTAACAAACCCTCTCACAACACCTACTGTATGTCTGAATGGCATTTTCTGTTTTCGTCTAATTGATTGACTGACTGAAGGTGCATATATTGTCTCTGAGTATTTTGGTCTGCTGATGTGGCCTATAAACAGGGGGCTATTGTGAACTGAAGATTAAGAGGAGGAGGTAGAAAGGAGGGGAGAGGAGGGGCAGATAAGGCAGGATTGTAAGAATAGGAGATCAAATAAAAGGAGGGAGAAAGTATAGGCAGCAGAATTTGAAAACAGATACCTTTAAGGAACAGGTGAAAAGGAGAGGGAAGGGTATGCAGCTGGCAAGACGCAGAACAACAAGGGAATAGCAACGGAGGATCGAAGCAAGTGAAACTCTGGTAAGATTTCTGAAGCAGTGGGGGAAAATGACTTGTTCCATATAATGACTTCCTCTGTTGATGTCTAATGTCTTCCTCTCCATGTAACTCAATCTGTCTCCTACAGCACAGTAATTGGAAATTATTGCTTTCTTCTAACTGAGCCTCATTGTTTTTTCCTGGATTATTAGAATGACTGGTAAATAATGGAGGGAAATTACACCAAATAAGAAAAGTTGTGTCTGTTGTCCAAGCATATCTGGATAAATTAACAATCTCAAAGTTATATTTCTCTTTCACTCTTCAGTAAGGGTTATTTTACAGTGAATCATATAAAAGGAAACGTTTTATTTAATTAATTTGATATACAAGTAGTATACATAAATTGGCCATGTCAGTGAAATAGTTCTGTTTGGTTTATTTCTCCTGCAGGACTGTTAGAAACTCCCTTCTCTCGCGTTCAGCCTGACACTTGACCATGCTCCTGACTATGAACCTGCTCTTTCTGCTGGTCCTGACCTTTCACCCTGACCTGGCCATGGTGAGTATAACCTTTCTCCTCATTACATTAGGAGGCTGGGACCTCTTCAGAAGAGTGCATTATTACAGAAGGTTCAGACAGAAATGTTACAGAAGATTGTAGAACAGATATAATTGTTTGTCTGTCACAGTCTATCGTCTGTCATGTAGAATAGTGAATGTTGTCAGCTTTATTCATTATATATCTATCTGCAACGTTTTACATTTTTGATCTCACTAAGTACGTCCCAAGTGGGATGGAAAGTTGGGACTGTTATACCTTGAAGAATGTTCATAGACGTCAACGCATACTTTTATATCCAGCCAGGCACCTGGTAAAAATGTGTGTATAGCTGAGGAAATCACTTGGTATGTCAAAACAACTGAAGGAAAAATAGTAGGTCTTTACTGAAATAGGACAACTTTTCATGTAGCATACACATTGAGAAATTGTCCCACATGTTTGAATGAGTTGGAGGATGATCAGCATTCCTCTGTTTGTTATTGAGATGGAATTAAGTTGGAGTTGTTAGGCGATAAATTAATGTTAAAGGAAAACTCCACCCAAAAACTATCTTTTGGTATTTGTTAATATAGTCCATAAATATGTTGCATATAAGCAATCAAGTTTTCAAGATATATAACTTTCAAAATACAGATATCATATGATATCATACCGGCTGTATTTCTGTATTTTGAAAGTGATATATCTTGAAAACTTGATTGCTGACATGCTGAACATTTTTGGGACTACATCAACAATGGACTAATGAAACAATTGGGCTTTGGGAGCTGAAGGAGCTGAAGGAGCTGAGGCCCCAGTCTTTTGGGTCACAACCCACTGGGCACAGACGTCAACGTATATTCCACGTTGGTTCAACGTAATTTCATTGAAATGACGTGGAAACAACGTTGATTCAACCAGTGTGTGCCCAGTGGGAATGCATCTGTTTCTCATGAGAACAGGGCGTAGGTTCAGGGCAGATGTGGGTCTGGCTCAGACTACAAAGACCATAGTAGGGGATTGAGGATAGTGGGAATTTGGGGTTGGGGGGTTTGGAGCATCCCCCTCCCAGGGGGGCTGTTCTGTGCCAGTCAGGTTTTCATACACTACAGGGGTTATAGAGGAGACAAGTCATCGATTCACATAGCTTCAATATGAACAGTGAAAGGACTTGGATTGGCTTGAAATGATTTGTTATCAGTGGCAGACTGTCAGGCATGTACAGATTTATCATGGTTGAAGATCAATCTAATAATTTGGGAGAGGTTCTGACTGTTGCTTGGCCTCTATTTGTCTGAGAACCCAACCATCCAACATATAATTCAACACAAAAGTCCTTCTCCAAAACAGAGAAGTTAAGTTATCAACTCATGTTGAGTGGCTAGGCGCTAAAATATGCTATACTAGTACAGCGGTTTCAAAGAACACAGCATGAAAAGACAAACACATGTTCTGAGTTTATTCAATGTTACAAACTGATAACAGAGCGGTCTGTCTCTTTTTGCTCCCGAATTCTGTGTGTTTCAGGGAGGCAGAGCCCAGCGCAAACAAAGGCAGGCTGAGAACAGTCTGAGACCATATCTAGGTAGAGTGGACCCAGGTGAGACAAGCGCCAACATATATACAGTTGAAGTCGGAAGTTTACATACACCTTAGCCAAATACATTTAAACTCAGTTTTTCACAATTCCTGACATTTAATCCTAGTAAAAATTCCCTGTCTTAGGTCAGTTAGGATCACCACTTTATTTTAAGAATGAAATGTCAGAATAATAGTAGAGAGTGATTTATTTCAGCTTTTATTTCTTTCATCACATTCCCAGTGGGTCAGATGTTTACATACACTCAATTAGTATTTGGTAGCATTGCCTTTAAATTGGTTAACTTGGGTCAAACGTTTCGGGTAGCCTTCCACAAGCTTCCCACAATAAGTTGGGTGAATTGTGGCCCATTCCTCCTGACAGAGCTGGTGTAACTGAGTCAGGTTTGAAGGCCTCTTTGCTCGCACATGCTTTGTCAGTTCTGCCCACAAATGTTCTATAGGATTGAGGTCAGGGCTTTGTGATGGCCACTCCAATACCTTGACTTTGTTGTCCTTAAGCCATTTTGCCACAACTTTGGAAGTATGCTTGGGGTCATTTTGGGGTCATTTGGAAGACCAAGCTTTAACTTCCTGACTGATGTCTTGAGATGTTGCTTCAAAATATCCACATAATTTTCCTTCCTCATGATGCCATCTATTTTGTGAATTGCACCATTCCCTCCTGCAGCAAAGCACCCCCACAGCATGATGCTGCCACCCTCGTGCTTCACGGTTGGGATGGGTGTTCTTCGGCTTGCAAGCGACCCCCTTTTTCCTCCAAACATAACGATGGTCATTATGGCCAAACAATTCTATTTTTGTTTCATCAGACGAGAGGACATTTCTCCAAAAAGTACGATCTTTGTCCCCATGTGCACTTGTTAACCGTAGTCTGGCTTTTTATGGCGGTTTTGGAGCAGTGGCTTCTTCCTTGCTGAGCGGCCTTTCAGGTTATGTCGATATAGGACTCGTTTTACTGTGGATATAGATACTGTTGTACCTGTTTCCTCCAGCATCTTCACAAGGTCCTTTGCTGTTGTTCTGGGATTGATTTGCACTTTTCGCACCAAGAACGCGTCTCCTTCCTGAGCGGTATGACAGCTGCGTGGTCCCATGGTGTTTATACTTGCGTACTATTGTTTGTACAGATGAATGTGGTACCTTCAGGCGTTTGGAAATTGCTCCCAAGGATGAACCAGACTTGTGGAGGCCTACAATGTTTTTTCTGAGGTCTTGGCTGATTTATTTTGTTTGAAGGTAGGCCTTGAAATACATCCACATGTACACCTCCAATTGACTCAAATGATGTCAATTAGCCCATCAGATGCTTCTAAAGCCATGACATCATTTTCTGGAATTTTCCAAGCTGTTTAAAGGCACAGTCAACTTAGTGTATGTAAACTTCTGACTCACTGGAATTGTGATACAGTGAATAATAAGTGAAATAATCTGTCTGTAAACAATTGTTGGAAAAATTACTTGTGTCATGCACAAAGTAGATGTCCTAACCGACTTGCCAAAACTATAGTTTGTTAACAATAAATTTGTGGAGTGGTTGAAAAACAAGTTTTAATGACTCCAACCTAAGTGTATGTAAACTTCCGACTTCAACTGTAACTCTTTATCCACAATATAGCACGGGGTGTAAAGCCATAATACATGCGTTTTCCAGCAGCAGACTATGATCGATAATGTCAAAAGCCAAACTGAAGTCTAACAAAACAGCTCCCACAATCTTTTGATCATCAATTTCTCTCAGCCAATCAGTCATTTGTGTAAGTGCCATGCTTGTTGAATGTCCTTCCCTATAAGCGTGCTGAAAGTCTGTTGTCATTTTGTTTACTGTAAAATTGCATTGTATCTGGTCAAACACACATTTTTCAAAGGTTTACTAAGGGTTAACCCTAAAAGTGCCAAATTGGTAATGATTGCAAAGAGACACTTTCTATCAAGCAGTAACACTTTCTCTTTTATCAACCTTTTGTAACACAAGTAAATGGTTTTAATTCCCCAAAATAAACATATATTTTAACATTTTCATACATTTATAGTCAAATTTGATGTTTAATAATCATTGATCTTTAGACTGCAAATAACCCCATTGTAGTTCTGCATCCACTGATTTTCTTTTCAAAGCATGACAGTCTCTTCCACCTACCTTCCTTCCTCTCCATCTCTCCATCTCTCCATATGCTAGTCCTACTATGTGAGCTTCTGAAGTGTCACAGTCCAATGGGCTCCTGGTGCCAGGTGGTTCAGGACAACGGAGTCCTCTTCCCAAAGTGTGTGTGTCCTAAGACCTGCCCACGGTAGGACCACACCACTAACTTCATTCAGTTGTATTCAAGTGAAACAGAAACGTGCATTACACTGACTACAGTATTAGTCATCATGCTTGTAATTACTTGTGTGTGCAGGCAGGGGGCACCAGTGTGCAGTGTTCTGGGAAAGACCTATGGGAACGAGTGTCTGTTGCATAGAGAAGCCTGCCGCAAGAGACGTCACATTGGAATGGCTCATATAGGGCCCTGTCTGGGTAGGATACACAAACACACACAGTACTGCAGTACTGTACCTACATAATAAGCCTTCTTCAAGTCCAGTTTCCACTTCATGCTTGCTTATGTTTGTTTCCAAGTTCCCAAGGCAAACTGCACAGAGGAGGAGTATGGCCAGTTCCCATACCGCCTCATGGACTGGTTCCTCCTATTGAGTCGCATGGGAGAGTCCTACGCCCCCTACTCCCCGCCCCAGAGCTGCCTGAGCCACGCCCAGCGCTCCCAACTAGCCCAGGTAACAGACAAGGCAGAGGAATAGGGCTGGGCAACTCTGGTCCTGGAGGGCTGCAGTGTTCGCAAGCTCTACCGCACCTGATTACACTTATCACTAACTAAATTAAAGAGCACTTTGGCACAAGAGCACTATGATTTGTGTTGTGGTATGAAATTGTTACAGTTACCGGGAGCAGATGTCATTTAAGGTTAAAAAGCTCCTGTGTAGCTTATTGTGTGGGCTTCCACTACTCGGAATGAGGGGGCATTCAGGAACCCCAGTATAAATAGACTTAGTCAATAATCACTAAATTATTAAATAAGAAAGATAACTGGGTGGTAATTTATATCCTCATCCCTGCCTTCCTGACCTGTCGCCCTACCTTTATCTATTCAACAAACCACATCTTTAACCCTCCCTCCCTCTCTAGACTCTGTCCATCCTCCTTTTAGGTAAATTGGCATTAGGAGAGCCTGAGCTGTATAGCTCATTCTTGTCATTCAATATTCCTCTACTTAGATGTCTCCTCTCTCTCCTGAATTGTATAGCAGAGGTTTGCCCTGCTGGACAAGAACAAGGATGGAAAGCTGAGCCGGAGGGACCTGAGGAAGTTACGCTACAAGAGAATGCCTCTAGAGCACTGTGCTACCTCCTTCTTCCAGTGAGCCCCACTCTGAATACACACTTAGACTTTATCTTTTTTATTCTCTACGTACCATATACAAATTATGACACATACAAATCCCCATTATGTTCATCTGTGTCTTTATCAGTTGCCAACTGTCAATATAATTTCATCTCAGTCAATACAGGAAAAAATTCAAATTCAACTGATAAATTGAGAACATTATGGAAAAATGTGAAATTGGGGGAAATTACCTATTTGTAAAGAGAAGGTCAAATGATTTCCTGAATGTAGAGGGTTAAATTGTCATTCGCCCCCATTCCATGTTGCACCTCCCATCCTCATGTTCTCTCTGCACCCCATCCTCAGCAGACATCCTCTGTGCCAACCCCCTTCCTGTGATCCCCCCCCCTCTCCCTCTACTACCCAGACAACCCCCCTTCCCACTCATCACACTCTCCTCTCTATCTCACCCATCCCTCCCTCCCCCCATGTCCTCATCCCTCTCTTTCCTCCCTACTAAGTCTATCCCCCCCCCCCCCCCAACCCTCTCCCGCCTCAGTCGTAAAGCTGGTGTGTGTTGCCAGTCTGCAGTGACAGGTTTTGTGGGAGTGAGGCTGGCTGGCTGTTTACTAATGTTTATTACGCACTGTGCTTCCCACTGTGTGTGGATTAGCACAAATGGAAAGGGTACCCTTCAAAGATATTGTTTCTGTGTGGGTGAAGACTAATGTCAGTCTGTGCATATTGTATGCAGATGTGTTTGTTTGCATAAGTCCTTTGTGTATGTGTGTGTGCCTGCGTGTGTGCATGCATGTGTGTGTGTGTGTGTGTGTGTGGGGGGGGGGGGGGGGTGTTTATTTGCAACAGTATATGTTTGTTTATGTGTATTTGTATTTATTATGGATTATGGATCCCCATTAGTTCCTGCCAAGGCAGCAGCTACTCTTCCTGGGGTCCAGCAACATTAAGGAAGTTATATACAATAAAAAATATTACATGACATTACATTTCATAACACTTTTCACAACATATTAAGTGTGTGCCCCTCAGGCCACTACTCTACTACCACATATCTACAATACAAAATCCATGTGTACGTGTGTGTAGAGTGCATATGTTATCATGTGTATGCGTGTGTCTGTGCCTGTGTGAGTGTCTCTTCACAGTCCCCGCTGTTCCATAAGGTGTATTTTTATCTGTTTTTTCAATCTGATTCTACTACTTGCAACAGTTACCTGATGTGGAATAGAGTTCCATGCAGCCATGGCTCTATGTAGTACTGTGTGCCTCCCATAGTCTGTTCTGGACTTTGGGATTGTGAAGAGACCTCTGGTGGCATGTCTTGTGGGGTATGCATAGGTGTCTGAGCTGTGTGCTAGTAGTTTAACCAGGCAGATCGGTGCATTCAGCATGTCAATACTTTTTACAAAAACAAGTAGTGATGAAGTCAACCTCTCCTCTACTTTGAGCCATGAGAAATTGACATGCATATTATTAATGTTAGCTCTCCGTGTACATTTAAGGGCCAACCGTGCTGCCCTGTTCTGAGCCAAATGCAATTTTTTAAAGTCCCTCTTTGTGGCACCTGACCACACGACTGGACAGTAGCCAGGTGCGACAAAACTAGGGCCTGTAGGACCTGCCTTGTTGATAGTATTGTTAAGAAGGCAGAGTAACGCTTTATTATGGACAGACTTCTCCCCATCTTAGCTACTGTTGCATCTACATATTTTGACCATGACCGTTTACAATCCAGGTTTACTCCAAGCAGTTTAGTCACCTCAACTTCCACATTTCCACAGTATTCATTACAAGATTTAGTTGAGGTTTAGGGTTTGGTGAATTATTTGTCCCAAATACAATGCTTTTAGTTTTTGAAATATCTGGGACTAACTTATTTTTGCCACCCATTCTGAAACTGATCGCAGCTCTTTGTTTTTCTCTTTTTTTCTTCTTCTTTTTTTAGGGGGGGGGATGGATCAGCTTAATATTGCAGATAGATTGTATCTTCTATCAATGTAATTGTCTGCATCACTTCCAATCCCCCATGTTTTTTATATATATACTCCCCTTTATTACTTTTCAACCCCGCCATCCTTTCCCTACATGGAGTAAATTAGTGAACAACAATGCCCAGGCCTCTACTTCCGGTCTATACTTACTATCTACACCTTATGGACACAGTTAATTTTACAATAATTATATTATATATATATATATATATATATATATATATATATATATATATATATATATTTTTTTTGCTCCTGAACTTTGTTAAGTGTTGCAGTAAATTCACTCGCTGTAGTAGCTGACATGTAAAGTGTTGAGTCATCCGCATACATATACACACTGGCTTTACTCAAACCCTGTGGCATGTCATTAGTAAATATTGAAAAAAGTATGGGGACTAGACAGCTGCCCTGTGGAATTCCTGATTTTACCTGGATTATGTTAGAGAGACTATCATTAAAGAACACCCTCTGTGTTCTGACAGGTACAGTTAAAGTCAGAAGTTTACATACACCTTAGCCAAATACATTTAAAATTAGTTTTTCACAATTCCTGACATTTAATCGTAGTAAAAATTCCCTGTCTTAGGTCAGTTAGGATCACCACTTTATTTTAAGAATGTGAAATGTCAGAATAATATTATTTATTTCAGCTTTTATTTCTTTCATCACATTCCCAGTGGGTCAGAAGTTTACATACACTCAATTCGTTTTTGGTAGCATTGCCTTTAAATTGTTTAACTTGGGTCAAACGTTTCGGGTAGCCGTCCACAAGCTTCCCACAATAAGTTGGGTGAATTTTGGCCCATTCCTCCTGACAGAGCTGGTGTAACTGAGTCAGGTTTGAAGGCCTCATTGCTCGCACACACTTTTTCAGTTCTGCCCACAAATGTTCTATAGGATTGAGGTCAGGGCTTTGTGATGGCCACTCCAATACCTTGACTTTTGTCCTTAAGCCATTTTTTGCCACAACTTTGGAAGTATGCTTGGGGTCATTGTCCTTTTGGAAGACCCATTTGTGACCAAGCTTTAACTTCCTGACTGATGTCTTGAGGTGTTGCTTCAATATATCCACATCATTTTCCTTCCTCATGATGCCATCTATTTTCTGAAGTGCACCAGTCCCTCCTGCAGCAAAGCACCCCCACAGAATGATCCTGCCACCCCCGTCCTTCACAGTTGGGATGGTGTTCTTCGGCTTGCAAGCGTCCCCCTTTTTCCTCCAACATAACGATGGTCATTATGGTGTTTATACTTGCGTACTATTGTTTGTACAGATGAACGTGGTACCTTCCGGCGTTTGGAAATTGCTCCCAAGGATGAACCAGACTTGTGGAGGTCTATCATTTTCTTTCTGAGGTCTTGGCTGATTTCTTTTGATTTTCCCATGATGTCAAGCAAAGAGGCACTGAGTTTGAAGGTAGGCCTTGAAATACATCCCCAGGTACACCTCCAATTGACTCAAATGATGTCAATTAGCCTATCAGATGCTTCTAAAGTCATGACATCATTTTCTGGAATTTTCCAAGCTGTTTAAAGGCACAGTCAACTTAGTGTATGTAAACTTCTGACCCATTGGAATTGTGATACAGTGAATTATAAGTGAAATAATCAGTCTGTAAACAATTGTTGGAAAAATTACTTCTGTCATGCACAAAGTAGATGTCCTAACCGACTTGCCAAAACTATAGTTTGTTAACAAGAAATGTGTGGAGTGGTTGAAAAATGAGTTTTTATGACTCCAACCTAAGTGTATGTAAACTTCCGACTTCAACTGTAACTCTTTATCCACAATATAGCACGGGGTGTAAAGCCATAATATATGCGTTTTCCAGCAGCAGACTATGATCGATAATGTCAAAAGCCAAACTGAAGTCTAACAAAACAGCTCCCACAATCTTTTGATCATCAATTTCTCTCAGCCAAAAAGTCATTTGTGTAAGTGCCATGCTTGTTGAATGTCCTTCCCTATAAGTGTGCACAGTGGTCTAAGGCACTGCATCACAGTGCTAGCTGTGCCACTAGAGATCCTGGTTCGAGTCCATGCTCTGTCACAGCAGGCCGCGACCGGGAGACCCATGGGCGGCGCACAATTGGTCCAAGGTAGGGGAGGGTTTGGCCGGCAGGGATGTGGGTTCGTTTCCCACGGGGGGCCAGTATGACAAAAAACAAAACAAACAAAAAAACATGTATGCATTCACTAACTGTAAGTCGCTCTGGATAAGAGCGTCTGCTAAATGACTAATATGTAAATGTCTGTCATTTTGTTTACTGTAAAATTGCATTGTATCTGGTCAAACACACATTTTTCAAAAGTTTACTAAGGGTTGGTAACAGGCTGATTGGTCAGCTATTTGAGCCAGTAAATGGGGCTTTACTATTCTTGGGTAGCGGAATTACTTTTGCTTCCCTCCAGGCCTGAGGGCACACACTTTCTTGTAGGCTTAGATTGAAGATATGGCAAATAGGAGTGGCAATATCGTCTGCTGTTATCCTCAGTAAAGGTGGCTTGTCATTGTCACCTTAAATTTCAGGTGCTCCAAAGCTTTTTACTATCATTCTTTATATCAATTATCTTTGTTTCATAGTATAGTTTCTTCTTTATTTTTATTAAGTTTAGTCACATGATTTCTTAATTCGCAGTACGTTTGCCAATCGTTTGTGCAGCCAGACTTATTTGCCATTCCTTTTGCCTCATCCCTCTCACCCATACAATTTTTTAAATTCCTCATCAATCCACAGGGGTTTAACAGTTTTTACAGTCATTTTCTTAATAGGTGCATGCTTATTAGTAACTGGAGTAAGCAATTTCATAAATGTGTCAAGTGCAGCGTCTGGTTACTCCTCATTACACACCACAGACCAGCAAATATTCTTTACATCATCAACATAGGAATTACTACAAAACGCATTGTAATTTATGACCTCTTATACAGTAGGGAAAAAAAGTATTTAGTCAGCCACCAATTGTGCAAGTTCTCCCACTTAAAAAGATGAGAGAGGCCTGTAATTTCATCATAGGTACACGTCAACTATGACAGACAAATTGAGGGGAAAAAATCCAGAAAATCACATTGTAGGATTTTTTATGAATTTATTTGCAAATTATGGTGGAAAATAAGTATTTGGTCACCTACAAACAAGCAAGATTTCTGGCTCTCACAGACCTGCAACTTCTTCTTTAAGAGGCTCCTCTGTCCTCCACTCGTTACCTGTATTAATGGCACCTGTTTGAACTTGTTATCAGTATAAAAGACACCTGTCCACAACCTCAAACAGTCACACTCCAAACTCCACTATGGCCAAGACCAAAGAGCTGTCAAAGGACACCAGAAACAAAATTGTAGAGCTGCACCAGGCTGGGAAGACTGAATCTGCAATAGGTAAGCAGCTTGGTTTGAAGAAATCAACTGTGGGAGCAATTATTAGGAAATGGAAGACATACAAGACCACTGATAATCTCCCTCGATCTGGGGCTCCACGCAAGATCTCACCCCGTGGGGTCAAAATGATCACAAGAACGGTGAGCAAAAATCCCAGAACCACACGGGGGGACCTAGTGAATGACCTGCAGAGAGCTGGGACCAAAGTAACAAAGCCTACCATCAGTAACACACTACGCCGCCAGGGACTCAAATCCTGCAGTGCCAGACGTGTCCCCCTGCTTAAGCCAGTACTTGTCCAGGCCCGTCTGAAGTTTGCTAGAGTGCATTTGGATGATCCAGAAGAGGATTGGGAGAATGTCATTGTTATGTGGGCAGCTTGTCTCTCCCTTTTCTGTTTCCCTTCCTCCTTGTTTTGTCCCCTCTTTTTCTGTTGTATGTGTGTTTGTCCCCTTTATGTGGGTGTGTCTGGAGTGGAGCAGGGGGCGTGCTCAGGATCTGCCTCTCCTGTGCAGCTGCGGGTTGTTTCCAGTGATTCCTGCCTACGCAGCTGCATCCTATTCTCTCATCAACCTGCACTACTTATTCCTGGGCATGGCTCTCCACCGGCGCCAGATCGTTGTTCTTACCAGAGCGGTAACTTGGCTCACCAGTAAAGTTTTTTTGTCTTTGTCTTCAGCCTGGCTCTCCACTCTCCTTTACCTGTCGTTTGTTTTGTCTTCAGTTCGGACATACCTCCCAACCTGCCTGCCTTCCTGCCGGTCGGTCTGCCTGCCTGCCTGCCTGCCTGCCTGCCTCAGCCTCTCCTTCCTCCGGAGCCGACTAGCCCACTCTGTTCCTTTACTTCAGTTGTTTTTGGACTAAGACAATTTGAACTTTTATTAAAACATTTTTGTTTCTTCCACTCCCTTTGTCGTGTTGGTTTCTCTGAGTGCTGGGTTGAACCATAGCCATAACAGAACGATCTGGCCATGGACCCAACAGAGAAACAGCACGGGGCAAACAAAGACAGCTTCCAACAAGCTATCCAGGCTCAAGGAACGTTGCTAGGACAGCATGACCAGTTGATTCGGACTCTTGTGGAAGATAATCATCAACTGCTGAACCAGGTGACTCAGTTAACTACACACGTCTCTAAATTGTCTGTTATCAGTTCTCCATCTCTCTCTGACCCCCAGTTTGATGCACCCCAAGTTGTTTCCTCGGACACTAGGCAGGCTTCGTTCCGTCGGGAACCCCCTGTCACGTCGCCTGAACCGTTCAATGGAGAATTGGACAAGTGCCGGGGATTTTTGCTTCAGTGTGACTTGATTTTTCGGCAGAGACCACTGTCGTTTTCTACTGATTCATCTAAGGTACATTATGTTCTGGGGCTGTTAAGAGGGAAAGCTCTGGTTTGGGCTGAGGCTGTGTGCTCAGATCAAACTTTGACTGGATTGACTTTTGCTGATTTCTCTGCTAAATTGAAGACTGTTTTTGACCATCCTGACCATGTGGGTAATTCCTCCAAGATACTTTTTAATTTGAGGCAGGGTTCTAACAGTGTGGCAGAGTACTCTATTGAGTTCTGGACGTTGGCAGCGGACTCCAAGTGGAACAATGTGGCACTTCAAGGAGCATTTCTAAACGGTTTGAATGAAGCCATTAAGGATGAACTGGCTGCTCGTGATGAGCCACATGATTTACATTCTCTCGTTTCCCTGTCCATCAAGCTAGACAATCGGTTGCGGGAGAGGCGTCGGGAGAGAGGCGATCGGCCACATCTAGGAGGACGAGTTCCCCAGCCTTCAACCACTCGAGTCTCGCCTCTCCGGAGTCGGCAGCTTCTTGTTCCTGATTCCATCCCGAGCACAGAGGAGGAACCTATGCAAGTGGGTCGAGCTCGACTACCTCCAGCTGAGCGGCAACGGCGCCTCCAGGCAGGTGAGTGCCTGTACTGTGGAGACGCCACACACATTCTGGCTACATGCCCTAAGCGGCCAAAAGACAAGGCTCGCTCGTAACGGTGGGTCTACTTGCGAGCCCAGAGTTAGATCCTGAACCCATCATTCCCCGATTACAAGTACCTGTAACCTTACGTTTCCAGAGTCATTCCCTGCCACTCTCAGCTCTCATAGACTCAGGTGCAGAAGATAACTTTATTAGCCACCAGTTCGTTACACAAGCTCGTATCCCCATGGAGCCACTACCTACCCCCATCCGGGTCACAGCCCTTGATGGGCGCCTCCTCGCGGAGATAACTCATCAAACCACCCCCGTTTCCCTAGTGATTTCTGGCAATCATTGTGAAAGCATTCAGCTAAGAGTTATGTCTGGCTCAGCTACCTCCCTAATCCTTGGCTTCCCCTGGTTGGCTCTTCACAACCCACAAATTGATTGGACACGTCACACCATTCTCAGTTGGAGCACTAACTGCCATTCCGAGTGCCTGAGGTCAGCGGTTCCCCCCACTAAGTGTAACCCAACTCCTCCCTCAGCTCCTCTTGATCTGTCATCTGTCCCCAAAGAATACCATGACTTAGCGGAGGTTTTCAGTAAGGACAAGGCTCTGTCTCTACCACCACATAGGCCTTATGATTGCCCTATTGAACTGCTCCCTGGTGCTCCCTTGCCCTCTAGTCGGTTATACAATCTGTCCCGACCGGAAAGAGAGGCAATGGAGCAGTACATTGGTGATTCTCTGGTCTCGGGCATAATCCGTCCCTCGTCGTCTCCTTTGGGTGCAGGTTTCTTTTTCGTGGAAAAGAAGGACAAGTCGTTACGCCCCTGTATCGATTTCAGGGGTTTAAACAACATAACTGTTAAAAACAAGTATCCCCTTCCACTCATCAACTCAGCTTTTGAACCTCTGCATGGCGCCACAGTGTTTTCCAAGCTCGACCTCAGGAATGCTTATCACCTTGTCCGAATCCGAAAGGGAGATGAGTGGAAAACCGCTTTCAACACTCCACTGGGACATTTTGAGTATTTGGTCATGCCCTTTGGGCTTTCAAATGCCCCTGCGGTTTTCCAAGCCATGGTGAACGATGTTCTTAGGGATTTTTTGAACCGTTTTGTCTTTGTATACCTGGATGATATTCTTGTTTTTTCCAAGTCACCCGAGGAGCATGAGTCACACGTCCGTCAAGTCCTTCAACGGCTCTTGGAGAACAAGCTGTACGTCAAGGCAGAGAAGTGTGAGTTCCACAAACAGTCTACATCGTTCCTTGGATTCATAATTGAGAGCGGGCAGGTGAAGGCGGACCCCGAGAAGATCCGGGCAGTGACGGAATGGCCCACACCCACCACCCGTAAGCAACTTCAACGATTTTTGGGCTTTGCTAACTTCTACCGTAGATTCATTAAGGGTTTTAGTAGAGTGGTGGCACCCCTTACAAGACTCACATCTCCTAAAATCCCTTTTCGGTGGTCCCCTGAGGCGGAGCAGGCGGTAGGGGTTTTGAAGGAACTGTTTTCCACCTCCCCCGTGTTGATACACCCCAATACCTCTCTACAGTTTGTTGTGGAGGTGGACGCGTCGGACTCAGGTGTGGGAGCAGTCCTCTCCCAGCGCTCCCCCACTGACCAAAGGCTTCACCCCTGTGCTTTTTTCTCCAAGAAATTGTCACCCACAGAACGGAATTACGACGTTGGAAACCGGGAACTGCTGGCGGTCAAGCTTGCACTGGAGGAATGGCGGCACTGGCTGGATGGAGCTGAATTGCCGTTTGTGGTCTGGACTGACCACAAAAACTTGGCTTACATCCAAGCCACTAAGA
This sequence comes from Coregonus lavaretus, assembly GCF_964263955.1. Taxonomy (NCBI): domain Eukaryota; kingdom Metazoa; phylum Chordata; class Actinopteri; order Salmoniformes; family Salmonidae; genus Coregonus; species Coregonus lavaretus. The sequence goes on along the minus strand of NC_140023.1, from coordinate 8,193,656 downwards.
GACTCAACTCACGCCAAGCCAGATGGGCCCTGTTTTTTAGTAGGTTTAACTTTATTCTTACATACAGACCGGGGTCAAGAAATGTTAAACCAGATGCTTTGTCCCGCCAGTTTGCTGACCCTTCGGAGACCAGCGAGCCTGAGGCAGTCCTGCCTTCCTCATGCGTCGTGGCGGCTGTTCAGTGGGAGATCGAGTCTCTTGTGAAGACTGCACTTGCCACGGACCCGGGACCGGGTGATGGTCCTCCCAACCTACTCTTTGTTCCCGAGACGGTCCGGTCTCAGGTGTTGCAGTGGATTCACACCTCCCGTTTTGCTGGTCACCCTGGGATGAGACGCACGTTGACGCTGCTTAGGAGACATTTTTGGTGGCCTTCAATGGAAACTGACGTTCGGGCTTTTGTGGCAGCCTGTTCAACCTGTGCTCGGGGCAAAGCCTCCCATCAGTCCCCTTCGGGGCTGCTGCTACCCCTCCCAGTTCCCAGCCGTCCCTGGTCCCACATTGCCATGGATTTTGTCACCGGCCTACCCAAGTCTGAAGGTAATGATACTATACTTACCATTGTGGACAGATTCTCTAAATCTGTCCACTATATAGCATTACCAAAATTACCGTCTGCCAGTGAGACAGCGGACCTCCTAGTCCAACATGTATTCCGTCCCCATGGAATACCTGTGGACATCGTATCTGATAGAGGCCCACAGTTTACTTCCCGTGTTTGGAAGGGTTTCTGTTCTGCTTTGGGTGCTTCCGTTAGTCTGTCCTCAGGGTTTCATCCCCAGACCAACGGTCAAACAGAAAGAGCCAATCAAAACCTCGAAGCAACCCTTCGTTGTGTGGCTGCTCAACATCCATCATCCTGGGCTAAACATCTGCCCTGGATAGAGTACGCCCACAACTCCCTCACCGCCTCTGCCACCGGTCTTTCACCCTTCGAGGTTACCATGGGTTACCAACCCCCTCTGTTTCCTGCTCAGGAGAAGGAATTGGCTGTTCCTTCGGTTCAGGAGAACCTCCGCCGCTGCCAGAGAGTGTGGAGCGACGCTCGGGAAGCATTGCTTCGGACCACCGACAGGAACAAGACAACAGCGGATAGGAGCAGGACTCCCGCACCTGTGTTTCATCCTGGTCAAGAGGTTTGGCTGTCATCTAAGAACGTACCTCTTCGTACCAAATCACGCAAGCTGTCTCCTCGGTACCTGGGTCCGTTTGTGGTGGAATCCATCATTAACCCCGCTGCGGTTCGTTTGAAGTTGCCTTCAGCCATGAAGATACACCCTACCTTCCACGTCTCCCAACTGAAACCTGTGTCCTCCAGCCTTTTGTGTCCGCCGGCTGATCCACCTCCACCTGTTCGCCTCATTGACGACCATCCGGCCTACACCGTCAGTAGGCTCCTGGACTCTCGGAGGCGGGGTAGGGGTCTCCAATACCTAGTCGATTGGGAAGGTTATGGACCAGAGGAGAGGTCTTGGGTCCCTAAGCGTTTTGTGTTGGATCCTCAGCTGATCACGGACTTCCATCACGACAACCCTGACAGGCCTGGTGGGTCGCCAGGTGGCGACCATTGAGGGGGGGGTACTGTTATGTGGGCAGCTTGTCTCTCCCTTTTCTGTTTCCCTTCCTCCTTGTTTTGTCCCCTCTTTTTCTGTTGTATGTGTGTTTGTCCCCTTTATGTGGGTGTGTCTGGAGTGGAGCAGGGGGCGTGCTCAGGATCTGCCTCTCCTGTGCAGCTGCGGGTTGTTTCCAGTGATTCCTGCCTACGCAGCTGCATCCTATTCTCTCATCAACCTGCACTACTTATTCCTGGGCATGGCTCTCCACCGGCGCCAGATCGTTGTTCTTACCAGAGCGGTAACTTGGCTCACCAGTAAAGTTTTTTTTGTCTTTGTCTTCAGCCTGGCTCTCCACTCTCCTTTACCTGTCGTTTGTTTTGTCTTCAGTTCGGACATACCTCCCAACCTGCCTGCCTTCCTGCCGGTCGGTCTGCCTGCCTGCCTGCCTGCCTGCCTGCCTCAGCCTCTCCTTCCTCCGGAGCCGACTAGCCCACTCTGTTCCTTTACTTCAGTTGTTTTTGGACTAAGACAATTTGAACTTTTATTAAAACATTTTTGTTTCTTCCACTCCCTTTGTCGTGTTGGTTTCTCTGAGTGCTGGGTTGAACCATAGCCATAACAGTCATATGGTCAGATGAAACCAAAATATAACTTTTTGGTAAAAACTCAACTCATCGTGTTTGGAGGACAAATAATGTTGAGTTGCATCCAAAGAACAACATACCTACTGTGAAGCATGGGGGTGGAAACATCATGCTTTGGGGCTGTTTTTCTGCAAAGGGACCAGGACGACTGATCCGTGTAAAGGAAAGAATGAATGGGGCCATGTATCGTGAGATTTTGAGTGAAAACCTCCTTCCATCAGCAAGGGCATTGAAGATGAAACGTGGCTGGGTCTTTCAGCATGACAATGATCCCAAACACACCGCCCAGGCAACAAAGGAGTGGCTTCGTAAGAAGCATTTCAAGGTCCTGGAGTGGCCTAGCCATAGAAAATCTTTGGAGGGAGTTGAAAGTCTGTGTTGCCCAGCGACAGCCCCAAAACATCACTGCTCTAGAGGAGATCTGCATGGAGGAATGGGCCAAAATACCAGCAACAGTGTGTGAAAACCTTGACCAGACTTACAGAAAACGTTTGACCTGTGTCATTGCCAACAAAGGATATATAACAAAGTATTGAGAAACTTTTGTTATTGACCAAATACTTATTTTCCACCATAATTTGCAAATAAATTCATAAAAAATCCTACAATGTGATTTTCTGGATTTATTTTTCTCATTTTGTCTGTCATAGTTGACGTGTACCTATGATGAAAATTACAGGCCTCTCTCATCTTTTTAAGTGGGAGAACTTGCACAATTGGTGGCTGACTAAATAATTTTTTCCCCCACTGTACACTATATTAGGCCCAGCCTTTTGAACTTTGGTTTTCCTAGATATGGCTACTATGTTGTGATCACTACATCTGATGGATTTGGATACTGCTTTAAAGCAGATTTCTGCAGCATTAGTAAAGATGTGATCAGTACATATTGTTGATTTCATTCCTGTGCTGTTTGTAAATACCCTGGTAGGTTGATTGATAACCTGAACTGGTTACAGTTTGAAGCTTTTTTTTTGAGTGGGCAGCTTGATGAAAGCCAGTCAATGTTATGGTAACCCATAAAATATAGTTCTCTGTTGATATCACATACATTATCAAGCATTTCACACATGTTATCCAGATACTGACTGTTAGCACTTGGTGGTCTATAGCAGCTTTCCACAAGAATGGGCTTTAGGTGAGGCAGATTAACCTGTAGCCATATTACATCAACAGTATTTAACATGAGATCCTCTCGAAGCATTACAGGAATGTGGTTCTGAATATAGACTGCAACACCACCCCCCATTGGCATTTCTGTATTTTCTGTAGTTGTTATAACCATGTATTGCTACCACTGTATCATCACATTTATTATCTAAGTGAGTTTCAGAGATAGTCAGAATATGAATGTGATCTGTTACAAGCAAGTTATTGTCATTAACCTTTTTCTTAGGCTACATATGTTAATGTGGGCTATTTTTAGCACTTTTCTGGGATGCTTGATTGTTTTTATTGCTTTACTGGGAAGCTTATCAGAAGTAGACATGACAATGTTATTTATGTTTGAGCTGATAGTGCAGGGTGAGCTGCACTTCCTACTAGGGCAAACTGCCTCAGTGCTAACAGTATAACTCAGGTTCATAGGCACATGATTACTGTATACAATAGCTGTAGGATCGACAGAGGCATTCAGGGGAGTTAGAGGGACATAAATTAGGTTTCTTACATTGTGACTGCCAACGCCCCTGGGATAATGTACATACATTTGCTGCAGCATTACAACAACGACACAATGGTAGGGATTATCTAAGATGGGCTTGGGTCATTGTGGTCCTCTGTAGCTCAGCTGGTAGAGCACGGCGCTTGTAATGCCAGGGTAGTGGGTTCGATCCCCGGGACCACCCATACGTACAAATGTATGCACGCATGACTGTAAGTCGCTTTGGATAAAAGCGTCTGCTAAATGGCATATTATATTATATTATATTATTGATAAGTCATTGTCTCAAGGCAGCCTTGAAATGTGTGGACAGAGTCCAGGAGCCAAGATTTTTTGGATGGACTTCATCATTCCTGTAGTTTCTAAAAGGTGTCAAAGTTATCTATACATGTTATTCCAACAGAGCTACAGTAATCTTTTATGTGATATTGTGTATGTATATTCTTTGTATACAGGTCATGTGACCATAACAAGAACAGTAAGGTGACCCTGCATGAATGGATCTCCTGTCTGGTGGATCGCTCAGAGATGTGGTTCCACAGCTTCATGTGTGGGTGCAATCCCTTAACCTCACTATCCAAATTATGCTACATTATCAAAACAAATTGTATTCGTCACATTCTTCGTAAACAACAGGCGTAGACTAACAGTGAAATGCTTACTTACGGGCCCTTCCCAACAATGCAGAGAGAAAGAAAATAGAAATATAATAGAAACATAATAACACGTAATAATACAAGTAATAATAAATACACAATGAGCAATGATAACTTGGCTATATACACGGGGTACCAGTACCATTAGCCTTAAATCCTAGTGTCATTTGTTTAGTCTTTAATTGAACTAAATTTGATTACAGCAAATGCTTTGATTACAACAAATGATTATAGCAAATGTTTCTTTCTCTCTCTGACAGCTATGAAAATGGGATCCGGTAAGCTGTGTCCCATGTAGACCGACAACCACCTTTGACCTCGATATGAACACCTCTCCTCTCGCATTTTGTATGTATTCCTCGTGTTACTATTTTTCTGTTATTTCTCATTTTTATCTCTCTGCATTGTTGGGAAGCATTTCAATGTTAGTCTACACCCGTTGTTTACGAAGCATGTGACAAATAAAATTTGATTTGATTTGAATTTGATTTGTCTACATGTGCATCTGTTTATCACTGCTATCTACATTCTACAATCATCAGCATCAATTAATTATCCACTACCAGTATCATATTTCCACTACTCCCTCTAAATGTCACACTCAGTACTGCATTTGTTTTTTTATTTACGACGTCATCTGTTTTGGGAAGTCCACTGTGGGAGAAATGGCCTGTAATAAATGTCAATGAGTCCTGGCTGCCCTCTTAGTGTGTATGGGGATGGCCCGAGGAGAGAGGGGCTCATTAAGAACCAAGAGGACGTGTTGCATGGATCAAGCATCCAATTACTGTGGAGGGAGAGAGAGATGAAGAAAGACTCACAGAGACAGTGGGATATTGTGATGGAGGAATGATGGAGGGAAGAGATAGAAAAGAGATGATGGAAGGAGAGGAAGCTTAGTGTGAGAAGCCGTGACCAGGGAAGTGAACGAGGGATAATTGGGAGGGGAGACGGGGTAAGAAAGAGGAGTGTGGTAATGCACTGTAAACGAAGGAGGGAAATAATAAAGTGTGTTTATGGAAGGAGAGGGGAGTAATGCACTGTAAATGGGGAGTAGAGATGGGGTGGGTAAAGTAATGCATGAAAAATGGATCAGAAATGAGAGAAAGAACAAGAGGGGGATGGAATAGTCTGAGAGAAGTGGGAGAAAAATAGTAACCGAGAAGAGGTTTGATGCTGTGGGAATATTAGCATATTATATCTGTCAAAAGAAGGCAGGAAATGAAGAAATAATGGCCTCTTGTAAGGTCAAAGAGCCAAATCATCAGCCCTTACACAGTCCAGTACATCATATTGAGGTATCTGTTCTGTTGCCTCAGCTTTTCCACAGCTCTTATTGTGTTTTGTTTTGTCTGTGCGTGCGTGTTCTCTAAAAGATCAATAGGGGATGTGCGTGGCCCGGGGTGGATTCTTCGGTTCCACTGGTGTCTCTGGACTAATTAGCCCTCACATTTTGCTTCGCCGGGAGGATGGGAGGAGAAAGAGAGAGAGATATTTCAATATTCAACAGAAGATACAGATGCTTCTCAGACACGGGGCAAATGAGGAATGAGATTTGCAATGTGCCCAGAAAAATATAACCCAAAGAATCAAAACAAGATTTTTTTCCTGACTTCTCAGATTCGCTCTCATCACTTTTGATTAAGACGAGACCACTGGAGGCAGTAAAACATATCAGAGTTTTAAAAAAGAAGAGAGGAAAAAACAGACAGTGAGAGGAGCTGTAAAAAAAGAGATATAGGCATGTGATCGGAGATCAGCCAATTGAGAGCAGGCTGTATTTACTAATGAGTGACCTGCACATCAAGCTGTTAACACAGTCGCCACGGTGAGGTGAAAGGAGCTCTGAATACAATTTCCATGCCCCCTTCAATTGCTCCCCCCATCCCAGGGGACTCGCTCCTTTATCTGTGAAAATGAAATGAGTTGTTGGGGCCACCCCTGGAGGTCCGTGCCTCCCTCCCTCCTTTGTGTGTTCATCCCCTACATTAATACATTCCCACTCATTACCTCAAGACCTGCCCCACCTCCAACTCCACCGCCCCCCGTCTCCCACACCCAGGGGAGGAAAAAACTGATCCACAGCCCCCCCCCCCCATACTTACTCACACTCACCTACAATCTTCTTGTCCTCTTTCTGTTGTCACATGTTGGATGTTGTATAGCTAGATCTTTCACATCCCCCAACCCAACCTTCCCCCCTACCCGTGGTGATCTGATCTGAGATGGTGAGATAGTGTGTGTCTCTGTCCTCCCCCTCCCTCTCTCTCTTTCTCTCCCTCTCTCTCACCCTCTCTCGCTCCCTCTCTCTCTCACTCTCTCTCTCTGTCTCTCTCTAGGGACCCTCTGCCAGCTCAGGAGCAGATGGGTGGCTGGTGATGATACGTTGTTAAAAATAAAGATTCCTGTTAACCCATTGTCAACTAGCAACCTCTCTCTCTCTATCTCAAACACTTTCCAGGCAACACTCCACAATACAGTCGCAGCACTGTGCTGCTACATCCAGTCACTCTACAAACAGTCACCATGCTGTTTGTCTCGTACAACTGAGCCCCCATCCCTAAAAACATTATATTTAATACATGATCGTCATAAAGACGGTGCCTGCATTATGCATGACTTGTAAGCAGACATAAATAATGAATGAAAGTGGCAATTGTGCAGTTTCTTTCATGCAATTATTTAAATGACATTTTCTCTCTTGGTTTTTGTCGCTCTCAGCGGACGGAGTTAGTCCAGTGACTGTTTGTTGATAAATTATTAAAGGCAACATAAGAGAGGGAAAGCTGTAGGATCAAAAGAAATATCCAGGCCAGCTCTGATGGCGCAGACCCCACCAAAGAAAGAGAAAGAAAAGGAGAGAGGGTCTGCGTTTTGTTGGTGTCTGGTATACCTGTCATAGGCTAGCAGGCAGGCTGAGTTACCTTACAGATACAACAGGGACAGAGGTGGATTCTGGAACAGGAATACTTTCCTGACATTACCTTCGGACATGCTGATCCATTTCCCCCACTAAACAGCAGCACTGAAATAAATGTAATATGCACACAGTCAGTTGTAAATAGGCTATAACCCCCAAAGGTTAATCAGAATCTAGCCTTCAAAGAATCAGCCATATTGTGCTCAGCCAGATTTTCAACTTTTAAAACTTCAGAGGGACTCTAAAGTGGGCCAGGGAGGGAGAAAGAGGGGGGTAGCTGATAGCTTTGAAAGAGAGTCCAGCAGCAGTGAGGGGTCCTTCCTAAAAGGGGAGACCGATTTTGCTACTGCACCGATCACTAATATTCTCATTAATACATTTGCAGGAGGTATTGCTTTAAGCCCCCATATTGCAGAGGGCTCTCAGGTTAGTGTAATGACAGACAATACTCCCTCTGGGTGAACTGGCTCGATTCAGAGCTCCTCAATAACCTTGCTGAAGTAGCTAAAGAATGGGTCAGAAAAGCCCTGGCGAGAGAAAAGAGAGGGGAGTAGCACACAATGCAAACGGCCTCTTCCATTTTCTGACGATATTGATTAAAGATCGGAGCAGAGAGTACCCTACATGAGGCTCTCCATTGTGTGTCTTTGTGTGGAGATGAGAGTGGAGGGTGGGTGGGGTTGGAGAGCCACTGATGTCAATGTGCTCCTTGCTCCTCTGAAAGCTGTATTTGTCCCCTAGGGGGCCCCGTACCTCCTCACACCACACCGCACCACTCCAACCTAGTTCCCGGCTTTAGACATTGCTTGCCCTGCCTAGTGTACATTTTCAGTTCACAACACTATGCTATGTTGTGCTACTGTCACTGGCTGGGGTGGTATTTCATTGACATGTCTTCTGTCTGTTGAGCCATTATTCTTGTGTTCATAGTCAATTAGAGGCAATCTTGGCACCAAATCAAATGGCAGAACAAGATGTGACCTCAAGCTCCCAGTTCATAATCAATACAGATCTTATCAGATCCTCCAGCGAATGGTTAATGTGGGCAAGTTTTGTATCATCACCCTCTCCCATTGCTCCTGACAAACCCCCCCCCCCCCCCCTCTCTTCTGCACACACTCCCCTCACCACCACCCCCACTCTGCGACCTCACCATCCGTCCCCTCACTCTCACTCACTCACACACACACTACACACATGTGTCTACCTCTGTTTGATTTGTGCTGCTCACTTACCAGTGAGCTCTGAACAGGACTGGAGAATAGGAGAGAAAAAAAGGAGAAAAGAGGAGAGGAGAAGAGGAGAGAAGAGAGAGAAGCTTTACTCACGGACTGGCTGACATCCACATAGTGATCACAGATCTTCTAGGACACGTACGGAGCAAGGCTCCATGTGTGACTGAGTGGGACCTGCAGATACCCAATACTGTGCCTCGGGACCTGAACATACACACACTGGGAGTTGTGCTGTGGTAGCTGGACACCTATTAAAGCAGAGAGGCAAACCCCAAGGAAGGGAAGGGGGCGTCCAACAACAACCTGAGTGTTTGCTCGAGCTCCTCCTCCCGTCCGTCTCTCATCCTCCTCCCGTCCGTCTCTCCTCTCATCCTTCGTATTCTGCTCTGGAGTGCACTGTGAGGTAAGGACACGCATGTTGTTGTTGTCAAGTGCCTGTGTGTGCATCATCTTGAAAATGTTCACATCGATAAACAAGCCTGGATATTATTCAAACTTGTTTTCTACATCAGAGCCTTTTTTTCTCTCAGTCTTAGGAGGTTGGAGAAAGCTGTGTGGGGGTTTGGAGTACTTTGCGTTTGTTGTCGGTGGGACAAACAGATGACGCAGATAGTGAAGCTTTTATGTCTTTCTTCTTGTTTTTACTTACATCATTTTCTACATAGCTTTCCTCTAAACCATTGTATGTTTGACTATGACTGCTTGTCTGTCAATCATTTGTCTGGCTCTCTGTCCGTCAACCTGTCTTGTTCTCTGTGTCTCTCTGTCAGCCTGTATCTCAGTCTGTTCCTCTACTTTCCCATAAGAGTTGCTAAGTGTGAATGTGTAGTGGGAAGTGATAGCAGCAGGAAAGAGGACCTATGTAATGAAGATCCAGCAGGAGTGTGTGTGTGTGTGTGTGTGTGTGTGTGTGTGTGTGTGTGTGTGTGTGTGTGTGTGTGTGTGTGTGTGTGTGTGTGTGTGTGTGTGTGTGTGTGTGTGTGTGTGTGTGTGGGTGGGTGGGTGTGGGTGTGTGTGCGAGAGAGAGAGGGAGAGAGGGAGAGAAAGAAGGGGTGGTGGATATGAGGGAGAGAGAAGGCTAACACACTCAGACACTAGCAATGGGGTAAAAATCAGCCATAAAATCCTATCAAGATCCAGCTCCCCCTACCCTCTACCTCCCACCCCCTCGCCATATCATGTACCCCCAAACCCCCCCCAAACCATATTGGTGAGGGTACACCAAATCCTTTGGGGACATACCCATGCCATTTAATCTGTCCCTCCAACCCACTCACAGGAGGCAGATGGGACCCCTGAGTCTAGGACAGAAGGCATCTGACACCGTGTCTGTACTGATAACGTACAGTAGGACTGAGCACTCTGAAACTGACTCCAGGCCTGTGAGCACCGAGACACAGTGAAAGCTGATTAGAGATAGTGGCTATACAAGAGAAAAAGAGAAGGATTTAAATAAATGTGCATTTAGTGCTGAAAAACAAACAAAACAGACAAAAATAAAGAAATGAGATAGGAGCGGCTTACTGTAAGAGAGACAGAAATGAGTGATGGAGGAAGAAAGAGAGACATGGTAATAAACTCAACGCCCCAATCCTGTCGCAGGAGAATCAGCGCCACCATCACTGTCCGTGAGGACCGTGTGTGTAAAGCAGTATATTTATAGAGACTGTTGGTTAAGTTCACCTCTCTCTCTCTCTCTCTCTCAGAAGAAAAAGTGCTGTATAGAACCTAAAAGGGTTCTTAGGCTTTCCTCATACGAGAACCCTTTGAACAACCCTTTTTTTGTTCCAGGAAGAACCCTTTTGGTTCCAAGTAGAACCGTTTTGGGTAGAACTCTTTCCACAGAAGATTCTATTTGGAACCCGAAAGGGTTCTTCCTGGAACCAAAAGGGGATTTACCTGGAACCAAAAAGGGTTATCCTATGGGGACAGCTGAAGAACCCTTTTGGAAGCCTTTTTTCTAAGAGTATATGACCCGGCCCTTTTGCCTTATGAAAATTCATTTGCTGAGGAGACGTATGCATATTTTATCAGCAGTCACATTTAGAGAAGAAACAAGACTGAATGAGAGAGAGAAAGACACACACACAGAGAGAGAGAAGGGGTGTGTGAGAGAGAAGAGGACAGAGAGAGAAAAAGAGAGAAGAGGACAGAGAGAGAAAAAGAGAGAAGGGGACAGAGAGAGGGGGGGGGAGGGGGGGCAGAGGTCTGGTTAATAGTATGCACGTGACACCAGTTATGAGCCCATTAGACATGGAGCTGTAGTAAACACCAATCAGCTTCATTTGTGTGCCTCTTTCCATCACACTTTCTCTTATTTTCCTGTCACAGTCTCTCTCTCTCTCCATTTCTCATTCTCGGTTACTCTGGACCCCATGTCCTCCCCCTTCTCTCATTTCTCTCATTACTCTCTCTCTCAATCTCTCTCACTCCCCCTCCCTCTCTCATTTCTTTCTCCACATCTTCCTCCCTCTCTGTAAAAGCTTTATGGGTTGCTCACTCCTCTACTGGGATAATGAGATCCTCCATACTTTGTAATGATGCAGCTGTTGTTGGTGTGGAACTTGGAGGTCCCAGGGCCTGATCAAGACTCAGATGCATCTGCCTAGTGCCTACGTACGATTGTCATCTGATCTGCAGGGCACAGCCTTGACGCTGACAAACACACGCCAAAAAGAGGACGTTTTTGAAGACTGTGACTTTGAACGAATGCATTTTCTCTCTGGAGACGAGAGCCAAGACCTGTAATCATATCTACAAATCATCACAACAGCGAGAACAGGAAAGAAAAAAACATCCCAATCTGAAAATTGTTTCAAAGTTTTTGCAGCTTTGTCTGCTTTTGTCAAAAGAATCTGTGTTCCAATTGGATTATACTAAAGCACCTCCAGGTGTTGTTTACGTCGATCCAAACTAAATTGGCTGCTTTTCTCCGATAACAAGGGATGTAAAGACCATGAAAAAATATCCTATATTTAGAGAACAAACCCATGAGTGATATTTGCAATCCACTTCACACTTGAAAGTCGTACGATGAGGGATTTTTCACTAAGTGTCAAGCTGCGCTATACAGATCCAGAGTATTATAGCAAGACAATTTGCTTTCCTGCATGAATAATTCCGTGTGAACAGTGGAAATGTTTCCTCATATTAATGAATAATCTGCTGCTAGACCTCTTTAGTACATGAATGGTAGGAGCAGAACTGTATGTGATGGAACTGATGGATGCTTTTGACCTTTCCCCTGTTCTTTCAGTTCCTGGGGGACGGCATAGTGGTGACTGAGTGTGAATGATGGCAGCGATGGCCTGGTATCTCTGGCTGGCCGTGGCTCTCCTCTGTGGCCCCCCCTGGCCCCAAGGACACTCGGCTCTGGCTCCTGAGAACGAGGTGCCACTTCGCCCCACCGCCTGGCTGCCTGATGGAAAGGTCACCACCATACATCTGCCCAAAGGACGGACCCGAAGGTACAGTATAGAGACCCTTCCAGGGGAGGTGGATAGTATTGCACAGTAAATGTTTATGTTCCATGTCCTGAACATATATTGAAATACTTAAGAGAGGCCTCTGTTTAATATCCTGTCTTTGTCCAACTTTATACTGTCACTACAAAGGGCTATATAATTACAAGGTACCTAAACGGTAATTTCCTGTGTAATTCTTCATGGGTTTGAGCAACAACAATGATTGCCTTAATCTTAATATCCATTTCTTTAGTTGTTGGAAAGGCAGTGATTCAGTGCAGTGGCCCCATGGGCAGGAAGAGCAGCCCACTTGGCCCAGGCTCTGCTGATCAGTGCCAGTGGTAGAGCTCTAACACTGGGAGCTGTAAATTGGAATATGGGCATCCGTGTGAGCTGCAGTCTGTCCATCAATGCATTTGTGCATAATGAAACAAAACAATTTTTAAATGAGAAAAACATCCGCTAATGATGATTCTAATTAATCAATCAATTAAACCAAGTATTGCCCTTGACAACGTCAGCATGGCACAGCTGTTGAGAAACAGCAGCAGTTGATCCAGAACATACATGTAAAAGAATGATGATTTTCTGGAGGCTATTATAACATAGAGGTCAATTATGTTACGTCTCGATATTGAATGATTCACCTTGATGAGTGATGTTGGCGACAATACAAAGATGATCAAATAATGATGTCAGAATTAGTCGGTGATAATGATGTAATGGTCAGTTGGTGAGTTTGAATCTAATTATATTGTGAAGGTCAACAATAAGCTTGTAGAAGGAGACCATAATGTCTAAGCACAGAGATGTGTAGGGTCTAACATGGAGATGTGAATTTTAACATGGAGTGTGCCATTGTGTGTCCAAAGTCTGCAGTTCTGTGGATTGTCATCCCACACGGTGAGGAGGGATATCTATTATAGCAATGCAATGACAAATGTTTCATGGTCCTATAATAGCTTGACATTCAAAGCAACATTGCTGTCTTCATGCTAAGCACGATTTTAGATGGTTACAGCAAAGAGATCTCCACCTGTACAGCGCAGGTCCATGGAAGCTCATCACAGATTGTTAGTTGACCTTTCCTTGTTTACTTTATGGGTTTATCAGCGTATGGAGAGAAAAAAACTGGTAGACATTTTGTACATTTTGGAAATGCTTTGACGGCTACATGTTACAGTACCTTTCTTAGTGTTATGGGGGACGAAAAAGACATGAACACTTTTTTGTGTGGTACCTATCTTCGTGCAGGCTGTACTTCACACTGAAGAAGAAGGTTGCGATGATGTCTGTGACCGTCAGTCCCTGTGACCTCCCCATCGAATGGACCCTTGAAGCCCGAACCCTGAAGGACAAACCGCCTAAGAGTCTGCACTGTGAGTGTGAAACACTGATAGACAATAAAAGCAACTACACACAACACCCACTCACATGCAATTCCTATTCATATCAATTCGGTTTCATTACACCATAATCCAATTCACACTGGAGCCATTTATTTTTTACATAGTGGCCATTAAAAGACTAACCCTAGTCATAAATGTCTACAAGATAGGAGAGACTTAATCAATCCATTGGTCTTGAGTTAAAACATTTGCCATTTAAAATAAGACATATACAGTGACTTCTAAGAGCAATATAGATAGATTTGTACAGAACGGCATGCAAGTTCTAGCCTGTACAGTGTAAACTGAAATTCAGCTTAATTTGGACCTTTAGGATTCCATTGAAAATGTATCATATTCATGCCCAAGATCAGACTCTGCAGTTTTTATTTGTGATACTATGGGCTAAGTGAAACCCGAGCATATCTGGTGAAAACCTCTTCAAGAGTTGCAAAAATATAACTTGAGGGACAAAATAGAGAACATATAAGTCTAAGCTACATAAATACATTAATTTTCTTTTAAATGTTATAATAATCTCTGGTTGTGCTTAAAAAATTTTGTGCATCGATTAAACTAACAAGTAGCCTTTTTAGGCTAGCAATAATGTCATGCAACATCCTCCAACAGTGACACATACACTGTGTACAAAACATGAGTATTTTTCTGAGGGCAAAAGGGGCCAGCAAAAGGGCGGCAGGTAGCTTAGTGGGTAAGAGCGTTGTGCCAGTAACCGAAAGGTCGCTGCTTCTAATCCCTGAGCCGAGTAGGTCAAAAATCTGTCGATGTGCCCTTAAGCAAGGCACTTAACCCTAATTGCTCCTGTAAATCGCGCTGGATAAGAGCGTCTGCTAAATGACTAAAAATAATAATAAAATAAAATACCAAAAAAAAGACAACAAAAAAAAACAATTATTAGGAAGCTGTCCATAATGTTTTGTACACTCAGTGTAAATCATTCAGTGTGTGAACCCAAGGCTTCCCAACCTCTGCCTAAATTATTCACTTTGATTGTGTAACATTTGGTCCCCTTTTATTTCCTTATTAAAGAGTGACTGCCCCTAAAACCAACTAAACCCTTTGAAAACAGACTGTGTGGCATTGATATGAGTCAGAAACATGTATTCTAGTGTCAAAATTGACTAAAAAGTGTAAATTGGATACATTTGGTAATAAAGTCAGTCTAGTCTAAAACGGAGTTTGGAACCTCAGTGCTTCACGAGTAAATGAAGGTTGGGTTTGGATTACAATCAGTGGCGGTTCTAGACACATTTTACTAGGGGGGCCAAGGAGGGGCCAGTGTTTAATCAGGGGGGCACACATAAAAAAACTGGCAACACATGATATTCAAAGATTATAAACTTTATTTTACTTTAAAATCATATGACATTTATTATAACACGTATTTTGTACAAGAGTGCAGATGCAAGAGAGATAGTGCCATAAAAATAAAAAAATAAAAAAATAAAAATAAAATAAAAAGTACAGGGTACAAATACAGGGTTCATATTCAATGTGAACAAAACTCCAGGATACAACAAAGGGTACAACAATGTGCCATTTCCTATTTATGGAAGCCCCACTAATGTGGACAGTTGATTCCACATTTTGTTTTAAGAAAGAAAACTTTCTGAGTGATTTATAAACAAAACACACTACCCTGTATCCATTTAGGTAAAATAAACCAAATCAGAAAAGAAATTCAATTCAAAGAGGCTTTACTAGCATGACCATATTGACATACAGTATTGCTAAAGCACATAAACAGGGAAACGTGTTACACATTAACATCCAGTAGTCCAATAGGATGCAGACAATAAACATTAAGTTAACATTCGTTTAAAAGCAACAATCATGTCAACACAATGTAGCAATATGAACAACACTGATGGATATCAGCAACAACATGAAAACAAGAATATTACAGGTGTCTGTGTGTGTGTGTGTGTGTGTCTGTGTCTTTGTGTACTTCACTGTCAGTTGATGAGCAGGTGTACAAAAAAAGGCTTTACAACATATATGGGCAAGTCCATTTAGGACAGCACATTTCCACCATAGTTCACATTAGGAAAAAATGACAGCATGAATGCTCACTAAACAAACATATACTACATATACCTTTTTATACACGTTTTTTTTCAGTAATTTTTTAAGAGTGAAAGGGAAGTAAGCAATCGCTCATCATAGGATCATACATATTTCAGTTACAATATTAGTTACAATATTAGTGTTAGTTAGATCATCATGTCAAAGCTGGACCTGCAAAGTCTGAACGACACAAGTGTGCAATGATTGGAGTGATTTTGTTTCTTTTTTTTTCTTGCTTTGCTTGTTTTCAAAAGGAAAAATCATAGTTGGTAAAAAATAAA
This sequence comes from Coregonus lavaretus, assembly GCF_964263955.1. NCBI lineage: Eukaryota > Metazoa > Chordata > Actinopteri > Salmoniformes > Salmonidae > Coregonus > Coregonus lavaretus. Next base: position 8,177,761 of record NC_140023.1, on the reverse strand, counting down.
ATAAACTTTCGTTGAAAGGTATCACACTGTATAATTTACAAATATCTAAAGAGGTTTAGTGGATGCCATAAAACATCTGTGGAGCTTGAAGATTTGTAGTAGATAGATGTTTGGCAGAGATAATTCAAAAGAATAAAATCATAAACTCTATCTAACTTTTTTGTTTGCTGGGGCAAAAAATGACTTTATGTCCCTTCCTCGTTTCATGATAACTATTAGAAGAAGAAAAAACGTAGGGGCATGCATTACATTTTGTTACCTAACCATCCCTCCCTACTTAACACTGGCAGATAACCTGTTGATTACTTTACTAAAAATGTATTTGTTATCGCGATGCAACAGCCAAGACGGATGAAGTTACGTGGTTAACATCACAACATTGTGTAGACCTAGCAAGGATAGCCTACTAACATTTGGATATTTGCTTCTGCTTCGATGAGTTTGCTTAGATATGATTACATTTCTAAACAAATCGAGACCAGACATTTAAAAACTTGATTTGATTTATGTGCGAGGAACAAAAGGAACATGTAGGCTATGTGCAAGAACAACAAGTCACTTATGATATTAAATCGTTTTGCTTACCTTCGACCTTCGGGTGCGCCACTCTAATTTACCCGTGTAGAACGTTGCCGTGTAGAGCGTTGCATTAGTTCCGCTTTTGGCGCTCGCGTGTAAAATAGTTATAAATTCATAATTTTTTATTTGGTCAGCACGGGGGGGCCACAGGGGTGGCCAGGGACATTTCCAGGGAGGCACGGGCCTCCGTGTAAAACCGCCACTGATTACAATGTCAACAAATCATGCCCCCTTTTGCCAAACTCCACGTGCACATCGCCCCTTCGTTTCCCTTCATTGAATGTGGCTTCATTGTTTCATCGCCCCCAACGCGTTCAAAGGATCACCGCCGTGAGACTGAAAAGCCCTATACGGATTTGCCATGAAATACATGTTTCCAGCAGAATTGCACAGCCAACAATTATGGTTTGCATGCCCTGCCGAAGGACCCTATCATGTGGAATAGGTGGTTGGAGTTCATTGGTCCCCAGTGGTGGTGAGTATACCGGTAGCTAGACCATAGACTGCTGGTTATGTGTCTGGTTATGTATATTTTGATAATCATTATCACAATCATCGCTATCATAGCTGACTTTAGCTAACTAGCTACCAACTAGCTAGCTAGTTACCTACCTCAATACAACTCGGATTTGGCTTGGAAACACGATGACATTTCAAAAGAAGGCAAATAATTAGTAGGACAACCTTTTGTGACGATTCGGGTGTCACCAGATTGACTTTAGATGCAGTATAACTTTAGCCAGCTAACGAAGATTAAGGGGACCACCATATGTTAGCTAGCGAGATGCAACCCATGTCTAGGGCACAAATGAATACTGAATGCAGCTAGCTATGGTGGTACTAGCTAACTCATGTCTGACAACAACAGTGTACTAACTAGCAGCAACAAACTCAAACCAGCCCAGGGCCATAGCAAAATGGGTCACAGTTGGTTGCATAGTGTAAGGGCGTCACCGGCCTGAATCTAATCCAATCTGGAGCAGGTCAGTCTACATCTGTAAAGCATAGAATTAGGATCCAAATGAAATTACGTTATTTCTTGAGCTATGTTTATAATTGAGGGATGATGACAATCGTTGACCCTGTTTTTCTGTTAGATAAAGTGCACAGTTGGGTGCCAGACTGATCACCTGGTCATGAACGGATGCCCTATCAAAAGGAGCAAAGGTGGGTATCATAACAAATAAAAATGAAATCAAACTTTGTCACATGCGCCGAATACAACAGGTGTAGACCTTACCGTGAAATGCTTACTTACAAGCCCTTAACCAACAATGCCGTTCAAGAAAGAGTTAAGAAAATACTGCCTAGTATATATAGGTCCTGGATGGCAAGAAGCTTGGCCCCAGTGATGTACTGGGCCGTACGCACTACCCTCTGTAGCACCTTACGGTCAGATGCCAAGCAGTTGCCATACCAGGTGGTGATGCAACCGGTCAGGATGCTCTCGATGGTGCAGCTGTATAACTTTTTGAGGATCTGGGGACCCATGCCAAATCTTTTCAGTCTCCTGAGGGGGGAAAGGTGTTGTCGTGCCCCCTTCACGACTGTCTTTGTGTGTTTGGACACCAAGGAACTTGAAACTCGCGACCCACTCCACTACAGCACCGTCGATGTTAATGGGGGCCTGTTCGGCCCGCCTTTTCCTGTAGTCAACGATCAGCTCCTTTGTCTTGCTCACATTGAGGGAGATGTTGTTGTCCTGGCACCACACTGCCAGGTCTCTGACCTCCTCCCTATAGGCTGTCTCATTGTTGTCGGTGATCAGGCCTACCACTGTTGTGTCGTCAACTTAATGATGGTGTTGGAGTCGTGTTTGGCCACGCAGTCGTGGGTGAACAGGGAGTACAGGAGGAGACTAAGCGCGCACCCCTGAGGGGCCCAGTGTTGAGGATCAGCGTGGCAGACGTGTTGTTGCCTACCCTTACCACCTGGGGGCGGCCCGTCGGGGAGTCCAGGATCCAGTTGCAGAGGGAGGTGTTTAGTCCCAGGGTCCTTAGCTTAGTGATGAGCTTTGTGGGCACTATGGTGTTGGAACACTGAGCTGTAGTCAATGAACAGCATTCTCACATAGCTGTTCCTTTTGTCCAGGTGGGAAAGGGCAGTGTGGAGTGCGATTGAGATTGCGTCATCTGTGGATCTGTTGGGGCGATATGCCAATTGGAGTGGGTCTAGGGTATCCGGGATGATGCTGTTGATGTGAACCATGACCAGACTTTCAAAGCACTTCATGGCTACCGACGTGAGTGCTATGGGGCGGTAATCATTTAGGCATGTTACCTTCGCTTCCTTGGGCATAGGGACTATGGTGGTCAGCTTGAAACATGTACTGTTGAAGTCGGTAGTTTACATACACATTTAATCCTAGTAAAAATTCCCTGTCTTAGGTCAGTTAGGATCACCACTTATATTTTAAGAATGTGAAATGTCAGAATAATAGTAGAGTGATTTATTTAAGCTTTTATTTCTTTCATCACATTCCCAGTGGGTCAGAAGTTTACATACACTGAATTAGTATTAGGTAGCATTGCCTTTAAATTGTTTAACTTGGGTCAAACGTTTTGGGTAGCCTTCCATAAGCTTCCCACAATAAGTTGGGTGAATTGTGGCCCATTCCTCCTGACAGAGCTGGTGTAACTGAGTCAGGCTTGTAGGCCTCCTTGCTCGCACACGCTTTTTCAGTTCTGCCCACAAATGTTCTATAGGATTGAGGTCAGGGCTTTGTGATGGCCACTCCAATACCTTGACTTTGTTAAGCCATTTTGCCACAACTTTGGAAGTATGCTTGGGGTCATTGTCCATTTGGAAGACCCATTTGCGACCAAGCTTTAACTTCCTGACTGATGTCTTGAAATGTTGCTTCAATATATCCACATACATTTCCTTCCTCATGATGACATCTATTTTGTGAAGTGCACCAGTCCCTCCTGTAGCAAAGCACCCCCACAGCATGATGCTTCCACCCCTGTGCTTCATGGTTGGGATGGTGTTCTTCGGCTTGCAAGGGTCCCCCTTTTCCCTCCAAACATAACGATGGTCATTATGGCCAAACAGTTCTATTTTTGTTTCATCAGACCAGAGGACATTTCTCCAAAAAGTACAACCTTTGTCCCCATGTGCAGTTGCAAACCGTAGTCTGGCTTTTTTATGGCGGTTTTGGAGCAGTGGCTTCTTCCTTGCTGAGCGGCCTTTCACGTTATGCCGATATAGGACTCGTTTGACTGTGAATATAGAACTTTTGTACCTGTTTCCTCCAGCATCTTCACAAGGTCCTTTGCTGTTGTTCTGGGATTTATTTGCACTTTTCGCACCAAATTACGTTCATCTCTAGGAGACAGAACGCGTCTCCTTCCTGAGCGGGATGACGGCTGCGTGGTCCCATGGTGTTTATACTTGCGTACTATTGTTTGTACAGATGAACGTGGTACCTTCAGGCGTTTGGAAATTGCTCCCAAGGATGAACCAGACTTGTGGAGGTCTACAATGTTTTTTCTGAGGTCTTGGCTGATTTCTTTTGATTTTCCCATGATGTCAAGCAAAGAGGCACTGAGTTTGAAGTTAGGCCTTGAAATACATCCACATGGACACCTCCAATTGACTCAAATGATGTCAAGTAGCCTATCAGAAGCTTCTAAAGCCATGACATCATTTTCTGGAATTTTCCAAGCTGTTTAAAGGCACAGTCAACTTAGTGTATGTAACTTCTGACCCACTGGAATTGTGATACAGTGAATTATAAGTGAAATAATCTGTCTGTAAATGATTGTTGGAGAAATTACTTGTGTCATGCACAAAGTAGATGTCCTAACCGACTTGGCAAAACTATAGTTTGTTAACAAGACATTTGTGGAGTGGTTGAAAAACGAGTTTTAATGACTCCAACCTAAGTGTATGTAAACTTCCGACTTCAACTGTAGGTATTACAGAGTCAGGGAGAGGTTGAAAATGTCAGTGAAGACACTTGCCAGTTGGTCTGGCATGCTTTGAGTACACATCCTGGTAATCCGTCTGGCCTGGCGGCTTTGTGAATGTTGACCTGTTTAAAGGTCTTGCTCACGTCGGCTACCGAGAGTGTTATCACACAGTCGTCCGGAACAGCTGGTGCTCTCATGCATGCTACAGTGTTGCTTGCCTCGAAGCGAGCATAAAAGGCATGACGCTTTGCCTGTTTGCCATTGGATGAATCCCGGAACATATTCCAGTCTGTGCTAGCAAAACAGTCCTGTAGCGTAGCATCCGCGTCATCTGACCACTTCCGTATTGAGCGACCACCAACATGTCCAGCAATGTGATTGCAATGGTTTAGAGACCTCCAAAAATAATTTAGTTCACTGTTCTCTTATTTTCATAGCTTGTAAGACACATCCCGAGTGGCGCAGCGGTCTAAGGCACTGCATCTCAGTGCTTGAGGCGTCACTACAGACCCCCTGGTTCAATTCCATGCTGTATCACAACCGGCCGTGATTGGGAGTCCCATAGGGCAGCGCACAATTGGCCCAGCATCGTCCGGGTTTGCCGGTGTAGGCCGCCATTGTAAATAAGAATTTGTTCTTAACTGACTTGCCTAGTTAAATAAAGGTTTAAAAAAAAGACTTCATAATAAAAGTGTTATGCGACACAAGTACCCTTGTGACACCTCCTCGGTTGTTGCATTCTCCCTCGACTCCTATGAAAGGATACGCCATCATGAGGCCTCTGATAGTGGGCCGATTTACTGCCCTGATGACACAGACGGCTTCATCAACAACGACAGGTAATGTGTGTTATGTGAAAAGTTGTATAAAAAAAATACCCGGCTAGATAAACTAATAGGCTAATTCCCCAGCCAAGCAAATACAACTAGTAGAGTCATTTTGGTTGTTAAGTGCATTAGCAAAATGCAGTTTACCACTTGGCTGTCTACTATATCACCCTGTCACAGGCCCTCCCAGTCAACACAACCTCATAAGATGCCTGCTGCAGTTGTTCGAGAGATGTCCAGTTTGCAGCCGAACATCCAGCATAGAGAACACCAACAAGGGGCCCTCATCAGCATCATGCAGACATGCCCTCCCTGTGAGCATTCCTATGAATGGAACAGTCAATCACATGTTTGTTCACAAGTATCTGGCTAGCAACCTTCACCTATCAGCGGCAACAGCTTTCACAGGCTCACCTTCTGTACAAATACAGAAGGTAACCCACTTCATTACTTTGATACATTTGATAACCCAATTGTGACATTATTTGTTGCTTATTTTCTATTTCTTAGATGCATATAATGTCCAGGGCATAACCTAACCTGGTGGAACCAGTCTGATCGCTGTGTTCACCATTCTATTTCACTTCACATTTTATGATATCTTAAGTTAAATAAAAAGGTGAACGCAGCGATCAGGTTGGGTCGGCCAGGCTAGTCATAACCACCATTGATAGTGCGTGTGTGTGTATCTTTGACCAGTATCTTTGATAAGGGGCCAGGAGCTGATCTACGCTGCTATGGCCATCAATGGGGCTCTGGCAAACACTTCACCTCCAGCCTCACCTCTTGCCTGCTCACCAACGGTCGTCGATGGCGAGACCAGAATGACGTAGGTTTAGTGTGACCTGTTCAAACTTCAACGTAGTACCTGTTTGTGTGTCAGATATTCCCTATCCTAACTGCCATTGGTAATAGAACAGTGACTATGTGTGAATGTGTTCACAGAAACATGTATGGAGCCAGCACATGGAGACTTGCAAGATTATGTGATGAAGTCCAGACTGACAGACGGGCTTGATTCTAATGTTTCTGAATGGAGACCTGGCACTCAGCATTAAAAGTTAACTAGACACAACATTTATTTGTATTGTCTTTTTATTTTTATTGAATGGTATCAGTCAATATAGGGAGAGAGAAACCTTGTGTATTCTGAACCGTGATCAGGGAACTCCTGTTGAATACAGGACAACACACAGGAAGGTATGACCACTCTGACATGTTTGCCAAGGTATCCCTATTACCACCAGACAAAATGCCAATAGGCACAGTATCTGTATCGGCTGGGAATGTAAATGAAAGGTGTACATTGTTATATTAGCTGAACACTGCTTCTATGGCAGTGGTATTAAAACCTTTTCAGCGGGGACACCCGCTGCCGACCCCGTCCCACCCCAAATCTAATGACAACCTTAAAATCTGTAAAATTAGATTTTCACATCAACAAATAACCTTCAATGTATTACATTTTCATCTCTACTATCAAAATTAAGAGAACCAATACATAAATTTACTCAATTAAATTTTTCAAATGATCTTCCTCAATAAGGTTTGTATATTGTCCCATAAAATAATCTGTACTCTTAATGTTTGTTTTATTTATTATGTGAAGGGTTTATTCATGGACCTGTTACTACATTTGAAAGTTATCAAAACACTTAGTTTAGAATATCTACATAAATTCAGCAATTGCATTCTTCCCATATCGCTCTGTAGGCTACTGACCTATTCAAAGCTTCCTCCAGCATCTCACCATACATCTCCCTGTAGTTATTGAACTCAACCTGTTTTATTTTTATTTTTTATTTCACCTTTATTTAACCAGGTAAGCCAGTTGAGAACCTGCAGGAGGTTTGTTGTGATTGAGTGGTGGGAAACAGCTGCGGGCAAGGTTCTGACAGATGGGTGTGTCTTTGTGGTGGAAAGGACACACCCAAGTAACACCAACATCAAACCACTCCCCCAAGCCAACTCACGTTTGGCTTCTGTCATGGCCGCCATCAATCAAATGTATTTATAAAACCCTTTTTACATCAGAAGTTGTCACAAAGTGCTTATACAGAAACCCAGCAGGTCCAGGACAAGGCAGTGTGTCCGGTGAGAGAGATGGGAGAATTAGAGGGAGCATACCACACAGGACATCAGATAAGACAGGAGAATTACACCAGATAGGACAGACTGACCCTAGTCCACCGGCACATAGACTACTGCAGCATTGATAATGGAGACTGCGACCGGGGGAAACTGGCCCTGTCAAAAGTTACCCACAGACAGGGCTAACCAGGCATGATATAACCCCACCCACTTTGCCAAAGCACAGCCCCCTCCAAAGCGATATCACTAACTTTGTACCCTGAGACAAGGCAGAGTATAGCCCATCTTCCCCGCCGCACGAGCCCGAGGGGGCGCAAAACCGGACAGAAAGATCACGTCAGTTATTCAACCACGTCAGTGTCTCAATGCTGCAAGCATTTCTTGAGGTGCAAGCCAAAAAAACTAGGGCAAATCAGCAGGTGCAGTTCCCCTCTAAGTTAGGAGAAACTATGAATAATTATGGTGAAAAAGGGTTCATATGAATAAGGTAAAATCTTTTTGGCACTTCATTGATTATAGTTGACTACCGTATTAATTAAAAGTAATCAAGATACGTATTGAACTGTAAGACTATCTTCAATGAGTGTGAGAGTATGTTCTGTCTAGTTAGTGTAAGTATGTGTGTGGCACTATTTGCATGTATGGGGCAGAAATGTAATGACCTGTGGCTTAACAGTGTTTTCTGCACAGGGAGTACTAAGAAGAGTATGCCAGAGGTGTGGTGGAGAGGACCTGGAACTGAAGCCAAGATACACACCTACACTGGCAACGCCATGGACACCTACACAGGTCCTTCGTACGCTCCAGCATCTATCTACATCCTCAGGCTGCGGTCCAAGGACCAGGACACCAGGGCTACTGTGTACCTCCATGAGGGCTCTGGGCCCTCGTGGGCCTTCCCACAGCTTCCCTCTGACTCCCGTGTCCACACCCTGGGTGTAGGAATGACCAGTGTCACCCTCAGCTGGGCCCCCAGTGCCTCCCTCAAAAGGCTGCACCCCCAACGCAGCTATGACTACTGTGTCCTCGTCAATCGCAAACACAACTACCGCAACCTCTGTGCCGCCCAGGAGGGCATCAGGAAAGAGCGGGAGAAAGACAAGACAAGGGAGAAGAAGAACAAACAGAGGAAAGTAACTGTGTGGCCGATCCTCAAAGACTGGTGGTGGCAGCAGTGGGATGCTGACACTGAGCTCCGATCACCCGCTGCACTCCGTGACGAGTATGATCATTTCCAATGTGTTTGTAAGGGAACAGAGAGCGTGTGCACTGTCTCGGAGCTCGTCCCCGACACGCAGTACTACTTTGACGTATTTTTGATTGACAGGCTAAATGGAACCAGTGCAGCATATACTGGAACGTTCGCTCAAACACACGAGGAGGCCCGACAAGCTATCACACCACTTAGGGAAGGGGAGCTCCAGTGGGTGACCTTCCGGGATGGAGGCTCAACCTCTGGGGAGTTATTTAGCTTCCGCCCCCGGGGCTGGCAGCAGAGTGGCCTGCTCACTCTCCAGAGCTGCGGAAGCAGTGAGAAGATCAACATCACCGTTTCCAGCAAGGGCCAAGAAATGAGCTCCCAGGCTGTGGGAGAAAACCTGGCTCAGATCTGGCTCCAGGGCAGCCCTTCCTACCTCATCCACCTGGAGAAAGAGGGAAAGGTGGCTCCCAGACAAGCTGCTCCAGGAGCGCTGAAGGCCTCTGTTAAGATGCAGGCGTCCTCCACTTACCATCGTCAAGGGGTACCTTCGCTCCCCTCCACTCTGCAGATAAAGTCTTTCAACAGGCTGAGGAGCTGTGAATCTGTCACCCTGGCCTGGATGGGCACAGAGGAGAGGAGCCTTTACTGCGTGTACCGCCAGAGGCTGGGGGAGGGAGAGAAGAGAGGCACGGCACCCTGCCTGGGGCCTGAGTCACGGTCAGACACTGAGAGGGTCCTGTGTAAATACTTCCAGGAGCTCAACCCTCGGCGGGCTGTCACAACAGCCGTGATCGGGGGCCTGGAGCCTGGGGTGGCCTACATATTTGATGTCTATCTAATGAGACGCTGGGGGATCCCCATAAAGTACAGCAGCAAGACAGTAAGAACCAGGAAGGAGTGCTGAGCTGCTGTCCACTCCTAGTCAGTCTGCAGCAGCATTGGACTAAACAAAGAGGTAATTTACAAAGACTTACCATGACAAGCCATTCTACTATGAGGGAGACTGTTAAGAAATGTGGTACACCCTCTGAAGACTGGTCACATTTGAACACTGGTACCCATGGATTGGGTAGGAGTAGCAGAGGGGCGACTGCACACCAGCAAAATTCATTCCATTTCAGTAACCTGCTGTGCTTTTTGCCTTTTTGTTTATAGTTGTTGATGATATGCCAGTTGTCCAAGAGCTAATTGTGTGGCTGAGTACAAAGGAGGATAGAAGTTTTGATTAATACACATTTTCAGTGAAGACTGTGCCAAAAAAATGCAACAGAAGCAGATGGAGCTTTGATTGTACTTTGCAATGGTGAGAGAGAACTTATGGCAAGATCCTACAGTATATATTTAGTGCTGCATTGTTTTGTTTCAATATTCTACAGGCTTAAAAACACAGATAGGGTAATCTATTGATGCTTAGCGCAAAGTCAATGTGTATCTATGTGTTCTACTTTCGCATGAAGTCGATAAAATGAGTTAGTGACTAGCTTCATTGTCTTTGATGTATTATTGTGCTATGCTTCAAATACATCAATAAACACACATTAGGTATCTGTATCTCGGTATCAACATTTTATCACTATCCTCTTTTGGTTGACTTGTCTCTTTGCTTACAGATAGTTGAGAAAACAAATTGAGAGATCAATGTACCCCTACCCTACACTAACTTGCATTTATTTATCTCTAGGCTACTTAGATGATAACTACAAAACTAAAGAGTAAGGCTAAAGATCATTAACTTATCATAACTTATCATTATCTCAAATCTAAAGACCATGATTTAAATACTTTCGATGACAATATTCTTGATATAGAGGCAAACATGATTACAACTGCACTTCCTGATTTAGCCTCATTAAGAAATGCAGCGGCCATGACTGAATTCTAACTTTAGTTGGTTTTTGGGTGTCTCTTGTGTGTGTTTGCAGGTGGGAACAGTTAGCCAAATCATTTTGCCAATTAGCTTCAGCTGGCTGGTCTGTGATAGTGGCAAAGTTGGTTGATTTTGGATAGCCTATCTCTGGGAATAGTTAGGGACTGTCAATAAATTACACAATGTAAAATGGGACAATATGTTAATGTTGCACATCTTTTACTTGTCTCATTAAATGATTTTAATTCGTATATGAATTTCTACAATTTATAGTTGGTTTGATGTTTTTAGGTCATTGAAATTTGGAGCTATTGGCCTTTTCAAATATTGTCCCATGTACATTGTGTAATTTACTTATGGTCCCTAACTAGTCCCATAGGGATATGGAATGGTCCATGCTATCTGGGGTCCTTGGGACTTCCCTACCCCATTGAAGTTGAAATTGAAAATGGTTAGGTAAGGGATGGTATGGGTTAAGGTTAGGATTATCCCAAGGACCCCGGATAGCGCTGACCAATATCGAATGTCAAACCAAATTGACCATGGGCATTACAATGGGGTCGCCTGCAGCTATGCTCCGAATGGATGATTACTTGGGTGCTGCCAGCTGTGGGCAGGATTAAATTAACCCAACCCAAGGAAAACTGTTAGGATATCCTTAATTCAGTGACATTTTTTCCTATCATCTTGCAAATCTCCGTTTTGGACAAGACTGACTTTATGACCAACATTTACCTATTTACACTTTGTAGTCAATGTTGACACTATCGGTGCCACATAGCTCATTTTCAGAACGAGAAGTAGCTTTTTAGGAGAAGTCGCTCTTTAAATTACTGCACCTGCTTCAACAGACAGAATGGGTGGTCATCAGCCTGTGCCAAAAATGATTACACATTGACACAAATGGGTCGTCACTAGTTACCACAGTCAAAAAGTAATAAACCCTGCCCATTTCTAAAATTGATCTTCTTAAAATTAGATTTTAAATTAACCCTAACCTTCAGCACACTGCTAATATTATGCCTAACCTTACATTTGCTTAATAAGTCTTAATTTATGTTTATATGATATTTTACTTTGTGTTTGTGGTAACTAGTGGAAACCACAAACGTAACACGCTAAAAAACGTAACCAAGAGAGGTGCGTTTACGCTACGTACTCTGTTGACAGGACAGCGCGCCAAATTTGGTAAACAAAGCAAGTGAAGCTTTCAGCCAGCTATCCACCGTTTTGTTAAATAAGATTTCAAGGTAGGTAGAGGTTTTAAAACGCGATTACAAATAACGTATGCAGCCAATATTTGTTTTGAATTACTTTGTGGTGCCCGATAACCAAGAAGCTGGTTCTTTTTAAGTACGATTGCTAATTACAAGTATGGCTACTTAACAATGTATTGGCTATTCATAAAGTTAGCTATCAATCTAGCTAGGTGAGTTGTGTGCCATGCATGAGCAAAGTCGGAAAGAATATACAGGGGCTTTCTGCACTGCATTTCAAACAACAACAACAAAGGGGTAACCTCGCATTGTTTTGGTAAACGAGGGCTGGCGAAATGTACCGAAGTATGTCAGCGAAACACTCAAAGTAATGGACAAAGCTAGCTATACATACAGTATACAAGGACTGAACATCCATGAGAATAAAATTGCAGTTTTAATCATGTTTTGAGGCTATACAGTGTTAGCCTAAAAACAATCTTCTATTCTGGGTTCTGATGGGGTATTACAGTTGAACTAAGCTCATGAGTGATTTATACATTATATTCTTCAAGAACCACTGGCTATATAAGTGGTTAAATTTCTCCAGCTCTTAGTGCTATATATATATATATATATATATATACTGCTCAAAAAAATAAAGGGAACACTAAAATAACACATCCTAGATCTGAATGAATGAAATAATCTTATTAAATATTTTTTCTTTACATAGTTGAATGTGCTGACAACAAAATCACACAAACATTATCAATGAAAATCAAATTTATCAACCCATGGAGGTCTGGATTTGGAGTCACCCTCAAAATTAAAGTGGAAAACCACACTACAGGCTGATCCAACTTTAATGTAAGCTTAGTGGGTAAGAGCGTTGTGCCAGTAACCGAAAGGTCGCTGGTTCTAATCCCCGAGCCGACTAGGTGAAACATCTCTCGATGTGCCCTTAAGCAAGGCACTTAACCCTAATTGCTCCTGTAAGTCGCTCTGGATAAGAGCGTCTGCTAAAATGACTAAAATGTAAATGTAAATGTAATGTCCTTAAAACAAGTCAAAATGAGGCTCAGTAGTGTGTGTGGCCTCCACGTGCCTGTATGACCTCCCTACAACGCCTGGGCATGCTCCTGATGAGGTGGCGGATGGTCTCCTGAGGGATCTCCTCCCAGACCTGGACTAAAGCATCCGCCAACTCCTGGACAGTCTGTGGTGCAACGTGGCGTTGGTGGATGGAGCGAGACATGATGTCCCAGATGTGCTCAATTGGATTCAGGTCTGGGGAACAGGCGGGCCAGTCTATAGCATCAATGCCTTCCTCTTGCAGGAACTGCTGACACACTCCAGCCACATGAGGTCTAGCATTGTCTTGCATTAGGAGGAACCCAGGGCCAACCGCACCAGCATATGGTCTCACAAGGGGTCTGAGGATCTCATCTCGGTACCTAATGGCAGTCAGGCTACCTCTGGCGAGCACATGGAGGCCCCCCAAAGAAATGCCACCCCACACCATGACTGACCCACCGCCAAACCGGTCATGCTGGAGGATGTTGCAGGCAGCAGAACGTTCTCCACGGCGTCTCCAGACTCTGTCACATCTGTCACGTGCTCAGTGTGAACCTGCTTTCATCTGTGAAGAGCACAGGGCGCCAGTGGCGAATTTGCCAATCTTGGTGTTCTCTGGCAAATGCCAAACGTCCTGCACGGTGTTGGGCTGAAAGCACAACCCCCACCTGTGGACGTCGGGCCCTCATACACCCTCATGGAGTCTGTTTCTGACCATTTGAGCAGACACATGCACATTTGTGGCCTGCTGGAGGTCATTTTGCAGGGCTCTGGCAGTGCTCCTCCAGCTCCTCCTTGCACAATGGCGGAGGTAGCAGTCCTGCTGCTGGGTTGTTGCCCTCCTACGGCCTCCTCCACGTCTCCTGATGTACTGGCCTGTCTCCTGGTAGCGCCTCCATGCTCTGGACACTACGCTGACAGACACAGCAAACCTTCTTGCCACAGCTCGCATTGATGTGCCATCCTGGATGAGCTGCACTACCTGAGCCACTTGTGTGGGTTGTAGACTCCGTCTCATGCTACCACTAGAGTGAAAGCACCGCCAGCATTCAAAAGTGACCAAAACATCAGCCAGGAAGCATAGGAACTGAGAAGTGGTCTGTGGTCACCACCTGCAAAACAAGTCCTTTATTGGGGGTGTCTTGCTAATTGCCTATAATTTCCACCTGTTGTCTATTCCATTTGCACAACAGCATGTGAAATGTAATGTCAATCAGTGTTGCTTCCTAAGTGGACAGTTTGATTTCACAGAAGTGTGATTGACTTGGAGTTACATTGTGTTGTTTAAAAGTATTTGATCCCCTGCTGATTTTGTACGTTCGCCCACTGACAAACACATGAACAGTCTATAATTTTAATGGTAGGTTTATTTGAACAGTGAGAGACAGAATAACAACAAAAAAATCCAGAAAAACGCATGTAAATTTTTTTATTAATTGATTTGCATTTTAATGAGGAAAATAAGTATTTGACCACTCTGCAAAACATTACTTAGTACTTGGTGGCAGAACCCTTGTTGGCAATCACAGAGCTCAGACATTTCTTGTAGTTGGCCACCAGGTTTGCACACATCTCAGGGGGGATTTTGTTCCACTCCTCTTTGCAGATCTTCTCCAAGTCATTAAGGTTTCGAGGCTGACGTTTGGCAACTCAAACCTTCAGCTCCCTCCACAGATTTTTTATGGGATTAAGGTCCGGAGACTGGCTAGGCCACTCCAGGACCTTAATGTGCTTCTTCTTGAGCCACTCCGTTGTTGCCTTGGCCGTGTGTTTTGGGTCATTGTCATGCTAGAATACCCATCCACGACCCATTTTCGATGCCCTGGCTGAGGGAAGGAGGTTCTCACCCAGGATTTGACGGATTTGACAGATTCTCTTCTGTCAAAGAATCTGTCCATCGTCCCTTTGATGCGGTGAAGTTGTCCTGTCCCCTTAGCAGAAAAACACCATAGGCAGCATTCCTCCTCCTCCAAACACGGCGAGTTGAGTTGATGCCAAAGAAATCGATTTTGGTCTCATCTGACCACAACACTTTCACCCAGTTCTCCTCTGAATCATTCAGATGTTCATTGGCAAACTTCAGACGGCCCTGTATATGTGCTTTCTTGAGCAGGGGGACCTTGCGGGCGCTGCAGGATTTCTGTCCTTCACGGCGTAGTGTATTACCAATTGTTTTCTTGGTGACTATGGTCCCAGCTGCCTTGAGATCATTGACAAGATCCTCCCATGTAGTTCTGGGCTGATTCCTCACCGTTCTCATGATCATTGCAACTCCACGAGGTGAGGTCTTGCATGGAGCCCCAGGCCGAGGGAGATTGACAGTTATTTTGTGTTTCTTCCATTTGCGAATAATCGCACCAACTGTTGTCACCTTCTCAGCAAGCTGCTTGGCGATGGTCTTGTAGCCCATTCCAGCCTTGTGTAGGTCTACAATCTTGTCCCTGACATCCTTGGAGAGCTCTTTGGTCTTGGCCATGGTGGAGAGTTTGGAATCGGATTG
Organism: Coregonus lavaretus; assembly: GCF_964263955.1. Taxonomy (NCBI): domain Eukaryota; kingdom Metazoa; phylum Chordata; class Actinopteri; order Salmoniformes; family Salmonidae; genus Coregonus; species Coregonus lavaretus. Next base: position 8,162,509 of record NC_140023.1, on the reverse strand, counting down.
ATTGATTGCTTCTGTGGACAGGTGTCTTTTATACAGGTAACAAGCTGAGATTAGGAGCACTCCCTTTAAGAGTGTGCTCCTAATCTCAGCTCGTTACCTGTATAAAAGACACCTGGGAGCTATAAATCTTTCTGATTGAGAGGGGGTCAAATACTTATTTCCCTCATTAAAATGCAAATAAATGTATAACATTTTTTACATGCGTTTTTCTGGATTTTTGTTGTTGTTATTCTGTCTCTCACTGTTCAAATAAACCTACCATTAAAATTATAGACTGATAATTTCTTTGTCAGTGGGCAAACGTACAAAATCAGCAGGGGATCAAATACTTTTTTCCCTCACTGTATATATTACTTACAGTTGACCAGGACAGAAATGTGACGAACTGACTTTTTGGAAAGGTGGCATCCTATGATGGTGCCACGTTTGAAGTCGCTGAGCTCTTTAGTAAGGCCATTCTACCAATGTTTGTCTATGGAGATTGCATGGCTGTGTGCTCGATTTTATACACCTGTCAGCAACGGGTGTGGCTGAAATAGCTTAATCCACTAATTTGAAGGGGTGTCCATATATTTTAGTGTATATATATATATATATATATATATATTAGTACCAGTCAAAGGTTTGGACACCTACTCATTCAAGGGTTTTTCGTTATTTTTACTATTATTTACATTGTAGAATAATAGTGATGATGTCAAAACTATGAAATAACACATATGGAATCATGTAGTAACCAAAAAAGTGTTAAACAAATCAAAATATTTTATATTTGAGATTCTTCAAAGTAGCCACCCTTTGCCTTGATGACAGCTTTGCACACTCTTGGCATTGTCTCAACCAGCTTCACCTGGAATGCTTTTCCAACAGTCTTGAAGGAGTTCCCACATATGCTTAGCACTTGATGGCTGCTTTTCCATCACTCTGCGGTCCAACTCATCCCAAACCATCTCAATTTGGTTGAGTTCGGGGGATTGTGGAGGCCAGGTCATCTGATGCAGCACTCCATCACTCTCCTTCTTGGTCAAATAGCCCTTACACAGCCTGGAGGTGTGTTGGGTCATTGTCCTGTTAAAAATAAATGATTGTCCCACTAAGCCCAAGCCTTTTATTCTCCCCATCACAAGAAGCACCTGTGTAATGATCATGCTGTTTAATCAGATTCTTGATATGCCACACCAGTCAGGTGGATGGATTATCTTGGCAAAGGAGAAATGCTCACTAACAGGGATGTAAATAAATTTGTGCACAACATTTTAGAGAAATAAGCTTTTTGTGCGTATGGAACATTTCTGGAAACTTTTATTTCAGCTCATGAAACATGGGACCAAAACTTTACATGTTGTGTTTATATTTTTATTCAGTCTTGCTATCTATCTCATTCATTTAAAAGTCTAAAAATTGTATCAATCGCAGATTGCCCCTTTAACCTTGATATTCAATTGCCACCAGTAAAGTTGACAGATAGAGATGGGGCTACTCGACCAGTGTCAAGCACTGTTCAACAGCTCCAGCCTCTACGGGGTGCTGGGCATCTCCAAAGAGGCGACCGACGCAGAGATCCGACGCAGCTACTACAAGGTGTCGCTCAGGGTTCACCCAGATCGTGCTCCCGAAGACCTGCAGGCAACAGAGAAATTTCAGGTGGAAAAGTGTCAGCTAAAACACCTACTCAAATCTGCAGTTAGACTAGTTCACCTAGTTAACTGTCTAGAGTTGTATTTTACTGTACTCACCTGGCCCCTTCCTTTCAGGTGCTGGGTAAGTTATATGCCGTGTTGAGTGACAAGGAGCAGAGGGCAGTGTATGATGAGCAGGGACTGGTGGATGAGGAATCTGACTCACTGCAGCAGGACCGATGCTGGGAGGAGTACTGGAGGTTGCTGTTCCCTAAGGTAGCCTAACTATATAACTAGCTAAAGCTGATTGACATCTTTACCATACACAGTATTTACTTTTTGGGCCGTCCTGATTTAACTTTTATTTTTCATACCTTACCCATAAAATAGTCACTGGACGTATGTAATTTTGAGTAATTTACCTTAATCATCATTACAAGACTGTCATCAGCATCACCTAGTACCATCTCCCTCTGCTTCTTGACTTTCTTTATCAGCCTGTATAATAAAAACCAAGTATAATGTCACAATTAGAATTTGTTCTAACAACCATCTCTCTTCTTCATTAGATCACATTGCAGGACATCCAGGAGTTTGAGAGGAAGTACAAAGGCACGGAGGAGGAGAGGCAGGATGTGATGCAGCTTTACCTGCAGCACCAGGGGGACATGGACGCCATCATGGCCTCGGCCCTGTGCTGCACTCAGGAGGACGAGCCCAGGATCACAGCCCTTATACAGTCTGCCATCCAGGCAGGGGAGCTCACCGCCTACCCTGCATTCACTCAGGAAAGCACCAGGAAGAAGAAAGCACGCAAACAGAAGGTACAGTGTGCTTTATACAAATGCTTGTATACACATACTCTTCCTCTATGTTGGTAATTGTTTTGGTTCACATTTGTGGGATAATACTTTGTTGTTATTTCCTAAAAGGCTGATGAAGAAAGACAAGAAGCTGAGGAGATGCAGAGAGAGATGGGACTCGATGACTCTGATGACAGTCTTGTAATGATGTTGAAGGTAAGGTGAATCACACAACCGAGATATTAACTGGTGACTGTTTTAGGGTTTCAGGTAAGGCATTAATGGTGTTTATTTTTGTCTTGTTAACAGCAAAAGCAGAAGTCCAGAGAGCAGAATTTTAACTCTTTCCTCTCTGACCTGGAAGCCAAATACTCCAAGAAGGGAGGAAAAGCCAAAGCAGGAGGGAAAGGAAAAAAGTGAAGACTTCAAACCCTTTAGTATAGAGGACACGGTATATATCACTTTCATCTTATTAAGAAGTATTTTGTAGATGTATGTGGACAGCAACTTGTGTATTCCATATACATCCACACCAAATCTTACATTAGTTGGTGACTTGTCTGTGTCTTGTCAAAGGCAGCATTTCTTTATTGTATGTGTTCTATAATCGAAGAGGCCTGAAAAAACATTACATCTGTATTTATTTGAATCGCATTTGTACACCTTTTATTATTTAATATAAAATAGAGGGATTATCTTCCAAAGGAATCCATACAGAACTATGCTGCATTTCAAGCTTTATTAATGCCATCTACCAGGGTGACCTTCCAGTGCAGCCTAACTCTATAAGAAGTCAAAGAAGACCTCCATGTTAGTTCATTCTCCTGACTCTGTTCTATAATGTACATGAGCTGAAGCCATAGAAATAAAAGGAGACCTGCAGTTCTGTACAGAAGGCCCTTCCATCTCAGTCATAGTTAGGAAATGCAAGGAAGCACCACTGTAACTTGTGGTAAGCACACAAAGAACTAGAAACATAAATGTGCTTGTAAAAATCCTATTATATTTCGCAGAAAACTTCTAAGTTGCCCTGCCAAAAACCTTTGATCAAAACTTGACACCTGCATGCCCCTCAGTCACACATCTAGCACGTATTTCTATACAAATTGCCTTTACTGATCTAGGCTCTGCTGAAAGTAGCATATGGCTTCTACTGCAGTGAGGTGAATCTCTTATTCCCTCGCATGTCTCCTGTGGCTTACACTAAGCCCTCATCACATAAACGCTTGTGAGGAAAACACCAAATACCTACCCATTTAGTTAGCGTCTAAGGCTTGTCTTGTCTCTCCCTGTTAAGGTATGCTATGTGAAACCCCGAGGTTTTGTGCTTGTCTTTTTTACATGGGAAAATAAAAGTAATGTTCTTAGAAAAGTACAAAGCAGCCTGACGAAGCATGTCAGTGTGCAAAATGCTTTTGTTTCTCCCTGTTTAGTTGGACTTGCCATTTGGGTCATTCTACGAAAATGGTGTCTTTCCTGTCCCATGCCTTAACCACCATGAAAAACACTTAAAGATGTAAGATAATGACACAATGTTTTTGTTTTAATTTAAGTGTTTTATTGTTAATAAAACATATGTAAGACAGTTATATTGCAAACTATTTTTCATATATATACAGCTCTGGAAAAAATTAAGAGACCACTGCAAAAATATAAGTTTCTCTGGTTTTACTATTTATAGGTATGTGTTTGGGTGAAATTAACATTTTTGTTAACAACATTTCTCCCAAATTCCAAATAAAAATATTGTCATTTAGAGCATTTATTTGCAGAAAATGACAACTGATCAAAATAACAAAAAAGATTCAGTGTTGTCAGACCTCGAATAATGCAAAGAAAATAAGTTAATGTTCATTTTTAAACAACACAATACTAATGAGAGTATTCAGAGTTCAGAGTGGAATAACCCTGATTTTCAATCACAGCTTTCATGCGTCTTGGCATGCTCTCCACCAGTCTTTCACATTGATGTTAGGTGACTTTATGCCACTCCTGGCGCAAAAATTCAAGCAGCTCGGCTTTGTTTGATGGCTTGTGACCATCCATCTTCCTCTTGATCACATTCCAGAAGTTTTCAATGGGGTTCAGGTCTGGAGATTGGGCTGGCCATGACAGGGTCTTGATCTGGTGGTCCTCCATCCACACCTTGATTGACCTGGCTGTGTGGCATGGCGCATTGTCCTGCTGGAAATACCAATCCTCAGAGTTGGGGAACAATGTCAGAGCAAAAGGAAGCAAGTTTTCTTCCAGGACAACCTTGTACGTGGCTTGATTCATGCGTCCTTCCCAAAGACAAATCTGCCCAATTCCAGCATTGCTGAAGCACCCCCAGATCATCACCGATCCTCCACCAAATTTCACAGTGGGTGCGAGACACTGTGGCTTGTAGGCCTCTCCAGGTCTCTGTCTAACCATTAGACGACCAGGTGTTGGGCAAAGCTGAAAATTGGACTAATCAGAGAAGATGACCTTACTCCAGTCCTCTACGGCCCAATCCTAATGGTCTTTTGCAAACCTCAGCCTGGCTCTTCTTTGCTTCTCATTGATGAAGGGCTTTTTTCTAGCTTTGCACAACTTCAGCCCTGCCCCTAGGAGCCTGTTTCGAACCGTCTTCGCTGTGCACTTCACCTCAGCTGCCGTTTGCCATTCTTTTTGTAGGTCACTTGATGTCATCCTACAGTTGTTGAGTGACATTTGAATGAGTTGGCGGTCATCCCGGTCAGTAGAGTCGTTTTCGCCCTCTGCCGGTCTGCTGCTTGACCTTGTTCTTATGAACCACCGTTTTTTGAAATTTGAAGGATGGAAACAACCTGACGCTCACTGTATCCCTCTGCCAGTAAAGCCAGAATTGAACCCTTATTTTCCTCACTCAACTTTCCTTTTCAACTATTTTGGCATGGTCAATAGTTATTTTTTGATGAAAAATTACTTTTGAGGTACTATTAGCACTGTTTTTGCCATCCAGCTGGTGCTATTGCAAGAGGATAGTGATGACCACAGCAGTGGATTTTATAATTTTCCTCGTTAAATAAATGCACTGTTGGTTAAGGGCTGTAAGTAAGCATTTCACTATAATGTCTGCACCTGTTGTATTTGGCGCATGTGACCAATAAAATTTGATTTGATTTTAAATAAGATTTGGTTCATGTGATCACCTAATCAGTACCTAATTCAGTAGAATGAGGTGTGCCTGTGTTGGAATGTACAGACACTGGAATGGAAGTCATACATGTAGAGATGCTGATTTAAGAAACATTTGCAGTGGTCTCTTAATTTTGTCTAGAGCTGTAAATATATATATCGTAGAAAATGTATTTTTCTCCCACTAAATGTCATAATACAAAGGAAAGTATAGCTATTTAGTGGATTATTTAAACTAATATCAACTAATTATTATAAATAATTTACAGGGAATAGCTGTCCCTCAATTTCATGTCACTGGTGTTACCCCATTATATAACATTTTAAAAAGCAACATCCTTGCCAACTTCTTCCTGGGTCAAATTGGAGCTGTTTTGAAAAGCACATGGTGAGTCTGCAGTCTCTCTTCATACAGTATGTTAGCAATATGAATTAATTTTGGTAATTTCATGTGGCGCTTTAAGATCGGTCACTGGTGTTACACAGTTTATAGTATGGGGAAAAGGAAATTTGAATCACGATTGTCATTTATTTACAATTTAAGAAGTGTGGTTTCAGCTACTGTGGCCGCTATCTTAGATATTCTATGTTTTCTGCAGATTTTTCACTGGTGTTACTAGAACAGTCTGAAGATTTGACACTTGTGTTACCGTCACTGGTGTTATTATAGAATGTGTTTTGTTTTAATTATCATTAACCTTTTCTGTCTTTGATTATATATGCGAAGTAAATACTCAAATTACATTCTGGAAAGCCTGAATTGTCATTAAAATATAGGTAACACCAGTGACAAAGGCAACACAAGCATAAAAAAAATAGTAATGTAGTAAAAACATAAAAATAAGCTGTCATTTATTTTTGATTAACATTGTTACTGCGTTAACTATTATCTGACTAATTTGTAAAAACATTTGTAAAAAAATTGGCTGGTCAAAAAGCCACCATTTTCATAGAACAACTAATTCCCTCATAGAATCATTTAAGAGTATAGCGATCAGGGAACATAAACAATTACATTGACATATTCATCCAAATGTACAGTACATACCAACATACAGATAGGTATTAATGACACAGGTTGTCTTTGGCAGCCAGGTAAGCTGAGTACCAACATACAAAAATAGGGCTCTAGAAAAACAAAAAAAGCATCAAATAAAATCACCAAACAGTACAATGTACAACATTTCTGCTGCTGTATAAAGTGTCGTTTGAGGGCCCCATTGGGACTGGCAGCAGGGCATTTCATCCTGCCGTGCTGAGGCGTGTGGTTGGTGGAGGGGGCCGAGGTAGATAACACAGCCAAAGTCAAAATTGGTTTAAAAAAATATTGCTTTTTGGTCTTATTTTAAAGTTAGGCATAAGGTTAGCAGTGTGGTTAAGGTTAGGTTTAAAATCAGATTTTAAGAAGATCAATTGTAGAAATGGGCGGGGTTTAAACGTAATTATGACTTTGTGGCTGTGTTAACTAGTGACGACCGGTCGAAGGAGCTACAACCCAGGTCTGCTACTGCGGGACGTGAAGCCCCCCCGGTTGTAGGAGCGTGCTGGGACTGACACAGGCACCAGTAGAGCTGACGAGAGCAGGAAAAAGACAAGACTTAATGAGCATTAATAGTTAATATTCAAATCATCTTGATAGTTAATATTCAAATCATCTGACTGAAGATAATGACTTTCCTTGTTAGATAACTGGAGGCTACGACTGAACTCTCTCATAAACATAACTACAGATCACAACCCAGCTACGTGTTTTATAAATGAGGACCACCACAGGAGGCTCCTACTGACCTGGGGGAGGGCCTTGTGTGTCAGGCTCCTCCTCATCCTTGATGGGGGAGTGGCCCAAGGGGTGGTGGATGAAGGAGTCCAGGAAGGAGGAGCTGCTGATGCCCAGACTGATGCCCAGACTGATGCCCATCACTCCAATGCCCAAAGAGTCTGCTAGGGTACCAGACAGATACTCAGCCACAAAATGTATGTGTAGAAATTGTGTACAGTATTCAATGTAAAACGAGGTGCCCACCTGTACCCACAGATTCCCTGCCAGGACGTCCCTGTCCAATGTTGTCCAGCACTGTGAAGGAGCGGCGGTAAGGGGTGTCCGACTGCAAAATAATCCAGAGTTAAATCTCACTGACTGGGATGCAAGCAAACATATTCCACATTCATCCATTACAATATAAAGTCGTGGTCAAAAGTTTTTATGATGGCAATTTGCATATACTCCAGAATGTTATGAATAGTGATCAGATGAATTGCAAAGTCCCTCTTTGCCATGAAAATGAACTTAATCCCCCAAAAACATTTCCACTGCATTTCAGCCCTGCCACAAAAGGACCAGCTGACATCATGTCAGTGATTCTCTCGTTAACACAGGTGAGAGTGTTGACGAGGACAAGGCTGGAGATCACTCTGTCATGCTGATTGAGTTAGAATAACACACTGGAAGCTTTAAAAAGAGGGTGGTGCTTGAAATCATTGTTCTTTCTCTGTTAACCATGGTTACCTGCAAGGAAACACGTGCCGTCATCATTGCTTCGCACAAAAAGGGCTTCACAGGCAAGGATTTTGCTGCTAATAAGATTGCACCTAAATCAACCATTTATCGGATCATCAAGAACTTCAAGGAGAGAGGTTAAATTGTTGTGAAGAAGGTCCAGCAAGCGCCAGGACCATCTCCTAAAGTTGATTCAGCTGCGGGATCGGGGCACCACCAGTGCAGAGCTTGAGGCGAAGACTTTTGGAGGATGGCCTGGTGTCAAGAATGTCAGCGAGGAAGCCACTTCTCTCCAGGAAAAACACCAGGGACAGACTGATATTCTGCAAAAGGTACAGGGATTGGACTGCTGAGGACTGGGGTAAAGTCATTTTCTCTCATGAATCCCCTTTCCGATTGTTTGGCGCATCCGGAAAAAAGCTTGTCCGGAGAAGATAAGGTGAGCGCTACCATTAGTCCTGTGTCATGCCAACAGTAAAGCATCCTGAGACCATTCATGTGTGGGGTTGCTTCTCAGCCAAGGGAGTGGGCTCACTCACAATTTTGCCTAAGAACACAGTCATGAATAAAGAATGGTACCCACACATCCTCTGAGAGCAACTTCTCCCAACCATCCAAGAACAGTTTGGTGACAAACAATGCCTTTTCCAGCATGATGGAGCACCTTGCCATAAGGCAACAGTGATAACTAAGTGGCTCGGGGAACAAAACATCGACATTTTGGGTCCATGGCCAGGAAACTCCCCAGACCTTAATTTTTTCACATTTACATTTTAGTCATTTAGCAGACGCTCTTATCCAGAGCGACTTAAAATTAGTGAGTGCCTACATTATAAAAAATAAAAAAAATCATACTGGCCCCCCGTGGGAATCGCACCCACAACCGTGGCGTTGCAAACGCCATGCTTTACCAACTGAGCTACATCCCTGCCGGCCATTCCCTACCCTGGACAACGCTGGGTCAATTGTGCGCCGCCCCATGGGTCTCCCGGTCGCGGCCGGCTATGACAGAGCCTGGATTCGAACCAGGACAGCTCAAGAGGCGGGTAGACCACTCCGCCACTCGGGAGGTAATCCAATTGAGAACTTGTGGTCAATCCTCAAGAGGCAGGTGGACAAACAAAAACCCACAAATTCTGACAAACTCCAAGCATTGATTATGCAAGAATGGGCTGCCATCTGTCAGGATGTGGCCCAGAAGTTAATTGACAGCATGCCAGGGCGGATTGCAGAGGTCTTGAAAAAGAAGGGTCAACACTGCAAATATTGACTCTTTGCATAAACTTAATGTAATTAATGCTTGTAATTATACTTCAGTATACCATAGTACCATCTGACAAAAATATCTAAAAACACTGAAGCAGCAAACTTTGTGAAGACCAATACTTGTATCATTCTCAAAACGTTTGACCACGACTGTAAACCTACAAAATATGGCTAAATCGTTCTGTAGTGGTATAATAACTTTTAGCGTGTGTGACTATAGCCATACCCTGTAGGTGTGGGTGGTGTTGGGACGGGAGAATACGTCCAATTGATGAAGCCGATCCCGAGGAAGCAAACTACCAGCTTCATCTGTAACAGCACTGTGGGCACGACTGGACGAACCTCTGTGCCGCTACACACACACACACACACACAAAATAAAATAGTGTTGTGTTATTAGCAGGTGATAGTATTAAGTTTTGTCAAGTCAGTGCAAGATGTACAACTAGTATGCAGAGTTCTACTCGTCCAGTACCTGAGTAGGTCTGAAGTGCTGTCCAGAGTGCGTGGGCTCAGCTTCTCCTGTGCCGATGGGGGGAAGGAGTGTGTTCCTGCTCAGAGGCATCAGAGGCGAGGCCAGGCAGTCACTGGGTGTGGGTCTGGAGAGAGTAACAGCCCTGTTCACTTTCCACACTTTCTATAAAGTTACACAAGCCCCTTTAACATGGAGCAGACTGAAATCACTCCACACGAAGGCAAATTACACTTTTTTTTCCTTTATTTAACTAGGCAAGTCAGTTAAGAACAAATTCTTATTTACAATGACGGCCTACACTGGCCAAACCCGGACGACGCTGGGCCAATTGTGCGCCGCCCTATGGGACTCCCAAACACGGCCGGTTGTGATACAGCCTGGAATCGAACCAGGGGGTCTGTAGTGACGCCTCAAGCACTGAGATGCAGTGCCTTAGACCGCTGTACCACTTGGGAGCCCGATATTCTTCACTCGGGAGCAGATATTCTTTAACTCAAGGTTGATTAAAAGTTCATCTGTTAGGGTACTTAGTCACACACAACTCCTCACATCTCTTCCCCTTCCATTCTGCTGAACAGAACGCCACAAGGCAAGAGTTCAACGGCAAACAGCTTTCAAAGTAATCTTTGCACAGACGGTTCTCCAGCTTCAGAGCAATAAAAGAAGAGGGGAGGGAGGGGGTCTACATGGAAGAGGACAGGGACCAGATGGAGAATGGGTAACCCCCTTTAAGTTAACTCACAGGCGCGTCCCACGGATTACCTCCTCCATGGAGCCGGCAGCGCTGGACTGTGTCAGGCAGGGAACCAAGGGCAGGAGGGTGCGTTGGGGCAGGTTACGGCGTAGCGCTGACTGGGGCGGACGGGACAGGGAGGAGGAGCTCTGCTCTAGCGCCCGGCGAGGACGGGGCTTGCTGGACGGGATCACACTGGACCCTGGCCGATGGGTCACCACCACCCTCTCCTCAGGGTCCCTGAGAAGGAGAAGTAAATAGTGAACCTTTACTCAAAGTAACATATGCATAAACCTACATACCCATAGCTAATAACCATCTCTTGCTCTCTTATTTAATGAGTGGTTCACTGTTACAGTTAGCTCCTTATGCTACACTCTACTAATAAAGATTCTAGTTAGCTCCTTATGCTACACTCTACTAATAAAGATTCTTATAGTATCAGCATGAGTATGATCAGTCTCCATACTGGGCTCTCTCCATCACGCCCATGTTCCTCTGCTGCAGGGGGATGCCGTGGATCACAATGAGGTCGTTGAGGTTGTGATGCGTCACCGCTGCCCCTACTGGTACCCGACTGGACTGTAGGAGGGAGGGAGGGAGGCAGAAGAAGATACAGTTAGACTAGGCAAAAGTGGTCATTCACCTAAATAACTACAGCCACATCATCACTACGGACACTTGCACGTCACCATAGTCAGCTCCAACTCGGCTTTTCTACATGCAACCAAGTGGAGAGGACATACCACCACCCACTTGAGACCATCAGACGATTAGACAAAATAGTCAATTAAAGCGGGAAGTAAATAAAAGCATTCCAAAACAGTCATTATTGAATTAAATAAGAGAAACGTATGTAAGAAAAACCTCAACAGTTGGTTAAGAAGTAAGAAAGTGACTAAATGTGGTATGTTTTGTGTTATTCAACAGGCACAAGCACATTCAGTCTAGGAGTGAATAATAACATGCCACTGTGGATGGTGTCGATCAGTGCCATTTTGGCTCTAGGTGAGAGTTACATACAGTGGATGGCTTTTTCTGCTTTTTGGATTTCCGTCTGGACTTGTGCTTTGAGACCCTTGATTTTGTGGTCTTTGGGGGAGAAACAGATGACCAAATGAGAGAGAGAAAAGGAGAGAGTGAGGTGGACAGACACAAGGTTGTTGGTTTGAAAGGTGTGAAACAGACCAAGGAACAAGACAGAGTAGGGGACAAAAAGAAGGAAGGAAAGAAAAAAGGATTCAAGTTAATGAATTGATAGCCTTGAAAACAGAGTGAGAAGAACTACTGACAGCAGGGGAAAACAATTCAGCATCAGTGTGACTGTTTTCAGTTTGCCAAATTTGTCCTAAACTCTCAAACACATCTGAAGGTTATTATGGAGTCCAATCACAGTGCTTAGTAACATTTCTTATTGACATAAAACCTACATCCTAGGAGTAGGATTTTCCACTCTCTGAGGAGGTGGTCCTTCACCCCCCTCTCAGGGCACTGACCTGGGGTTGCAGGCTGCCTGTTAGCTGGGGCACCTTGCTCTGGCCTAGCCTGGGGAGAAGGGTGGGAAGTCTGGACAGAAGCAGGAAAGGATTCTCAGCATCTGACTGTGATGAGCTGAAGTTCACTGCAGTCTTCTCATCATCTGTCAACAAGATGGGGAAGAATACTGTCAATTTGGCAATGATGGATTTGTTGGCTTATAAGTCAATGACAAGTCAAAAGTGCCTATAAGACATTGCCCTGTGGTCCTACCTGAGACATAGCCCTCCCAATGCCTGCGGACCAGCTCCTCCATCCAGCCAACCAGCTCTCGCCACACGTCGTCAAACAGCAAGTCCAAGGCCGCCTGTCTGCGACAGCGGTAGGGAGACACCGGAGGCAGGCAGTTCCGCCGCCGACCAGCCCCCATGCACCCCCGCTCCCACTCATCATCCCTGTAAAGTTCAAACCACACATTAAACCATCAACACAACAGACCTTTGGCGAAATAATGTCAACGCCTTTCAAATACTAAGCTTGGTTTTAGGTTAGTTGGTACAATGGAACCCTTGGGGTAATCCCAAAGGTAGGCTACAAGCTCAATCAAGTGCACCATACTTTCAAGTATTTGAAATGGCCCTATAGTTAAACGGTCCTAAATAGGAGAGCTGGGTGGTGACTCACAGGTCCCTGCTGTCAAAGGCCAGGTACTCCTCCATCAGGCCTTCAGCCTCGATCACCCTGGGCCTGTCATGACCTCTGGATCCACTGGGAGTACCAGGGGGGTGGTCAACTGCCGCACAGGGCCTGGACAGCACAGCCCTTCTCCCCTGCACACACAGACTGGACAAACAAACAATATGGTTCACCCTGACATCGGTTTCTCAACAACATCAGTCCTAACTTTCTAGCTAGCTAAAGTAGCCTAGCCAGTGCCAGTATGCCTTGTGTTACTTAGTTGACTTGCTGTTTGACAAGCCACACAGTATGTAGGTCACAAAACCACAACGCTAACGGTCATCTATAATTGATGGGTTAACAGCATGAGTATCCAGTGCTCACTCTGTGCTGGGGCTGGGCTTGTCCTTATCCTGTGGCTTGCTACTGCTGCTGTCCTTCTGTCCAGCTGCAGTGGTGCTGGCGGGTGTCCCAGTCCCCTTCCCTGAGGTGGCGTACCACTGGAAGCCCTCGTCACTGGGACACACCAGCTGACTACCCAGAATCCTGTGGGTTCACATAGTAGGGTGGAGAGGTGGTGAAACAGTGATTACAACTCCAATGAATCCAACCGACAGGATTATTAAAATAAAATGTTTTATTAACAATTGAATTTTGTAATGCTGAGCCAATGGCCTATGATCCATTCTCTCATTGTGTATGGGGCCCAAGGGTTTTGGGCCGATCATTATGTGGTAAGTCGTTTCTTCTTGGGTTTGCAAACAAATCTAAATCAGATTTATCTTAGGTACTTCTCTTTTAAGAGGTATCACTTTACTGCAGCCAAATTACCTTCAGTGATACATTTGCAGGTGAGGAGTGGAAGGAGCAAGGCTAGAGTGGCAGTAATGTGTGACAGTGTGTGAGAAGTGAGGGGGAGTAGGGTGAGGACCCACCGTAGGTGAGGGAACCTGAACGCCCACTGATGACACTCATCTTGCAGCCCCAGTAGATGCGCCCCACCCTGCCCTTCGTAAAGCTCCTCGTCAATCTCCTCAAACATTTGCTGCACCTGTCGTGACGCCGCCTTGTCAAACTCCTGAGGGATGGAGAGAGGGAAGGTAGAAAGAGAGAGAGAGTGAGAGGAGCTCCTACAGAGAGGCACACTATGACAGAAGGTCGTTGCTTTTCAAGCTACTTATCAATTATTAGCTGCACGTCGCTGAGCGCTGTTCATTTCACAGCAGGCTACATGGCTCCCCTATGGCTCCCAGGTGACTGTGTGTGAGTGATTGTGCTGGAGCAAGTAGTACCATTTGCATGTATTTGTGAGAGACAGTGTGTGCGTGCACAGGCAAGTGTGTGTGTGTACTGTACTATATTAAGTTAGTAACTAAGGACTGCAGGGGTATGAGTTCTATGAGGCATTCTGAGGACATGGCTGTGCGTAAATAAATCATAGTTTTTTGTTTTTGAAGGCAAGCTCTAAAAATCTCAGCATCACAACGAAGCGAAACCATGAGGGAACTGACCTCTGCAGACAGAGCAGACTGTACTCATTACTAAGTCATTACAATACAAACATGATTAGGCTAATGTAATGGTAATCTGTATACAAGACTATTGTAGCATTCAGCATGGCTAGGCCTAGCTATATATGCACTTCAAAATACTCAGAACATCGGGCATTTGAACTGAATGATTCTGGCAGCCAGCTGAGAAGGCGAGGTGAGACTCACATCATAGCCCCAGGAGAAGACAGAGCTCCTCTCTGTAGAGATACCTGTCCCTGTGTAGCTGTGGATCCCAGACCAGGACCGCGTTGTGTCTCCAGTGGTGACCGCTGGACAGTCTGATCGGCTCGCGGCTGCAGACGTCGTCTCCGAGCTGCAGAAGAGGACAGACATTGTTTACATGTTGCTGTACGTTACAGTGGTGTGTGTTGTTGAGTGTACCAGGGAATAATTTAGACCAGTGAGGTATATTACTGTGCTGTTCAGATTATGTAACTGGCTACCTCCCTCTATTTTGTCTCCTTGCCTTCACACATCTAAACAGGATATGGGAAAGCAATATAGCTGCTCCCTACAAGTGTACTTGGTTTCACCTGTCCGGTTCTTTGAGAACAGGTCATACCTGTTGTAAGTGGAGACAGCTTCCTGAAGGTCATGGAGGAGGTGCTGGGGGAGGAAGTCATCGTCTACCTCCTCTGGGAGAGGGTGATGGTCAAGGCTGCTTCGGGATAAGCCACGACTGCAGAGAAGGGAAAATATAGCTTAATAAAACATAAATAAGCAATAGCATTGATAGATAGATCTTTCATTGTAATACTTTGGTGGGTTGATATTTATTGTTGTGAAAAGACATTGATCCCAAACAAACAAGGAGTGTTATTTTATTGTGTTTACTGTGTTACTTTTTATTATTTTTTTACTTTAGTTTATTTGGTTAATATTTTCATAACTCTTTCTTGAACTGCATTGTTGGTTAAGGGCTTGTAAGTAAGCATTTCACGGTATGTTGTATCCGGCAAAGGAGACAAATAAAGTTTGATTTGATTTGAAATATGAGGTAGGAGTGGGACCCTTACATCATCAGTTTACAGTATTGAACAACATCCTCCTATTGCATCGCTTTGTGTAATGGAGGCAACTGACCTTGACTTGGAGTGACAGATGGGCTGTCGTCACATGTGACCTGATCAATACATTCTCCTTTACGTTCTTACCCGATCAGTAGCTACCAACAATCTAACGTTAGTCAATCAGGTTACCATATCTCAATCTCGAATGACATAAATTACTGTTAGCAAAGAATAATACGCTTGTACACTAGCTAGCAAGCATTAACGTTACTTACATCTCAAGATTGTGCGTTACGGGCCGCCTGGTGTATCGCGAAATCATCCTTTTCTCCGTTTTTATCGGCTCATGCGTCCCCGACTGTCCTCTCTCACCGCGCTTCCCTGTGATTCCTTGCCCCACTTGCTCTTTTGGCAGAGGTTTGTCATTTTCTCCCGCCCGTGGGTCAATAACACTTGACACACTAGCAAGTTAGCTAGCTAGTTTAGTTGTCTTTAATGTGGAACTTAACGTAACGTTAATTGCTGCGAACTTGCTAACGTTAACAAACATTAGCTAGCAAGCTACTGTTAGCTAACTGAGAGGGAGAACCAACCCGCGCCTTTGTGCACAAAGTAGCCTATTATTGATCTACAATGAAATCTACTGAAACAAACCGCGGCCTAAAAGTAAAGCAGATTATGTTTCAGGCAGCGCCAGTATAATAATCAATATAACCATTACAGCATCCAGCACCACTAGAGAGGATTAGCACGACAACAACAATAACAAGGCTGTCATGGATACCCAACTTTCTTATCCCTATATCTCACGGGAAATGTATTTCGATCTCCTCGAAAATGACCGTTTGCTAAAAATATAAAAGACTACAACTCCCTGGGATCTGTGCGATGTTCCTATTGCCCTACAAAATTATGTCCGTCTCTCACCGTGGAACTTTGGCTACGCATAGAATAAAACATGTAATTCCAAATGTGTTGTACATTTTACAACTTGTCTATTGATTCATGATATTTTTGGTGAATCGTAATTTTGAAGCTAATTTTCATCGAGGTATATTATTATTTCTGGGATAAATGCGTGTCATATAGGAACCATTTGCAAAAACTGTAGTTTTATAGCCGAGATCTATTAATGGTAGGGAAGAAAACTGCTTCAAACGGCATGAGAACGATAGAACTTGACAACTAATTTTATGTTTATGGGACTCCTTGAAGACTAACGTTAAAACATATACATAATAAACAAGGCAAGGTAAGACCTCTCTCAGAACTGTGACTAAGTTAATGTTCATTGATCATGCGATTAGCTGGTAAAGACACTGACTAGAATGCTAGCTTAATTTTATTGACATGACTTCGTTTGCAAATGTCATGTAATGTTCAGTTTTAAAGAGTAGGCCTTACATTGAAGACTTAGAGATCATGATATCTTGTGATCAATGGCAGTTACATATAGTTAAACAATAAGCTTATCGATAAAAGACAAGTTGCCTGTCTGAACAGTTTGGAAGCTAAGCTTGTACCCTATAATTCAGTTATGGTTCAAATGTCATTGTACAGATGTCGTATGACCTGACCTACAACAGTCTCTGCTGATAACAAAGCAAAGGTACATAACTTCTCTTATTGCTCATATCATAGGTTCATCAAGCCACCCCCACTATGGACCCACTTAGGAGAATAGCTGTGCAAGAGGATATGGTCCAGTACTGTCTCTTCTTGGTTCAGCCTAACCTCTCAGACACACAGGCTGACGAACTACATCTGCAACAGCTAGTGGAGGAGATTTTGGCAAAGGTTGCCCCTCTCCTTATGCAGTATATCTGGCAACAGCAGCCATTCAACCTCAAGTACCACACTGAGAAAGGTATAGTGCTGGTTCTGACCTGGATACAAATGTTCTTTGAGGATTGAAGTATTTGTTATATGAATAATTTTGATGCTTTGACTGAATGAATGGTGATCATGTCTTGATTGTACCTGCAGGGGGAGTTCCTGCACACATTGGAGGCAGTGCTGTGTTTGGGGACAGCGTGGAGGATGAGTGGTTCATCGTATACCTCCTGTTTCAGATCACACAAGCCTTCCCAGAACTTGCTGCCAGGTAGAGTGGAGCACACTGTCTGCAAAGTTCTGTATTACTTCCAGTTAGTTTCAACTGGGGAGTTCCTTCTGATCGAAGCAGCAGACTATCTTCCAAAGTGGTTGAACCCAGAGAGCAGTGAAAACAGAGTTAGACAACTACGTGTGATGTAGCCCATTTAACGCCTATTGACGATAGTATCTTCTGTCCGGGGGAGTTTTGTTAAGAGCCCCGACGCTTGTGCTAAAAGTTAACAGGCATGCAGTACGGTTTTGGAAACATAAGGAACATTTCATATCAGCGATAATTTTCAAAAAACAAAAGGTTACATTTCTACACCTTTTATAGGGTTAGGGTTCCCACATGGCCATATTTCCATGTTACTGCAGTTGTTGACGTAAAACAGATGGAAGACAGTCGACTACCTGTGCTAATTAGCTATCTGAACACCTGTGTGTAAATGGAAGACGGACGCCATAAATGTGTTGTCACTGAAAAATACTGTCGGCTGCAACTGTGTTAAAACAGTGTACGACAGTGTGTATTTTGCATTTGTGAAATTATTTTGATGTGATATGATGGTAGATGGCTTTATGTTTGTTGCGTCAAAAGACAGGTATTCATATTCAAGGCATTCACATTTTCAACTTATTTCAAAGATAAAACACCAGCAGGGGGCGAAAAAGTGTATGCATTGTGGAACCCATCATTAGCTTGTGTTTCCCTGGGAAAATATATACTGGTGCACCTTTGTGATAGCAGGTGGTGAAATGTTTGGTGGAAAAGCATTTCACTGGAATTCCTTCATGAAAGAGGAGACTCATTCATACACATTCAGCTCATTTAGGATTCTGGAGACTCAACCGGTAGGCACATGGACATTGTTGTGTAAAATTGTTGCCAGTTAGGTGTTTATTTGTGTTGAGAATTGAGACCAATTGTCTAATTTAGTATAAATAGTATAATTTAGATAATATGACTACATTGAGATTATATATTTAATTTGAAATGACCTTACTTGAAGTAATGTATATTTCTTTTTGTGTTTTGCCTTTAAAGGTTATCAACCTGACTGACTGACTGACTGACTGACTGACGGAAGAACTGGAATTAAATAAAAGAAGTCAGAAGAAAATTGAGTTGTCCTTAATAAGGCCTTTTTCAAGTTTGGGCAAAGAGCTGCAGTGTGAACCATACACAACTTGACAATGTTTCTAGAACTGTACCGCAATTGTCAATCGATTCGCGTTTAGATAGAGTATTTGGCTGCCAGAGCCAATTCGCCTCTAAACAGAACATGTAAGGTCCTTGGACTATAAGGAGTAACGTTAGGCTCCTTTAGTCCATTATTGGGCTATGTGTGATGACTACACACTTTATCACTCTGTCTGTACATCTCTTCACATAGCTGATTATCCCTTCGTTTGTTGTCTCTGTGGGCCTATATCAGTCAGCCCATCTGTCTCTCTCACTCGAACTGTGTGTCTCTCTCCCCCTGGTTCTGGTCTGCTAGGTGTTCCTCCACAGGGGTGAGCTGTACATCCTGCCCTGTCCCTCCCGCTGTAGTGGAGATGGCATGCCCAGGGACGCAGTGCCCAGTGTGACCCAGGCTCTGGCCCTGCTCTCCTCCCACACACATGCCTGTCTGGCCAGCCCCAAGAACCGCACTGCTCTGGAGAAAAGACTGGAGGGGTGAGTGACGCAGCAGAAACAATACTATGAAGTGTTGAAGGGATTGTAAGGTATCTGTTTGAGGGTAGACATTGAGGGATTGATTGGAAACATCTTGTGTCAATTAAATAACATTTCCTAGGATTTTCTACCTGTAGCAAACCTAGTGGATAATGATGGAAATACTGGTAAAAAAAAAAAAAAAGACTGGCCCTACTTATGATTGCTCAGAAATACATACAGTACTTAAGGGTATATAGACTTGTTTAGGTCAAGCCACACATTCAAGCCTACTGTCATAATGACCATGAGTTGGTGTTCTGTGTCTTCACAGATATCCAGAGAAGATCCAGGCAAACCTTCATCATGCTCACTGCTTCCTACCCGCGGGCATCGCTACAGTGTTGGCACAGCGACCAGACCTGGTTGCCCCGGCTGTGTCATCTTTCTACCTGAGGGATCCAGTAGATCTCCAGGCCTGTCGGACATTCCAGACCTTTCCCCCCGACACACGAGTCCTAACCTCAGTACACACAAGTTGACTTTCTGACTGGTTGACGCATGTATGTATTGTGTGTTATGTAGTGTAGTTTTGTTTCGGTATGTTAGTGCTGTATTTACATGTTGTCTATATGTATTTCCAGGTGACGTTCACCCGTTGCCTGTACGCCCAGATCCAGCAGCAGCATTTCACCCCCGACCGGAGGAGTGGGTTCACCCTGCCTGCCCGCTCCCACCCCCTGTACCGTGCCCAAGAGCTGGGCATGAAACTGGTGTGTTCACCCCCACCCACTTATATATATTGACAATGCTCATAGACTACTTGGGATAATTCATAATTCTATAGTTCTGTTGGTTATACTTGTCTCTGACCCTCCCAGGCCCATGGCTTTGAGATCCTGTGCTCCAAGTGCAGACAGCCATCGTCAGAGCCTGATGCTCCATCAGCTGTAACCCCTTGTTGAAAGGACTCCTCAACAGTCTGAAGAAGAATGGCTATTTAAAAGTGAGTGAACCATGCATTACTCTGCCTATGCCAGAAAGGATGCATGGCTCAAGACATGCAGTATCTACTTTGCTTACACATATTTGTTTGATTTAACATGTATAAATATTTGTATTTGATGCATGATAGATATTATATTATATAAAATTGAGCAGACACTGTAGCTCATTAGTTTTGTACCCATGTACAGTCATGGTCAAAAGTTTTGAGAATTACACAAATATTAATTTTCAAAGTCTGCTGCCTCAGTTTTTATGATGGCAATTTGCATATACTCCAGAATGTTATGAAGAGTGATCAGATTAATTGCAAAGTCTCTCTTTGCTATGAAAATGAACTTAATCCTCAAAAAACATTTCCACTGCATTTCAGCCCTGCCACAAAAGGACCAGCTGACATCATGTCAGTGATTCTCTCGTTAACACAGGTGAGAGTGTTGACGAGGACAAGGCTGGAGATCACTCTGCCATGCTGATTGAGTTAGAATAACAGACTGGAAGCTTTTAAAAGGAGGGTGGTGCTTGAAATCATTGTTCTTCCTCTGTTAACCATGGTTACCTGCAAGGAAACACGTGCCGTCATCATTGCTTTGCACAAAAAGGGCTTCACAGGCAAGGATTTTGCTGCTAGTAAGATTGTACCTAAATCAACCATTTATCGGATCATCAAGAACTTAAAGGAGAGAGGTTCAATTGTTGTGAAAAAGGCTTCAGGGCGCCCAAGAAAGTCCAGCAAGCGCCAGGACCATCTCCTAAAGTTGATTCAGCTGCGGGATCAGGGCACCACCAGTGCAGAGCTTGCTCAGGAATGGCAGCAGGCAGGGGTGAGTGCATCTGCACGCACAGTGTGGCAAAGACTTTTGGAGGATGGCCTGGTGTCAAGAAGGGCAGCGAGGAAGCCACTTCTCTCCAGGAAAAACATCAGGGACAAGACTGATATTCTGCAAAAGGTACAGGGATTGGACTGCTGAGGACTGGGGTAAAGTCATTTTCTCTGATGAATCCCCTTTCCGATTGTTTGGGGCATCCGGAAAAAAAGCTTGTCCGGAGAAGACAAGGTGAGCGCTACCATCAGTCCTGTGTCATGCCAACAGTAAAACATCCTGAGACCATTCATGTGTGGGGTTGCTTCTCAGCCAAGGGAGTGGGCTCACTCTCAATTTTGCCTAAGAACACAGCCATGAATAAAGAATAGTACCAACACATCCTCCAAGAGCAACTTCTCCCAACTATCCAAGAACAGTTTGGTGACGAACAATGTCTTTTCCAGCATGATGGAGCACCTTGCCATAAGGCAACAGTGATAACTAAGTGGCTCGGGGAACAAAACATCAACATTTTGGGTCCATGGCCAGGAAACTCCCCAGACCTGAATCCCATTGAGAAATTGTGGTCAATCCTCAAGAGGCAGGTGGACAAACAAAAACCCACAAATTCTGACAAACTCCAAGCATTGATTATGCAAGAATGGGCTGCCATCTGTCAGGATGTGGCCCAGAAGTTAATTGACAGCATGCCAGGGCGGATTGCAGAGGTCTTGAAAAAGAAGGGTCAACACTGCAAATATTGACTCTTTGCATAAACTTAATGTAATTGTCAATAAAAGCCTTTGACACTTATGGAATGCTTGTAATTATACTTCAGTATACCATAGTAACATCTGACAAAAATATCTAAAAACACTGAAGCAGCAAACTTTGAAGACCAATACTTGTGTCATTCTCAAAACTTTTGACCACGACTGTACATCAGAGCACTTTCTGTAGCCTAATGGTTATTAGACAGCTTTAATCTTGACAGCATGGACATTTGCTTCTATTGATGGTTAACCCAGAGAACTGATTACTCATGTTTGAGTATAATTGTTCTATTACTGGTTAGCAACAGAAACAAAAGATATGAAATCTTGCAAATAAAAGTAAATAATTATTTCATAATTGTTCAGTTTGCCAGACTGCTAATCTCTGTTGCTAGCTAACCAGTAAGATATATATATATATATATATATATATTTTTAAACTCCTGAACAGTAATATTTATTAGATTACTCATAACAGCTCTCTATTTCACGTTTCAATGAGGATAGCGGTGTCGGGCTGTTAGCATTGCAATTGTCAGTGATTCATAATGTTATCCCCTTTGGTGACGTAGTGTTATTGTGGTTGTCTGTGGCAGGGGGAGCTGCAGGGCTCTGCATACTGCAGAGTACTTCTTCAAGCAGTCAGTCACCCCAACACACAGGTGAGTGCTCTCTGCTTGACTGCAGGAACACTGGTGTCTGTTTGTGTACATGTGTCCCTGCATACTGTATGTGTGTGTGTGAATACGCTATCCTGTGTGTGTTTGTAGCTCCGGTGGCAGGGCCCCAGGTGAGGAGATCCTTCAGCTGCTACAGAGCTGTGCTCCCTACAATGTGGATGAACTGAGGACATGAGAGGCCCATCTACCCACAGAGGACAGTGAGTAAAACACATCCTATTACTACAGTGCAACAGTCACTCAGTCTACCAGCTCAGGTGTATTGAGTAAAGTACCTGCAGTTATGTCACTTACCGCACTGATATGTTCACACCACAAAGTAGCATGCTGGCTTTCATGTTAGATAAAACCACACAGTCATAAGGCCTGCTGATTTAGAGGAAGGGTTCAGCCTTTACTGAACATACCCATATCGTAAACTGGGTAAGTAAGCAGTTTCCATAAAGATAAGCTAGAATGAGCTTATCAGGGTTGATGGAAACACTGATTTTCTCTCATCTCGCCCCCATCTCCATATTTCAGCCCAGCAGCTGGAGTGTCTGTTGGAGGAAAGGGGGAGGGGAGGAGTGGGTTTGGGCTGCTCAAAGCCCAGCCAGACCAAACCAACGCATGAGGGAAGGGGGGGGGGGTGGTAGCTACAGCCTGGTGGCTGTGACCCAGGGCATGAAGAACTTCATCAACGGAATGTCTTCACATGAGGGGGCTGAACTACCCTGGTGAGACTGACTGTCTGTCCACACTGTTCTACTTAGCCCCGTATGTGGTGTGCTAACTGCTATGAGATAATACTTTGTAGAATGCTAACGTATGCTAGCTGGCTGGCTGGCTGACTGTAATGGGTATCAATGTAATTTGCCTTTGTTTATTTTACAGGTCCCGTTCAAATGAGCCTTTCGTGTTTGATCCAGACTCCATGGCCAGTGCACTGAACAGACTACTGGGTATGTAGTTGCTAGTAGTAAGTGCTATATGAAGGCCATATGTCACAGTAGAACTAGCTAGGAGTGGTGGTCAGTGTACTTTTTACCTGTGTGCTATGTAAATATCTCGGGCTAAGGATGAGGAGTTGGACTCAGACGACCTAGATGACGTCGATGAGGGAGTGGAGGGTCCTTCTGGACTGCGAGGGGATGAAGGGGCAGATGCTTTGGAAGGTCTTAGGAAGTACATGGACGAGATGGACCATGAGCTCATGGGCACCAAAATGGGACAGAGCTTCAACGAGCAGGTAAGAGATGTGGTTGATATTTACAGCTTCTTGTTGCAGTGTGCCAATTCTGTAAAGAGTTATTTGGAGAGAGGAAGGATTAGGGATGCATATGTTGCATATCAATATGTAAAATAACAATTGTATTCTATGATTCCAGCAGGGCACTAATAAAGCAGGCCCAGCAGCCAACGGCTTCCCCCCAACTCTGACCGCTGACGATAAACACCTGCCCTCCAATAATGACCACTCATGATAAACACTGACCGCTCATTATGCCCTAGCAAAGAACATCACCCAACACCTATATCTTACGGTCTGCACAGCCTAGATAGACTGGCCTTTTTGTAGAGCACTTAGAATACATTACTTAGTCTAATAATAAAGCCAGCATCTTTTTGGGACAAAGTGGAATCATTTTCTAAATATATGATGTTAAATGAGGTTTCAAGGCAGTAAAAATCAGAAAATATATATTTTTTAAACTTACCCTGTGCCTTATTATTATTATTATTATATTATGATTCAATATTAACCGAAGCCCAGTCAATTTCATTAATACATTTGAGATGAAAATGTGGACTTGCTCACTGTTAACTTTTATTGTTGCATGTGGGGATTTGAAAAACCTTGAGGATGACGCAGTGTATCTCTATGCAGGGTTATCAACTAATCATCAAGCTTTGATTATTTGAATCCGCTTTGTAGTGCTAGGGCTAGAATGGATTAAATTGCAATGTTTTCCTCATCAATCTACACACAATGGCAAATCGAAAACAGGTTTTTCGACATTTTTACAAATGTATAAAAACTATAAAACAGAAATACCTTGTTTACATAAGTATTCAGATCCTTTGCTATGAGACTTGAACTTGAGATCCGGTGCATCCTGTTTCCATTGATCATCCTTGAGATGTTTCTACAACTTGATTGGAGTCCACCTGTGGAAAATTCAATTGATTGGACATTATTTGGAAAGGCACACACCTGTCTATATAAGGTCCCACAGTTGACCGTGCATGTCAGAGCAAAAACCAAGCCATGAGGTCGAAGGAATTGTCCGTAGAGCTCTGAGACAGGATTGTGTCGAGGCACAGATCTGGGGTAGGGTACCAAAACATTTCTGCAGCATTGAAGGTCCCCAAGAACACAGTGGCCTCCATTCATTCTTAAATGGAAGAAGTTTGGAACCACCAAGACTCTTTCTAGAGCTGGCCGCCCGGCCAAACTGAGCAATCTGCAGAGAAGGGCCTTGGTCAGGGAGGTGAACAAGAACCCGATGGTCCATCTGACAGAGTTCCTCTGTCGAGATCGGAGAACTTTCCAGAAGGACAACCATCTTTGCAGCACTCCACCAATCAGACGTTAATGGTAGAGTGGCCAGACGGAAGCCACTCCTCAGTAAAAGGCACATGACAGCCCGCTTGGAGTTTGCCAAAAGGCACCTAAAGGACTCTCAGACTATGAGAAACACGGTTCTCTGGTCTGATGAAACCAAGATTGAACTCTTTGGCCTGAATGGCAAGTGTCACGTCTGGAGGAAACCTGGCACCATCCCTACAGTGAAGCATGGTGGTGGCAGCATCATGCTGTGGGGATGTTTTTCAGTGGCAGGGGCTGAGGGACTGGGAGACTAGTCATGATCGAGGGGAAAAATGAACTGAGAAAAGTACAGAGAGATCCTTGATGAAAAGTATATATTTAAAATTTTCACTGGACTGATGGCCTGCATCTGATTGTCAGTCTGAGGGGAGGTAAGGAGCAGCAGTGAGGCTGCCTCTCACTGTCCCTCCGCTCTCCCTCCCTCAGCTGATAAAAGGGGTCACAGTCTTCCAGCTGATGGCGAAAACTCAAATCGCACTGCATTATTTCTGCCTCATGCACCAATTCATGTTGTTACTTCTATGAAAAGTGAAAGTGAAATATTCCTAGATGTAAAAAAACACAAGCCGCTAATAATAACAACGTAAGCTTATCGGAACACGCTATACTCAATTCACTGCAGCGTCAGTGCTGGTTGTAGTGTGAGTGGAAGTATGGAGAACACGCATTTCATTAAAACAGCTGCTCTTTGCTATTTTCTTCTTACAGTCAATGGATTGAGGAAAATGTGCAGACATTGTGATCTGAGCTATCTGATTGGCCAGCGGTAAGCCTATAGGTGTACTTGATTTGCTCTATGGGCCTGCCGGAGAGGCACACTGCCTTCCTGGCTCTAGGGCTGCTTAATCAAGTGCTCCTACCGGCAACAGCGCGAAACGATATCGTAGTTTTTTTTACAGAAATGTTTGTTGATCGACTAGGAATGCCTTGGAGATCGACCAGTTGGTGTCCACCGACTTGGAGTGTATTGCTTATTACCATTTATCTTATCACTAACCACGTTTCCATCCACAGTTTCTATGCGAGTAAAGTCATACAGAATAAAACAAATTAATGATAGCTGTGATGGAAACAGGAAGTTAAGGTACAATTTTATGAATGCAGACCAATAATTTGTTCGTTCGACATGGTGGGATCTTTTTGTGTCTCTAAAATTAATTATGTGAGAAATGGCAGCGGAAACGCCAAATACTGATATAAAAACCATCATGTCGAAGTAAACTTGGAGCCACGTGATGATATGGCGTGTGGTCCTCCCACTACGACTCAGGAAACCATGCAATTTAGTAGGCTACAGATAAAATAAGTTATGATGAACTTCACAGGGTGGTGAAAGTGCACGCTGATCTTGACGCGCCTGCCATTTGACAAATACAAATATTCTCGCTCTTATCCATAATAATCAAATTATGTAGAGCCTACCCACACAGCCTTTCCACACTATCTGTGAGATGTACATGTGCCAAGACACATTTGCTATTTAACGCAACAGTTTTTGTGACAAAACTAGTTGAAAATGCGATGGAAACACACAACTTCCGATTTTTATTCAATACATGAAAACGTAATCGAAAAAGTACATTTTGTGTGCACTACGTCATTATGCACTGATTTCTATCTGCAACAAGTCAGTTTGGTGTAAACTGGTGGGAAAATGTGCATATTTTATTTCTATTTTAGAATATTCGCATGAAACTCTGTTGCCAATTGGATGGAAACCTAGCTAATGACACCACTCTAAAGTAGGAGCCTTATGTCTTATGCCATCATGAAAACGGAGCAGGCTAACGCTAGCAGTGCTAGCCCACCTGTGTTTTTATCCATGGCTGGGCACATGCTTCAGGTGTGAGATGATTTCCACACAATCACAAGATGAAGATAAGGTGAAACTGGAAAATGGACAGGGATTTGTTTGCCCTAAATGCACCACCATCAAGCAGCATAGGGAAGAGATCTTCCGGCTGTTAGCTCGGCTAAGAAAAAATATGAATCTGCTTTCTAAGTACACCGACCTTGCTGTAACCCAGGCAAACTGAATCTCAGTTATAAATGCCTCCTTTAGCAAAGCTGTCGATGAGTCAGGCGGCGTTGATCTGTCCCAATCCAATGGACAGATGTTAAGCTCAACTCCGCCTGCCATGAGAGAATAGACACTCGCAAAGCGAAGTAGATCGGGTAGGCAGTCTGGCCACCCTTCATCTATCCGAGAAGATCCGATCCAGCTATCAAACAGCTTTGCCCCGTTTGAGACGGACCTACCAGCCCCGGGAGTCAGCATGGATCATGGGTGTATACCAACAGCCAGTAGCCGCCCAGTGGCCCCCTCCCCCACAGCCACCACAGTTCAGCAGGTCGCTTCCCCATAGGATTCCATCACGACCACCATCATTGTGGGCAGCTCGATGGTGAGAGTTTTTGGCCTGCCTACGATCTGTGGACTGACCAAGGTCCACTGTCCCCCAAGAGCCTGTGTCCATGACATCAACTCCCTCCTGCCCACAGTTCTGGCCAACTACTCCAATATTGACACCATCGTCACTCACAAGTTTTAACGACCTTCGTTTTAGCCGATCTGAGTGAGGACTACAACATTTATTTAAACACCCTTGCTAGCACAAGGAAGATATCTCTGTCCCCTCCCGTGCTACAGAAGGGGTTCGGAACATTTCAGCCGACTCTTTGCCCTGAACGAGTACCTGAAGTAACTTTGCCCACGACAGGAATGTATTTTTTGTGAACTCTTTGATATGCTGTGGGAGCAGGGGTTTCAGGGTTATTTCCAGCAACATCGCAAACTGTTTTAGAGATTGAAGGACAGGGTCTGGTAGTGCTCCAGTTCTCCCTGTCAGAATAAGCAACAGAGGACTTGGAAAGCATATCTACTCCTGTAGAAATGGCACTATGGTTATTGTGAGTAACCTAATTTATGTTCCTTTAACTCTGCCTTCTAGTGAGTTTATACAAATGGTAATCTACCTCAGAAAACAAGGTTGTAACATTAATAATGTGGTTGTTATTCCATTGGTTACCTCGAGGCAGATGCCCCAGGGGCAGAGTTTCCCACACTCATTGAATATGGCACTTTTAAATGTTAGAGCAATCACAAGTAAAACCTTTCTCGTAAATTACCTCATTACTGAGCGCAAAGTTGATTGTATGTGTAGTGTCCTGAGTGGCACAGTGGTGTAAGGCACTGCATTGCAGTGCTAACTGTGCCACTAGAGATCCTGGTTCGAATCCAGGCTCTGTCGCAGCCGGCCGCGACCGGGAGACTCATGGGCGACGCACAATTGGCCCAGCGTCGTCCAGGGTAGGGGAGGGAATGGCCGGCAGGGATGTAGCTCAGTTGATAGAGCATGGCGTTTGCAACGCCAGGGTTGTGGGTTCATTTCCCACGGGGGGGCAGTATGAAAAAATATATATATGTATTCACTAACTGTAAGTCGCTCTGGATAAGAGCGTCTGCTAAATGACTTAAATGTATGTTTCTCACTGAAACATGGCTGTCATCATGGTGGTCCTCTGTAGCTCAGCTGGTAGAGCACGGCGCTTGTAACGCCAACGTAGTGGGTTCGATCCCCGGGACCACCCATACACAAAAATGTATGCACGCATGACTGTAAGTCGCTTTGGATAAAAGCGTCTGCTAAATGGCATATTATTATTATTATTATTATTATTATTATTATTATCAGACTGTAGTGTCGCTCTTTTTGAAGCCTCCCCCCGGACTACAGCTTTTCATACTCTATCAGAAAAGGGAAAAAGGGTGGGGGGACAGCCTCTATTTTTACTAATGCTCTCAGCTGTAAGGCCATTTCATTTGGCGACTTTGGGTCTTTTGAGCATCATGCTATACTGTTTAAATGTCAGCCACCAGTGCTGGCCATAACCCTGTATAGGCCACCAAAGCACTGCCCCACTTTCTTTACTGATTTCTCTGAACTATTGTCTATTGTCCTTGAGAACTATGATAAAATCATTGTGTAGGGCGATTTCAATATTCATGTTGACAAAGAGACTGACTCCAAGGCCATTGAATTTATGAATCTTTTGAGCTATATGGACTTTATCCAACATGTTACTGGGCCCACCCATAACCGCCATACTCTGGACCTGGTTATTTCCAAGGGACTTTCTATTGACATATCCTCTATTGTTGATGTTGCTTTATCAAGTAAAATTGTATTTGTGGCATCTCTACCCTTTAGCTCAGTGCGGATGTTGCCTGTAATCCATGGCTTCTGGTTGGGGTATGTACATACGGTCACTGTGGGGACAACGTCATCGATGCACTTATTGATGAAGCCAGTGACTGATGTGGTGTACTCCTCAATGTCATCGGAAGAATCCCGGAACATATTCCAGTCTGTGCTAGCAAAACAGTCCTGTAGCTTAGCATCTGCGTCATCTGACCACTTCCTTATTAACCGAGTCACTGGTGCTTCCTGCTTTAGTTTTTGTTTGCTTATAAGCAGGAATCGGGAGGATACAATTATGGTCAGATTTGCCAAATTGAGGGCAAGGGAGAGCTTTGTATGCGTCTCTGTGTGTGGAGTAAAGGCGGTCTAGAGTTGTTTTCCTCTAGTTGCACATTTAACATGCTGGTAGAAATTAGGAAAAACTGATTTAAGTTTCCCTGCATTAAAGTCCCCGGCCACTAAGAGCGCTGCATCTGGATGAGCATTTTCCTGTTTGCTTATGACCTTATACAGCTCATTGAGTGCAGTCTTAGTGCCAGCATCGGTTTGTGGTGGTAAATAGACAGCTACGAAAAATATAGAAAAACTATCTTGGTAAATAGTGTGGTCTACAGCTTATCATGAGATACTCTACCTCAGGCAAGCAAAACCTTGAGACTTCCTTAGTATTCGATTTTATGCACCAGCTGTTGTTTACAAATATACACAGACCGCCACCCCTTGTCTTACCGGAGTCAGCCGTTCTATCCTGCCGATGTTATCCATGTTGTCGTTCAGCCATGACTCAGTTTTTAATGTCCTCTTGGTAAGATATCCTTGCTCTTAGGTTGTCAATTTTTTTTCAAATGATTGTACGTTGGCTAATAGGAGTGAGGGAAGAGGCAGATTACTCGCTCGCCTTCGGATCCTTACAAGGCACCCCGACCTACGTCCACGATATCTCCGTCTCTTTCTCATGCGAATGACGGGGATTTGGGCCTTGTCGGGTGTCTGTAGAATATCCTTCGCGTCCGACTTGCTGAAGAAAAAATATTAGTCCAATACGAGGTGAGTAATCGCTGTCCTGATATCCAGAAGCTCTTTTTGGTCATAGGAGACGGTGGCAGAAACATTATGTACAAAATAAATTACAAATAACGTGAAAAAACACACATATTAGCACAATTGGTTAGAGGGCAGTAAAACGGCAGCCATCTCCTCCGGCGCCATCTTTTATCTGATCACCACTGTGTATTTTGTACTACCTTGTTGCCCATAGCACATGGTAATACTGAATGCATTATTAAGACCATAGCTCCATTAATGTTGAAAAAGGCCACATCCAAACGGAGAGCCCTTGGATGAGTGAGGAAACTAGTCATTTAAAGAGAAATTACAGAAAGGTAAGTTACAGGTCCATTATGATATTCCGAGAGAGCAACTTGGCATATATAACAAGGCAATTAGAAATGCCAGACGGGCTCATTTTTCTAACTTGATCACTATTAATCAGAATAATTTGAGAGTGCTCTTCTCGACCATTGATGGCCTGATAAATCCTACCCCCGCAAACCTATGTGAACTTTCCTCCACATCTAAATGTGATGAGTTTGCAGCATATTTCAGAGATAAGATGACAAACATTAGGCTTGGTATCAGTCAAGCAAGACCTGATGAGAAGTTTGATATGTGCCCTAGCCTACCACGCAAAGGCACTATGGATTTATTTTCCCTGGTTGACACAGACATTCTCAGGAAAGTGATATCACAACTTAAGCTTTCTACCTGCCTTCTCGATCCTATCCCCACCACCTTCTTCAAAACTGTTTTTAATTGCATATCTTGCATATCAAGCTATTGTTAATCACTCCCTGTTCACAGGCACTTTCCCCACTGCACTAAAAACTGCTATGATGAAACCCCTTCTGAAGAAAAGCAATCTAGATTATTCAGCTTTTAGCAATTTTCGGCCAATCTCCAACCTTCCATTCTTAAGCAAAATTCTGGAGAAATTGGTGTTCAAACTGCAAAATTATTTATTAAGTGCCAACTAACTCTATTAAAAAAATAAATAATCCAATCTGGTTTTCGTGCCCACGACAGCACAGATAACCTTAGTTAAAGTGGTAAATTATCTTAGAGCCAACACAGATGCCAAACAGCTCTTGGATTTACGTGCTGCATTCAACACTGTTGACCATGATGTCCTTCTGGACAGACTGGAGAGATGGGTTGTCCTCTCCGGTCCAGTTCTAAATTGGTTTAGGACCTATTTAACCGGTCAAAATGTTTTGTCACCCTTGGTGAACATAACTCAGAGAAAAAATATATCACATGGCGTTCCACAAGGTTTGGTTTTGGGTCCGGTACTGTTCAGTTTATGTATGTTAACCCTTGGCATCGTTATCAGAAAGCACAGCATTGATTTTCAATAGTCTCCATATCTGTTTCCCTCAACTTGGACTTCCTTCCATATAGGAAGAACTCAATCACTACTGCGAATACACACGGACCACTCTCAAACAACGTTCTGCTTTTCCCCCAAGGGTTAAAACAAAACAAAACAAATGTGATAGATTTCTCCATATTGGAAGGCATTGTTTTCATTTTAGTATACCTTCAAAAAGTTACTCTATTTTTTTATTATCAATCTCTGTTGGATAATCACTTTCTGCTTCAATATTTATTAAATGTATATTATTTTAAGATTCATATGTAATGCTTTTGAGGGATCAATATGTATTAATTGGGTTGCACTGTCTATCAGTCCCCAGTAGATGGCATGCTCAGTCCATAATAAGTCTCTACCTAGCACATTAAACAGTTGAGTAGGTGAATACAGAAAATCCAAATGTTGAGGAAATTATTTTACACAGGGACACTCGAAGTCAATCTTAAATTAATCATTGTTTATTGTCAGCGTGCTGGAGAGGTTCCAACAAACGTAATGCACCATAGTGAACGTCTGTCAGAAGCTCTGCCGGGGCAGTCCCAGCAGTTGTCTTATATACGGCTATACACAGACAAGTCATATTTGCATGATTTAGCATAATTAATTCATCATTAGTGTTTTGTTTCATTCATGTGACCGACCAATACTGGTTCATAACATGTGACAGACCAATAATAACATGTGACAGACCAATACCTCACAAGGCTTCTTCTCTCTAAGATGAGACCTTGAAACTGAGATACCGCAAAACAAAGGTCTGGGCATACTGCCAAATTGCAGCTACTAATGGTGAGGATTTGTTCAGTCAGTCACTTGCATGAACACAGAAATTGGTTATTAGAACAGCACATGAATAGAACATAGATATGTATAGAATAGAAAACACCAACAAAAATGTCCATCACAGATGGCTCACAACTTCCTCCAGCTAAATCAAGACAAGACCGAGGTACTTGTTGTTGGAGCCAAAGCACAGAGAGAGAATCTAGCCACACATTTTAATTCACAGGCAATAAAGATAAAACAGCAGGTAAAAAACCTAGGTGTTATTTTAGATTGCTGAACTCAATTTCGAATCACACATTAGTAATGTGACCAAAATAGCTTTTTACCACCTGAGGAACATTGCCAAGGTGCAGCCGTTTCTCTCTCAGGCTGCTCACAGAGAGACTCATCCATGCTTTTATTACAAGCAGGCTTGACTACTATAATGCTCTCCTGTCTGGTCTACCAAAGAAAGCCATTTGTCAACTGCAAAACATACAGAATGCTGCAGCACTGGTACTGACCAAGACCAGATGGAGAGCACACATTACACCGGTTTAAAGGTCTGCACTGGCAGCCTGTGAGTTTAGAACTAATTTTAAGATTATTTTATAGGTTTTTAAATCAATCCACGATTGTGCACCCCAATACATGTCAGACATGCTTTTCAGTTATGTACCCAGTAGGTCCCTCAGGTCCTCTGGCACTGGCCTTTTAATTATCCCAAAGCCTAGGACCAAGAGGCATGTAGAGGCAGCCTTTAGTTATTATGCCCCCAGCCTCTGGAATAGCCTGCCAGAGAACCTGAGGGGGAATGAAACTGTGGACATTTTAAAAAGAGATCTGAAAACACATCTTTTTAGCTTTGCTTTTCCTTAGGCTGCTTTTTAGTCATTCAGTTTGTGTCATTCTTTAGTTTTTTTTATCTTGTGTTTGTTGTGTAGTAAATATTTCAGCTTTTATTTTCATTGTTTTTCATTAGTTTTTTTCCTGTAAGGCACATTGTGTTGCATTGCATGTCTGAAATTTGCTGTATAAATAAAGCTTGATTTGATTTGATTCAAGTCACTTGATAATTCCTGTATGGTTGAAGTTAACAATCAAGGAACAAAATGCAATTGTAATAAAAGTCCCAAGTGCTGCACCATGGGAGTTGAAGTCTTGGCTCCTAGAGTGAATAATACTGTAGTAAAACTATGTATCTTGCTCCTGGCACATATCTAGGATCAGATTATCCTTGACAAATCCTCCCTTTAATCATTAGGAGGGATGCAAAACTGACTTCAGACTGACTAGTCTCTCAACTTCATCCTCCTCTATGTTGGATCTCTACAATAGGCTGTACAAAGGTCTTGTTAATCCACGTGCTGTGTGGAGTAGCGCTGCAGCCAGCGGTGAGAAGGCCATAGCGGTCATGTCGACCAAGAGATTCTGTAGAGCTCCCAGCAGCAGAATGACCAGCAGGTACCCCATGAATAGCAGGCTATGCCAGCTACCCTCGCCCAGTGCCCGGGGGCCCTCCGGGTGCAGCAGGCACAGGAAACCCAGCACCAGGCTCTGGTTCACCATCAGGGTGAAGTACAGGTCAAAGGGCGAGGTATGGGAGCTGCTGTGGCGCCGGCGCTCGTTCTCAGCCACCTTGGCCAGCCAGGTCAGAGAGAGGCTGTGGAGAAGGAGGGCCAGCGGGGCGTAGAGACACTCCAGAACCTCCACTGACGGGAGACCCTGAGACACTGCAGGGAGAAGGGGTGAGTTAGTGTACTGACACAACATATGATTGACCAGCCAACACATTTGATGCTATGAGTCTGTTATTAACTGGTCAATGCTGGTAAGAGAGACGACTTTCCCCTCAAGCTAAACACTGTAAACGCATTTACCTGTAATAGTGACGGAGGTGAAAGTGATGACTGTGATAAGGCCCGTTAGGTGGACTGACGGGAGTAGTGCCAGCCGCAGGCCGTGGCTCCAGCCCACACAGAGCAGGGGCAGCAGGCCCATGGTGAGTGGGTACACGCCAGAGTGGGCATTGGCCTCTGCCCACACACCCAGCACAGCCTGGGCACTGCCACAAATAGAGGGCACCAGCAGGCGCTCACCCAGAGACAGAGAGTAGGGCTTCAGTGGCGCCAGGCCCACGGCATGGAGGACCAGCAAGTATAGCAGAGTCACCAGCACCTGGGAGAGACATGCCATAAACATAGGCAAACATTAGCCATCATTCGCCATTTCAAACATTAACCATCCTGGAGATTGCAAGAGGTAGCCAATTATGTCCTGCAGTGTCAAGAAAAATAACCTCAGGTGATTTAGGGTATTTTTAGTCTTGGGCCTGGGTCTTCCAATCATGCATGTGCACACACGTACTGTATGAATTCACCCAGGGTCTCACTCACAGATATACTGTAGTTCAAGTACAGTGAAATGCTTCACTTGCAAGCTCAACCCAACAGTGCAGTAATCAATATCAAAATAGTATAACTGATAAAAATAAAATGTGTATATATAATAAAGAAAAAACAAATAATAAGAAATAAGCGAGGAAGCTATATACATGGTCAGTGCCAGTACCACATTTACAATGTGCAGGGATACTGGAGTATTTGAGGTATATATGTACATGTAGGCAGGGATTATGAGAAAGTGACTGGTAGCAGAAGTAATAATAATAATAACTAGATTGTAACTGTACAAGTAAAGTTGTGGGGCATGCTAAAGCTCTTTTTAAATTATTTATGTGAAAGAAGTTTAAAAAGTTGTACTTTGATTATGTTATTCGAATAGTTAAATCATTTTAAATGCCCATTGATAGTCAGTAGTGGTCAGTAGTAGTGGTTCAGTAGTTGTGGTCAGTAGTTGTGTGGTTGTGGTCAGTAGTTGTGTGGATATGGTCAGTAGTTAAATGTGTGGTCAGAAGTTGTGTGGTTGTGGTCAGTAGTTGTGTGGTTGTGGTCACTAGATGTGGTAAGCAGTTGTGTGGGTGTGGTCAGAAGTTGTGTTGTTGTTGTCAGTAGTTGTGTGGTTGTGGTCACTAGATGTGGTAAGTAGTTGTGTGGTTGATGTCAGAAGTTGTGTTATGTGGTCAGTAGTTGTGTGGTTGTTGTCAGAAGTTGAGTGGTTGTGGTCAGAAGTTGTGGTCAGCAGTTGTGTGGTCAGAAGTTGTGTGGTTGTGGTCAGAAGTTGTGTGGTTGTGGTCAGTAGTTGTGTAGTTGTGTTCAGTAGATGAGAGGTCAGTAGTTATGTGGTCAGAAGTTGTGTAGTTGTGGTCAGCAGTTGAGTTGTCAGTAGTTGTGTGGTCAGATGTTTTGTGGTTGTGGTCAGTAAGTGTGTGCTTCTGGTCAGAAGTTGTGTATTTGTGGTCAGTAGTTGTGTGGTTGTGGTCAGAAGTTCTGTGGTTGTGGTCACTAGATGTGGTAAGTAGTTGTGTGGTTGATGTCAGAAGTTGTGTCGTTGTTGTCAGTAGTTGTGTGGTTGTGGACATTAGATGTGGTCAGAAGTTGTGTTTTTGTGGTCAGTAGTTGTGTGGTTGTTGTCAAAAGTTGTGTGGTTGTTGTCAAAAGTTGAGTGGTTGTGGTCAGTAGTTGTCTGGTTGTGGTCAGAAGTTGTGATTAGCATTTGAGCTGTCAGTAGTTGTGTGGTCAGAAGTTGTAGTTGTGTGGTCTGTAGTTGTGGTCAGTAGTTGTGTGGTTGTGTCACTAGATGTGGTAAGCAGTTGTATGCTTGTGGTCAGAAGTTGTGGTCAGCAGTTGAGTTGTCAGTAGTTGTGTGGTCAGTAGTTGTGTGCTTCTGGTCAGAAGTTGTGTGGTTGTGGTCAGTAGTTGTGTGGTTGTGGTCAGAAGTTGTGTGGTTGTGGTCAGTAGTTGTGTTCAGTAGATGAGAGGTCAGTAGTTGTGTGGTCAGAAGTTGTGTGGTTGTGGTCAGTAGTTTTGTGGTTTTGGTCACTAGATGTGGTAAGCAGTTGTGTGGTCATGGTCAGAAGTTGTATGGTTGTTGTCAGTAGTTGTGTGGTTGTCGTCACTAGATGTGGTCAGAAGTTGTGTGGTTGTGGTCAGAGGTTGTGTGGCTGTGGTAAGAAGTTGTGGTAAGCAGTTGAGTGGTCAGTAGTTTTGTGGTTGTGGTCTGGTCAGAAGTTGTGTGGTTCTGGTCAGACATTGTGTGGTTGTGGTCAGTAGATGAGTGGTCAGTGGTTGTGTGGTCAGAGGTTGTGTGGTTGAGGTCAGAAGTTGTGTGGTTGTTGTCAGTAGTTGTGTGATTGTGGTCACTATATGTGGTCAGAAGTTGTGTGGTTGTGGTCAGAAGTTGTGTGGTTGTGCCCAGTAGTTGTGTGGTCAGACATTGTGTGGTTGTGGTCAGTAGCTGTGTGGTTGTGGTCAGTAGTTGTGTGGTTGAGGTCAATCGATGTGTTAAACAGTTGTGTGGTTGTATTCAGAAGTTGTGTGGTTTTGGTCAGTAGTTGTGGTCAAAAGTTGAGTGGTCAGAAGTTGTGTGGTTGTGGTCAGCAGTTGTGTGGTTGTGGTCAATCGATGTGGTAAGCAGTTGTGTGGTTGTATTCAGAAGTTGTGTGGTTTTGGTCAGTAGTTGTGGTCAAAAGTTGAGTGGTCAGAAGTTGTGTGGTTGTCGTCAGTAGTTGTGTGGTTATGGTCAGACATTGTGTGGTTGTGGTCAGAAGTTGTGTGGTTGTGGTCAGTAGTTGTGTGTTTGTGGTCAGTAGTTGTGTGGTTATGGTCAGACATTGTGTGGTTGTTGTCAGCAGATGTGGTAAGCAGTTCTGTGGTTGTGGTCAGAAGTTGTATGGTTGTTGTCAGTAGTTGTGTGGTTGTGGTCACTAGATGTGGTCAGAAGTTGTGTGGTTGTGACCAGTAGTTGTTTTCAGAAGTTGTGTGGTTGTGGTCAGAAGTTGTGGTCAGCAGTTGAGTGGTCAGAAGTTGTGTGCTTGTGGTCAGAAGTTGTGTGCTTGTGGTCAGAAGTTGTGTGGCTGTGGTCAGTAGTTGTGTGGTTACTGTCAAAAGTTGTGTGGTTGTGGTCACTAGATATGGTAAGCAGTTGCGTAATTGCGGTCAGAAGTTGTGTGGTTGTGGTCAGTAGTTGTGTGGTTGTGGTCACTAGATGTGGTCAGAAGTTGTGTGGTTGTGACCAGTAGTTGTGTGGTTGTGGTCACTAGATGTGGTCAGAAGTTGTGTGGTTGTGACCAGTAGTTGTGTGGTTGTGGTCAGTAGTTGTGTGGTTGTAGTCAGTAGTTGTGTGGTTGTGGTCAGAAGTCATGTGGTTGTGGTTAGAAGTTGTGTGGTTGTGGTCAGTAGTTGTGTGGTTGTGGTCAATAGATGTGGTAAGCAGTTGTGTGGTTTAGGTCAGTGGTTGTGGTGAGAAGTAGTGTGGTTGTGGTGAGAAGTCGGTTGTGGTTAGAAGTTGTGTGGTTGTGGTTAGAAGTTGTGTGGTTGTGTTCAGTATTTATGTTTTTGTGGTCACTAGATGTGGTCAGCAGTAGTGTGGTTGTTGTGTGGTTGTGGTCCGTAGTTGTGGTCAGCAGTTGAATCATCAGTAGGTGTGTTATCATAAATTGTGTAGTTGTGGTCAGAAGATGTGTGGTTGTTGTCAGTAGCTGTGTGGTTGTGGTCGCTAGGTGTGTTCAGAAGTTGTGTGATTGTGGTCAAATGGTGTTTCTAGCTTAAATGGTGTAGGAGGAGTAGCGTGCTAAAGAAGAAGAAGAAGTACAGTATGTTGAATATCTAAGATGGGGCTTTTGCTGCGCAAGCCCCACAATTAACCGTATGGCAGCAGAATAAGTGGTGGGTGTGTGTGTGGTGGTAAGTGTCTGTATGTAAGTTTAAGTCAGTGGTCACCAATTGGTCGATCTCCAAGGCATTCTTAGTCGATCACCAAACATTTCTGTAAAAAAAACTATGATAAACCCTTGAGTTCCTTTTTTATTTAGGTTTTTGCGCTGTTGCCGGTATGTTCACTTGATTCAGCAGCCCTAGCGCCGGGAAGGCAAAGTGTTCCAATTTTGAACAAAGTGTTCCCACAAGTGCACCTATAGGCCTACCGCTGGTCAATCAGATAGCTCTGATCACCATGTCTGCACATTTTCCTCAAGCCATAGATTGTAAAAAGAAACCTCGAATGCACAGCAAAGTTGATACTGTGAGATTTTAAAACCATGACTAGAGAGAGACTCAATAAATACAGCAAAGAACTGCTGTTTTTATGAGTAAGTTCATGTTTAAGTTCTTATTTAACACTGTCAACACTTTGTTAGACACTTTTATAAGCCATAAAATGCGCGTTCTCCCTACTTCCACTCACACTACAACCAGCACCGCAGCTGCAATGAATGAGTGTAACAAAGTGTTCTGATAAGCTTGCGTTGTTATTATTTGCGGCTTCTGTCTTTTTTTATTATCGAGGAATATTTCACTTTCTCTGGTCATAGGAGGAACAACATGAATTGGTGCATGAGGCAGTAATAACGCAGTGTGACTTGAGTTTTTGCCATCAGCTGGAAGACTGTGTCCCCTTTTCTCAGCGGAGGGAGGGAGAGCAGAGGGACGATGAGTCGGGTGAGAGACAGCCTCACCGCTGCTCCTTACCTCCCCTCAGACTGACCATCAGATGCAGGCCATCAGTCCAATAAAAAAAAAACATAATAATAATAATATTATGTTCACTCAGCTGTGCCTCACAAGTTATACAACAAATGATCTATTACCAGTGTGATCATATACACAATTCTTTTTAAAAATATATACACAGTCCCAGTTAAAAGTTTGAACACACCTACTCATTCAAGGGTTTTTCTTTATTTTTACTATTTTCTACATTGTAGAATAATAGTGAAGACATCAAAAATATGAAATAACACATATGGAATCATGTACAGTTGAAGTCGGAAGTTTACATACACTTAAGTTGGAGTCATTAAAACTTGTTTATCAACCACTCCACACATTTCTTGTTAACAAACTATAGTTTTGGCAAGTCGGTTAGGACATCTACTTTGTGCATGGCACAAGTAATTTTTCCAACAATTGTTTACAGACAGATTATTTCACTTATAATTCACTGTATCACAATTCTAGTGGGTCAGAAGTTTACATACACTAAGTTGACTGTGCCTTTTAAACAGCTTGGAAAATCCCAGAAAATGATGTCATGGCTTTAGAAGCTTCTGATAGGCTAATTGACATAATTTGAGTCAATTGGAGGTGTACCTGTGGATGTATTTCAAGGTCTACCTTCAAACTCAGTGCCTCTTTGGTTGACATCATGGGAAAATCAAATAAAATCAGCCAAGACCTCAGAAAAATAATTGTAGACCTCCACAAGTCTGGTTCATCCTTGGGAACAATTTCCAAACGCCTGAAGGTACCATGTTCATCTGTACAAACAATAGTACGCAAGTGTAAACACCATGGGACCACGCAGCCGTCATACCGCTCAGGAAGGAGACGCGTTCTGTCTCCTAGAGATGAACGCACTTTCAATCCCAGAACAACAGCAAAGGACCTTGTGAAGATGCTTGAGGAAACAGGTACAAAATAATCTATATCCATAGTAAAACGAGTCCTATATCAACATAACCTGAAAGGCCGCTCAGCAAGGAAGAAGCCACTGCTCCAAAACCACCATAAAAAAGCCAGACTACGGTTTGCAACTGCACATGGGGACAAAGATCGTACTTTTTGGATAAATTTCCTCTGGTCTGATGAAACAAAAATAGAACTGTTTGGCCATAATGACCATCGTTATGTTTGGAGGAAAAAGGGGGTTGCTTGCAAGCCGAAGAACACCATCCCAACCGTGAAGCACGGGGGTGGCAGCATCATGCTATGGGGGTGCTTTGCTGCAGGAGGGACTGGTGCACTTCACAAAATAGATGGCATCATGAGGAAGGAAAATTATGTGGATATATTGAAGCAACATCTCAAGACATCAGTCAGGAAGTTAAAGCTTAGTCGCAAATGGGTCTTCCAAATGGACAATGACCCCAAGCATACTTCCAAAATGGCTTAAGGACAACAAAGTAAAGGAATTGGAGTGGCCATCACAAAGACCTCAATCCTATAGAAAATGTGTGGGCAGAACTGAAAAAGCTTGTGCGAGCAAGGAGGCCTACAAGCCTGACTCAGTTACACCAGCTCTGTCAGGAGGAATGGGCCAAAATTCACCCAACTTATTGTGGGAAGCTTGTGGAAGGCTACCCGAAACGTTTGACCCAAGTTAAACAATTTAAAGGCAATGCTACCAAATACAAATTGATTGTATGTAAACTTCTGACCCACTGGGAATGTGATGAAAGAAATAAAAGCTGAAATAAATCATTCTCTCTACTATTATTCTGACATTTCACATTCTTAAAATTAAGTGGTGATCCTAACTGACCTAAGACAGGGAATTGTTACTAGGATTTAAATGTCAGGCATTGTGAAAAACTGAGTTTAAATGTATTTGGCTAAGGTGTATGTACATTTCCGACTTCAACTGTAGTAACCAAAAAGGTGTTCTTCAAATTCTTCAAATAGCCACCCTTTGCCTTGATCACAGCTTTGTACACTCTTGGCATTCTCTCAACCAGCTTCACCTGGAATGCTTTTCCAACAGTCTTGAAGGAGTTCCCACATAAGCTGAGCACTTGTTGGCTGCTTTTCCTTCACTCTGCCGTCCGACTCATCCTAAACCATCTCAATTGGGTTGAGGTCAGGGGGATTGTGGAGGCCAGGTCATCTGGTGCAGCACTCCATCACTCTCCTTCTTGGTAAAATAGCCCTTACACAGCCTGGAGGTGTGTTGGGTCATTGTCCTGTTGAAAAACAAATGATAGTCCCACTAAGCCCAAACCAGATGGGATGGCGTATCGCTGCAGAATGCTGTGGTAGTCATGCTGGTTAAGTGTGCCTTGAATTATAAATAAATCACAGACAGTGTCACCAGCAAAGCACCCCCACACCATAACACCTCCTCCTCCATGCTTTACGGTGGGAACTACACATGCGGACATCATCCGTTCACCCACACCGCGTCTCACAAAGACACAGCTGTTGGAACCAAAAATCTCAAATTTGAACTCCAGACCAAAGGACACATTTCCACCGGTCTAATTGTTTCTTGGCCCAAGTAGGTCTCTTCTTAATATTGGTGTCCTTTAGTAGTGGTTTCTTTGCAGCAATTCGACCATGAAGGCCTGATTCACATAGTCCCCTCTGAACAGTTGATGTTGAGATGTCTGTTACTTGAACTCTGTGAAGCATTTTCTTGGGCTGCAATTTCTGAGGCTGGTAACTCTAATGAACTAATCCTCTGCAGCAGAGGTAACTCTGGGTCTTCCATTCCTGTGGCGGTCCTCATGAAAGCCAGTTACATCATAGCACTTGATGGTTTTTGCAACTGCACTTGAAGAAACTTTCAAAGTTCTTGAAATGTTCCGTATTGACTGACCTTCATGTCTTAAAGTAATGATGGACTGTCATTTCTCTTTGCTTATTTGATCTGTTCTTGCCATAATATGGACTTGGTCTTTTACCAAATAGGGCTATCTTCTGTAAACCCCTGTTTTCATAGTTTTGATGTCTTCACTATTATTCTACAATGTAAAAATAAAGAAAACCCTTGAATGAGTAGGTGTGTCCAAACTTTTGACTGGTAGTGTATATATAATTTCAAAATGGTCTGAGAAGAACAACATTGGCAGGGCAATTCAAGCATAGCCAATATGCAGATATAATGTATTGGGCCTATAGCCTCCTTGTCACGACTTCCTCCGAAGCTGCCTCCCCTCCTTGTTCGGGCAGGCTTCGGAGTTCGTCGTCACCGGCCTACTAGCCACTGCCGCTCCATATCTCATCATTCCATTTGTCTTGTCTTGTGTATTACACACATCTGGTTCATATCCCCTCATTAGTACATGTATAAGTGTTTCCTCTGCCCCCCTTGTCCTTGTGGGTGATTGTTATGTGAGTTGAGTGTAGCTCGGTTGAGCTACCCGTACCTTGTATTTCCGGGGATATTGTTCCCTGTGTGCCTGTATTTTGTTGATGCTATCCAGCGTAACTGTGTCCTACGGAATAAACTCTGTATTCGGTGATTTACCCTCCTGCGCCTGACTCCTTCAAATCACACTCTCACACTACTGCACAAACCTCATTGCTACAGAATTGTTTTTAATTGGTTAGTGTTGCATAAGCTTACGTTTTTTAAGTCATGTTTAAAAAATATCTGAGCGGTAGATCTCGGCTTGCATTTTGATTTAGTGTCACGGACGTTGAAGGACGGATCAGACCAAGGCGCAGCGTGAAATGCATCCATGTTTATTAAACCGAATAAACATACAAAACAACAGGCAACGAAAC
Organism: Coregonus lavaretus; assembly: GCF_964263955.1. NCBI lineage: Eukaryota > Metazoa > Chordata > Actinopteri > Salmoniformes > Salmonidae > Coregonus > Coregonus lavaretus. The sequence continues at coordinate 8,119,909 of NC_140023.1, read as the reverse complement.
GTGACGTCGGAAGGCTATACACACAAGCCAAACTCACCGAGCACAAAACAAGATCCCACAACACAGGCAGGAAAACTGGCTGCCTAAGTATGATCCCCAATCAGAGACAACGAGCGACAGCTGCCTCTGATTGGGAACCACACCCGGCTAAACATAGAAATACAAACATAAAATCAACACACACATGATATTCACACCCTGACCAAACTAACTAGAGTTCTATAGGTCAGGGGGTGACAGTACCCCCCCCCCCCCCCCCCAAAGGTGCGGACTCCGGCCGCACAAACCTGACTTAACAGGGGCAGGTCCGGGTGGGCTTCCAGCCTCGGTGGCGGCTCCGGCTCCGGGCTTGACGTCTCCTCCCTTACTGACTCCGCGTTGCACCCCTGGACCGGTCTGGACCTCAACGCGGAGCTTCCCCTCTCAGTCCTCCCACAATGCCCTGTCTGGACCCTGGTGTGGGAGACTCCGAACCTAGAGAGGGGCTGAAGTCTGGACCCGGAGTGGAGCCGCTGACTGGAGCTGCACCGGATCCCAGTGGAGCGGATTGCTCTGGCTCCGGAGTGGAGCTGCTGACCGGAGCTGGACTGGCACCGGTGGAGCGGACCACTCTGGCTCCGGAGTGGAGCAACCGACCGGAGCTGGATCAGGCACCGGTGGAGCGGACTGCTCTGGCTCCGGAGTGGAACCGTTGAACGGAGCTGGATTGGGCACCGGTGGAGCGGACTGCTCTGGCTCCGGAGTGGAACTGTTGACCAGTGCTGGACCAGGCACCGGTGGAGCAGGCACGGGCCGTACCGGACTGGGAACACGCACCACTGGCTTGGTGCGGGGAGCAGGTACGGGGCGTACCGGGCTGGCGACACGCACCACTGGATTGGTGCGAGGAGCAGGCACGGGCCGGACCGGACTGGGAACACGCACCACTGGTCTGGTGCGAGGAACAGGTACGGGCCGGGCCGGACTGGGAACACGCACCACTGGCTTGGTGCGGGGAGCAGGTACAGGGCATACCGGACTGGTGACACGCACCACTGGTTTGGTGCGAGGAGCAGGCACGGGCCGGACTGGGAACACGCACCACTGGTCTGGTGCGAGGAGCAGGAACGGGCCGGGCCGGACTGGGAACACGCACCACTGCCTTGGTGCGGGGAGCAGGTACGGGGCGTACCGGACTGGGAACCGGCGCTGGAGGTCTACGACTGTCTCCGTCCTTTACACTCCGCGCCCCGGACTCCTCTTTGAGCCCCCACGAGTGCAGTGGTCGGGGCTCCTCTCTGTCGCTCCCCGACCACCCTTTTAGCCCCCCAAAAATGTTTTATTGGGGCTGTCTCTCCTTCTCCACCCTGATCCCTTTCAGGGCCTCCATCTGCTTGGCCAGATCCTCTCTTATCTCCCTCCAATTCCATACTCTCTGCTCCTCCTGGGCACGCTGCTTGGTCCATTGGTGGTGGGATCTTCTGTCACGGACTTGAAGGACGGGTCAGACCAAGGCGCAGCGTGAAATGCATCCATGTTTATTAAACCGAATAAACATACAAAACAACGAAACGTGACATCAGAAGGGCACACACACACACACACACACACACACACACACACACACACACACACACACACACACACACACACACACACACAGCCAAACTCACCGAGCACAAAACAAGATCCCACAACACAGGCAGGAAAACTGCCTGCCTAAGTATGATCCCCAATCAGGAACAACGAGCGACAGCTGCCTCTGATTGGGAACCACACCCAGCCAAACATAGAAATACAAACATAGAATCAACACACATGATGTTCACACCCTGACCAAACTAACTACAGTTCTATAGGTCAGGGCGTGACATTTAGAAAGTCATCTTTACTCAGAAAAGGTTGGTAACCACTGCTGTAAGTGTACATATACATGGACACTCCCTAATATACAAGCACACATAGTCACTCATATAACGACACTATCAGAACATACTAGCATCAGGGGAGCACCCATACTAATTTATGGGAACAGATTGAGAATATGTGACTAGAAGCACATTTCAGAAATGCATTTCATTACCAACATTATTATTTGTAAAAGTTACCACATAGCAAGGCCTAATGATGATGATAAACATTATGTTGGCTCATGCAAAATCCCAACACCACAACTCAAAACCCGACACAGATTATTCCTATAATAACCCTGAGCAAATGGTGACCTACCTGGACAAAGGTGATTGGTACAGCAAACGGGTAGTGGTACTGGGGAATGAAGATATCAGCTACAAAGCTGCGGAGCCGATCTACCAGGGCATATAACACCACGACCACTAGAGCGGCGCTAAAGCAGAGTAATGGCACCAGAGGCTTCCATACATCAGACGAAAGCCTCCTAAGTGTACAAGCACTCCTCCTCCATCTCATCCACCAAGGACTGCTCAGGGAACACAATGGTAGAGAGAGTGTTACAGATGGAGTGTACTTCAGAAGATTATTGATTAACACAGAAACTAATTGGAATGCACTGCAATTAACTGTCTACAATTAAGTACTATTCAACTATTGTCTACTATTATAGAAAACAGGTGAATACCATTCGGTGAGGAGACAGCCCCTGGTAGTGGGGTGGGTACCCCTGGGGTCCATTGTCATAGTCCAACTGCCTCTCAGCGAGCGGAAGAGGGGCTGGAGCCAAACTATCAACCCTTCTACTGCAGCAGGTAATGGAGGTAGAGAGTCATCATTCCTCCCCTCCCTAAACATTAGGCGATCACCGATCACTTCCATGGCACCAATCACATTGATATCTTTATTTCTTTATTATTTGAACTTTGCTGTGAGGCACTGTAGTTGTAAATGCCAAAACACTTTGACAGAACAATAAATGGAATATACCCTATATTTACTCAGACACTACTCTATAAACCCTGAACTTCAGACACTGTCACTAGCCGGCTACCACCAGGTACACTACCCTGCACCTTAGAGACTGCTGCCCTACACACCTTTTCTATTCACATACTGTCCATACTGTCTGTACACATAGCTCATTTCCCACAATTCTATTCATTTTGCATGGGGTTTTGTACTGTGTATTTATATACTGTATTCTCGGCATAGCTCATTCTAATATTTCTACTACTGTACCTTGTATTTTAGTTACACTGTTTATACACACTGCATATGTATTTATATACTGGATTCTTGACATAGCTCACTCTAATATATCTACTGCTGTACATATCATTCTTAGTATATCTTGTGTAAAGTATTCCGGTGGTTATATGTATAGATTGCATTTGGATTACTGTTGCAGTGCTATTTCGTTCTATATTTCTTAATTTCTTGTTATTTTTAATATTTTTTTATTTGTGTACTTGTTTGTCATTTTACTACATTGTTAGGAGCTAGTAAAATAAGCATTTCGCTACACAAGAACCCTTGTTTTTTTATCCAAATGTATTAGATCAGTGACTACTTTAAGGAAGCGAGGAAGTAAGTGTGCACGTTTTTGAACAGAGTTTGTGTTAACATCTGCTAAACTGTCTACGCAACCAATAAACTTTGATTTGATTTAAAAGAAAATGTTCTGTTGTTTCCTAGACATTTCATCTCCACCTTTCTATCTGTGATCTCTAATATAGGGTGGGAAGATTGGTTTGTTTTTACAAAAGGGCATGCTGTTTGTAACATTATCAGATTGGAAATGTCATTATGTAAATAAACCATGCATGTTATACTTATTTTACATCTTGATCAACTGAACTTATTGAAGGGACGATGATACTGTACAATGGTAGTGTACATAGCAAGTCTGCATGTAACCTCACACACAAGAATCATAAACACATGACATAGGCACCATATAAAACTCAAATAGTCTCAAGCATAAGAACAGCAAATCTAACATTGTTACACTTAATATGTACATGATGAAAAATGTCAAACTGATGGACTTACCATTGAGTCTCAATTGTTCCATCATGGTGTTTTTACAGTAGGTGTTTATTCCACTTATTCAACGTTCAATATCCTCCATTTTCCCTCTTCTTCTTCTCCTTTCCAAGCAATATCCACAGATGAAACAGGTTGGTGTGAGTATATTAACCACAGAAGCGTGTTCCTTACCAACCAGGTTTAAAATGGTGCCCGTCCTCTGTTCTGTGTGGCAGCGGTGGAGTGTGTGATGGCCAATGGCCTGAGCGGAATGCATTTTCCATGAGAACCTACACGAACACTAAGCACTCAGTTAGGTATTGACATCTAGATGGACTTTAACCTCATCAGTCAATGTAGTGTCTCTGTTGGTGGGCAAAAACCACTAACAAATACAGTATGTATCTATATGTTCTTAAATAGGGAAATAATTGTACATTTTCATTGCATTAAACTCCATCTGTATTTTGTTTAACAGAAAAGGATCAAGAAACAGTAGCCCTCTAAAATTAGTGAATAATAGTTGTTCTACACACCATATGTAAATAGATCACCCCGAGGTTGCTGATATCATCCCTAAAAGGAGAGGCGGTTGTGTTTTCAGATAAGACAATCTGACAGGTTTTAACCCATGCATGTCAGCTGGTTATCTACCCAGGATGCAATTGTAGGCATTGTATACCCTGAAGCTATTTGGAAAATACCTGTTTGCCACATTGTAGACGGTCGTAAACTTTGACATATTGTACAAATAGCATGGCTTGGTCATGGTTTTATGCTAGCTATATGCTTACACATTTTGCATTTTAGTCATTTAGCAGACGCTCTTATCCAGAGCGACTTACAGTTAGTGCATACATTATTTTTTTTTCATACCCCTTGTGGGAATCGAACCTACAACCCTGGCGTTGCAAACGCCATGCTCTATCAACTGAGCTATATCCCTGCCGGCCATTCCCTCCCCTACCCTGGACGACGCTGGGCCAATTGCGCGCCGCCCCATGGGTTATAGAACCTAAACTGTATGTAGCCTAGTGTTAAAAGCACTTATACACTGTACCTGTGTGTGTCATGAATGCTTTACATACTATATGGAAGTTCTGTTAGACCTATGTCTTATCATTGACTTTCTTTTCTTAAATTCCTAAATAAACAATGTATTTGTCTGATCTATGCTCAGCATTTGTAGCCGTACAGATTAACTTTATAATTCAACTAGGATACTAGAACACAAATGTGACATGCCATACTGCTTAGTATGACTTCATATGTGCATGGAGGTGTGTCTAATCCTACAGTAACCCTGGTGGGAATCTCATCACTGATCATTCACAGCGTGGTACAGACATCTGCTTGTGACATTGTTGGTGTCCCCCCCCCCCCCCCACACTCAATTCAAAGGGCTGTATTGGCATGGGAAACATATGTTTACATTGCCAAAGCAAGTGGAATAGATAATTAAACAAAAGTGAAATAAACAATACAAAAAGAACAGTAAACATTACGCACACAAACATTTCAAAAGAATAGAGACATTTAAAATGTAATATAATATCTCTCTCCTCTCTCTCTCCCTCTCTCTCTCTTCTCTCTCTCTCTCTCTCTCTCTCTCTCTCTCTCTCTCTCTCTCTCTCTCTCTCTCTCTCTCTCTCTCTCTCTCTCTCTCTCTCTCTCTCTCTCTCCTATCTCTCCGCACAACTGACACTCCTGTGATATTCCAGCAGAGGAGAACAGCAAGAAATACTTGATAATTTGCCTGTACAAATTACTGAAAATACATGTGTTAGTGAACACAGAACATGCATGTGAGTGTGTGTACTAGCTGGCCTTTGTATCGCCCTACCAAACTTCACAAGACCTCAGAAATCAATCAAATTCAATCTACTTTTATTTATAAAGCCCTTTTTACATCAGGTCAGCGGGGTGGTGGCACAGGAATCCTCATCTCTCCCAAGTGGACATTCTCTCTTTCTCCCCTGACCCATCTGTCTATCTCCTCATTTGAATTCCATGCTGTCACAGTCACTAGCTCATTCAAGCTTAACATCCTTATCATTTATCGCCCTCCAGGTTCCCTTGGAGAGTTCATCAATGAGCTTGACGCCTTGATAAGTTCCTTTCCTGAGGATGGCTCACCCCTCACAGTTCTGGGTGACTTTAACCTCCCTACATCTACCTTTGACTAATTTCTCTCTGCCTCCTTCTTTCCACTCCTCTCCTCTTTTGACCTCACCCTCTCACCGTCTCCCCCTACTCACAAGGCAGGCAATACGCTTGACCTCATCTTTACTAGATGCTGTTCTTCTACTAATCTCACTGCAACTCCCCTCCAAGTCTCCGACCATTACTTTGTATCATTTTCTCTCTCGCTCTCTACCAACACTACTCACTCTGCCCCTACTCAGATGGTAATGCGCCGTCGCAATCTTCGCTCTCTCTCTCCCGCTACTCTCTCCTCTTCCATCCTATCATCTCTTCCCTCTGCTCAATCCTTCTCCCTCCAATCTCCTGATTCTGCCTCCTCAACCCTCCTCTCCTCCCTTTCTGCATCTTTTGACTCTCTATGTCCCCTATCCTCCCGGCCGGCTCGGTCCTCCCCTCCTGCTCCGTGGCTTGACGACTCATTGCGAGCTCACAGAACAGGGCTCTGGGCAGCCGAGCGGAAATGGAGGAAAACTCCCTGCCGACCTGTCATCTTTTCACTCCCTCCTCTCTACAGTGAGGGAAAAAAGTATTTGATCCCCTACTGATTTTGTACGTTTTCCCACTGACAAAGAAATGATCAGTCTATAATTTTAATGGTAGGTTTATTTGAACAGTGAGAGACAGAATAACAACAAACAAATCCAGAAAAACGCATGTCAAAAATGTTATAAATTGATTTGCATTTTAATGAGGGAAATAAGTATTTGACCCCCTCTCACTCAGAAAGATTTCTGTCTCCCAGGTGTCTTTTATACAGGTAACAAGCTGAGATTAGGAGCACACTCTTAAAGGGAGTGCTCCTAATCTCAGCTTGTTACCTGTTTAAAAGACACCTGCCACAAAAGCAATCAATCAATCAGATTCCAAACTCTCCACCATGGCCAAGACCACAGAGCTCTCCAAGGATGTCAGGGACAAGATTGTAGACCTACACAAGGCTGGAATGGGCTACAAGACCATCGCCAAGCAGCATGCTGAGAAGGTGACAACAGTTGGTGCAATTATTCACAAATGGAAGAAACACAAAATAACTGTCAATCTCCCTCAGCCTGGGGCTCCATGCAATATCTCACCTCGTGGAGTTGCAATGATCATGAGAACGGTGAGTAATCAGCCCAGAACTACACGGGAGGATCTTGTCAATGATCTCAAGGCAGCTGGGACCATAGTCACCAAGAAAACAATTGGTAACACACTACACCGTGAAGGACTGAAATCCTGCAGCGGCCGCAATTTCCCCCTGCTCAAGAAAGCACATATACAGGCCCGTCTGAAGTTTTCCAATGAACATCTGAATGATTCAGAGGAGAACTGGGTGAAAGTGTTGTGGTCAGTTGAGACCAAAATCGAGCACTTTGGCATCAACTCAACTCGCCGTGTTTGGAGGAGGAGGAATGCTGCCTATGACCCCAAGAACACCATCCCCACCGTCAAACATGGAGGTAGAAACATTATGCTTTGGGGGTGTTTTTCTGCTAAGGGGACAGGACAACTTCACCGCATCAAAGGGACGATGGACGGGGCCATGTACCGTCAAATCTTGGGTGAGAACCTCCTTCCCTCAGCCAGGGCATTGAAAATGGGTCGTGTATGGGTATTCCAGCATGACAATGACCCAAAACACACGGCCAAGGCAACAAAGGAGTGGCTCAAGAAGAAGCACATTAAGGTCCTGGAGTGGCCTAGCCAGTCTCCAGACCTTAATCCCATAGAAAATCTGTGGAGGGAGCTGAAGGTTCAAGTTGCCAAACGTCAGCCTCGAAAACTTAATGACTTGGAGAAGATCTGCAAAGAGGAGTGGGACAAAATCCATCCTGAGATGTGTGCAAACCTGGTGGCCAACTACAAGAAACGTCTGACCTCTGTGATTGCCAACAAGGGTTTTGCCACCAAGTACTAAGTCATGTTTTGCAGAGGGGTCAAATACTTATTTCCCTCATTAAAATGCAAATCAATTTATAACATTTTTGACATGCGTTTTTCTGGATTTGTTTGTTGTTATTCTGTCTCTCACTGTTCAAATAAACCTACCATTAAAATTATAGACTGATCATGCCTTTGTCAGTGGGCCAACGTACAAAATCAGCATGGGATCAAATACTTGTTTCCCTCACTGTACATTTTCTTCCTCTGTTTCTGCTGCTAAAGCCACTTTTTACCACTCTAAATTTCAACCCTCTACCTCTAACCCTAGGAAGCTCTTTTCCACCTTCTCCTCCCTGCTGAATCCTCCTCCTCATCCCCCTCCTTCCACCCTCTCTGTGGATGACTTTGTCAACCATTTTGAAAAGAAGGTTGACGACATCCGATCCTCATTTATTAAGTCAAATGACACCGCTGGTCCTGCTCACACTGCCCTACCCTATGCGTTGACTTCTTTCTCCCCTCTCTCTCCAGATGAAATCTTGCGACTTGTGACGGCCGGCCGCCCAACAACCTGCCCGCTTGACCCTATCCCCTCCTCTCTTCTCCAGACCATTTCCGGAGACCTTCTCCCTTACCTCACCTCGCTCATCAACTCATCCTTGACCACTGGCTATGTCCCTTCCGTCTTCAAGAGAGCGAGAGTTGCACCCCTTCTCAAAAAACCTACACTCGATCTCTCCGATGTCAACAACTACAGACCAGTATCCCTTCTTTCTTTTCTCTCCAAAACTCTTGAGCGTGTCGTCTTTAGCCAACTCTCTTGTTATCTCTCTCAGAATTACCTTCTTGATCCAAACCAGTCAGGTTTCAAGACTGGTCATTCAACTGAGACTGCTCTTCTCTGTGTCACGGAGGCTCTCCGCACTGCTAAAGCTAACTCTCTCTCCTCTGCTCTCATCCTTCTAGACCTATCTGCTGCCTTTGATACTGTGAACCATCAGATCCTCCTCTCCACCCTCTCCGAGTTGGGCATCTCCGGCGTGGCTCACTCTTGGATTGCGTCCTACCTCACAGGTCGCTCCTACCAGGTGGCGTGGCGAGAATCTGTCTCCGCACCACGTGCTCTCACCACTGGTGTCCCCCAGGGCTCAGTACTAGGCCCTCTCCTATTTTCTCTATACACCAAGACACTTGGCTCTGTCATATCCTCACATGGTCTCTCCTATCATTGCTATGCAGACAACACACAATTAATCTTCTCCTTTCCCCCTTCTGATAACCAGGTGGCGAATCGCATCTCTGCATGTCTGGCAGACATATCAGTGTGGATGACGGATCACCACCTCAAGCTGAACCTCGGCAAGACAGAGTTGCTCTTCCTCCCGGGGAAGGACTGCCCCGCTCCATGATCTCGCCATCACGGTTGACAACTCCGTTGTGTCCTCCTCCCAGAGTGCAAAGAACCTTGGCATGACCCTGGACAACACCCTGTCGTTCTCCGCTAACATCAAAGCGGTGACCCGATCCTGTAGGTTCATGCTCTACAACATTCGCAGAGTACGACCCTACCTTACACAAGAAGCGGCACAGGTCCTAATCCAGGCACTTGTCATCTCCCGTCTGGATTACGGCAACTCGCTGTTGGCTGGGCTCCCTGCCTGTGCCATTAAACCCCTACAACTCATCCAGAACGCTGCAGCCCGTCTGGTGTTCAACCTTCCCAAGTTCTCTCACGTCACCCCGCTCCTCCGCACACTCCACTGGCTTCCAGTTGAAGCCCGCATCTGCTACAAGACCATGGTGCTTGCCTAAGGAGCTATGAGGGGAACAGCACCTCCGTACCTTCAGGCTCTGATCAGTCCCTACACCCAAACGAGGGCATTGCGTTCATCCACCTCTGGCCTGCTGGCCCCCCTACCTCTGCGGAAGCACAGTTCCCGCTCAGCCCAGTCAAAACTGTTTGCTGCTCTGGCACCCCAATGGTGGAACAAGCTCCCTCACGACGCCAGGACAGCGGAGTCACTCACCACTTTCCGGAGACACTTGAAACTCCACCTCTTTAAGGAATACCTGGGATAGGATAAAAGTAATCCTTCTACCCTCCCCCCTACCCCACCCCCCCAAAAAAATAAAAATAAAAATAATAATAATAATAATATATTGTGGTAAAGTGGTTGTCCCATTGGCTATCATAAGGTGAATGAACCAATTTGTAAGTCGCTCTGGATAAGAGCGCCTGCTAAATGACGAAAATGTAAAATGTAATGTAGAAGCACGGTGGTTAGGAAAAACTCCCTAGAAAGGCAGAAACCTAGGAAGAAACCTAGAGAGGAACCAGGCTCTGAGGGGTAGCCTAAGCCATGCAGCCATCTGGGCAAAGCGCTCAAAGTAAACAGACTCATGTGACTTGAGAAGAGAAGGGGGCTGGTCTCTGTATTCAAACAGTGGAGAGAGCCTAATGCATAGCCAGGGTACTATAGTAACACGCCTGATCAAACTAGCACTACAACACAGTGGAGATAGAGTACTTTGATGGAACCTGGTGAGACGGATTCATCAAGATTGATTGATGCTTTATCAGTAACATCATGGAACATTTCTACATATTAAAATAATTAATCAAGCTGATACCCTCTCCATTGTGTGGTTGCGTTGTATTGTATAATCATATAAGCTTACAGTGTATTTGGAAAGTATTCAGACCCCTTCCCTTTTTCCATATTTTGTTACGTTACAGCCTTATTCTAAAATTGATTAAATACACATTTTTCCTCATCAATTTCAACACAATACCCTATAATGACAAAGCGAAAACAGGTTTGTATAAATGTTTGCAAATTTCTTAAATATAAAAAACAGAAATACCTTATTTACCTAAGTATTCAGACACTTTGCTATGAGACTCGAAATTGAGGTCAGGTGCATCCTGTTTCCATTGATCATCCTTGAGATAATTCTAGAACTTGATTTACCATCTGGGGTAAGCTCAATTGATTGGGCATGATTTGGAAAGGCACACACCTGTCTATATAAGGTCCCACAGTTGACAATGCATGTCAGAGCAAAAACCAAGCCATAAGGTCGAAGAAATTGTCCGTAGATCATCAAAATATCATCAAGGACATCAACCACCCGAGCCACTGCCTGTTCACCCCCCTATCATCGAGAAGGCGAGGTCAGTACAGGTGCATCAAAGCTGGGACAGAGAGACTGAAAAACAGCTTCTATCTCAAGGCCATCAGACTGTTAAACAGCCATCACTAGCACATTAGAGGCTGCTGCCTATAGACATAGACTAGAAATCACTGGCCACTTTAAGAAACGGAACACTAGCCACTTTAATAATGTTTACATATCTTGCATTACTCATCTCATATGTATATACTGTATTCTATACTATTCTACTGTATCTTAGTCCATGCCGCTCTGACATCGCTCGTCCATATATGTATATATTCTTAATTAATTCCTTACTTAGATTTGTGTGTATTGGGTATATGTTGTGAAATTGTTAGATATTACTTGTTAGATATTACTGCACTGTCGGAGCTAGAAGCACAAGCATTTCGCTACACCCGCAATAACATCTGCTAAACACGTGTATGTGACCAATACATTTTGATTTTATTTGATTTAGAGCTCTGAGACAAGATTGTGTCGAGGCACAGATCTGGGGAAGGGTACCAAAACATTTCTGTAGCATTGAAGGTCCCCAAGAACACAGTGGCCTCCATCATTCTTAAATGGAAGAAGTTTGGCACCACCAAGACTCTTCCTAGAGCTGGCCTGCCGGCCAAACTGAGCAATCGGGGTAGAAGGGTCTTGGTCAGGGAGGTGACCAAGAACCCTATGGTCACTCTGACTGAGCTCCAGAGTTCCTCTATGGAGATGAGTGAACCTTCCAGAAGGACAACCATCTCTGCAGCACTCCACCAATCAGGCCTTTATGGTAGAGTGGCCAGACGGAAGCCACTCCTCAGTAAAAGGCACATGACAGCCCGCTTGGAGTTTGCCAAAAGGCACCTAAAGGACTCTCAGACCATGAGAAACAAGATTCTCTGGTCTGAAGAAACCAAGATTAAACTCTTTGGCCTGATTGCCAAGCGTCACGTCTGGAGGAAACCTGGCACCTACGGTGAACCATGGTGGTGGCAGCATCATGCTGTGGGGATGCTTTTCAGCGGCAGGGACTGGGAGACTAATCAGGATCGAGGGAAAGATGAATGGAGCAAAATACAGAGAGATCCTTTATGAAAACATGCTCCAGACTGGGGCAAAGGTTCACCTTCCAAAAGGACAACGATCCTAAGCACACAGCCAAGACAACGCAGCAGTGGCTTCGGGACAAGTCTCTGAATGTCCTTGAGTGGCCCAGCCAGAACCCGGACTTGAACCTGATCGAACATCTCTGGAGAGACCTGAAAATAGCTGTGCAGCGACGCTCCCCATCCAACCTGACAGAGTTTGAGAGGATCTGAGAGAAGAATGGGAGAAACTCCCCAAATACAGGTGTACCAAGCTTGTAGCGTCATACCCAAGAAGACTAGGCTGTAATAGCTGCTAAAGGTGCTTCAACAAAGTACTGAGTAAAGGGTCTGAATACTTATGTAAATTTAATATTTCCGTTTTTTATTTTTTATAAATGTGCAAACATTTCTAAAAGCCAGTTTTTGTTTTGTCATTATGGGGAATTCTGTGTAGATTGCTGAGGAAAAAAATATTTTTTAAATCAATTTTATAAAAGGCTTCAATGTAACAACATGTGGAAAAAGCACTGTACACCCCTAATATATTTCAGTGTCTATGACTGCCATAGGTATTCATAAAAATATCAACAATTTAAATATCTGTTGAACATGTTGGAGGTGTTGAATGGATCTGTCGATTGTAGAATAATATAGAATAATTATTGATAGAATCATTTGATTTGGGAGGGATGGAGTCATACAACAGGGGTCCATGAGGAAGACCTGCTTTGGGGTGTTGTTCATGGTCTGACTATATGGCAGAGTGAGACAAAAGGCTGTTCTCTTCTTTCTATCAGTCTCCTCCCTCACCTGTCACAGCCAGCACCCATGTGGCATTCTAGAGCACTTATCACTGCTAAGTCGTCAAGGAAACCCGCTAAAATAAGGTCCTGACAAGGAGGTGTGAGAGTGACTGACAAAAAAGGCAAGGAAAACAACTATTTTACACCGGAGCCAAGCAAACCAGTTTGGTGGCAATTTGACAGACATTTAACCTTATATATATTTGGTTGGCTGGTCAAGGATTTGCCTGAAATTTGAACTATTCTCACCATGGAAGGATATCTCCCTGATAAGGGAACATAAGGGGCAGCAGCTGGGCCTCCCAAATGTCTGGCGCTGGGAAACATGGGCATAGTGGTGTCCAGGTGAGTGTTCTGTCTAACTGCTTGCTATAGGCATCTCAGCTTGTGTCAGTAGTCTAATATGGGTTGCCGTGCATGCATCCCTGAAGAATATAATTATGTTGGTCAAATATATTGCTGAATAAATAATATATCCAATGTTCTTTGTTAATGCTGGGTATTGTATTTGTGTATTTGTCTCAGAGTGACTAACTGTCGTATAGAACCGTCCAGAAAATGCAGCAACACCTTGCAACCAAATAACAGCGTCTCCTACAGGAAGGTCAATGGTACTATCAAATCATCCCAATGTCACACACTGACTCCAGTGCAGAGACAGACCCAAGGTAGGTTAGCAGCCCATATTAGATCAAGTGGATATAAGATGAAGTATAGATGTGTATTTAAAGTAGACATGAACTGTGACTGGAGTTATCATGAGGGGATTTATGATCAAAGGACCACAATCTGCATTATCTACAAGGATCACCCTACCGATCACAATCATTATTTGCATACACAATATGCATTTCGGCTCTGTGTGTATGATTTTCTCTGATGTGTGTGTGTGAGCATAGGTACATGTGTGTGTGCATACTGTTGTCCAGTAGTGTGTGAGGTGCAGGAGGTGTTCATTCCTGCTTTCCCAGAGAGGGCGAGTGTGCAGCGAGGCTACATCACCCCCCAGCAGGTATATAACCTGTTGAACGCAGAGGCAGGACATCCCGCTCTACATGACCCCAATTACATCCTCATCCTGGACTGTCGCAGTGCAGAGAGGTGGGAGCACTCACGCAAAACACACCTTCAGAACACAAAACCACACACTCCCCAATGTAGCCACTTGATCACTACACCTCACAGACTTGTTGTAGATATGTGGTAGTAGAGTAGGGGCCTGAGGGCACACACTTAATGTGTTGTGAAATCTGTTGTGAATGTATTGTAATGTTTTTCAAATTGTATAACTGCCTTAATGTTGCTAGACCCCAGGAAGACTAGCTCCTGCCTTGGCAGCAGCTAATGGGTATTCATAATAAATACAAATACAAATACTTACTGTAAAAGCATTGTATTGATATGTGTGTGTGTTCCTTGTTTGTCAGGTACAAGCAGAGTCATCTGGTTACAGCCAGGGCCAGTGTGACAGTGATCCACCCAGATCTGGGCTGTCTGATCAGCTGTGTGCAGCTCCAGGAGTTCTCTATCATATTGCTGTACGCTGAGGAAGGCCACAGCCCAGGTAATACACTGCACACTCCTTTGCTACAACATAGGGAGCAGAAGACACAATCAACACAGACACTGTACAACCTCAGCAGCGCAAAAGCACCCTTCTAACCATCACTGTGTGGTTGTTTTATGTCTGTGTGTTTATCAGTTGGCAGTGTGGAGGCCAGGGCAGCCTCACCGTTCCTGCAGCGTTGCTTCTTCCAGCTCAGTGACCTGGGCATGGACCCTGTCATCCTCCAGGGGGGCTTTGGTGCCTTCCACAGCCTCTACCCCTTCCTCTGCACCTCCCGCATGGTTGTCCTAGAGCCTGAGAGATACGCCCTCACCATCTACCCCTCTGAGATACTGGAGGGGGAGCTCTATCAGGGATCAGCCGCCCAGGCCTCTGACTACCACATCCTCGAGAACCTTAACATCACCCATGTGGTCAACGCTACCGCTGAATGCCCTGATGCATTTCCCAGCACCCTCAGCTACCTGAGGCTGCGGCTGAGCGATGACGCCCAACAGGACTTGGTGGAGGCGCTGCCGCAGGCGGCAAGGTTCATTGCTGGGGCCCTGAGCAGCGAGGTTGGGGGTCGGGTGCTGGTGCACTGCAGCATGGGGCGGAGCCGTAGCTCGGCGCTAACGCTAGCCTTCCTAATGCAGCACCAGCGCTGGACACTGCTACACGCCATCCGCTGGCTGAAGGAGAGGAGAGCATGCACGGCACCCAATGTCAACTTCCTGCGGCAGCTGTTGACCTACGAGGAGCAGCTGTTCGGACGAAGGCTTACCTCGCTGGATGACATCCGCCTGTGAAGTTATGTGGTTTGCCCAGTGCAGTTTCTGTGCATAACTGATGGAGAGGGAGGTGGACTGTGGACAGAGCCCACTGTGATTCAAAGAATGGCGTTTTTAAAGACTCATTGGGAGAGTTGTCTAACCTTGATGGTCTTAATAACTTTAAGCAGTTTTTTTTTTTTGTCATTTTTGGCCTAGGTCTAGGACCGTGTTTTATTAAGGGTTATTTGAGGGATTATGTTTTACAGAACACTGAAACACTGATGTTGCAGCATTACATTGAATAAGGGGAGAGGAAGTGAATGTATTTGCATCAGTGCTGATACCAGCTGTTACAGAGGTCATCTGTGTATTCAAAGCTTGGTTAGAAGCTTGTTCAGGCTCTAATATTTTGTCTGGGACCTGGTAGAGCTACGAATAATATAAACATATTTCCCTGATGTTTCTCCAATCACTGAGCATAAAACTATTGAACAGTTATGTTTAGAAGAAAGCAGAGTCATCTGGTGGTTACTAGAGATGTTGCAGTCAAAGTAAGGATGCTCTGTATATGAAACACATAAATTCCAGTTGAAAGGGCCTCGAGGTCAAAGTTGGGTTATTATTGCCATATCGTTTACACCTGTGTCCAGGCCTTTGAAGGGAGTAAAGAAAGACAGAGGAAATGGAGCCAGTAACCTGCTTATGTGACTGGTTTACTCCATTTGACCCCTCATCCCCATGCAGGAGGGTTCCTGTACTCTAACAAATTGTGTAATTTATCTCAATCTATCTTCTGAAATATGTATGATTCACCACTGTGGAGGTTTATCATTAATTTAGTAGGTTATAACAACTGTTATAACATGGTAATAACGTGTACATAAATTTGGTACAATAGTGTGTTTTAAAAACTGTAAACAGGTCACTGCAAGGATAGAGGAGAATGGGTATTGAGTTGTTTTTTTCCCAATACAAAAGTGGACACACACACAAGGGTTTGTTTACACTGACTGTACCATGCAGAAAGGTACTTTATTCCAAATGAATAGATGGTTGTTTCTGCACACAGGGCTAACAGTGGAGAATACCATTTGATTCATAAGACTGAATGTGGCAGTATGTTCCAAGCTCCTCCCCTGCAGCTCTCTCCAGCCGGCTTCCCTCTAGAAAAACTGGGAAGCAGATCGAGAATCTTCTGGAATGTGGAAGGACCACATGATAAATGACCCCACCTCCTACTACTGGGGTGAAATTGGGGTCTATAGAGACCGTAAAGATCTTAATACCTGTGCCTGTTAAGGTAAACAAATTCAAATCGATAAATAAAGTTTCGTGTGCCTATTGCAGCCTGGCCTTTAGGCTAAGGGCCTATAAGGGCTTACATTGTTTAAATTCTTTGCATACAAATATTTCATTTTTAGGGGCAAACTGTTAAAGTAAGAATCAGCCAACATAAAATGACAAAAACATTTATCAGTAGGGCTTGGGTCTAGGTTAATTGAATGAAAAAGTGTTCAGATGTGGACCAAACACCAGCGGTCCTCCACAATACACACTGTAAACATTAGTGGATTCTGGAATGCCTAACAGACTAATTTTTCATAATATTTAGGAGTAACATCATTTTTATCACGTGTCTGGAGCAAAACGTCTATAGGAATTTTTCGATCCCAATAATGACAGGGATGTGAGGGAACGCTTCCAAATTGCTGTGGACGCATGCTCAAACATTCTCCCCTGAAATTCCCCAGTACCAAACTATGGTCGAGTGCGTATGTGAGCCTCTGCACGTAACAGTTTCCGAGGATAGAACCTGCCGCCAGATGGCGAGCCGAGGACCGATGGCACGCTGAGGATAAGAGCGACTGGAGGTTGGGGCTGTCATAAACCGTACCAAAGCACCGAGCAGGGACACCTTTGGAGAGCTTGCGAGCGGGTGCCGGGAATACATTTTGCCACCGGAGTGTTTTTATGCCACCGTTCCAAGACAAATCTCTCTTATCATTTCGGTAATAATTCATGTTTGTTTGCATGTTGACAATTAACGTTATCTGTTTGTCTAAACCTAGCCTAGTGTTAAGTTTGATTAGCATATCGGATGAGATCTGTATTATTAATAGATCAATAACTTTCTCTACAAACACGTTGCATGTCCAATATGTGATATCAGTTGCTTATAGTCAATCTATTGTCTCTATTCCATTCAAACTCGTCGTGCCATTTATTTATTTGTAGCCTACTTTACGCACAAAACCTACCGTCGGGCATCCTATTCCAAACCCATCCACTGCGTAAAATTCCGATGCAACTTGGGTATGAGTTTATTTACACATGACTGTGCCTGCGATATCTCTCTGCCTCAAGAGACTAGAATGCTATGAAAACGTTCCAGATATTGCTATATTAGGCTATATTTTAAAATGGATATAGTTATGAATATGCCATGGCATTAGTAGGCTATCAAAAGGAATTGTTACAAGCCTTCCTTGGCTAAAATGAATAAACCTGACACTTAACGAAATCGACAACCATGGCTGTTACATTGTTGTTAGTGATTGTTACATAGCGGCAGGTCATTTCATGCACAAGTTGTTACAAAGTTAACGTGTGTTTACTGCCCTACAAAGGCAAATCGTGTTAATTGACTGAAGGAGCTAACTTTGAGTTCCTTACTGAATTAACAAGTTGTCTCAATATCCAGAGAAGTATTTGTGCCTTCGTGCTGGGCGCACAGTTGATACTGCGCTGTTTTTTTCATTAATTTCTTGTCGGTTGCAGGTAGTAGAGCAATCACATCATTCACATACTCACATCCCGAGAAACGTCCATGCGGGGGAGGAGCGAAGACGTGGCAATGCTCTCCACCTCCTCTCTGACTGATTCTGGAACTTTCACTCATAAGTCTTTATTCTTAGCCTGGTCTCATAGACTAGATTGAACATATTCAACTTCAATCCGGAACACTAAAATTAGTATGATATGTTAAGCTTGGTATTGTTACATAAGACAGAAGGTTGTCTAGCAACTTAAAGATTGCGTTTTCGAATCTCATCACATACAACTTTTGAATTTGCGTTAATTAGCAACTTTGCAACTGCTTAGCATGTTAGCTAAACTTTGCCCTAACCCTAATCGTTTAACATAACTCCTAACTTTAACCCTAACCTTAACCCCTAGCCTAGCTTGCCTAGCTAGCATATTGTACAACTTGCAAAAATGAAATTTCAGAATGTGGGGGTACATGTCCTCTCCATCCCCAGTGAAAGTTGCGCCCCTGCATTGTATGGTTTATGTTGTATGAAATTGTAAAGATAAGACCCTTATTAAATGACTTGGGAGGTTAACACTTCTCTTCCATAATATCAGTGCTTTTGTATGTTTAGGATATTGCACGTTTTACAGAATACCTGTACAGACAGGGGTGCTCCATGACTCTCCCTGAAAGCCACAGGAATAGAGCCTTCACATCTACATTTCAAGTGACAAGTAATGCAGTCTGAAATTTCTCCATGGCCTACACTCTTAGAAAAATAGTGCTATCTAGAACCTAAAAGGGTTCTTCGGCTGTCCCCATAGGAGAACCCTTTGAAGAACCCTTTTTGGTTCCAGGTAGAACACTTTCGGTTACAGGTAGAACCCATTTCCAGAGAGGGTTCTACATGGAACCCAACAGAGTTCTACCTGGAACTATTTTTGGAACCCTTTTTTGTGTAGCGTTGTCTGTGTGGTCGTAACAGTTAGCATCTATCATATCAGGTGATGTGCTTGGAAGATATTCTAGTTGAAGGTGAAACAAAGCTCAAACAGTAGTCTGAATTCAACAACAACATAATACAATAAGGATAAGTGTTAAAATGTGTGTGTGTGTGTGTGTGTGTGTGTGTTTGAAGTACCAGAATACTCACTTTGGTCAGACACAGGAAGGTATAATTCTAATAGTGTCGGATGTTGACATTTAGTCTGGTCATCCAAAGCTTAGTCATGACTGTGTGTGTTTCAACCAACCTTTGAAATACACTAACAGCCCTTATAATTCCCTTTTCAAGCCAATTTAATACAGTCATTAGTTAGATTACAGCTTCACTTCACAAATGGCAACACTGTAACAATGTGAGACTAATGATCTGAAACTTTAAAAAATGGGATTGACAGACCGGGAAGGTTTTTTCACTCCCAAGTGACATTCTGTCTGTGGCACTGGCACAATACCTCTATCACCTAATACAACTACCAGCAGCTTTGCCAATCCCTTGCCAATCTTTTGCCAATCCCTTGTCAATCCCTTAACCAACAATGCAGTTCAAGAAAGAGTTAAGAAAAGATTTACCAAATAAACGAAAGTAAAAAAATAGTCAAAAGTAACACAATAAAATAACAATAATAAGGCTATATACAGGGGGTACCGGTACTGACTACATTTGCAGTGGGTACAGGTTAGTCGAGGTAATTTGTACATGTAGGTAGGGGGACTATACATAGATAATAGACAGCGGTACCGCTTGCCGTGCTGTAGCAGAGAGAACACTCTATGACTTGGGTGACTGGAGTCTTTGACAATTTTTGGGGCTTTCCTCTGACACCGCCTAGTATATAGGTCCTGGATGGCAGGAAGCTTGGCCCCAGTGATGTACTGGGCCGTACGCACTACCCTCTGTAGCGCCTTACGGTCAGATGCCGAGCAGTTGGCATACCAGACTGTGAATGAGTGATTGAACCCCATTGATGTGTGTGTGTTTCACAGGTAACACAGAGTAATGAGTTGACATAAGGACTTAACTCTACAGTAGCACTGGATAACACTAACCTCAGGCTTGTTTGAAACGAGTAGGCCCTACAGGCATATGACAAGTACAAACGGACTATAGGCCCAAGGAGGTAAAACCTCAGGAAAAGAACCCAGTCTAATTTTGTAAAGTGGTTAATCTGTTTTCTATACAGGCAAAGTGATTTCTCCTGGGACTGGTTACTGCTAGTTGTAACCCAGTTACATATGGGGGTCTGTAGAGCAGCCATTGAGGTTAGTGGCTCTCCTAGTGGCTTGGTAATTAACAGTAACACTTTACATGCTCCGACATAACACTTTGAGGCTGTTATCATAACGGTGACACTGTCACTACTGTCACTCTGCAATAACAAGGTTGATATTCTTATGAGTTTTATAGCAGATTGGCAGCATAAGTGAAGTAAGTAAAGTAATCCTTCTAACCCCCTTACCCCACCCCCCCAAATTTTTTTTTGTAAAGTGGTTATCCCACTGGCTATAAGGTGAATGCACCAATTTGTAAGTCGCTCTGGATAAGAGCGTCTGCTAAATGACGTAAATGTAATGTAAATGTAAGTGTTACTGTCATTTGAGCACCAGTGAGGAACATTACTGTAGTGGTGTAGTACTGTGGAAGACAACTCTGTGTTTCTCTGTGATAAATAGAATTTAACACGTACGTACCAGTCTCCTCTGACAGTTCTTGGCTTCTGGCTTTCTCCACTCCCTGTTGACCTTCATAGAAAAATCACCTGTATGTGTTTCCTTTATTTTCATTCAAATCCTCACTCTGTTTAAGAAAATGAGGACTTGCCTAAGCCTGTCCATTGACTAAACCCTCAGTAGATAGTCTCGGTTGGCTGAGTGGGTGCAAGAGGAGGGAGGTACATGCAATTAACTTTACCTTGCAGCGGGTTAGTACTTTTTAGTTAGTACTTTTTATACATACTTCATACTTGGCACTGCTTTCAAACCTCTCTCTCTGACCTCCCTATTCATATCATGGTGAGTTATGCTAAAGGTAATACAGATGTCCTATATGCCATATGGATAGCCAAATATTAGAAATTGTACTTGTGTCCTTCCTCAGCCTTCATCTCATGTACACAGTAGAATGCAGATGTGTGTCACCAGCTTGTAAGTTTTAGTTGTTAGTGATCGTCATTCCAGTGTCAAGTGTCTTCCAAACTATCTGCGAGGTTGCCAGATTGGTATTTCCGTATCAGTGCAGCTGGGATTTAGAGTCTTACAGTACAGATGTATGCATCTGTTTTGAGTTATGTTTTGACTGCATTATTTAAACAATATAAATAACTCTTGTGCTTGAATGAATTGGGTGTGTGTCAGCTACAGGACAAAGAGTGCTACTGTTTTCAGCCAGATCAGCTACTTTTAAGACAGGGAGGTTATCCTGCAGTCTCTGTCCAATGTTGCCATTCCTTCTTACATGCTTAATGAGTGGTAGGTATGTTAGATATGCTAATGTGTAGAGGGGTGATTTATTTTTGTTGACAATAGAGAAATCTGCTGGATAGTATTGTAGCATTCACGGAACTTCCAATGTTAAAGTTCCCCGCAATGTGGACTTGTCTCTATTGACGGGGTATTGTCTGTGTGTTTTAAAGCCCCATAGGCTAATATGAATGTGTGTTTGTGGAATAGAGGTAATGTCTATGTGTGAAGTTCCCTCCTCCCCTCCTCCCCTTCTGTCCCCCTCCATGTCTACCCCTGAGGGCAATATAGGCAGTCATGTTTGTTGAAACAAGGCCCACGCTACTTCCCTGACACACACACACAGACACACACACACTGGACAACTAGTGGAGGCTCGCTATGGGGGTAGGAAGAGCACAGCACCACTCCCGCAGGGCTGAGGCATGTCTAGATAGGGGAAGCCCAGCAAAAGCCATGACAGTGCCAACTCCAGAGCTCATGTGCCAAACTAGCCACTCTATGGCCACAACCAATGGGTTATATTCATCTCAGTGTGGTGGGTGTGATGCAGAGAGGAAGTAATTTAATGTAATACTGTTTTAGAGGACAGCTCTCCTTGAAACACACTAACACACATGCATGCACGCACGCACACACCCACCCATACACTCACTCGCTCACACTCCCTTTCTCTCTCTTTTCTGTTTGCTATCTCCTTATGGCTTATCCTTCCACGGCCTCACACTGACCAAACCGCTGTCTTTTGGGGGGTTGAGGATTGAGGCCTTGATGTGTCAGACTGCAGACAGCCAGGGTTAGGGTTAGTCCTACCCTCAAGCAATGTCCATTCCCATTCTATTTTAAGTATTTCTATGAGAGGCAGCACAGGTATAGTTAATTGTGTGTGTTTTCTGACCTGTTTGTCAGGATAGCCTAAACTCTGGGGGAAAAAGATGAGTGGACTATGATGCTATAAGTTTCAGATGTATCTGAGAAATTCTGGTCTCAATTATCTTCTTCATCAGGAAATTCTCTCCTGTAGATCATTGGACCATTCTGTCAAAAGGGAACGACCCTATTGGTTATGACTATTTCTAGTACATTAACTGACAGAGTATTCGAGTGAGCAAACAACATACATTCATTGTCCTTCTTTCACTCCCCCTCATTCTGGCCTCCTCTCTCTGCCTTCCCCTCTCTCTCTCTCTATCTCTCTTTGTCTCTCTCGCTCCCAGAATGTGCAGGATGGAGCGAAAGTGTTGGTGGTATTTATGGGTGTTGAGCTCCCTGCTCCAGACGCTTTCAGCCCACAGTGACTTTTACACATCCATCGGTGAGACTCCTCCCTCTCCTATGAGATAGATAGTCAAGTGGTTGTGAGACAGGCGTTGGGTCTGCCCTCAGTGCCTGTCTGTCAAGCACATACTGTGCATTTTATCTACCCGGAAGTACGGGTTTATCATTTTTTCTCATGTACATGGAAGTTGAAAGATATAATACACAATGTATTCCTTATTATCGTGTGTAGGATTGGTTTAAATCAACTTAAAATCAAGTTTGATAATGTGTGTATTTTCCACCCTTAGGTCACATGACAGATCTGTTGTACACAGAGAAAGACTTAGTCACTTCACTGAATAATTATATCACAGCAGAGGAGAACAAGCTGAAGCAGGTCAAACAGTGAGTGTCCAGACGCCCACACACACGCGCACGCGCGCACGCAAGCACACACACAAACAAAGTAGCTGAATTGTGTCTCTTCTCCCAACCCTCTCTTAGGTGGGCAGAGAAGCTGGATGTGTTGTCATCCATAGCCATGCAGGACCCCGAGGGCTTCCTGGGAAACCCGGTCAACGCCTTCAAACTGATGAAGAGGCTGAACACAGAATGGGGAGACCTGGAGAGCCTGGTGCTGAAGGACACCAAGGACGGTTAGACATGATGACACTATGAGGGTCATATTAGAAGAGAGGAAAAGGAAGTTTAAAAGTAGTCACAAAGCAGCATCCGACAGATAATTGTTTTTTTAACATAAAATATTTACTGCAATGTTTGTTTGTCTTTTGTATGCTCACAGTGAGCATCCTCACTAATGAGGATCTCTGTCCTTCTCTCAGGCTTCATCTCTAACCTGACCCTCCAGAGGCAACATTTCCCTACAGACGAGGACCAGACAGGCGCAGCCAAGGCCCTGCTCAGACTGCAGGACACCTACAGACTGGACACCAACACCATCTCTACAGGAGACCTGCCAGGTAAAGGGTTAGGGAGTGCTAGAGGGAGAACCTCCGGCCTTTAATATTTTGTACGTTTGTAACAACTGACTCATCCACAGGAGTGACGCACAAGAGCCCTATGACAGTGGAGGACTGCTTTGAGCTGGGGAAGATTGCCTACAGCGAGGTGGACTACTACCACACTGAGCTATGGATGGAACAGGCCCTGAAGCAGCTGGATGAAGGAGAGGAGTCTACCGTGGACAAGGTCACCGTGCTGGACTACCTCAGCTATGCCATCTACCAGCAGGGGGAGCTAGGCAGGGCCCTGGAGCTCACCAAGAGGCTACTCATGCTGGGTGAGTTACCCTAATGCGGCTCAGAATGAAAGGAGTTAAACTAGGCACACTGGGAGCGAGGGTTTAAGGCGGTCAAACTAAGGACACACTGACAGAGTTAAAGGAGTGAAACTGAGAGCACACTAAAGGAGCTAAGTTATGGGTATACTTGGGGGTTAACTGGTAGTGTAACACTGTTAATGAGTACTGAGGGAATATGATGCCCTCCAGGGGAATCATTGAACAACAGCTGCTGTCCTGTATGCCCAGCATGAACTGGGATAGAGGATTACTCATGAAATGTCCCAAGTGGCAGTAGGGTCTGAAGTTAGTGATGCAGATAGATCCAGATGAATATTAAAAATGAATCTTCCTTGTCTGGTTACTGTATGAGCATCAGTATTCCATCTCACTGTCCCCTCTCTCTCTCCCTCCTCACTCCAGACCCGGAACACCAGCGTGCCAACGGCAACCTGAAGTACTTTGAGTTTCAACTGATAAATCAGAGGAAGGCCCAGGCACAGGAGGCCCAGAAGGCCCGGGAGGAGGGCAAGGAGCGAAGGAAGAGACTGACGAGTGATGCCTCCAAGAAGAAGAAGCGCTTCAGGGAGCCTGTCCCAGAGAGGAAGATGTATGAGATGCTGTGTCGAGGGGAGGGCATCAAGTTGGTGAGGAGGAATTACTCACTCACTCACACACAGTGAGTGGTTGAGCTCACATACAGTGGGGGAAAAAAGTATTTAGTCAGCCACCAATTGTGCAAATTCTCCCACTTAAAAAGATGAGAGAGGCCTGTAATTTTCATCATATGTACACGTCAACTATGACAGACAAATTGAGAAAAAGAAATCCAGAAAATCACATTGTAGGATTTTTAATGAATTTATTTGCAAATTATGGTGGAAAATAAGTATTTGGTCACCTACAAACAAGCAAGATTTCTGGCTCTCACAGACCTGTAACTTCTTCTTTAAGAGGCTCCTCTGTCCTCCACGCGTTACCTGTATTAATGGCACCTGTTTGAAATTGTTATCAGTATAAAAGACACCTGTCCACAACCTCAAACAGTCACACTCCAAACTCCACTATGGCCAAGACCAAAGAGCTGTCAAAGGACACCAGAAACAAAATTGTAGACCTGCACCAGGCTGGGAAGACTGAATCTGCAATAGGTAAGCAGCTTGGTTTGAATAAATCAACTGTGGGAGCAATTATTAGGAAATGGAAGACATACAAGACCACTGATAATCTCCCTCGATCTGGGGCTCCACGCAAGATCTCACCCCGTGGGGTCAAAATGATCACAAGAACGGTGAGCAAAAATCCCAGAACCACACGGGGGACCTAGTGAATGATCTGCAGAGAGCTGGGACCAAAGTAACAAAGCCTACCATCAGTAACACACTACGCCGCCAGGGACTCAAATCCTGCAGTGCCAGACGTGTCCCCCTGCTTAAGCCAGTACATGTCCAGGCCCGTCTGAAGTTTGCTAGAGTGCATTTGGATGATCCAGAAGAGGATTGGGAGAATGTCATATGGTCAGATGAAACCAAAATATATCTTTTTGGTAAAAACTCAACTCGTCGTGTTTGGAGGACAAAGAATGCTGAGTTGCATCCAAAGAACACCATACCTACTGTGAAGCATGGGGGTGGAAACATCATGCTTTGGGGCTGTTTTTCTGCAAAGGGACCAGGACGACTGATCCGTGTAAAGGAAAGAATGAATGGGGCCATGTATCGTGAGATTTTGAGTGAAAACCTCCTTCCATCATCAAGGGCATTGAAGATGAAACGTGGCTGGGTCTTTCAGCATGACAATGATCCCAAACACACCGCCCGGGCAATGAAGGAGTGGCTTCGTAAGAAGCATTTCAAGGTCCTGGAGTGGCCTAGCCAGTCTCCAGATCTCAACCCCATAGAAAATCGTTGGAGGGAGTTGAAAGTCCGTGTTGCCCAGCGACAGCCCCAAAACATCACTGCTCTAGAGGAGATCTGCATGGAGGAATGGGCCAAAATACCAGCAACAGTGTGTGAAAACCTTGTGAAGACTTACAGAAAACGTTTGACCTGTGTCATTGCCAACAAAGGGTATATAACAAAGTATTGAGAAACTTTTATTATTGACCAAATACTTATTTTCCACCATCATTTGCAAATAAATTCATTAAAAATCCTACAATGTGATTTTCTGGATTTTTTTCCCTCATTTTGTCTGTCATAGTTGACGTGTACCTATGATGAAAATTACAGGCCTCTCTCATTTTTTTAAGTGGGAGAACTTGCACAATTGGTGGCTGACTAAATACTTTTTTTCCCCACTGTAAATGGGTTAGGAGTGTGTGTGAGTTGTTGTGCCATGTGTTAGTTGAACACAAGTTGTAGTTATCAAAGAGTAACAGAAGAGAGCTCCCACCATTCAATTATAGGTCTGCCTCTTATTGTATCTTTATCTCTTTATCTCTACAGATGCAAGATCTTAATTTGATTACTCTTTTATTGCTGAGAATTTTCCTGCACTGCAGGAAATGCAAACTTGTAGTGTATTTGAGTTTTAAAAAGGCTTCTAAAGTTAGTAATTTCCACTTTGACATTTCAGACTTGATTTCCCCTAACCAAAAATGTATCAACCCCTACAAAAATGTCCATTAATTATAATCAACATAATAATTAATATTTCCTGTTACTGCAGGATTATTTTCCTGCTATAGCAAACTGGCTCAAATTGAGATACTACGTCTGTACGTGCCAATCTGTCTGTCTTCTTACCTCCCTCCACCCGCCCCATCTCTGCCTTGTAGACCCCCCGCAGACAGAGACGGCTTTTCTGCCGTTACTTTGATAACCACGGTCACCCCAAGTACCTCCTGAGCCCGGTGAAGCAGGAGGATGAGTGGGACCGGCCCTACATCGTCCGTTACCATGACATCATCTCTCACGGCGAGATCGAGAAGGTCAAAGAGCTGGCCAAGCCCAGAGTGAGTTCTACTCTCTGTCTATGTGTGTGTGTGTGTGTGTGTGTGTGTGTGTTATATTGAGATAATAAGGGTTCAGAAGGGTGTCATGGCCACACAGATGTGTCTGACGGAAGGGTTTCATGGTCCTACAGAAGTGGATTTGCTGTGTCTTTGCTCTGGGGTAATCAGAGATGCTCATACTAGTAACAGTCTGACCAGCTGCAGCTGTGTCTGCAGGGTCGAGGCCACTAGTAGGCAGAATGAATAGGGAATGTTAATGCTAAACATAAACACTCTTCCCACTAGGCACAGACATCATTTCAACGTCTAGTTGTGATTTACATTCGGTTGAGTTGTCAACTAATGTGAATTCAACATGAAATCAACAAAAAATGTCACCATGTCATTGGATTTAGGTTAAAAGTTAGGTGAAAAAAATACGGAATGTCCTTACATTGATGACTTCTTTCAAATCCAATCAGTTTTCCACATTTAAATGACGTATAAACAACGTTGATTCAACCAGTTTTTGCCCAGTGGGATGACACATTATGTATTGATCAAGTCAATAAGTGTTGACTTACTGATATCTAGACACAAATTCAGACTGTTAGTAGAGATCTTTGAACTTGATGTTGACCTAATAGTAGTTGCCCAGAGTCCATAAAAAAGTGATTGCTATAAATGGTTAGACAAGACGTATTCCCAGAGGGGACAGCAAGCTTTTAGTGTGTGTGGTGAGGGGTGTATATTAAAGAGCCATGGAAGTGGAGGCAGGTTGAGCCCTGTTAGCCCACCCAAAGCAGGGTCTGTGGGGTGGAGGTGGGTGATGAAGGTGATGTCAGGGTACCCTGTAAACCCCCTCTCTCTGGCTTACAGCTCCGCCGGGCCACCATCTCCAACCCGATCACTGGTGTGCTCGAGACTGCCTCCTACAGGATCAGCAAGAGGTAAGGCGCAGCCAGGTGTAGGCAGGGGGGGAGGAGGGGGTCGAGGGGAGGGGTGGAGCAGAAGGGGGAGCACCCATAACCTCTCTCCCCATTCTCACCCCACCTCAAACCCCTCCTCTTACACCTGCCACTGGCCTATGCCTCTGAGTCCGGTCCGTATTCCTCCCTCCAACGCTGGAAGACTCCTCTGCAGAAGCACAGAATCATACTTTTACTGAACCCTCCTCCACTCTCTCTCTGATACATTTTCTTAGTCTAACCATAAGTCAGATTCTAGAAGAGTCCAGGGATGTTCTAGAAGTTCAGAGTATAAGCTAATGAATAAGGAGAGATGAATGTACGGTCCTGTCTGTGGTGAAAATGTGTTTCTGCTCAGGAGTTCTCTAGGATGTGAACCCAGTGGAGTGGGAGGAGGAAACAATAGGTGTAGTTGTTGATTTTAACATAGTTGCTTTTGGCCAACTAAGGGTGTATTGGGAGCAATACTTTTCACAAATCCTCTGTTCCTTTCATCACTAATGTAATCACTAGTTTAGCGTTCTCCTAAACTAGAGAATAAACCATTAAGTTATACTAACCTTGGGTTAAAGGACTGGCCCTGAAACAACCCCAGGCATACTGCCGGAATAACATGAACCGCTTGTGACCGAATCTGCTTCTCTCTCTCCTCTCTCTCTGTTTCTTTCACTTCCTGTTTCACTCTACTTCATCTATCGTTTTGTTGTGTTACCTCTCTCTCGCTCTCGCTCTCGCTCTCGCTCTCTCTCTCACTCTCTCTCTCTCTGTTTTTTCTTGTGCCCGGGAAATTAGCTAAGGCAGCCACAGTACATGACCCCCTAACTGGGAAACTCATCACAGCCATGTACAGAGTCTCCAAGAGGTAAGGGGTCAAAGGTCATTATACATTAGGGTCTCCAGAGACCCCCCATCCCCTCTGGTCTCCCATCCCATACCACCCTGATCTGCCCTGCATCCCCAGGATGTGCTCTACAGGTTTTGGCAGGTCTTTGGGTCAGTAGGGCCACCTCACCACCTTTTTCTGCAGTGAATCTATGCTGCTCTCTTACAATCAGATGAATGAGTTCATTCTGGCTTCTCTCCTCCTCTGTGCTACTTTGCAGACAGGGCCAATTACACCTTAAGTTTGTGCACACAAACGCGCACACACACACACTCTCTCTCTCTCCCTGTCACTCTCTCTCTATCTCTCTCTCTCTCTCTCTCTCTCTATCTCTCTCTCTCTCTCTCTCTCTCTCTCTCTCTCTCTCTCTCTCTCTCTCTCTCTCTCTCTCTCTCTCTCTCTCTCTCTCAGTTCATAATTTTGATGAATAGTGAGTGCCCACTTGAGGAGATCTAATACACCAGACAACCCCAATCTATGGTCAGTCTGCTGATTGTAGGGGAACGTGCCAGTCTTAAGTCATAGTTACTTAAATAACTTAATCTTCTTAAAATAGAACCCCTCATGCCATACCCATACCACCCCACATCACTTTGGTTTTACTGCCCCTGCTTATTACTGTGTATATTGGAGTGTGTATTTGTGTGTGTGTTTGCTAGGGTGTGCACGTGTGTCTGCATGCAAGTGTAGGTGTGTGTGTGTCTGCCTGTCTGTCTGTGTCTTCGTGTTGAAGTATGTGCAACTGTGTGTGTGGTGAAGGATTAACTGAACTGAGTGTGAACCTCATTTGAACTGACAACGAGGTCAAAGTGGGAGAGTAGTCACAGCAGAGGAGAGAATTTGTAGGAAGAGAGACTTGTTGACCTAACCAGCACTCTATCATGTCCAATTAATGTTTTACTGTCTTCACTCCCCCAACAGCAACTTCTAATAAATCACTTTTCTCACACACACAGACTAACACACAACTTCGTTTTGAATTTGGCTAACCTTACAAGGAATGTCAGTATTAAGTAATACACACAGTGTATTGCACTGGGAAAGAGGAGTCATCTTATTGGCTGAGAGATTCAACAATGTAGCCAATAAAAAGGGATGGTGTGTGGAGAGCAGATGGCTGATCTGCTACCTTTGGCCTGGACCTCATCTCGATGTCGTACACTCAAACTTTAGCCCTCTGGCCTTCAAATCATTGCGGCCACAACTGCTACAACTCTCACTTTATGCAGAGTATGGAAAATATATTAAGCAGAGAATCCACAATTTTAATGCTATTTTCTGTGGTTTGACACTTTTTGATTTTCACACTGAGCCTCGTGGTGCATGACCCAGAAAAACGACTACAAAATAAAGTTGTGGTCCATAAAATGACAGATAAGATATTGTGACGTCTTTATATGATATGTGAAAGAAGCCATGACTCCCAGTCAGAATGGAACGCTCCCTGTTGGAGGGGGCGGTTTAGACATCTGGGCCTGGGTGGATGGTGAAAGGCTGGTAGTGTTCACTAAAAGCATTTAAAAAAATACTCCCCTCTGGGGCCCCTAAAATATTCAACCACCAAAGCCCTTGTGACCTCCAGAACTCTCCCAAGTCATGTGATGACTGCAAACTCAGAGCTTCAACCTATAGAAGGCTTACATTATTGAAAAGTACATAAAAAAACACACAACTTTATTTAGTTACTCCTAAACTTCACTCTAACCACTGTACGCTGAGCTGATTGGAGACTCTGTCAGGATGCTTTCTAAAGTCCTTCCTCTTCCTCTCTCAACGCTCCTCCCACATCTCATGTATCATCTGCACGTAACACATGAACCTACTGTAGTTGATATATTTCATCTTCAGCTGTAGCTTGCAGCATGCTTTGTCTGTTCTCTCTCTCTTCTATACTGTTCTTCCATAATAACTACTGTACTATAGTAACTCTACCACCCCCCGTTACGATTTACACACCCTGTATTTGACCTGTTATCCACCCCTGTGTCCTTCCCCTGTCCCAGTGCATGGCTGACAGCATATGAACACCCAATGATTGATCAGATAAACCAGCGGATTGAGGACCTCACAGGACTGGAGATGGACACTGCAGAAGAGTTACAGGTAAAGTGTGTGTGTTTGTGTGTGTGTGTGTGTGTCATTGTTTGAGATGATTGACAGTTACATTTCCAATATTAATGATCTCACTTTTGCTTTGCAGGTTGCAAACTATGGCGTGGGTGGGCAGTATGAGCCCCACTTTGACTTTGGACGGGTTAGTATTGCCCTGCAGCCCTGATTTAATGACTGCACACATTATTGCTGTAAGACGTTTTTGGATTACATATCGCAGGGATCATCAACTAGATTCAGCCGCGGGCCTACTTTTTTCTTGAGCGGATGGTCAGGGGGGCGGAACATAATTACAAATAATTTGTAGACTGCAAATTGACCGCAAGAAGCCCAAACAGATATAACATTTGACCAAAGCATAATAATTTAAAACCTTGCTAACATTTGTATACAATGACATATATCTCTCTATTATGCGTGGAACAGGTTTCCAAAATTAAAATTACTTGGTGCTGATTTGCTGGTGTTTTTACAGTCTTTTATATAAAAAAAGAATATTGTTTTATTTTTTGCTCAGAAAACTTGGGGGGGGGGGGCAAAATGGGGAACCGTGACAGTTAGGATGTGTCATTTTTGCTCATAATGATCATGTGATGTCATGATAACTTGTTTTTCTCGCTCTACAGAAAGATGAGCCTGATGCCTTCAAAGAGCTGGGCACTGGAAACCGTATAGCCACCTGGCTCTTCTATGTGAGTGCTCTATATTCATGGGACTGCTTCCTTCTTTTCCCCCTGCCCTAAAATAAATACTATTTTTTGTTCTCTTGATTAGGGAAGAGTCCAAGGTGATAATAGACTAGTTCTTGTTTTCTCGGTTCTAGATGAGTGACGTGGCAGCGGGAGGTGCTACAGTATTCCCAGATGTAGGTGCTGCAGTATGGCCCAAAAAGGTGACTAAATGCTTGTGAGCAATGAGCATGTGTATTTGCAGCCTATGTGTATGAGTGTAGGTACATAGTTCCCTGTAACCTGTCTCTACTGTGTGTGATGTATTACAGGGGACTGCAGTGTTCTGGTACAACCTGTTTCCCAGTGGGGAGGGAGACTACAGTACAAGGCACGCAGCCTGCCCAGTATTGGTGGGCAACAAGTGGGGTGAGTTTGTGTATTGAAACCACCTAAATTCAGCTCTGTAAATGTCTATGACACTGTTATGACCATAGAGATCCTATTAAATGACTATTATTACTAGTATTCTAATTCCTAATTCTATGGTTATAACAGTCATTCCTTTACTTTTCTCAAGTAATCATTGTTGTCACCAAGTTATCTCTGATATAAACTGAGTGTACAAAACATTAAGAACACCTTCCTAATATTGAGTTGCCCTCAGAACAGCCTCAAATCGTTGGGGGCATGGACTCTACAAGGTGTCGAAAGCGTTCCACAGGGATGCTGGCCCATGAGGACTCCAATGCTTCCCACAGTTGTGTCAAGTTGGCTGGATGTCCTTTGGATGGTGGACCATTCTTAATACAAACGGGAAACTGTTGAGCATGAAAAACCCAGCAGCGTTGCAGTTCTTGGCACCTACTACCATACCCCGTTCAAAGGCACTTAAATATTTTGTCTTGCCCATTCACCCTCTGAATGGCACACATACATAATCCACGTCTCAATTGCCTCAAGGCTTAAAAATCCTTCTTTAACCTGTCTCCTGTTCATCTACACTGATTGAAGTGGATTTAACAAGTGACATCAATAAGGGATCATAGTTTTCCCCTGGATTCACCTGGTCAGTCTATGTCATGGAAAGAGCAGATGTTCCTAATGTTTTGTACACAGTGTATATTGTAGACTAGAATACTGTAGATTTTTTACCAGACTAGGCTATGGTAGCTAATGTCTTTCTCTGTCCTCCTTGTCACCCTCAGTATCAAACAAATGGATCCATGAAAGAGGGCAGGAGTTCCGACGACCCTGTGGCCTGAATGAGACTGCATGATGAAGGGGGAAGGCTTTTCCCTTCCACACCCCTCCTCCTCTATCCCTCTCCTCCTCTACCCCTTGCTTCCTCTTCAACCCCAGGGCCCGATAACACTGCTACAGGCCACAAAAAGTGGGCCATTGGCATCCCTCCTTCTCTTCCTCTTCATCCCTCCTTCACTTCATCTGTTCCTTACCCCCACTCTGTACCTCTCTGAGCCCAGGATGTTTTGGGGCTTTCAAGGCTGTTGGATATGTCTCAAATGAACACGTTGTGTGTTCACCCTTATGTCTCTGTTTGCACTCTTTATGGGCTCTGTACACAGCAAAAATGGTCATTTCAGAGCACAGGTTCTGCATCTAGCTCTGTTCTAATGTAAATAATATCTCCTCTCTGCTCCTTTCTAGTATGCCATGGACTGTTTTCTCAATTTTGTTCAAGTGTTCACTCCATCTCTTATTTCAACCTTGATGTCACTCCAGTTTATACTAACATATCTCTCACAAACATACACCACACACACAGATATAGAATCAAACACTCCCACGTACACCATTGAGAATCTTATCTGATGTTTAACTGTTTATAGCTGGGATATAATTTGTTTATTGACCTGGTTTGGTATTTGGCTGACTTGAATACTTACTCACATTTTAGACAGAACATTTCATTTTTTGGACATATGGATGGATGAGTTGCGCTTCCCCATTTGTGCGAAGGAAAAGAGAGAGAAAGAACATTGGACATGGTTTCTTTAAAGTCTTGGAAGATTCACTCAGATTCATGCAACCTTAAAGGATATCGATGTGGACCCATCAAAACAAGTGGTGGCATTTTTTTAGAAGGCAAGACAAATAATTGTTGGTGTTTTTCCCCCTGAAAAGTATTGTGAGGCCTGTTTCTTTATGCAATACTATCTGGGGGCCTCAAGGAAGAAAGATTATATTTATATCTGACGAGATTCACCCATTGTGTGGTTTGTACGTCCTTTCAAATGTGCAGGAATAATGTTTTCTATAGAAATAAAGTCTATATGTCATTGCTACCCACCTGAGTGATGTTCTGTTTTCCTTCTCATCAACTACATGTTTAAAGCCCTCAGCTATGACCATTGAATGTTCAGCCTGGGACTTTGTAGGCCATCTTCACTCAAATATGCAATAGAAGTAGGCTATGATGATTTATAAAAGCTATGCTGGATGTGAGAGATGCTATGTACTGTTTATGTGTGAGGGTGGAAGAGAAAGTGTGTGTGTGTGTGTGTGGTCAGCTGTTGAAACACGGGGCCACATCAGAACACTGGCCTGGCTCCAGGTTGATTGGAAGAGGAACAGTAAGGGAGGAGGCCTCTGTCTGTGTTGGTGAATGAAAGAGTTTGTTTGGTATCATCAGAAATACAATATTGTGTACGTGCGTGCATGTGTGGGTGCGGATGCGTTTGTTAAATCACTGCTAGGACCTGCTTACTGTCATGTCCCCTTGCCTTATTAGAGTCCAGAATCACATTCCTAAGGTCTGCACTGTTGGAGGGGACAGTGTCCAGACCTGGAAATCAAATTCCAAGAGCTATCTATGGCTTCTCTCCCTAAATCACTTCAATTATCCTTAGGTGTCCTACAGCGCCCCTGTGTGTACACAGATGGGAAAGCACTTATTATCTCCAAAGTTATTATCATTTTTACATTTACATTTACCAGACACTCTTATCCAGAGCGACTTACAGTTAGTGAGTGCATACATTACTTTTATTTTTTATTTTTTCATACTAGCCCCCCGTGGGAAACGAACCCACAACCCTGGCGTTGCAAACGCCATGCTCTACCAACTGAGCTACATCCCTGCCGGCCATTCCCTCCCCTACCCTGGACGACGCTGGGCCAATTGTGCGCCACCCCATGGGTCTCCCGGTCGCGGCCGGCTACGACAGAGCCTGGATTCGAACCAGGATCTCTAGTGGCACAGCTAGCACTGCGATACAGTGCCTTAGACCACTGCGCCACTCGGGAGATGACCGAAGTCCTTATAGCATACAAACAATGTAGCAGCCATAACGGCCATCACTAGGGCCATTTTCTTAAAAAATATTTACCTGGTATTTTCAGCATTATCTACTAGGTTTGCTGCCTGTAGAAAATCCAAAGAAAAGTTATTTAATTGATACAAGCTGTCTCTAATCAATGAATCCGACCGGGACTCAAACCAGGGTCTAGCACCTGTCGAGCCAACACCTTAACCATAGAGTACCACAGTATGAGTCATACGCGCTATTACTGCAACCACATCAGTTGTGAATGATATTGCCAATGCTTTGGATGCTAAGATGAATTGTGCTGCCCTATTTATAGATTTGTCAAAAGCTTTTGATGCAGTTGGTCATTCTATCTTATTGAATAAGTTGTCTGTGTTAAGCTTTGGCACTGATGCCTGTTTGTGGTTTCAGAGTTATCTAGTGACAGAACCCAGGCTATTGTGATAGACAGGGTTGAATCCAAACCTGTTCTCAGTGATGAATAACTCTGGAGATCCCTTTGGTCTCCACAGAATTGGGAAAAACTGCTTTTAGTTTTTTTGCCCCTTATGTGTGGAACAATACGCAGAATTCCTTGCAATTAGATATTCTGGTGCCTCTCAGTCATTTTAAATGATTGATTGGAGACTTTTATGTTACAGAATGTGATTGCTTTTCTAAAATATGTTTAATGTTGTGTATTATGTGTTTTATTATAGTGTGTTTTATTTGTAATGTATACAGTGCATTCGGAAAGTATTCAGACCCCTTGACTTTTTACACATTTTGTTACATTACAGCCTTATTCTAAAATGGATTCAAGTGTTTTTTCCCCTCATCAATCTACACACAATACCCCATAATGACAAAGCAAAAACAGGATTTTACAATATTTTGCAAATTTATAAAAAACGAAAAACTGAAAAATCACATTTACATAAGTATTCAGACCCTTCACTCAGTACTTTGTTGAAGCACCTTTGGCAGCGATTACAGCCTTGAGTCTTCTTGGGTATGACGCTACAAGCTTGGCACACCTGTATTTGGGGAGTTTCTCCCATTCTTCTCTGCAGATCCTCTCAAGCTGTCAAGTTGGATGGGGAGCATCGCTGCACAGCTATTTTCAGGTCTCTCCAGAGATGTTCGATCGGGTTCAAGTCCGGGCTCTGGCTGGGCCACTCAAGGACATTCAGAGACTTGTCCCGAAGCCACTCCTGCGTTGTCTTGGCTGTGTGCTTAGGGTCGTTGTCCTTTTGGAAGGGGAACCTTCGCCCCAGTCTGAGGTCCTGAGCAGTGGTGGAAAAAGTACCCAATTGTCATACATGTTTTTATTTAATCCATTTTAGAATAAGGCTGTAACATAACAAAATATGGAAAAAGGGAAGGGGTCTGAATATATTCCGAAAGCACTATTGTGTTTCATTTATGTATTGGGTTTTATTTGTAAACATATACAGGGCTCTCTTGTAAAATAGTTTTATATCAATGTGACTCCCTGTTTAAATAAAGGTTAATAAAAAATAAATAATACCCATAAAACCTAGCGGTCAAACAGGGAAATGGTTCCAATCGTTTTTCCACCATTCATTTTTCCGGTAGGGGATTTTAGAAACACTTAAAATAAGGGCTGTGTTTTGTGTAAGTTTACCCAGGCGTGATGTTTTGATAACCGTGTAAATCTTTCTAGGACAAGGTGACCCAAAGATGAAATGCTAATTAGCTGCTAATGTGGCTATCAGAAAGAACTACAAATGCTATGATGATGTGGACGAAACTGCCAAATCGAGGCAAAGCTAAAAATCTCTGGATTAACTATCTAATGTCTCAGATGGTAGCTCAGCTGGTCAGCTAATAGCTCAGCTGGTAGAGCACGGCGCTTGTAACGCCAAGGTAGTGGGTTCGATCCCCGGGACCACCCATACACAAAAATGTATGCACGCATGACTGTAAGTCGCTTTGGATAAAAGCGTCTGCTAAATGGTTTATTATTAATGTTAGCTAAATGTAGTAATGAATAAATGGGAAAAATGTATTTAAATGACAATTTTGTGAATTGTTTAATTTTAATTTTAAATTGACACAATACCTTTTAGCAAAGGTCTCAGCTAGAGATGATGTGCAGGAATTTGCAGGGATTTGTAGTTTTGCTTGATGTCTACTTTGATGCTAATTAGCATTCTCGAATCTGAGAGTAAATAGAGCTGAATATATCAATAAAATTCACTTTGTCCGAGAGAGAGTTACATGGTTATCAAAATATCATGCCAGGGTAAGCCTACACGAAACACAGCCCTTATAACATGAATGGTGGAAAAACGATTGGAACCATTTCCCTGTTTGGCCGTTAGGTTTTATGGGTATTATGACACCTCCACTGTGGGACTCTATGCCAAGAGCTCTGAACATCTTTAAGTCACTACATTATCCCTTTCCTAAAGCATACCTTATGCTTCTTAATTGAAACAGTTTACGCATATATTATGACAACATTTTGTGACATTTTAGTTTTTGGTCTTAGTCAGGGTTTTTTTTCAGCTGTTTGTGCACACAAACATTTTTCTTGAGGCGAGTCTAAGTACAGTAGCCGAAGTCTAGGCCCCTTCGTTGGTGATTGGTCAACAGTATTACTCCTAGTAAAAGTGGAAACATTAAGTGTTTGTTGTCATCCAACAAGAGATGACTAGTTTTCATGAAAAAAAAATCACTCTTCGAAATACTGCACCAAACATCTTAGCTAGATGTAAAATTGCAAGACTATGACCTCTGCAAAAACCTCAAAATTAATTACAGATTTCTTGATTTATCTTAGATTAATTCAGACTATTTAGAGGAGGTGTTTCTGACTATGTTGTTGCTACGGTGGCTGAAGAGGGACAAACAACAGTAATATTGCCGCTTTTTTCACGTTTTTCAAGTGAAGGTCTTTAGGGAGTATGCGTTGTCTAGCCGAGTTCTGTCAGGAGCAAACCAAACCTATGTATGTGGACGCCGTAAGGGGGATAGCGTGTCTTCACTCTTCTCTATACCAAGCGTCTCACATGTACATGCCTCTCCGATGGCCTCATGGGCACCATCCCACTTCTGCGGAGACAGTCAAGCCAACACATTAACCATTACTTAACCATTACGCGAATAGGTCAGACATTTTGGCATAATGGTTAAGGTGTTGGCCAAGAGGTTCGGACCTCAAGGCGTAACTGTTAAGGTGTTGGCTGGACAGTCACTTGGTTCGAGTCCCATTGTTGGTTTCATTGTCTCAACTGCCCCTAATTTAATACAACTTCCGAGTCCATTGGAGAGGGTCAGCTTGAGCAAAGTGAGGTGTAGAATCACTGATCTACAAATAGTATTCCCTGACAAATAATAGACTTTGTGCAATTAAGATTCGTAGAGTGAAGCCTCCCCTGGTTTATTAGCCGAACCCCCCACTAAACACAATCAGGATGGGACACACTCATTTCACGCCACTTTGATACAAAGTGATATTCGTAGCAGGTTAGGAGAGCATTTTCGCTAACCCTTTCCCTAACCTTATCCTCAGTCGCCTAACCTGCTGCATACATTTTCCTAACCTGCTACATCTTAGTGGCGTGAAAAGAGTGTTTCCCCTGAGTGTATGGCGCCCTGCGCGCCTGTCATGTGACCTGTCAGTACTAATTGCTATCAGCGTTTGTTCCGCTGTGGCAACTGCAGCCAGACCGAACACCCGCAAGCGAGTGAGAGAGGAAGTCAAATAGAAAGATAGGGAGACAGTGGAAGTTACCCAGCCCAGGTTAATAATTGAATTATCAGAGTCTAAATACATAAGGATATTGGAAGACAAAAACGCATTGAATTTGGGGGAATACAAAGATTTAAGACGCAATGATGACCCAAATAGAGACGACAGTGCATTATAATAACGGATTCGGAGATGAGGAGGACTACATGATACAGGAGGATGACTGGGACAGGGACATGTTGCTGGACCCTGCTTGGGAAAAACAGCAAAGAAAGGTAAGTCAAGAGAAGATGACCTGCAGATAACATATTAAACAGTACAGTAGGACTACCTTAAGCACAGGATTGGGAAATTATTAACTTGTTTTTTTCATTTCCATTGTGTTATTAATTTAATATTGAGTTATTGACGTTTAGCGCAGGCTCCAAGCTCTGTCTCTGGTTCCTGGTATCCTGGGGGGGGGGGGGGGGGGGGGGCCTTGGCTCCAGTTGACGGGAATATTGACGGACGGATGCGCTGCTACCAGCTAACAATAGCTCAATGAGCGGCTCTTGAGACTGTTGCCATTCCACTGATATGCGAGGAATGAGAGCTGTCAACAGATAATTCTAACACATGATGACGTCCTTGGGATTAGAATGGATGCTATATCTAATTTTAACTTCGAGACCAAAAGGCAATATAGTAGATTAATCCAGTGTCCAAGAGTCTGAGTATAGGGCCCCAACTCAGTATCTGTCAACTGGTCTCAAACAGAAGGTTATTAAGTCTTCCTTCCGAAATGCTCTTAGCAACTGGCGTTAGGGGTGCTGAGAGTGTTGCAGCAACCCCTGATAAATCACAATTTCAAAAAAAATTATACACTACCAGTCAAAAGTTTTTTGAAAACCTACTCATTCAAGGGTTTTTCTTTATTTTTACTATTTTCTAGGTTGTAGAATAATCAAAACTATGAAATAACACATATAGAATCATATAGTAACCAAAAAAGTGTTAAACAAATCAAAATATATTTTATATTTGAGATTCTTCAAATAGCTTCCCTTTGCCTTGATGACAGCTTTGCACACTCTTGGCATTCTCTCAACCAGCTTCATGAGGTAGTCACCTGGAATGCATTTCAATTAACAGGTGTGCCTTGTTAAAAGTTAATTTGTGGAATTTCTTTCCTTCTTAATGCGTTTGAGCCAATCAGTTGTGTTGTGACAAGATAGGGGGGGATATACAGAAGATAGCCCTATTTGGTAAAATACCAAGTCCATATTATGGCAAGAACAGCTCAAATAAGCAAAGAGAAATGACAGTCCATCATTACTTTAAGACATGAAGGTCAGTCAATACGGAAAATGTCAAGAACTTTGAAAGTTTCTTCAAGTGCAGTCGCAAAAACCATCAAGCGCTATGATGAAACTGGCTTTCATGAGGACCGCCACAGGAATCGAAGACCCAGAGTACCTCTGCTGCAGAGGATAAGTTCATTAGAGTTACCAGTCTCAGAAATTGCAGCCCAAAAAAAGGCTTCACAGAGTTCAAGTAACAGACACATCTCAACATCAACTGTTCAGAGGAGACTGTGTGAATCAGGCCTTCATGGTCGAATTGCTTCAAAGAAACCACTACTAAAGGACACCAATAATAAGAAGAGACATGCTTGGGCCAAGAAACACGAGCATTTGTCCTTTGTCCT
The DNA here is from genome assembly GCF_964263955.1 of Coregonus lavaretus. Taxonomy (NCBI): domain Eukaryota; kingdom Metazoa; phylum Chordata; class Actinopteri; order Salmoniformes; family Salmonidae; genus Coregonus; species Coregonus lavaretus. Next base: position 8,079,531 of record NC_140023.1, on the reverse strand, counting down.
TTGGTCCAAATTTGAGATTTTTGGTTCCAACCGCCGTGTCGTTGTGAGACGCGGTGAGGGTGAACGGATGATCTCCACATGTGTATTTTCCACCGTAATCCATGCAGGAGGAGGTGTTATGGTGTGGGGGTGCTTTGCTGGTGACACTGTCTGTGATTTATTTAGAATTCAAGGCACACTTAACCAGCATGGCTACCACAGCATTCTGCAGCGAAACGCCATCCCATCTGATTTGGGCTTAGTGGGACTATCATTTGTTTTTCAACAGGACAATGACCCAAAACACCTCCAGGCTGTGTAAGGGCTATTTTACCAAGAAGGAGAGTGATGGAGTGCTGCATCAGATGTCCTGGCCTCCACAATCCCCCGACCTCAACCAAATTGAATGGTTTGGGATGAGTCGGACTGCAGAGTGAAGGAAAAGCAGCCAACAAGTGCTCAGCATATGTGGGAACTCTTTCAAGTCTGTTGGAAAAGCATTCCAGTTGAAGTTGGTTGAGAGAATGCCAAGAGTGTGCAAAGCTGTCATCAAGGCAAAGGGTGGCTATTTGAAGAAATATATTTTGATTTGTTTAACACTTTTTGGGTTGCTAAATGATTCCATATGTGTTATTTCATAGTTTTGATGTCTTCACTATTATTCTACAATGTAGAAAATAGTAAAAATAAAGAAAAACCCTTGAATGAGTAGGTGTTCTAAAACTTTTGACCGGTAGTGTATACACACAAATAATAATAATTGTGCACTAGGCCTTTATTACTCCTGTATGAGCGGAGAAAAATACTTGTCAGCAGAGCATTTCCCCATTTCCCCACACTTTATTGCTATGGAAGAGGTTGAACTGTTCCTCAAATATCTTGGTTTAACGAGGCAAAACAAATATTTATTTGAGGTACATGCTAAAGAAGACCTATATGCCTACTGAGGGCCTTCTGCCTGGTATTGTTGGATAGCAGTGTTGACCACGTGGGATTTGTTTGCAGTTCTGAGTAACTTCTCTGGCATCTTAAGTAGGGCTCTATATTAGCTTTCCCTAATCATTTCCCTCAACTTTAATCCTATTACCCAGTAAGAGCCACAGGGGAAGACAGGGCTGCCCTTGAATAAGACCTGCTGGCACCCTGAACTGTCCTTACCTTTATACAGTAGCCTAACATGCCCATTAGGCTACAATGTTGTAGCACGTGCTAGGTGTTCCACCTGACACAACCAGGTATGCCACCCACTGATTTAGCCTTGTGTAGTGAAAATAACCTTGGCACATAAGACATTTTTGGAACCAAGACTGAAATCAATGAAGAAACAGCCTCCAACGTGCTCAGGTGTTTGAACAAGTTTGAAGTTATATAGTAAAATCACCTATTTCCCTTTTCTTATATACAAATAAATGTAGGATTCTTAAACGCCTTACAAAACATGATTAAACTTAGATTTTTTACCTCCAGACCACGCCGCATAAAGCCGCAAAGGCTCAACTACTTCAATGATGGGTGGTCCTCATTGGACATGATTCATGAATATATTTAGCTCTGATTGTCAGAGCTGTTGGAGTGGGGAAAAGGGGTGGGGGGTCTGCAGCTCTGGCGAGGTCAGGTCTGGAGGGCCAGCCATGTTTTAACGAGGAGGCAGCCGTTCAATGTCACATGCACTTTGGTCTCTTTTGTCATGTGTAATGCGGTCCTTTGTTTCAAAGCCTCTAATATTCCTAATTTAGACAGAGGTCCCACCGGGCAGCCTCTCCAGACGGGTGGCATTAACCCACAGCCCTCTGGGGGACCAGGCTATGTGCTATAAGACGGGTGGCATTAACCCACAGCCCTCTGGGGGACCAGGCTATGTGCTATAAGAACTTAAGGGCCAGAGGATCACTCTCCCAGTCATGCTGTGTGAACTGGAATGGCTTGAAAACAGAGCATGTCACTGAAGCATACAAACATTCCCTGTGTTTACACAGTACGGTCAACACTGTAGATGAAAGCTGGAGGCAGATTGAGAGATCACATTCCTGGTTGTTGTAAGGAGTCAAATTGAGGCTGATCCACTGAGGCTTTTTGAGAAGAGATGTTCAAAATATCCCATTTAATATACTGTAGAGCACTCCCAGTTTGTGACACATCCAAGAAATTACACATTTAGGTGTTTCAATTTAGGCCCATAGCCCTCCGTCCATTTTAGCCTCTGCCCTTTCGGTATTCACATATCTAGAAGGATAGATAGTGAAAGCAATATGGCGATAGCTCCACTTCGCATTTTTATTTATTTATCAGACAGTAGTTAACATTTTAGTAAAAGTGTGTCTCTTTACTTTGCAAAGAGAAACACGTGTATGCATGTGACATTTTCCTCTCATCTTGATATTCAGTTAAAATGTTTTCTTCCTGTCTCTTATCACTAGGACCGCCAGAGCAGGCTAAATTGAACACCTTATATCATCTGGAATGTGAGCTAGGGGCTTCTCAGGGCTTTCAACGGTACAGTGTTGATTGCCTGTGGGTTCTGTTTGCTGTTGTGAGATAGAGTAACTTAATATAAACATAGCAGGAGAGAGTTCTCATGTTGAAGTCTTGCATAAGGATACAGTACAAAGCATGAATTAAAATCAAATTCATGTGTATTTTATGGACCAGAGTCATCACAATTTATGACCGCCCGCTAAGTCCTGCTAAGCTGTTGTCTTGTATGTTTACAACCAGGCTAGTCTTGTATGTTTACAACCAGGCTAGTCTTGTATGTTTACAACCAGGCTAGTCTTGTATGTTTACAACCAGGCTAGTCTTGTATGTTTACAACCAGGCTAGTCTTGTATGTTTACAACCAGGCTAGTCTTGTATGTTTACAACCAGGCTAGTCTTGTATGTTTACAAACAGGCTAGTCTTGTATGTTTACAAACAGGCTAGTCTTGTATGTTTACAACCAGGCTAGTCTTGTATGTTTACAAACAGGCTAGTCTTGTATGTTTACAACCAGGCTAGTCTTGTATGTTTACAACCAGGCTAGTCTTGTATGTTTACAACCAGGCTATACACTAGAGCTAGGCGAAATGGAGAAAAATCCATATTTTGATGAAAGACATTGGGGAGGTAGCTACTTTCATAATGTATGGTTGGCAAACACTTTCAAGTGGGAAGGGTATATGAGACTTCCAATTGGAAAAGTTAATGTAAAATTCACTGTTCAAGTTTTAAAACGTTTTGGAACATTCTACCCTTGATGAATAAGACCCTTGATGGAAAACTCACTCAATGTTCTCTGATGAGCTCACAGGAAGTCTCGATTATCAATGCTCAACCCCATCCTAATTTGAAGTCACTGCATCAAAGTTATGTGAAAATTAAATTGTACTATTTGTATTTTACTCACCAAAATATCATTTCATTTGTAGACCTTCACAGCTTGGTGTAACTCCCACCTGAGGAAAGCAGGAACACAGATTGAGTACATTGAGGACGACTTCAGGAATGGCCTCAAACTCATGCTTCTCTTGGAAGTTATTTCAGGTACTGTTTGTTTAATATATAGTTGAATACATTGATTGTTAGTGATTACGCTTAGAGTTAAATGCTGTTTCTTTCCCTCAGGTGAGAGGTTACCCAAGCCTGACAGAGGGAAGATGCGTTTTCACAAGATTGCCAATGTCAACAAAGCCCTGGATTTCATCACCAGCAAAGGAGTGAAACTTGTCTCTATTGGAGCTGAAGGTGATGTTTTATTCAGGCAGTACTTCATGTTCAGGCAGCTCAGTATCTTTTGACTTATTTGATTCATCCATTCATTATTTTACATTTTAGTCATTTAGCAGATACTTTTATCCAAAGTGATTTACAGGAGCAATTAGGGTTAAGTGTCTTGCTCTAGGACACATTGGTCGATTTTTCACCTAGTCGGCTTAGTGGTTCGAACCAGCGACCTTTCAGTTACTGGCCCACCGCTTTTAACATCTAGGCTTCCTGCCGCCCCATTATCTTTTTGATAATTATCTGAAGCAGTTCCTACTCTAATTATGTGATGGATCTGATGGTAATTGGATGTTTTCTCCTCAGAAATTGTGGATGGTAACATTAAGATGACTCTTGGAATGATATGGACCATCATCCTCCGCTTTGCCATCCAGGACATCTCTGTAGAAGGTAAGATAGAACAATTCAAACAAAATAGCATACTTAAAAAAATCAACTGCCTTTATTACTATTGTAAATAGGTTATGTCCTGCATAATGTTTTTATTCTGCAGCTATCTTCTTGGCCAGGTCTCCCCTGAAAAGAGATGATCTGTATTGACTTCCTGGTTAATGAAATAGAGATCTCACTGGGGAATAGCTCTGTTGAATAAGTATTTCTCTCTCCTCTCAGAAACCTCTGCAAAGGAAGGCCTTCTCTTGTGGTGCCAGAGAAAGACTGCCCCCTACAGGAACGTCAATGTCCAGAACTTCCACGTTAGGTGAAAACACTTTTGTATTGTATTTTTTCTATTTTATTATATTCTGTACTTATGTGTTAGTACTAAGTGATAAGACAGGCAAAGCTTGCAGACACTGTAGCTCTCTAGGACCAGTGATGGTAAACTCTGCTTTACTCAGTTATTATGCCACTCTGACCTCTGACCTGGTTATCTCTGCTGCCTGCTGGTGAAGCTGGAAGGACGGACTGGCCTTCTGTGCCCTGATTCACAGACACAGGCCTGACCTCATCGACTACGCTAAGCTCAACAAGGTCTCTCGTGTGTCCCAAACACTAACCTTGATGGTGTCAAGTGCCTCCAACATACTAACAGAGAAGGGTTCCCTATGTCCAGAATAGTAACTCCACAGTCTTTTCCCACAGCATGGATTAACAGAAAGCTATTGACCTTTGAGAAGCAGATATAAGAGTGCTTTGTTATGTTTAACTTGCCCAATCTCTCCTTACTGATGTCTGCATTCACTGTCTTAATGACATGCTCACCTGGCCCACCATTAAATAAAGCTGGAAGGATGGGTTAGCCTTCTGTGCCCTGATACACAAACACAGGCCAGATCTAATCAACTATCACAATCTGAAGGTATCGTATGTGTAAATAAAAAGTGGACTATGTTGTGTGTAGAATTGTGTGTACAGTGTGTAGTTCTATGCTGTTCAAGGTTTATCCTTTCTATGGTAGACTGGGTCACTGTAGTGCATTCATTAGAGTTCAAGAGTATATTAGTGTATCGGTGTTCAGGTGTTGTGTATAGACACATTTTGTAAAATAAAATGTGGACGTGTAAAGAGTAGGCTACAGTGTGGAATATACACGTTTCTCCTTACACCTTGTAAGCTGTGGCCTTGTTAATAGTGAGTGACATTTACATCTCCATCCTGAACTGACTTAGTCCTGACTGTGAATAGACAGAGAAATGTGAGTCACATCCCAGGAGAGCCCAGGGTTTACCTCAGCTGTGGCTGGCAGATACCTCTGCCTGGTACTGCTCTTTATAGGGCAATCAATCTATTCACGGTTATATGGAAACAGACAGGAAAATGGATTGATCTGTGGAACCCAAACCTTTCGGAAAGCCAGAGGCTTTGGGTTTCAGTAGAGGTGTCCCCCCTCTCTCAGACATATGCACACACACACACAGACACACACACCTATATCAGAATCACCTTTAAATGCCCCCCCCCACCCCCCCCCCACCACCAACACTCCCACACATGCATTGAGCCCAGACAGATCCTGTCAGCTGTCGTGTCTGGCTCCAGGTGAGTGGGCTCAGTAAGCCCTGAGTGTTAGCTTGCTGAAATGGCTCCGTGTGGGGAACAGGCCCATGGGTATCTGCCCACCCTGGATCTCTGCAGCTGCCACTGTCCTGTAACAGGCTTTTTCCTCTCTGCCGGCATCAGTGGAACAGACTTAGGACAAAATCAGCAGCATGAGCCCTCTCCTCCCACTAAACACACTGACTCACCCTACTCCATTACTACTCCATTAGTGAGGAGGCACTTACTGACTGTCTGTCACCTGTTTAGTTAATACCATCACTGGATGCAGGACAGTTTGTAAACTGGTTTCAAATACTGTTTTCTCATATAAAAAGTAAATGAAAAGATGACTTTGTGTATTAGTTTAATTGGAAAGTATGTTTCTATAATATTGATCATTTTCTAGGATGATCCAATGGGGAACCTGAACCTGGCGTTTGAAATAGCAGAGAAGCACCTGGATATTCCCAAGATGCTGGACGCAGAAGGTAATGTCTTCTAAGGAAACATAAACCATCTTATCTGGTCCTGTTATGGTGGGAGTCAGATTGTGGTTTTGTTGCAGGATTGCCTGGAGGATTGTCTTCATGCACATTGTATGCACATTGTAATGATAAAGTCCTATCTGCCTGGTCTCCCCACACAGATTTTATAAGCTCAGCCAGGCCAGACGACAGGACTGTTATGACCTATATGTCCAGTTTGTATCACACATTTGCAGTGGTACAGAAGGTGAGGGGACATTGATGCTGTGTAGTCCTAGTGTCAAGGTGACCAGGTCCTTGTTTAGATCCCTTTGCCATAGACCACCCCACCTTCCCTCCAGGATAGCCCTGGGCTAAGTTCAGGTGTGGAGTCGATCTGTGGTCCCTCTCCTCTGTCAGTGTTCTTGTGTTTCCTGTCTCCACCTTCCATATCTTCCTTCTTCTCTACTTGTCGTCTGTCACCCTCTTCTGTCCCTCCCGCCCTCTGTAGACATCATCAACACCCCCAAGCCTGATGAGAGAGCTATTATGACCTATGTGTCCTGCTTCTATCATGCATTTGCTGGAGCCGAGCAGGTATACAGCTTGCACCATGAACAATTTGAATCGAGTTTGTGAATGCAATGTGTTGTGGGTACAATACCTCCTAAACCAATTGATGAGGATTACCATATGTCAATCACTCCTCTCTAGCCTATGAGTTGTTTGAGATCATAATTCTACTGAGTTGGTAAATTGTGAGTTTCACATTGAAATGAATGTTTTTGAAATGATGCACACAGATTGCATTAAAGGAATGACTTAAATGGTGTGTGCGTGTTGAGGGGGGGGGGGTGTATGTTGAATTGTATTGTGTGAGGAATAGCATTAGATATGCGACAAGAACCACCTCACCTCTCTTTCCCTCCTCCCCTCACCTCTCTTAAACCCCCCCCCCCTTTCCCTCCTCCCCTCATCTCTCTTTCCCTCCTCCCCTCATCTCTCTTTCCCTCCTCCCCTCATCTCTATTTCCCTCCTCCCCTCATCTCTCTTTCCCCCCTCCCCTCATCTCTTTTTCCCTCCTCCCCTCACCTCTCTTTCCCCCTCCCCTCATCTCTCTTTCCCCCCTCACCTCATCTCTCTTTCCCCCCTCCCCTCCCACCTCTTTCCCTCCTCCCCTCACCTCTCTTTCCCCCTCCCCATCTCTCTTTCCCTCCTCCCCTCATCTCTCTTTCCCTCCTCCCCTCATCTCTCTTTCACCCCTCCCCTCATCTCTCTTTCCTCCCTCCCCTCACCTCTCTTTCACCCCTCCCCTCATCTCTCTTTCCCCCCTCCCCTCATCTCTCTTTCCCCCATCCCCTCCCCTCACCTCTCTTTCCTCCCTCGCCTTGGTAGGCTGAGACGGCGGCCAACAGGATCTCTAAAGTGCTGGGTGTGAACCAGGAGAATGAGAAACTGATGGAGGAATACGAGAGGCTGGCCAGCGAGGTAAAGCAACACAGAAGCATACATTTGGACGTATGCTTTCATATTGGTGAACTCTCTCAGGAGAGCTACTTCTACCCCAATCTGAATACTCAAAAAGTCCACCGTCTCACACAAACTCGTAGGAATGGAATTTCCCAGTATTCAAATCAAATTCAATGTCCAATTCAACTTAACATCACCACCCTCTGTGTTCCGTAGCTACTGGAGTGGATCCGCCGGACTACCCCATGGTTGGAGAACAGAACTGCAGAGAAAACCATGGTTGAGATGCAGAGGAAGCTGGAGGATTTCAGAGACTACCGCCGCATGCACAAGCCCCCCAAGGTGCAGGAGAAGTGCCAGCTGGAGATCAGCTTCAACACCCTGCAGACCAAGCTGCGCATCAGCAACCGTCCCGCCTTCATGCCCTCTGAGGGAAAGATGGTGTCTGTAAGTGTAAACACCCAGCATTCAATGATAAATCATATCAAACTGATGAAACACAAGCCACCAGTCGAAGTACAGTAGCTATGGATATAGATCATCAAAATACCAAAGGTAAACACCATGGCACTCTTACCAAAATGCTGATAGAGTTAAAAAGCCTTTTTAATAGCCTATCTACTGAGCGTGGTGCTTTGCTGGTTTTGACCCGGGTCTTTGTGTCTCTGTGTGGCTGTAGGACATAGCCAGTGCATGGCAGGGGCTGGAGGGTGCAGAGAAAGGCTACGAGGAGTGGCTTCTGACAGAGATCCGCAGGCTGGAGAGACTGGACCACCTGGCTGAAAAGTTCCTCCAGAAAGCCACCACCCATGAGACCTGGGCTAATGGTCTGTCTGGGACATGATTGTCTGTCTGTCTGTGGAGGGTTTACTTATGTTCCTGGTTTGTCTAGAGTTTGACGTTTGAATGTAATTGATTAGCTCCAAATCCTTTGAGATTTGTCAATGGGAAAATGTCAGTAAATCTTCAGCATTTGTTTTTGCTAATGGGAGGTTCATGACCCTCTCTCTCTCTCTCTCTCTCTCTCTCTCTGTGTGTATGACCCAGGGAAAGAGTTGATTCTATCTCAGAAGGACTACGAGACAGCCACCCTGACGGAGGTGCGGGCATTGCTACGGAAACACGAGGCATTTGAGAGTGATCTGGCTGCTCACCAGGACAGGGTGGAGCAGATCGCTGCCATCGCACAGGAGCTCAAGTACGGACCCTTCCTCTAACCCTCCCAACCATCGTCCCAACCAAGTCCTATTCCTAAAATCATGGTTTTGACAAGGACTACAACTGGCATTCTATTTAAATTATACCAAACAGTCTGAAGTTGCTCTTCATTAACCTATATGCTTCCTGTGGTGTTGTGCAGTGAGCTGGACTATCATGATGTGGCTGCTGTCAACCAGAGGTGCCAGAGAATCTGTGACCTGTGGGATCAGCTTGGTACACTGACCCAGAAGAGGAGAGAGGCTCTGGAGGTGAGTGGAGGAGGTTGAGGTTTGGGACATGACGTTATATTCCCAGCTAAGCTAAACTGGGCTAAGCTGCTGTGCCCAGTGAAAAGTTAGCCGGCACAGTACAGCTTGGTAGTGTTGGAAAGAGAACCAGTTCCATGAATCCAGAAGAGAGCTGAGGAGGTTAAGCAGTGAATGACGTTACCTTGGGGTGGGGTGGATAGTTCACAGGACTACTTAACCCATAACAAAGCTAAATCTCATGTATATTATAGTGAGATAGCTAGGGGTGGGGCATGAAGACAGCTGATTGAGATAAGGGGATGAAATGAAGGCACATTTACAGTTCCTTCAGAAAGTATTCATACCCCTTGACTTTTTCCACATTATGTTGTGTTACAGCCTGAATTTAAAATGGATTATATTGAGATTCATGGTCACTGGCCTACACACACACAATACCCCATAATGTCAAAGTGGAATTATGTTTTTAGAACTACTTACAAATTAATAAAAAATGGTAAGCTGAAATGTCTTGAGTCAATAAGTGTTCAACCCATTTGTAATGGCAAGCCTAAATAAGTTCAGGAGTAAAGAATTTGCTTAACAAGTCACAAAAGTTGCAATAATAGTGTTTAACATGATTTTTGAATGACTACCTCATCTCTGTACCCCACACATACAATTATCTGTAAGGTCCCTCAGTTGAGCACTGAATTTCAAACACAGATTCAACCACAAAGACCAGGGAGGTTTTCCAATGCCTCGCGAAGGGAACCTTTTGGTAGATTGTAAACAAACAGACATTGAATATCCCTTTGAGCATGGTGAAGTTATTAATTACATTTTGGATGGTGTATGAATACACCCAGTCACTACAAAGACACAGGCGTCCTTCCTAACTCAGTTGCCATGAGGCCAATGGTGACTTTAAAACAGTTACAGAGTTTAATGGCTGTGATAGGAGAAAACTGAGGATGGATCAACAACATTGTAGTAACCCCATAATACTAACCTAATTGACAGAGGGAAAAGGAAGCCTGTACAGAATATACATATTCCAAAACATGCATCCTGTTGGCAACAAGGCACTAAAGTAATACTGCAAGAATTGTGGCAATGCAATTCACTTTATGTCCTGAATACAAAGTGTTATGTTTGGGGCAAATCCAACACAACACATTACTAAGTACCACTCTCCATATTTTCAAGAATAGTGGTGGCTGCATCATGTTATGGGTATGCTTATAATCGTTAAGGACTGTGGAGTTTTTCGGGATAAAAAATAAACTGAATGGAGCTAAGTACAGGCAAAATCCTAGAGGAAAACCTGGTTCAGTCTGATTTCCAACAGACACTGGGAGATGAATTCACCTTTCAGCAGGACAATAACCTAAAACACCAAATCTACATTGGAGTTGCTTACCAAGAAGACAGTGAATGTTCCTGAGTGGCCGAGGCACAGTTTTGACTTAAATCTGCTTGAAAATCTATGGCAACACCTGAAAATGATTGTCTAACAATGATCAACAACACATTTGACAGAGCTTGAATAATTTTTATAAAATCATGGACAAATGTTGCACAATCCAAGTGTGGAAAGCTCTTAGAGACTTACCCAGAAAGACTCGTCACTGCCAAAGGTGCTTCTACAAAGTATTGACTCAGGGGTGTGAATACTTATGTAAATGAGAGACTGTATTTCTGTATTTCATTTCCAATAAATTTCCAAAAATATATATTTTAATTTTGTCATTATGGGGTATAGTGTGTAGATGGGTGAGAAAAAATATACATTTCATCCATTTTGAGTTCAGGCTGTAACACCACAAAATGTGGAATAAGTAAAGGGGTATGGATAGTTTCTGAAGACACTGTATCTAGATATGGCTGCCTGTCCAGTATCTAGCTGGCAGGATACCCACAGTCCTTTTCCTCTGAGCCCCTCTGATCCTTACTGGGCGCTCATGACCTACAAAGGTGTCAAGACCCACAGCCAGGCTTGGGGTTAGGCTGCTGTCTGCCCCATCTCCCTGCCCAAAGGGAGGGGTCTAATCCATGCAGACCACCTTGCCAACTCAGGGGTCAATTGGGTCATGTCAATGTGATGCATCCTGGGATTAACAGTCCAAACAGGCAATGTTGATTAATTGTCAATGGGATGAATGACAAGTGTTTTTATCTCTTCTGTTTTCCAGAGGACAGAGAAATTGCTGGAAACCATTGATCAGTTGTTCCTGGAGTTTGCCAAGAGATCAGCACCTTTCAACAACTGGATGGAAGGGGCCATGGAGGATCTGCAGGATATGTTTATTGTACACACTATCGATGAGGTCCAGGTACGTATCACTCGCTATTAATATTTTTATCATTCTATCGTTGTTACAACTGTTACGTCATTTTGACACAGTGCCCATTACTTGCCACGTTCTTGAATGTACAAGCCAACACTGCAACTTCTACTCTCCTCCTCCTCTGCAGAGCCTGATCTCTGCCCATGAGCAGTTCAAGGCCACCCTCCCAGAGGCAGACGGAGAGAGACAGGCCATCCTCGGGATCCACATGGAGGTGCAGAAAATCTCTCAGAGCTACGGCATCAAGGCCAACCTAATCAACCCCTACAGCACCATCACCACAGAGGAGGTCCTCGCCAAGTGGGACAAGGTAGGACCTCGAAATTCACATACGTACACTTGAGACACGCATGCGCATACATAGTCACTTTCTATGTCAGATTGATGTATGTGTTGTCGCCATGTTGCTGACCAGGTGAAGAAGCTGGTTCCCCAGAGAGAAGGCTCCCTCCAGGAAGAGCTAGCCCGGCAGCATGCTAGCGAGAGGCTGAGACGGCAGTTTGCTGCCCAGGCTAACCTCATCGGACCCTGGATACAGACAAGGATGGAGGTCAGAGAGTCAGCCATCAGTTTAGTGTCTAGGGCTGGGGTCTCCAACCCTGTTCCTGGAGAGCTACTCTCCGGTAGGTTTTTGCTCCAACCCCAGTTGTAATTAACCTGGTTCAGTTTATCAACCAGTTAATTATTAGAATCAGGTGTGCTAGATTAGGGTTGGAGTGAAAACCTACAGGATGGTAGCGCTCCAGGAACAGGGTTGGAGAGCCCTGGTCTAGGGGTACCTTTGGAACCGGAACAAAAACCTGACTTGCTCATGTGCGTTGTTCTGACAGGAGATTGGCCGCTGCTCCCTGGAGGTGGGCGGTACCCTGGAGGACCAGATGACCCAGCTGAAGCAGTTTGAGCACGTCATCGTCACCTACAAGCCCAACATCGACAAGCTGGAGGGAGACCACCAGCTCATCCAGGAGTCCCTGGTGTTTGACAACAAGCACACCAACTACACCATGGAGGTACTGCAGAGCACCACAGAGAGACGGTCTCTGCATGCAGTCTATGATGATTGGATGTGGTCATGGGGATAATGATGATGGATGTCATCGAGATTCCAAAGTGCATTGTTGGGAAACATTGGCAACTGATTAATCTGTCTGTGTCTATAACTGTTTGTCTGAGTCCATATCTGTCTATGTGTCTTGTCATCATGGTAACAGCACATCCGTGTGGGCTGGGAGCTCCTCCTTACCACCATCGCCCGCACCATCAACGAGATCGAGACCCAGATACTGACCCGCGACGCCAAGGGCATCAGCCAGGAACAGATGCATGAGTTCCGCTCCTCCTTTAACCACTTTGACCGGGTACAGTGCTCCTTCCGCTCCCTGGACTCCCGGGTTCTCTGATTCATATATTAACATTTAACCTGAATGGCATGTTAAGTAGCATAATACCAGAAGCTGCGTAAGGAAACTGGGGTAATATATTGTGGTTGATACTGTACTACAACGGTCACTGCTCTCTGGGCTTGGTTGTTTAGACAGTCAAAAAATATAATACAAATAGAACTACTATTGTATGATAGTGTAATGTATATGTCTGATATTGGTTCCACATTGTTGTAATGCTTCATGTTATGGACACTTGCATGTGTGTGTGAGACAGTTCTGTGCGACTAACACCCCCTCTAACACCTGGCCCCAGGAGGACACAGGCAAACTGCGTCGTGAGGAGTTCAAGGCCTGTCTGATCAGCCTGGGTCATGTGGGCAATGACCATCAGGTACTCAACCCTACTGACCTCTAACCTTTCATGATCCCTGACTGACCTCTCGCTGCTGACTTGGGCTTCTTCCATCCCTTCTAGAACAGACCACACCTGCTGCTACCTATCATATTTTCTGAGTTGTATCAATATTTTGACAGTGGGCTCTACAGCATGACGATGTTAGTGGCAGCAGCTTTGGCCTGTTATGACAGTTAATTTAGAAATGACTCCTAAAGTATTTATTGTCTCTCTCTCCATGTCTTCTAATGTTACTGTGTCACTGTGTCCATCTGTCTGGTTGTGTGTGTGTCCATGTCTCTGTGTTAGCTTTGGTCTTCTCCCCTTCCTGGTCTCCCTTCTGCTCCCTGTGTGGTGACCCACTCCCAACCTCCACCCTACGACCCTTGACCTCTGACTACAGAAGAAACACGGGGCGATGGACACTGATGACTTTAGGGCCTGTCTGATCTCCATGGGTTATGATTTGGTAGGGGTCTCAATGTGCTCATACAGAATTACAGTACGCAAACAATGCATACTAATACCAAGAGGTATTAATATTCTATGTGTGATGACGTAATGACGAATAAAGATATGAGTGTTCTTTTCTCTGATCTCTCTCCCTGATCTCTCTCTCTCTCTTTGACTGTCAGGGTGAAGTGGAATTTGCCCGCATCATGATGCTGGTAGATCCCAGTGCCACTGGCACAGTGTCATTCCAATCCTTTATCGATTTTATGACCAGAGAAACCGCTGACACAGACACCGCTGACCAGGTCATGGCATCCTTCAGGATTCTGGCAGCCGATAAGGTGTGTGTGTGCGAGAGAGAGAGAGAAAGTGAATGGGAGTGTGGCAATTGAGTGGACCATGTCAATCACACAGAAGGGGCACATTCAGTATAACGGTAAACACACATATTATTCTGTCAGATGATGAAAATTTGCTAGAGCGGACTTCCCTAAATGAGCCCCTGTTCTCTCCCCCTCCCCGTTCTTCTCCCCCTCTACAGCCCTACATCCTGGTTGAGGAGCTGAGGAGGGAGCTCCCCCCTGACCAGGCAGAGTACTGCATCTTGAGGATGGCCCCCTACAGTGGTCCAGGGGGACCCGCGGGAGCGCTAGACTACACCGACTTCTCCACTGCCCTCTACGGAGAGAGTGACCTCTAAACCCGCAAGATGACCCTCAAGATTGACCTTTTGACCCCACCCAACACTTCTGGATGAAATCCCCTTTAACCAAACACACTGTAAAAGCAAGGTGAAGTTAGCTATGTTAGATTCACATTAGGTAGATATTGTACATTTGCCTACTATTGTGTGGCACAATAGTTTCCCTGATATGAGTTCTGCGGTGAAGTGAAGATAGAAAAACAGTTTTTGTTATCTGCTAAGAAAAATGATATGATCATATAAGCTGCAATAGTTCGATATAATAGAACAGTTGACTACAGAACAATAGTATCAGTAAACGTTGTTTCCTCATCTCCTGTCAGTGCCTTATTAGGAACTACTGTATGAGTTCTGATTGGTAATAAGACAGAGTGGTATATGATGACCCAAACATCAGGATTATCCATTTGCTGATTTGAGAGATCTGGACTATTTTAGCAAAAGCTTGATTGAAATGATAGTAAAGTAAGACATTTAAGTATCATAATAGGTTCTATGATAGCACACTGATATATGTGTCAAGGTTATCAAGTGTGACTCTCATACTCCATTCTAAAAAGTAATGACAAACGTGTTGTTTATGTCAACAAAATGTACTTGTGATATAATCATAGCACATGGTGCCTGCTCTATGCAAACCTTTCTTGCAAGTTACCCAATATAAATGAAGAACAGTTTGGCTAAAGGCTATGAGTGATTGATTGAACAATAAGTTCCACAGTTCACACACAATATACATTTCTCAAACCCAAAGCTAAAAGTCTCTTCACACTTACTACACTCTTTTCGTAAAAATGTCGGCTACACATGTATAGTGCACAACACTCGCTCAACAGCTGCCCCCCTTGAAGCAGGGCAGTGTAAACAGAATTGTCTCATTAATTGAGCCAACACTCCTACAGTATAAATGGTAATAGCAGAGAAATGTTTTTGAAACAGTTGAAATGTACAGACATTTTCCTAATATTTGAGACTGAAATTGCAGTAACAGCCTGTTACATTCTGAAATTATTGCAGTAGCTGCCGGCTGCACTGAGCCACGTAAAACTATGGAAGCCCATCCTCACCACCAAAAACATATAAAATGTACAGTACCAGTCAAACGTTTGGACACACCTACTCATTCAAGGGTTTTTCTTTATTTTTACTATTTTCTAAATTGTAGAATAATATTAAAGACATCAAAACTATGAAATAGCACATATGGAATCATGTAGTAACCAAAAAAGTGTTAAACAAATCAAAATATATTTTATATTTGAGATTCTTCAAATAGCCACCCTTTGCCTTGATGACAGCTTTGCACACTCTTGGCATTCTCTCAACCAGCTTCACCTGGAATGCTTTTCTAACAGTCTTGAAGGAGTTCCCACATATGCTGAGCACTTGTTGGCTGCTTTTCCTTCACTCTGCGGTCCGACTCATCCCAAACCATCTCAATTGGGTTGAGGTCGGGGGATTGTGGAGAGCAGGTCATCTGATGCAGCACTCTCCTTCTTGGTAAAATTGCCCTTACACAGCCTGGAGGTGTGTTGGGTCATTGTCCTGTTGAAAAACTATGTAACATTTTTTACACCCTTGAATGAGTATGTGTGTCCAAACTTTTGACTGGTAGTGTAGATCATACAAATATGGCTTTGTTTTTTCATTTGTAACATTGTGTGGTGATTTCAGAGGTGGCACCACAGGTCCCAGAGTGGTGGGGGGAAATTGTTTTCCTAGGGCCCAACGTTTTTCATGATCTGGTAGTAGGCTAACCTAACCAACTCCGGACCCTAGTTGTAGCATATGACATAGTAATAAATCATCTGTAAAAAAAAGATGGCACCAGATTATTTTTCTAATCAGGTCATATGTGTTTTTTTAAAGCCCCTGGAAAACTCCTGGCCCTAGGGAGGATGAAAACATTAAAACCCTTTACAGAGACAAAGAGACAAAAACTGCGATTGGACAAAAACTGAAAAAGAAAAACTAACAGAGCTGAGCTTGCTGTATGCAGGATTGCATCATTTAGGCCTTTGCATCTGTAATTAAAAAGATACTCATACTGTATGTCATCACTATTGTGTTGATTGATTAATTCCAGTCAATACTTGTTTTATTAAAAAGGCCTAGGTGGCCTTATCACAACTCAGGATAAGACCCAGATGCCGACAGTTCAAAATAGCAAAAGTTTATTTACAAAAACAGGAGGCAGGCAAACGACAGGTCAAGGGCAGGCAGAGGTCAGTAATCCAGAGCAGAGTCCGAAAGGTACAGAAACGGCAGGCAGGCTCAGGGTCGGGGCAGGCAGAGGTCGGTAATCCAGAACAGTGTCACAAGGTACAGAATGGCAGGCAGGCTCAGGGTCAGGACAGGCAGAATGGTCAAAGCCGGGAAAAACTGGAAAACGGGCTAGAGCAAAACAGGAGTACGGGAAAACCTCTGGTAGGCTTGACGACCCAAGACGAACTGGCTACAGACAAACAGAGAACACAGGTATAAATACACAGGGGATAATGGGGAAGATGGGCGACACCTGGAGGGGGGTGGTGACAAGCACAAAGACAGGTGAAACAGATCAGGGTGTGACAAGCCTAGCCACCCGAAGTGTGAATACAAACCAAATATGATCACATTCACATTTTCTCAGAACACAAATAAATGGGCCTATTTTAGGCTATAAATACATAGCTTAGGCTATAAAACCATGATGTTACGTTTCCCCTGGCCAGGCCCAGATAGGATCAGAGCGCAAAGGCTGCTTCTCTAGGCTACCTGCAGCTGTGGTTGTTATCCGTAGGCTACAGTTGAACAAACGAAAGCACAGATTAATTGTGCATGTTGACAAATCATGAGTCATAAAATTCAGTTAAATTGGTGGCAGTTATGGGCTTCCATATAAAACAGCTCATCACGGTAAATTCACTAAAACCTACGTTTTCAGTCGCAATTTGCTTTTACCTCGTAATGATTTGCATGATTTTGTCAAAATGAAGCCTGGTTTGCTGTAATGCTGTAAGGTAGGCCTTCTGTACTTTTATATTCGTGTGAGAGGGTTAATCGTTCATTTTTGATAAGCTAACGTTACTTGATGAAGACATGCTGTTATAGCAACTCTGTGATTTTGTCTTGAAGCTAAAATATAATGAGTGTAGCCTATAGACGAGAATATAAACCCCTTTAATTGTTGCATTATTCAACAGTGTAATATGATTTAGAAGAAACGTTTCTGTCATTGTTGAATCGTTTGTGCTTACTGGCTAGTGGCTACTGTGATATTTACGGTCAATTTGAGCTGTGGTCATGGACCAAGAATGTTGCCTTGCCAGCGAAAAAAAAGGTAAGCAAAGATTATGGATATACTGACAAGATACTTGTCTCTCCGCCCTAACAATGAGAGTTTTTGTCCAGTGGCACAGCGAGCTGTCTAGCTCCCGTCTATCCTTTCTTTGGATTGGTGGATACGTCTCATTATTGTAATACTTTTTAAAATATTCGATGAGGGTTGTTGACGTCAACCACATGTATTCAATGGAGAGAGATGCTATGCTACTAGCTTCATTTCATGAATATGAATAGGCCTCTCCAGACAACTCCAATATAAAGGTTTTTTTTCTCAAAGTTGCCGTCATGTACTTATATCAATACAGTAGTGACAACTTAAGCATTACGTGACTTCAATTTGATCAAATAAACCTCACTTAGCAAATAAGCCATTCATTTTTTAGTTGACCAAATTCGACACTCATTGACCTACATACAAAAATTCCTTGGTGGGCGAAAAAACGAAAAAACGGCACCTGCTGGAGGGAGACAGATTTTCAGCCGAGTTGGGCCTCTTTGCCACCTCTCTGAGGTAAAGCAAGGATTTAATGTGAATTGAAAAGTAGAATTATCTTTGCCACCCCGCTCCTCAGACTCCTTCATATCTCGGAGTGGGAATAGGGCCTAAGAGAAAACATTGCAACATTTTCTTATTTGAGAACAAAAGGAGTTTGGTCTCACCAAAATGAACCGCTTTGCCTCTTTGATGATGTTGCTTATTGCCTTAAATAAATCTATCAAATTCCAACATACTTTGTATCAAACCTCAGTGGGTTTAGCCTGACTCTCATAGCCTGCCACCTGTGGAGCAGTTGGGATTTCCCAGTTGAAGATGGGGAGGGAGGAGAGAATCACTGTACTATTCATTCCAAAGCAAAAAAATGTGTGACTGTTTGAGACACTGTCATGTTGACAAGAGTAATATACTTTGCACTTTGAAGTGAATCAATTATTCAATAAACCCTTATCACATGTTTATTTTACTTTACATATTAAAAGATTGCAGTTAAATACAACATTGTGTTTCTCTCTTTGGGGTAGAAATGTGGAAACTATACTTTTTGTAGGCCTAGACTGTAAAAGCCATATTTATCTTCCTTACAGTTGATTAAAGTAGGCTACCGGTATACGAAACTGAAAATTTAATTCACAAACATATGGATACAGATGTTGGATCTTAATTTGATCACCCAGTTGCATGAGAACTTTCATGTGATGCAGGACATGTGAAAAGTTTAAAAGTTTAAAAAGGCTTCCACTTTGAAATTTCAGGCTTAATATTTACTTATGAAAAATGTATCAACCCCTACAAAAATGTCCATTCATTATAATCCACATAATAATTCACATTTCCTTTTGCTGCAAGATTATTTTCCTGCTGTAGCAGACTGGCTCAAATTAAGATCCTACATCTGTATAATCAAATGAAAACTGTCTGTAAAATCCGATGTGAATATGTCATACATTTGATAAGATTGGCAGGGCAAGGGCTGTCAATGGTAGCATTCCTGTAGGTAGGAGCTATAGTATGCTATGCAAATCAATCTAGGCTTCCTGTATGAGTGTGATTATGAGCCCAGAG
Organism: Coregonus lavaretus; assembly: GCF_964263955.1. Taxonomy (NCBI): domain Eukaryota; kingdom Metazoa; phylum Chordata; class Actinopteri; order Salmoniformes; family Salmonidae; genus Coregonus; species Coregonus lavaretus. Next base: position 8,060,256 of record NC_140023.1, on the reverse strand, counting down.
AGGGCCATCATAATGTGTGTAGTGGTGCACCGTTTCCCCTACATACAAACTCTGTCATGTTGCTAAATACAGTCAGACATTAACTATAAAAATGTGTGACCCACACTGAAAAACATTTGCTTCAGCGTTTATTGATGCTAATGTCTACTAGATGAGGCCAGTCAGATGTCTCATTGATCTTGCAAACACCATTTGCGAATGCTCGGATAAGGATAGCCCTACTGCCGCCAGATGACACTATGATTCCTTACGTAGATGGCACTATGATTCCTTACGTAGATGGCACTATGATTCCTTACGTAGATGGCACTATGATTCCTTACGTAGATGGCACTATGATTCCTTACGTAGATGGCACTATGATTCCTTACGTAGATGGCACTATGATTCCTTACGTAGAGGGCACTATGATTCCTTACGTAGATGGCACTATGATTCCTTACGTAGATGGCACTATGATTCCTTACGTAGATGGTACTATGATTCCTTACGTAGATGGCACTTTGATTCCTTACGTAGATGGCACTATGATTCCTTACGTAGATGGCACTATGATTCCTTACGTAGATGGCACTATGATTCCTTACGTAGATGGCACTATGATTCCTTACGTAGATGGCACTATGATTCCTTACGTAGATGGCACTATGATTCCTTACTTAGATGGCACTATGATTCCTTACGTAGATGGCACTATGATTCCTTACGTAGATGGCACTATGATTCCTTACGTAGATGGCACTATGATTCCTTACGTAGATGGCACTATGATTCCTTACGTAGATGGCACTATGATTCCTTACGTAGATGGCACTATGATTCCTTACGTAGATGGCACTATGATTCCTTACGTAGATGGCACTATGATTCCTTACGTAGATGGCACTATGATTCCTTACGTAGATGGCACTATGATTCCTCGCTACGTAAGGAATCATAGTGCCATCTGGCGGCAGTAGGTCTAGAACAGAGACTAATTTCCGAGCATACACTGACAGTTGTTAACATATTCATATCTCAGACATATTCCCTTTAGCTCATTACAGTAAAAATGTTGTCAATATTTCCCTGCCTTTGAGAAATTTTAGTTATCAATCCAGTATTCACAAAAAACTTTTCTTACCTGTATCACTTCTATGTTTCCCGGGGCAGGGGTATGTTACTTAAGTGTGCATGCTCCCAGTGGAGCGCAGGTAGTAGTTTATGAATAAGCGTATACATTGTCGTGCCGCGATGGGGTGTTTACTTTTGAGAAGACTTTGTAAGACACACATTCATTTATTGACTACTTTTGTGCCAACATGGTAATGTCCCACTAGGCACATCAATTGAACGTCTATTCCACGTTGGTTCAACGTAATTTCATTGAAATGACGTGAAAACAACATTGATTCAATCAGTGTGTGCCCAGTGGGTTAGGGCAAAAGTGGTGATAACGTAGCTTAGTTACCTGACACCACCTGTTTATGCAGTGTATGTGTAACACTCTGGCTCCAGGGACTCTGATTGTTGAGCCAGGGTTGTTATTTTCATTTAGGGTGTCTTTTGTTTTGGTTTTGTATTTCTAGGTTTGCCTTTCTGTTGGTTGTATTTCTAGGTTTGTCTATGACTCCCAATCGGAGGTAACGAGTGTCAGCTGTTCGGCTCGTTATCTCTGATTGGGAGCCATATTTATGCTGTATGTTTCCTGTGGGGTTTGTGGGTTTTTGTTTCCTTGATGCTGTTAGTTTATTTCAGTATTGGAACTTCACGTATCGTTCTTTGTTGTTTTCTCGTGTTGCACTTTAATTAAATAAAGTCATCATGTTTATCGGAACACGCGCTGCGCTTTGGTCTCATCATTCACACGATCGTGACAGAAAAACCCACCATACCAGGACCAAGCAGCGTGTCCAGGAGCCGAGGGTCTGGACATGGGAGGAGTTATTGGACGGAGAGGATCCTTGGGCACAGCCGGAGGAATATCACCGCCCTCGGGAAGAGCTGGAGGCAGCCAAAGCCGAGAGGAGGTGGTACGAGGAGGCAGCGCGAAGGCGAGGCTGGAAGCCCGTGGACGTGAGGCAACCCCAAAAAGTTTTTGGGGGGGGGCACATGGCTTGGGCGGCTGGGCAGCAGGAAGCTGCCACAGGGAGTATAGGTGAGAGGGCTAACGGAGTACGGGAGCCATTGGCGAGAAGAGGCAGGGATGTGTGTGTGGCACGGCGTGAAGGACTGAGGTATGTTGCCAGTCCGGTCCGGCCCGTTCCTGATCCTCGGTTGAGGCCAGTGGTGTGTGTTCCCGGTATGGACCGGCCTGTTCCTACTCCACGCACCAGGGATACGGTGCGCTTCGCCAGCCCGGCCCGGCCTGTTCCGGCCACTCGCACCAGGGATACGGTGTGCGTCGTCAGCTCAGCCCTGCCTGTTCCTACTCCACGCACCAGGGATACGGTGCGCTTCGCCAGCCCGGCCCGGCCTGTTCCGGCCACTCGCACCAGGGATACGGTGTGCGTCGCCAGCCCAGCCCGGCCTGTTCCTACTCCACGCACCAGGGAAACGGTGCGCTTCGCCAGCCCGGCCCGGCCTGTTCCGGCCACTCGCACCAGGGATACGGTGCGCGTCGCCAGCCCAGCCCGGCCTGTTCCTGCTCCCCGCACTAGGCGTTATGGGAGTCCCCAGGGTCCAGCATGCCCTGTTCCGACTCCCCGCACTAGCCTTGTGATGCGTGTCCTCAGCCCGGTACCTCCAGTTCCGGCACCACGCATCAGGCCTACGGTGCGTCCCCAGGGCCAAGCATGCCCTGTTGCTTCTCCCCGCACTAGCCCTGTGATGCGTGTCCTCAGCCCGGTACCTCCAGTTCCGGCACCACGCAACAGGCCTACGGTGCGCCTCAGACGGCCAGAGTCTGCCGTCTGCCCAACGGGGCCTGAACTGTCCGTCTGCCCAACGGGGCCTGAACTGCCCGTCTGCCCAACGCCGTCTGAACTGCCCGTCTGTCCAACGCCGTCTGAACTGCCCGTCTGCCCAACGCCGTCTGAACTGCCCGTCTGCCCAACGGCGCCTGAACTGCCTGTCGGCCCAACGCCGTCTGAGCTGTCCGTCTGCCCAACGCCGTCTGAACTACCCGTCTGTACAGAGCCTACAAAGCCGCCCGTCTGCCATGAGCCTTCAGAGCCGTCCGCCAGATCGGAGCCGCTAGAGCTCTCCACCAGACAGGATCAGCCAGAGCCTTCCGCCAGACAGGATCAGCCAGAGCCTTCCGCCAGACAGGATAAGCCAGAGCCTTCCGCCAGACAGGATCAGCCAGAGCCTTCTGTCAGACAGGATCAGCCAGAGCCTTCCGCCAGACAGGAGCAGCCAGAGCCTTCCGTCAGACCGGATCAGCCAGAGCCTTCCGCCAGACGGGATCAGCCAGAGCCTTCCGCCTGCCATGAGCAGCCAGATCCGTCAGCCAGCCATGAGCAGCAGGATCCACCAGAGCCAGCCTGCCAGGAGCCGTCATTCAGTCCGGAGCTGCCCCTCAGTCCGGTGCTGCCACTTAGTCAGGTACTGTTCCTTAGCCTGGTGCTGGTCCTTATCCCGGTGCTGGCCCTTAGCCCGGTGCTGCCCCTTAGCCCGGTGCTGCCCCTTATCCCGGTGCTGCCCCTTATCCCGGTGCTGGTCCTTAGTCCGGTGCTGCCCCTTAGTCCGGTGCCGCCCCTTAACCCAGTGGGGTGTAGTTGGGGGGTGGTAAGGTGTAGGAGGCTAAGTAAGTGGGTAATGACTATGGTGGGGTGGGGACCACGACCTGGGCCAGAGCCGCCACCTGGACAGACGCCCACCCAGACCCTCCCCTAGACGGTATGCTGGTGCGCCCGGAGTGCGCACCTTTAGGGGGGGGTACTGTAACACTCTGGCTCCAGGGACTCTGATTGTTGAGCCAGGGTTGTTATTTTCATTTAGGGTGTCTTTTGTTTTGGTTTTGTATTTCTAGGTTTGCCTTTCTGTTGGTTGTATTTCTAGGTTTGTCTATGACTCCCAATCGGAGGTAACGAGTGTCAGCTGTTCGGCTCGTTATCTCTGATTGGGAGCCATATTTATGCTGTATGTTTCCTGTGGGGTTTGTGGGTTTTTGTTTCCTTGATGCTGTTAGTTTATTTCAGTATTGGAACTTCACGTATCGTTCTTTGTTGTTTTCTCGTGTTGCACTTTAATTAAATAAAGTCATCATGTTTATCGGAACACGCGCTGCGCTTTGGTCTCATCATTCACACGATCGTGACAGTATGGGGATAGTAGGCCTATATTCCACAAGTGCAGGCTTTCTGACAAAGAGGGGTATTTAAGTCAGTTAATTAGTTTCAGCTCTTCAGATGAGAACAGACAGATGTATGGGAACAGACAGATGTATGGTACGATATGTCAAGTTTGGTCCAATTTATTTCGCTACAGGTTATGTGCAAAGTCACACTGAGCCCAAGTGTCTTTCTTTGGAACAATATTTTTTTCTCCTTTAGTATTGAGCACATACTATCCCCATACACTGCATAAACAGGTGGTGTCAGGTAACTAGGCTACGTTATCACCACTTTTGACCTACCCCACTGGGCACACACTGATTGAATCAATGTTGTTTTCACGTCATTTCAATGAAATTACGTTGAACCAATGTGGAATAGACGTTCAATTGATGTGCCTGTATCACCGCCTGGTACGGCAACTGCACCGCCCGCAACCGCAGGGCTCTCCAGAGGGTGGTGCGGTCTGCCGAACGCATTACCGGGGGCAAACTACCCGCCCTCCAAGACACCTACAGCACCCGATGTCACAGGAAGGCCAAAAAGATCATCAAGGACATCAACCACCCGAGCATCTCAGTCACAAACTGCCACTCTGCTTGTAACAACCGAGAGTGAAAACGAAGCAGTCAGTGGGGGAGGGGGAAGTGACTCACGTTCCAGCAGCAGAGGCAGTTTCTAAATTAAAGTCCCTCAACGAATCTGGCGACTCGTTTTTCAAAAATGTATTTTATTGGGGGCAACCATTTGACCTACTTCTAACATTGTGGGGGGACATTTCCCCCCTGTTCCCTCTGGGTCCTACGCCCTTGGGGGTTGTTATAGTGGGTTACGTTAGAGGGTTGGGGTGAGATGTGTGGCATAATCAGTCTTATGTGCTCCCCTAGTGCTCAAATTCGATTGGTAAAATGTATTTCTTTCTGATTTCAGATTTGGAAAGCAGAGAAGTAGACTAAGATGTAATGCGCTCTAAGTTATTGTCTAACTTGTTGGGAAAGTGGTCAAAGTAGCTGATTTGTGTCAAAACTTACATTGTTTACTGTGAATATAATGTTGGAAGTCAATTTATAACAATGAGCATTACAATGTTGAAGAAATCCCATTAAAGTGGATTAGTTTAAAAAGTATCAACGTTATCAAAAAGTGTTTTTATTTGCACGTTTTAAAGTGTGAATGGCATTTCCAGTTTAAAGGTGTCAGAGGAGTAGCATTCCAAAGAATAATAACAATAAATAATTGTTACAATATTTAAAGTGGGAACCTTTGCTGTGGCAAGTCTTATTAATTAGGCCTACTCTGCACTATTCAATAAATCGTCTTGCCTCATGTGCAATAGGCCTACCTGTCCTATCACCTCCCTTGGCTGCCTGTGAGACATTGTGTCCTTTTTATGTTCTGCAAGAAAATGGGTGGCCAAACCATTGAGCAACATTAAATTCAGCAGATTGCACTTTTAATGCACGGAATTGCTCAGGTTGGTCGATGCACGTGCGTGGTTGTGGACTGTAGCCTATTTTTACCTGCCAAGCGCGCTCTGGGTCAAAAATGATAAGGCGCCACCCAGTGAGCGTTGGTCAATCTCACTGATTCTTTTTCAACTAGGCCTTCAGACAGTGAACTGTTTTACATGTTTGGACATGGCTGAATCGGGAGAAAGCGAAGATGAAATCCAATTTCTACGTACGGTAAGTAGGCTAATGCTACCGAGAATTTAACACTGGGGGTGGCATTTGTGGGAAAGTTGGAAGAAGGTTGCGTTATGCAGTGTATCGATACGGTAGCCAGAAAAATAACCATTTACAGGTGGCTACTGTATAATAATCACTGGTACTTTGGGTAACAATTTTCAGGTGTACATGCCTTTTTACTTGTTAACTTTTTCCCACAGTCATACACTCCTTTGAAAGTTACTTATACAAATAAGAAAAACCAAGCCATGTTTTCATGATAGAGAGTTTAGAGAAGAAACTGTTTCATTTTAGTCTATTTGAAAGTTACTAGGCTGTGTTGAATGGCTATTACTTGTCTTAAAAACAGATGTGTGTATGCTACCATGACATGTTTTAATTGCAAAAAAAATAAGATAGTAAATTACATAATTTTTACTCTCTCTATTGCTCTCCTCTCATTTGAGAGAATAACAACAGCCATATCTCCCTCTTTTTTAGTCACTCTGGCAAATGACCTGCTGACCTTTACTCCAAATTCACTCACAAACCTACTTTTGTAGAAATATATTAGTTTATTTCATTGTTTCTGTGCCACTTCATGGGCTAGAGTAAATTGAGCTTTAGCATTGGTTCTATTTTTAACTGTATTTTCACTACACTCCTCTCAGGGCTTGGTATCTCAGCCCTCTGATAAAGACATGTCACTAGTGGAGTGCTGGCTGATGATGTGTGGGACAGTCATGCTTCGGTTGACTGGTGAGGGCCATGGTGACAGTTACTGGTGAGGGCATTTTGGTCTCTCAGCCCATACTAAAAGTTTCTGAAACTAAGTTTGCAGCTCATTTTCAGTGTTTCCCCAATTATTTTTTTAAGCAGTGGTGGCAAAGTTGAGAGAAAATTTGCCAACGGGCTGAAAGACAATTTGTAGTTTTAATGCTCATTTCCTGCAATTCTGCACATTTTGCCATGGCTTACACCGTGTTCTTACAGTGCCTTCATAAAGTATTCACACCCCTTGACTTTTTCCACATTGTTGTGTTACAGCCTGAATTTAAAATGGATTTTTTGTCACTGGCCTACACACAATACCCCATAATGTCAAAGTGGAATTATGTTTTTGGAAATTTGTACAAATTAATTAAAAATGAAATGCTGAAATGTCTTGAGTCAATAAGTATTCAAAACCTTTGTTATGGCAAACCTAAATAAGTTCAGCAGTAAAAATGTGCTTAACAAGTCACATAATAAGTAGCATGGATTCACTCCGTGTGCAATAATAGTGTTTAACATGATTTTTTGATAACTACCTCATCTCTGTACCCCACATATACAATTATCTGTAACGTCCCTCAGTCGAGCAGTGAATTTCAAACAAAGATTCAACCACAAAGACCAGGGAGGTTTTCCAATGCCTTGCAAAGAAGGGCACCTATTGGTAGATGGGTAAAAAAAAAAAAGCAGACATTGAATATCCCTTTGAGTACATTGAATATCCCTTTGAGTATGGTGAAGTTATTAATTACACTTTAGATGGACTATCAATATACCCAGTCACTACAAAGATAAAGTCATCCTTCCTAACACAGTTGCTGGAAAGGAAGGAAACTGCTCAGGGATTTCACCATGAGACCAATGGGGACTTTAAAACAGTTACGGAGTTTAATGGCTGTGATAGGAGAAAACTGAGGATGGATCAACAACATTGTAGTTATGCCATAATAATAACCTAATTAACAGAGTGAAAAGAAGGACGTTCGTACAGAATATAAATATTCCAAAACATGCATCCTGTTTGCAACAAGGCACTAAAGTAATACTGCAAAAATGTGGCAATGCAATTCACTTTTTGTCCTGAATACAAAGTGTTACGTTTGGGGCAAATCCAATACAACACATTACTGAGTACCACTCTCCATATTTTCAAGCATAGTGGTGGCTGCATCATGTTATGAGTATGCTTGTAATTGTTAAGGACTGGGGAGTTCTTCAGGATAAAAAATTACCAAGAAGACAGTTACAGTTTTGACTTAAATCTACTTGAAAATCTATGGCAAGACCTGAAAATTGGTTGTCTAGCAATGATCAACAACCAATCTGACAGAGCTTGAAGAATTTTGAAAATAATAATGGCAAAATATTGCACAATCCAGGTGTGGAAAGCTCTAAGAGACTTACCCAGAAAAACTCACACATGTAATCGCTGCCAAAGGTGCTTCTACAAATTATTGACTCAGGGGTGTGAATACTTATGTAAATGAGGTACAGTACTGTATATCTGGTTTTAGTCATTTAAGTTTATACTAAAAAGTTTTACCATCCCTACAATTATTTTCTAAATTATTATAATTTTTTATCATATTTTTTGGAGTGGTGGCAATAATTTAGAAGTGGCGGCCCGCCGCTGCTAAATGAATATAGGGGAAACACTGATTTTGCTGTGGCCCTTATCTCTGCTCGTAAAGAACTTGTGATGGGTCATGTTAGCCTCTCTGCCCTGCCCTGACCTGACTTTACAATGCAAGATTGAGGTCAGCACCAATTCAGACCCTTTGAAAGCTTATGGGATATTGACCATTTTCAATTTATGGTCTGAGTGGAAATGGCGTTCTTGACCCCAGCCAGCTCTGAGCCCTATTCCTTACACAGTTAGGTCCCTAAGTGGTTGTACTGTGCAGTGTGACTGATAAAGTCCAGAGGTTGCTGATAGTAGGGTGGAATGGAGGGTGAGGCAGGGGTCAGACAACACAGTGACACCTCAGTGGTGGCATCATGCCCTGGGCACTGAGAGGTGTTCCAGTCTGGCTGCTATTCCCTCCTTCTCTCTCCACAGTCTCTCAGCTCTCCTTATATGGCTGTGACCTGACTCCCTTGGAGTGCACTTTAAAAAGGAGTTAACCGCTCATTGTTACATAAAGTACTGTCTAAGTTAGTTTTACAGCATGAAATGAATTCTGTCAGTCTCATTGGACATTTTTCAGGTGAAAACAACTAGCTCACAATATTTATTAACAGCAATGTGGTCTGATGTGGTCTACTCTGTGCCCCTGCCTCTGTCAGAATGATGAGGTGGTGCTGCAGTGCATCTTCACGTCCCAACAGGAGCATCTGAAGCTGTGCCTGGCTGCAGAGGGCTTTGGCTGCAGACTCTGCTGTCTGGAGTCCACCTCCAACTGCAAGGTAAAGCTTAATCCCACAGCATGGTCTTTGGAATCAGAGAATGCCAGATCAGAGGATTGATAAGAGTCTGATTCATCAGGAATGTGTGCACTGTGTTCCCCAGAATATTCCTCCAGACCTGTCAGTGTGTTCCTTTGTGCTGGCCCAGTGTCTGTCTGTCAGAGCTCTGCAGGAGATGCTGGCTAACAGGGAGGACAAAGCAGCAGGGGTGAGCTAACAGCTTGGGTCTCATTCCAATATGAGACGCTGCCTAACTATAAGGGATTTCTATGAAGTCATGGTTCATGGTTGTATTCTAATAAAAGCCCTAGTTATGTTGTGTTGTGCAGGCTGGACAGGGAGGTGGTCATCGCACCCTCCTCTACGGTCATGCTGTACTACTCATACACTCCTACAGCAGGATGGTGAGCGTTCTCTCTCTGGAGAACTAAGACTTTTCATTTTGGTTGTGTCAATCGCACGAGGGCACTCATGTGTGTGATTATGCCGTTTATTCCAGTCATAAGGGATTGTTCAAGGTTTCCTATGTTTTCTGCTTCTTCAGTATCTTTGCTGTTTGTCCACATCCCAGTCTACGACAGATAAGCTAGCGTTTGATGTTGGTCTGCAGGATGATAAAACAGGTATTTCGCATCATTTTAAAGATGTGTTCTAGTGCTCGGTGAAACATCAGAAAGTGCTTATTTTGATGATGTTTAGATTCAGTAGGCCTATGAGTAGTATGTCCTCTGTTCTGGCAATAAACCACATTCCAAACAAATAAAATAAAAATGACCTGTGTGTCCAGGTGAGGCATGCTGGTGGACCATTCACCCTGCGTCCAAGCAGAGGTCAGAGGGGGAGAAGGTCCGTGTCGGGGACGACCTCATCCTGGTCAGTGTGTCATCTGAGAGATACCTGGTGAGTGACCAGAGAAGTGCATGAAGATATATAATGAGATGTCAGGCAAGGCAGACAAGGCAGGTACCCTTCAAAGAGGAGAGACATAGCTAACGTGCTAATGTTTGAATAAACTTCAATAGTGTCTGAATAATAACAGCCACTTCATGGATGGTTTATTTAGAAACTGTTTCCATTATGTGTAATCCTTGTTAGTCCTGATCTCTCGATCCTCCATAGCTGTCATGATCTTGTTTTCATGCAGCATATGTCCTATGGAAGTGTGATAGACAATACGAGTGAGAGTGGCAGTCTTATTGTGGACGCAGCCTTCCAGCAGACCCTCTGGAGGGTCGCCCCCATCTGTTCTGGGAGTGGAGTTGCTCAAGGCAGGTTGCCTCTTTCTGTCATTACAGAGAACACAACCTATATGCACATTACAGCTGCTGCCATTTTGGGAGTGTATTCTATATGGGATATTATTACGTGTTATTTCTTGATTGTAGTCCTTGACTTTCCTTTGTGTGCTAATCATAGGGTATCTGAAGGGTGGGGACACGTTGAGGCTGCTGCATGGACACACAGACGAGTGTCTGACTGTCCCGTCTACAGACCAGGGGGAGGAGCTACGCAAGTAAGTCACAGAGTCACACCCATACACATCTCATACACGACCAAGCATTTTGATTATTTAAATGCTCCCAATCATTCACTCATGCAAGCCTGTGCTCTCTCATCTCTCACTCTCTCGCTCTCGCTCATGTCCCCAGGGCGGTGCACTATGAGGGTGGAGCAGTGTCCAGTCATGCCCGCTCTCTCTGGAGGCTGGAGATACTGCGTGTTGCGTAAGTCTCTCACATCTCTTTCTCATACCCCTCATACACTGATTTTCCAAATCCACCCCATAAGATGCAGGCATGTGTATCTGTGGTCGTTAAAGATGCGCTCACTTGTATTTGGTCAGGTACAGTGGTAACGGTAAGATGAGGTAATACTGTTTGCACACTGCAAAAATAATGATAGGATTTGAGTGCGGACAGCATTCTTCCCTCTCCTTACCGCTGCTGCCGTAGCTCCATGCACTTACTGCATACTGACTGAGCTCCAGCTGACTGAGCATAACAACTATTTCCAACAGCTGGAGTAGTAGCCACACACGCTGGGGTCAGCCATTCCGGCTCCGCCATGTCACCACAGGGAGGTACTTGAGTCTGACCGAGGAGAGAGGCCTTCACCTGGTGGACAGGGAGAGGGCTGACGTGAAGTCCACATCCTTCTGCTTCCGACCCTCCAAGGTCTGAGGTCAAATACCAAATTCACTGTTTTTTGTCTACCCCAAATACATAGGCCATATCTGATACCCAGCTGTGTCAATTGTTGATGTTGACCAGAATTACATTTCCACATCAATCTTTAGGAGAAGCTAGAATTTGGCCCAAAGAAGGACATTGATGGTATGGGTGCCCCAGAGATCAAGTATGGAGACTCCATGTGCTACGTCCAGCATGTGGACTCTGGTCTATGGCTCACCTACCAAGCCATCGATGCCAAGTGTGCCCGCTTGGGAGCAGTGCAGCGCAAGGTAATATATTGTATTTTTCCAGTACTTATTTCACACTGTAGGCTTACTCAGTATTTGAGTCATTGCTTGGACATATGCGTAGCTTTTATTTGTATACTTTTTTTGCTGCTAAATATGTACTGTATTGTGTTTTGTTGTCACATTGTCCTATGACCTTTTCTCTAGGCAATTATGCACAGTGAGGGTCACATGGATGACGGTCTGAGCCTGTCCCGTTCTCAGAGGGAGGAGTCCCACACGGCCAGACTCATCCGCAGCACCGTCCTCCTCTTCACAGACTTCATCAGGTAGGCCATCACACAGCCCTCTGGGAAACCTGGCTAACTGGGTTCCCCCAGTGAGGGATTTAGCTGAGGTAACAGTGTGATTGGTTGAGAGTGCAGAGTGTGATGGAGCCATTGTGTAGTTTGTGGACATTTGGGCTTGTATTAGCAAGGCCTGGAAACAAAAAATCTATGTAATGTAGAAATTGTTAATTTAATATTTTCTATCTTCTCTCAATCTCCTCTCTTGTTTTTAGGAGACTTGATGGTCTCAGTCAGCGAGGGAACATCCCCTCCTTCAACTTGCCACTGGAGACAGTGGGCCTGAGTCTGCAGGATCTGATTGGCTACTTCCAGCCACCTGGGGAGGGGCTAGGACATGAGGCCAAGCAGAACAGTGTGCGAGCGCTGAAGAACAGACAGAATCTATTTCAAGAGGAGGTAATAGTGATTTCTATAGCCTTGAGGCCCTTGAATCTACTGTCCCCAGAAGTGACTCAACAAAATACGTCTTCTGCATTTGTATGGTTCAGGGATGTTTTTGTTCAGAATTGTGCTATTTTATCTATTGATATCTCTTTCTCTTTCAGGGGGTCATCGGTTTGGTCCTTGACTGCATTGATCGTTTACACCTGTACAGCAGCGCATCTCATTTTGCTGTAGCTGCTGGGAAGGAGGCAGGAGATGAGTGGGAGAACATCCTCAACTCCTTCTATGAACTACTGGGTGAGACTCAGCATCAAATACTCTGTGACATCTGTCAATAAGATCTTCATGCACTACCACCCCGCATTCGACTGACTACAAGCAAATGATGCATGGGAAATCTGTACAGATCTACAAGTAAAAAGTCATACTTAGTTTCATAGTTTCATCCTTTGTTTTCTATTCCCCTCAAGCTGTTCTTATCAGGGGAAATCGCAGGAATTGTGCCCAGTTCTCAGGCTCCCTGGACTGGCTGGTGAGCAGGCTGGAGAGACTGGAGGCCTCCACTGGTAAGTGCATCATTTTGGGGTTCTACTTTTACCCATTACCTCTTAGGACAAGAATAGTCCCTTACAGAAAAACCACATGATTTCATGTGAAATTTCACGTTTTTGGAACTCTTCACATGGTTAGTTTCATGTCATCACATGTTGCTTTATGTGTTGTCGCATGTTATCACATTAACTTCACATAAGATCACGTTTTCACATGAAATGGCTTCTACCCCCAAAGCCATAAGACTCCTGAACAGCTAATCATGGCTACCCGGACTATTTGCATTGTCCCCCACCCCACCCCACCCCACCCCACCCCACCCCACCCCACCCCCTCTTTTACGCTGCTGCTACTCTCTGTTTATTATCTATGCATAATCACTTTAACTCTACCCTCAATTACCTCGACTAACCTGTGCCCATGTATATAGCCTCCCTACTGTTATTTTATTTTACTGCTGCTCTTTAATTATTTTTTATTTTTATATTTTTTTACTTATCTATTTCTTTACTTAACACTTATTTTTCTTAAAACTGCATTGTTGGTTAAGGGCTTGTAGGTAAGCATTTCACTGTAAGGTCTACTATACCTGTTGTATTCGGCTTATGTGGCAAATAACATTTGATTTGATTTTAAACGTGTTTTTGGAACACTTCACATGTGATCATGTGAAATTCATGTGATTTTTCAGTAAGGGGTGACACACATTAGATGTTACATGTAGATGCTGCCACTAAGTTGTGTCTGTTGTGTAGGGGTCCTGGAGGTTTTACACTGTGTCCTTGTGGAGAGTCCTGAGACTCTCAACTTTATAAAGGAAGGACACATTAAATCCATAATCTCTCTACTGGATAAGCATGGGCGCAACCATAAGGTAGATACTCTCTCAGTATCATTTCTCTGTTAATTAATTGTGTTTTATTGAAATATTAACTTGATTTATTGACATATTAACCTGTTTGTGGTTTTATCCCAGGTCCTGGATGTGCTGTGTTCTCTCTGTGTGTGTCACGGTATGGCAGTGCGTTCCAACCAGCATCTGATCTGTGATAACCTGCTACCAGAGCGAGACCTGCTTCTCCAGACTCGCCTCGTTAACCAGGTCACCAGGTACACAACCGTTAATCACCCTCTGACTCACACTGACATTTCCATTTTTTTTGTCTTTTCTTTTTAGCTGCTTTTTCTCTCCAATTTCGTGCTATCCAATTACAATCTTGTCTCATCGCTGCAACTCCCCGACAGGCTCGGGAGAGGAGAAAGTTGAGTCATGCGTCCTCCAGAAACATGACCCGCCAAACCGCGCTTCTTAACACCCGCCCGCTTAACCTGGAAGCCAGCCGCACCACTGTGTCGGAGAAAACAACCGAAGTCAGCCTGCACTCCCGCCACAAGGAGTCGCTAGAGCGCAATGAGCCAAGTAAAACCCCCCCAGCCAAACCCTTCCCTAACCCGGACGACGCTGGGCCAATTGTGCGCCACCCTATGAGACTCACGGTCACGGCTGGTTGTGACACAGCCTGGGATCGATGCGCCACTTGGGAGGTTGACATTTCCATTCCTTAATACATAAGTTTACTTCCCAAGTATTGCCATGGTTATTTAAAGAAAAACTGCTTCTGTGAAAGTGTCATCAAAACACCTTAGTTTGTTACATAACATTGTTACATAACTTTTTTGACTTTTCGTACCCTTTAGCTTTGATATCCTTGTTTTCCATTTCAACACTTGACTGCTCTTCATCTTCTGAGCTCTCAAAGGCAAATTCACAAGCAACGTCTCTGTCACTCCCACAGCTCTTTATATATTCACCGCTCCCCTGCTCCTTCTCTCTGCTCTTAATGCTCCCGCTGTACTCTTCCTCTCCTTAAAGGTTATCCTGCTTTGCTTGGTCCTTCTCTTTCTCCTCTCCTTCATTTTTATTCCCTTCTCTCCAACCCTGCTCTCCTTGCCTGGGAGGCTCAGATGCTCCCCCCATCTCCATCTCTCTCACCTTCATTTATTTCTCTAGACGTCTCAGGGTCTCAGCCAGTCTGGCCTCCATTTCCAGCCTCTTTTTCTCTCTTCTCCTCCGCCATTTTCTTCATCTCCATCTCCAGCCTCCTCTTTTCTTCTTCTACCCTTTGATCGAGGGAACTCTCCATCTCTTTCCGGAGCTCATCCCTCTTCCTGTCCAACTCCCTCTGTATCTTTTTCTCCCTTTTTAGTTTCTCTCTCTCCATTTCTGCCCTCTCAGTCTCCCTGATCTTGGCAATAGTCTCCATTTCTGCCCTCTCAGTCTCCCTGATCTTGGCAATAGTCTCCATTTCTGCCCTCTCAGTCTCCCTGATCTTGGCAATAGTCTCCATTTCCCTCATTCTCCTGTCTTTTCTCTGTCTCTTTTCCTCTACCTTCCTCTCTCGTTCTCGCACACTTTCCTCCCGTCCCACCAACTCCTTTCTCAGCTCGTCCATCATATTCAACCTACAGGGAGCACTCATTTTCGTAGTGCTATCGCTTATTTCCAACTGTCTCTCTTCTGTTTTCTAGTCTATATTTAATTAGAATTACATTGTGACATTGCACTGGGTCATGTTGCCATAGACACTTTTTTCTACAGTTACTTTGTCAACAATCACTGACAACATTCTGACGTAATGTTTGATAACCATGACTATAGTTCTGTGCAGCATGGTACACATCATAGAAATATGTAAGGGATAATCAACGAGGGGCTATGTGTTCTCTGGAAAATAATGAACGACGTGGAAGGTGTGTTCCACAATGCTAGCGGAGTGGAACTAACCTTCCACGGAGAACACATAGAGCCCCGAGTTGATTATCCCTTTTATACCATGGCTCTAATTAAACACATTTGCCGTTAGAAATGTGTTCATTTGCCGTTAGAAATGTGTTCATTTGCAGTTAGAAATGTGTTCATTTGCAGGTAGAAATGTGTTCAACATCCACTGAAATAGCTAGCAAGTTTCTAGAACGCGACTGTAGTTGCATTGGTAACCAAACAAACAGACTTGCTAGTTTAGCTAACCAAACCATCAGTCCTAGCTTGCTATTATGAAAATTGAATTCAACAATGCCAATAATGTTTTCAATTGGACTTTTGCTTTCAAAAGCAGCTCAAACATAGAACATGTATGAACTATAGCCATTGAATTGTACCGTGCAAATATACCGTGCGTTATAGGGAAATAATACACGCTCCAGAATGCCCTTCATATAAAATGATTATATGGTACACATATCAGAGGTGTCATCAAAGTAATGATGACCATACCAATAAAACCAATGCCAGTGACCACATACTTACATACATACACCTTTCTATTGAAAGAATAATCCTTCACCATCAAATATACAGAGAAGATGAGCATTTGATTGAAATTAGTTATCATATATTTATGATCATTTCAACATGATAATATGAAACCACGTGACTAAGGCGATAGCAAATGCCATCAGGAAGAGAGCAGAACTGCTGTTTTCCCCGCGATTGCAAGAATTGTTGTGCATTGAGTGGTTGTCAGAATACGTTTCCCTCCCTATGGCACTCGTAACTTGAATGCACCTCGAGAGGAATATTTCCCTCGCATACACTACCGGTCAAACGTTTTAGAACACCTACTCATTCAAGGGTTTTTCTTTATTTCTTACTATTTTCTACATTGTAGAATAATAGTGAAGACATCAAAACTATGAAATAACACCTATGGAATAATGTAGTAACCAAAAAAGTGTTAAACAGATCAAAATATATTTTATACTAGAGATTCTTCAAATAGCCACCCCCTGCCTTGATGACAGCTTTGCACACTCTTGGCATTCTCTCAACTAGCTTCATGAGGTAGTCACCTGGAATGCATTTTAATTAACAGGTGTGCCTTCTTAAAAGTTAATTTGTGGTATTTCTTTCCTTCTTGAGCCAATCAGTTGTGTTGTGACAAGGTAGGGGGGGTATACGGAAGATAGCCCTATTTGGTAAAAGACCAAGTCCATATTATGGCCAGAACAGCTCAAATAAGCAAAGAGAAACGGCAGTCCATCATTACTTTAAGACATGAAGGTCAGTCAATACAGAACATTTCAAGAACTTTGAAAGTTTCTTCAATTGCAGTCGCAAAAACCATAAAGCGCTGTAATGAAACTGGCTCTCATGAGGACCGCCACAGGAATGGAAGACCCAGAGTTACCTCTGCTGCAGAGGATAAGTTCATTAGAGCTACCAGCCTCAGAAATTGCAGCCCAAATAAATGCTTCACAGAGTTCAAGTAACAGACACATCTCAACATCAACTTTTCAGATGAGACTTTGTGAATCAGGCCTTCATGGTCGAATTGCTGCAAAGAAACCACTACTAAAGGACATCAATAAGAAGAAGAGACTTGCTTGGGCCAAGAAACAAGCGCAATGGACATTAGACCGGTGGAAATGTGTCCTTTGGTTCCAACCGCTGTGTCTTTGTGAGATGCGGTGTGGGTGAACGGATGATCTCCGCTTGTGTATTTCCCACCGTAAAGCATGGAGGAGGAGGTGTTATGGTGTGGGGGTGCTTTACTGGTGATTTATTTAGAATTCAAAGCACACTTAACCAGCATGGCTACCACAGCATTCTGCAGCGATACGCCATCTGGTTTGGGCTTAGTGGGACTATCATTTGTTTTTCAACAGGACAATGACCCAACACACCTCCAGGCTGTGTAAGGGCTATTTTACCAAGAAGGAGACTGATGGAGTACTGCATCCACAAAAAAAGAAAATAAAGAAAAATCCTTGAATGAGTAGGTGTTCTAAAACTTTTGACCGGAAGTGTATAACACACAACAAGCCGACTAGGTAAATAGATTAACTATTCTACAATGAGGGTTGTCAGATTTTTCTATTCATTACTAGTTTTGTTTGCAGAGAAAAAGTCAATGTGGACTGTTGTAGCATCTTCAAAGTGCGCCTCGGTAGAAATATTTGTTAATGTTCTATACAGTGGGGAAAAAAGTATTTAGTCAGCCACCAATTGTGCAAGTTCTCCCACTTAAAGAGATGAGAGAGGCCTGTAATTTTCATCATAGGTACACGTCAACTATGACAGACAAATTGAGATTATTTTTCTCCAGAAAATCACATTGTAGGATTTTTAATGAATTTATTTGCACATTTTGGTGGAAAATAAGTATTTGGTCACCTACAAACAAGCAAGATTTCTGGCTCTCACAGACCTGTAACTTCTTCTTTAAGAGGCTCCTCTGTCCTCCACTCGTTACCTGTATTAATGGCACCTGTTTGAACTTGTTATCAGTATAAAAGACACCTGTCCACAACCTCAAACAGTCACACTCCAAACTCCACTATGGCCAAGACCAAAGAGCTGTCAAAGGACACCAGAAACAAAATTGTAGACCTGCACCAGGCTGGGAAGACTGAATCTGCAATAGGTAAGCAGCTTGGTTTGAAGAAATCAACTGTGGGAGCAATTATTAGGAAATGGAAGACATACAAGACCACTGATAATCTCCCTCGATCTGGGGCTCCACGCAAGATCTCACCCCGTGGGGTCAAAATGATCACAAGAACGGTGAGCAAAAATCCCAGAACCACACGGGGGACCTAGTGAATGACCTGCAGAGAGCTGGGACCAAAGTAACAAAGCCTACCATCAGTAACACACTACGCCGCCAGGGACTCAAATCCTGCAATGCCAGACATGTCCCCCTGCTTAAGCCAGTACATGTCCAGGCCCGTCTGAAGTTTGCTAGAGTGCATTTGGATGATCCAGAAGAGGATTGGGAGAATGTCATATGGTCAGATGAAACCAAAATATAACTTTTTGGTAAAAACTCAACTCGTCGTGTTTGGAGGACAAAGAATGCTGAGTTGCATCCAAAGAACACCATACCTACTCTGAAGCATGGGGGTGGAAACATCATGCTTTGGGGCTGTTTTTCTGCAAAGGGACCAGGATGACTGATCCGTGTAAAGGAAAGAATGAATGGGGCCATGTATCGTGAGATTTTGAGTGAAAACCTCCTTCCATCAGCAAGGACATTGAAGATGAAACGTGGCTGGGTCTTTCAGCATGACAATTATCCCAAACACACCGCCCGGGCAACGAAGGAGTGGCTTCGTAAGAAGCATTTCAAGGTCCTGGAGTGGCCTAGCCAGTCTCCAGATCTCAACCCCATAGAAAATCTTTGGAGGGAGTTGAAAGTCCGTGTTGCCCAGCGACAGCCCCAAAACATCACTGCTCTAGAGGAGATCTGCATGGAGGAATGGGCCAAAATACCAGCAACAGTGTGTGAAAACCTTGTGAAGACTTACAGAAAACGTTTGACCTGTGTCATTGCCAACAAAGGGTATATAACAAAGTATTGAGAAACTTTTGTTATTGACCAAATACTTATTTTCCACCATAATTTGCAAATAAATTCATTAAAAATCCTACAATGTGATTTTCTGGATTTTTTCCCCTAATTTTGTCTGTCATAGTTGACGTGTACCTATGATGAAAATTACAGGCCTCTCTCATATTTTTAAGTGGGAGAACTTGCACAATTGGTGGCTGACTAAATACTTTTTTCCCCCACTGTATTTGTTTGCCGTGGTGTCAATGATTTTGCAATGGCGCAGCGCCACAGCTAAATGACTGCAGCGGAAACACTGATTTTAGTATTATTTCATTACCAGTGTTTGATAATTAAATACGTTTTTAGTACCAACATTGAGTGTCTCGCTAAATATTTATTAATCTTTGTTGCTCTGTATTGGATATTGCCAGGCTATGGTAGTCAGGATACATAGCTATCTTTTTGGTTTCTGCTCTCTGTTGAAAGAACTGACAGATGCCGTTTCAACTGATGAAACACTTGAAACCCTACCTCTTTAAGGAATACCTGGAATAGTATAAAAGTAATCCTTCTACCACCCCCCCCCCCCACACCACCCCTCCCCAAACCCCCCATAAAAAATTAATAAGTGGTTGTCCCACTGGCTATCATAAGTTGAATGCACCAATTTGTAAGTCATTCTGGATAAAAGCGTCTGCTAAATGACGTAAATGTAAATGTCATGTTCTCCTGAATTAGAATCTTCATTCTCTTGTGATGGCATGGTTTTTTCTAACATCATGAGTTCCACCTGTGATGTCGTAATCAGTTGATATTGTGGTACTGATTAAAACAGCTTTATGGCCAACAGTCTCACATTTAAAATGTAAGAAATAACTATTTATATTTCATCATCAATAAGTTAATTAACTTTTAATCACCTGGCTCAGTGGTATACTGGAATAAGAAGTACTAGCCTACCACATTCCACTACAAATCAACATAAAATAATTATGTTAAAAATTCCAGTTTTATCTTGAATTTTTTTTTATTCAAGCCCTCCAAATCTGATAGCTTTTCTTCTTTAAAGTGGTTTCCACATGTTTATTGAATAGGGCGCTAACATTATCCCCATTACCCCTTTATTCATCCCTCCTGAACAAAAACAACACAATTCCCTCTAGCAAAACAAACAAACAAAATAAGAAAGAAACAAACCAATTAAACTAATATCTGTTAGACCAATCACTATAAGACAAACAAGTGCTCCATTGTCATAAGTATTTTGTCCAGTTGCTGAAAGTAAAGAGGAACTGTATTCATCACACATCTCCCCTCTCCTCTTTACCAAAGCATGAGGCCCAACATCTTCCTGGCCCTGGGTGATGACTCGGTCCAGTACAGGAGGTGGTACTATGAGATGACTGTAGACCAGGTGGAGCCCTTCCTCACGGCTGAGCCCACTCACCTGCGTGTGGGCTGGGCCAACACTGAGGGGTACCACCCCTATCCCACGGGTGGAGAGGGCTGGGGGGGCAACGGGGTAGGAGATGACCTCTGGTCCTATGGCTTTGACGGGCTGTACCTCTGGTCAGGTGAGGGAACACTACGTGAAGGGAAGATTATTGAATGTGCGCTGGTGTTATTATGTGTGGGATAGGAGCAGTTTCATTGAAAAAAAAGTCTTCACAATCATGAAGCAAATGCATCTGTCATTTTTGCCGTTAACTTTTTGTGATTCGTTTATTTTGTTTTAATACTCAAGTTGCAGGGAAAAGCATTTTGTACAGAATATACGTCTGCCAACTATGAATGTGAAGTCTGGTACTCTATCTGTCC
The DNA here is from genome assembly GCF_964263955.1 of Coregonus lavaretus. NCBI lineage: Eukaryota > Metazoa > Chordata > Actinopteri > Salmoniformes > Salmonidae > Coregonus > Coregonus lavaretus. The sequence goes on along the minus strand of NC_140023.1, from coordinate 8,039,298 downwards.
TGTACATCAGGCTGTGTTGGCCGGAGAGTGAGCTCTCCTTATCACCACCTGCTGAGGGAGGACGATGTGGTCAGCTGCTGCATTGACCTCGTTGCCCCCTGCATTTCCTTCCGGGTCAACGGGCAGCCAGTTCAGGGCATGCTGGAGAACTTCAACACTGACGGACTGCTCTTCCCAGTGGTCAGCTTCTCTGCTGGAGTCAAGTGAGACTATTACCTATATGTATTGTTGTCATACTTTCCTTTCTTTCAATGCATCTACAGTGGGGAGAACAAGTATTTGATACACTGCCGATTTTGCAGGTTTTCCTACTTACAAAGCATGTAGAGGTCTGTAATTTTTATCATAGGTACACTTCAACTGTAATTAATTTGCATTTTATTGCATGACATAAGTATTTGATACATCAAAAAGCAGAGCTTAATATTTGGTACAGAAACCTTTGTTTGCAATTACAGAGATCATATGTTTCCTGTAGGTCTTGACCAGTTTTGCAAACACTGCAGCAGGGATTTTGGCCCACTCCTCCATACAGACCTTCTCCAGATCCTTCAGGTTTCGGGGCTGTCGCTGGGCAATACGGACTTTCAGCTCCCTCCAAAGACTTTCTATTGGATTCAGGTCTGGAGACTGGCTAGGCCACTCCAGGACCTTGAGATGCTTCTTACGGAGCCACTCCTTAGTTGCCCTGGCTGTGTGTTTCGGGTCGTTGTCATGCTGGAAGACCCAGCCACGACCCATCTTCAATGCTCTTACTGAGGGAAGGAGGTTGTTGGCCAAGATCTCGCGATACATGGCCCCATCCATCCTCCCCTCAATACGGTGCAATCGTCCTGTCCCCTTTGCAGAAAAGCATCCCCAAAGAATGATGTTTCCACCTCCATGCTTCACGGTTGGGATGGTGTTCTTTGGGTTGTACTCATCCTTCTTCTTCCTCCAAACATGGCGAGTGGAGTTTAGACCAAAAAGCTCTATTTTTGTCTCATCAGACCACATGACCTTCTCCCATTCCTCCTCTGGATCATCCAGATGGTCATTGGCAAACTTCAGACGGGCCTGGACATCCGCTGGCTTGAGCAGGGGGACCTTGCGTGCGCTGCAGGATTTTAATCCATGACGGCGTAGTGTGTTACTAATGGTTTTGCACTTCTTCCATTTTCTAATAATTGCGCCAACAGTTGTTGCCTTCTCACCAAGCTGCTTGCCTATTGTCCTGTAGCCCATCCCAGCCTTGTGCAGGTCTACAATTTTATCCCTGATGTCCTTACACAGCTCTCTGGTCTTGGCCATTGTGGAGAGGTTGGAGTCTGTTTGATTGAGTGTGTGGACAGGTGTCTTTTATACAGGTAACGAGTTCAAACAGGTGCAGTTAATAGAGGTAATGAGTGGAGAACAGGAGGGCTTCTTAAAGAAAAACTAACAGGTCTGTGAGAGCCGGAATTCTTACTGGTTGGTAGGTGATCAAATACTTATGTCATGCAATAAAATGCAAATTAATTACTTAAAAATCATACAATGTGATTTTCTGGATTTTTGATTTTCTCTCACAGTTGAAGTGTACCTATGATAACATTTACAGACCTCTACATGCTTTGTAAGTAGGAAAACCTGCGAAATCGGCAGTGTATCAAATACTTGTTCTCCCCACTGTACCTATATTTCAGGAGTGCTTTTCTGAAAACACAATTTTCCATTTCTATATGAACGTGATCTGATTCTGTACCAATGTCCAAGTAATTAATGTGTGGCTCTGTCTGATCCAATCTATCGTGGTGTTTGTCTGGACTGTTTGATCCCAGGGTGCGTTTTCTGCTGGGTGGGCGACATGGAGAGTTCCATTTCCTGCCCCCTCCAGGCTTCGCCCCATGTTCCGAGGCTCTGCTCCCCAGGATGAAGCTGAGGGTGGAGCCGTGTCAGGACTTCACCCAGGACCAACACCTTCAGGGCCCCACTGTACCCCTCACCCCAGCAACCTTTACCCCTAGTCCAGTAGACATCAGCCAGGTACCAAATCCAGTAGTACTTTGACCTCTGTACAGTCTTTGCACGTTTGACCATGGCCTTTAAAGCATGTCGGTGCACACAACCTACTTTAGCTAGGTAAAAACAGAGTAGGACCTATCTTCTCTCTATTATCATATACCCCAACCCCATGTGGTTCCTTAGGTGGTGTTGCCCCTTCAACTGGAGCATATTCGTGAGAGACTAGCAGAGAACACCCATGAGCTGTGGGTCATGGACAAGATTGACCTTGGATGGACCCATGGGGCTGTGAGTGATGCAACTACTGAATGGGTTATGGCCTCGTATTCAAATCCCTCACATACATTCCTGTTTCTTGGTCTACTGATTGAATGGTTTCCATAGCAAGCTGTTCACAGCTGTACATGTCTACAGTATATATGTATTTTGACCGATGTGTATTGTGATGTAGGTGAGAGATGACAATAAGAAGCAGGACCCCTGTCTGGTGGAGTTCTCCAGGCTCCCAGAGCAGGAGCGGAACCACAACCTTCAGATGTCCCAGGACACTCTCCGGTAAGCCTCCGCTGCCATTCACACATTCACACCAAAAGGACCTGTCAAGACACTTATTTTGGGTTTATTCTCTTCTTTGTGAAGGACTCTCCTTGCCCTTGGTTTGCATATTGGACTGGCAGATGACCGTGCTGATGAGGGAATGAGATACATGAGGCTCTCCACCAAGTATGTAGCTATACTCTTGAGACTCTTTATGAGTGAATGTTCCTCCTGTTTTTTTGTAGTAAATTAACCCTTCCTCTGCTGTCTAGGTATGAGATGCCGAGTGGGTATAGACCAGCCCCGGTAGACCTGAGCCACGTCACCCTGAGTCCTGCCCAGGAGGCGGTGGTGGACCTGCTGGCTGAGAATGATCACAATGTGTGGGCCAGGGACCGGATCAGGCAGGGCTGGACCTACAGCTCACACCAGGTAAGCTTTGATACAAGGGTAGACCCAGCCAAACTACAGCAGTGGAGTGAATGAAATATCTACTTTACCAAGAGCCTTGAAATAGAGGACGACAAGAAAGTTAGCTGGTCTTTTGATAGTGGTAAGCCTGGTTTGTCATTGTGGGATGAGAAGACCTTTCTGATATGTCTTGATGAAGGATTTGAAGATGTTTATTGTAAGGCTAAGTCCAGGAGCAGACTAGTTTGGTTTATACAGTGAGTGTAAAAAACATTAAGAACACCTTTCTAATATTGAGTTACACCCCCTTTTGCCCTCAGCACAGCCTCAATTCATCGGGGCATGGACATTTACATTTGACATTTTAGTAATTTAGCAGACGCTCTTATCCAGAGCGACTTACAGTTAGTGAGTGCATACATTATTTTATTTTTATTTTTTCATACTGGCCCCCCGTGGGAATCGAACCCACAACCCTGGCGTTGCAAACGCCATGCTCTACCAACTGAGCTACATCCCTGCCGGCCATTTCCTCCCTACCCTGGACGACGCTGTGCCAATTGTGCGCCGCTCCATGGGTCTCCCGGTCACGGCCGGCTACGACAGGTGTTGAAAGCGTTCCACAGGGATGCTGGCCCATGTTGACTCCAATGCTTTCCACAGTTGTGTCAAGTTGGCTGCATGTCCTTTGGGTGGTGGACCATTCTTGATACACATGGGAAACTGTTGAGCGTGAAAAACCCAGCAGTGTTGGAGTTCTTGGCACACTCAAACCGGTGCGCCTGGCACCTACTACCATACCCCGTTCAAAGGCACTTTGAATGGCACACACACAATCCCATGTCTCAATTGTCTCAAGGCTTGAAAATCATTATTTAACCTGTCTCCTCCCCTTCGTCTACACTGGTTGAAGTGGATTTAACAAGTGACATCAATAAGGGATCATAGCTTTAGCCTGGATTCACCTGGTCAGTCTAATGTTTCGTACACTCAGTGTATGTGATAGTAATATAGCGGTAATGAGTGCTAACTCATTCTCTCTGGTTCTTCTAGGATGTGAAGGCCAAGCGGAGCCCTCATCTGGTGCCCTACAGCCTGCTGGATGAGAGGAGCAGACAGTCCGGCAGAGACAGTGTGAGGGAGGCCGTGTGCACCCTGCTGAGCTATGGCTACAGTCTGGAGCCCCTGGACCAGGACAGAGGTATGGATGAATTCACATTCCGCATTAGCAATGATTTTAATCATTATTGTCATCTTATACACCTCTAATAATTATGAAAATAGGTTATTGTAATGTGCTGTTACTCCTTTGGATTTCAGCTGTGATGCCAGACCCATGTCACACAGCGGCTGAGAAGTTCAGGATCTTCAGGGCAGACAAGTTGTATGCTGTGACCAGGGGGAAGTGGTACTTTGAGTTTGAGGCAGTGACGGCAGGGGACATGAGGGTAGGCTGGGCTCGTCCCCACTGCACACCGAATGGGGAACTAGGATCAGACATGCAGGCTTTTGTGTTTGACGGCTCCAAGGTGAGAAGACTGAAATTACTACTGGTGACATGCTGTAATCAACAATATTATGTAGGCTACATACCCAAGTTCGCACTATTAGAAGTGAGTCATGGATTGGACATTACATGCAGCTTGGTGTGTAGCCATTGGTAAGGTCTCTTGCAAATGCTCACTTCTGTCTCTCACACACAGGCCCAGTGGTGTCACCAGGGAGGTGAGCCCCTGGGTCGGCCCTGGCAGAGTGGTGACGTGGTGGGCTGTATGGTTGACATGGGAGAATGCACCATGATGGTCACTCTCAATGGAGAGGTGCTTTTGAACGACCGAGGATCAGAGCTGGCTGACAAGGACTTTGACATCAGCCAGGGTTTGTTAATTTGGCAAATCTCTTCTTCCTCCTAAAAACCAACTTGATGTGTTGACCTGATGGTTTTCCCTCCTCCTCCTGTTCCTGTCGTTCCTAGGCTTCCTCCCTGTGTGTAGTCTCGGGGTGAACCAGAAGGCCAGGCTGAATCTGGGTCGTGACGTGGCCTCGCTGTGTTACTTCACAGTGTGTGGCCTACAGGAAGGTTATAAGCCATTTGCTGTCAACATGGCCAGAGACCCAGCCCTGTGGATGAGCTGGAGACAACCACAGTTCATCCCTGTACAGACAGACCATGATAGCATACAGGTTAGTCACCACACAACCACAAGCCAACCTGACCTGAACCAGGGGGGTATACTACAAAGCAGGATCAATGAGTTAGCCGGCTAACTTCGGTAAACAACCAGAAATAACAATTGATTTGATTAGGGCTGACCCCATTTAGTCGACTAGTCGATTGTTTGGTCGATAGGCTGTTGGTCGACCAAGATTTTCTTAGTTGAGCAGTCTAAAATAAAATAAAATTGACTAATGCATTGCGGAGGCCATGGGGATTGCACACCAGTATCACCAGTAGTACATTTACCATTAATTCACATAATTTCTAATCTACAATGTTTGTTTGGTTACGGTAAATTATGTTAATTTGTACTGTTCACGTTGTTTGCAGACTGCACAACCTAGCTACACTTGTGAGGAACAAGTTTTGGTTTATTTCATTCCATTTAGGAGTTTTCAATGTATTCATTGTCGTTTGTTTGTAGCGCTCCTGTCAATGTTGAGTAAGGACGCGTGCCTGATTATACGTAGAAGTAGGCCTAGGCTATCTGGCCTACGCTTAAATGTAGGCCTATAAATGTGTCCATTTGGGGATCTGATAGTTTTTCTGATTGTCTTAACTCACCACCACTGTGGAACTTCTCAAATGAATTTTTTATTCATCTCAAACAGCAAGTAAATGAAGTCTGTTTTTACATCCATTGAGAATGACAATAGTTCCTCAACATATCCTATTTGAAAACGTATCTTTAGCGCGATGATACCTACATTTATTGATTTATTTGACAACGTGTCCACCCCAACAATGAGAACGGTAAAAGACTGTAATAATACTATATTGAATGTATTAGTGTCTGTCACTCTGAGGGCACAGAATATTGTATACAATGTTGCAAGTTTCCTAGCAGGAGCTTCAGGCCGGACCCAAGTTAATAGTTGATACAATGTTCCGTACAGACAGTCCATGCATAGCCAATGTGATTTATAGGATATTTATTTTTATCCGGATATTTTCAACCTGCATGCTGCAATTTTTTTATTTGTTGGCTTTATGTAGGCTATTTTTACATAGTTGGCAATGGCAATAGAAGTTACTTACTTTTGATTAACCACATGATAATGATTTTGAGATACAAATACTTTATTATAAATTAAATGAAACTGTTCCACAAAAATGTGCATATAAAAATCATAACTGGTACGCAGATCGGTAGAAATGGTAAGATAAATTGGCACTCCAAATGGAAAAGGTTGCCGACCCCTGGTGTAGCCTATTAGGAGCGCAACAGCAGGAGCGTAATAGCAGAACCGGCGAAGGCCAGCAGCAGCGGGTGGAAGAGGGTCGGGAACAGTTTTTTTTTCTTCTGGTTAGGCTATCTTGATCTCTGGCTCCCTTGAGTCATTTGTGTGTCTTAATTATTTAATCACAGTGTGCTTAAAGCATCAGACAAGCTCAGTAGCATACATATAGCTGATTTTATTTCAACACATAGGGTGTGTCTATATAGGGAAAAATACATGTACACATTTTTCGACTCTAGAACAGACAACTCTAGGTCGACCAAGATTGTTTTTTAGTCGGGGACAGCCCTAGATTTGATACCTACTGACTAAAGTTAAACTTAAATACCATATTAACTTAAATACCATATGTGTGTTTGGTTTTTCAGTCAATTAGACCATGCCCATTTCAAGCTTATCTTTCAAAAAAATTGAAATGTATTTCAGAATATTTATTCAAGTCATTGATCTTGCTTTGTAGTATACCCCTCAGTACTGTAGGGGTCAATCTCTCGACTACAATCATGTACAAGGGAGTTTAATCTTACCATTATATTTAGTAACACAGGTCTTATCATAGAAATGTGAGTATAATTCTATAAGTCTCTTTTCCAAGGTGACAAGAATCACTGGGTCCACTGAGAGCCCACCATGCCTAAAGGTTACACAGAGGTCATTGGGACCCCAGAGTTGTGGCAGTGACATGGGGTTCTACAGAATCAGTATGCCCATAGAATGTGCTGAGGCCCTCTCCAGACCAGTAGGGGCTACTCTACCAATCAGCAGCAGTGTCTCCACAGCCAGGAAAGACCTGCAGGAGTTTGAGGTGGACTCTGACTTTGAGATGCTGTTGAAATCATCTCATGTTTACGCTGGCTCCAGCCATGATAAAACATCCAAACTCAAACAACGGTAGGGAGAAGAAACCAGGCTATGACAAACAATACATATACTGTATAAGGGATTGGGAACATTTTCAGAGGGAAAAATGCTTGCATTTCATGGTGTTGATATGCATTTAATAAAGGTCAATCTGTGTATGTGTGCTCCTAGGTTCATGTTGAAGAAACCCAAACCAGAGTTGAACAAAAGCCACTCATCTGCCCGTCTACTGCAGGAGGTTCATGCTGACAAAGACGACTATGACCATCTGGCCCAGTCCACTACGGTAATACACTTTTACTCATCAACTCTTCATCAACTATTTTGACCCATTTCAGACAGAATATGTGGTATATTACCTGTACAAAAATATAAGGCAATGTTTATATGATTCCCTTTCAAACAGCCCCTTATGAACCACTTTCTTGCAGGTATACCCCTTTAATAATAATAATAACTTTATTTGTATAGAGCTTTTCAATACAGGTAACAATGTTCTTCACATCATAAAATAATACAATAAAATAAAAATACTAACAAAGAAAGAAAAACAAGAGGATAAAAAAAAAATGACATGAGTCATAAAAATCATGCATTGAAATCAAGCATCTTTATAAAAGATGCAGGATATAAAAAGAGGCACTGAATCTGCAAGCCTGATCTCCTCTGGCAGACCGTTCCAAAGTCTAGGGGCCCTAATGGCAAATGCCAGGTCTCCTTTAGTTATCACTCAGGCCCAGTGTTGTCACCAGGTAGGTGAGCCCCTGTGTCGGCCCTGGCATAGGGCTGTATGGTTGGCATGAAAGAATGCACCATGTCATGGTCATCAGTGCCCTGCCAGAGGATCTCAGGCTGTGTCCTGGCTCGTAGGGAGATAACAGATCTGAGAAATAGGATGGAGCTAAACCAAGCCTTAAACGTAATTAATAACATTTTCAAATAAATTCTAAAAGTGACTGGTAGTGTAGAGAAGCTAAAATAGGTGTGATATGGATAAATTACCTGGTGCCTGTTAAAAGCCGAGCAGCAGCGTTTTGAACTAACTAGACAATGGAGTGATTTCTGACTGAGACAAGTATACAAAGAGTTACAGTAATCTAGGCGTGAGGAAATAAAAGTATGTATACGTTTCTCCAGATCAGTGACTGAGTGACTTTTATACATATCAGTGGGTAACTGGCAAATTGGGAGGGGTGGGGGTGTTGTTAAACCATGGGGGCTGTTTGCATTTCAAATTAGGGAGGTGTTAAACTATGAAAGTGTTAATGAAAATACCTGCATAAAGCAGAGAAGCAGTCACACAGCCCCGATACCTGTATTTTGGTAACAGGGTCTGTGAAAATGCAGGAATCATGACTAGGTCTTTAGGTGGGTTTTATTTTTCCATGTTTTTTACCCCCTACACCTTTCAGGTGACCAAAAGGTAAAAAGAAGCAGGTATGTTAAAATAGTGGGATTTTTGTCTGTGTATGAAAGGGGTAAAGACAGCAAAGTCAATTGAGGGCATTTGTTAAAGAAAATCAGTAACTGATCTCCCTGTAATCTTCCACAGTACTATTACTCAGTTAGGGTGTTACCAGGTCAGGACCCTTCCACTGTCTGGGTGGGCTGGGTCACCTCTGACTTCCACCAGCACCAGCTGAACTTTGACCTGGAAAAGATCCGCACAGTGACTGTCACCCTCGGAGACGACATGGGCAAGGTCCATGAGAGGTCTGTTTAATAAGGGACAAAGCAACATCATTTTGTGTCTACATTTTCTCTTGACATATTTTGATCATAATGTTTAAAAACAAGCACTGTAGTATTATTACAATAATGCTTTCAGACTAAAGTTAGATTTTGACATTCCCACGTTGTATTTCTGTATGTCAGTGTGAAACGTAGTAACTGCTACATGGTGTGCGCCGGCGAGTGCACAGGCCTGGGTCAGAGCAGGAGGAGTGCTGGCCTGGCCATAGGCTGTCTGATAGACACCACCACTGGACTGCTAACATTCAGCTCCAACGGCATGGAGCTGGGGACCTTCTTTCAGGTAAAGTCTACTGCTAATGGCAATTAACAATGTTGCAATGACAATGTTGCGTTGACAAAGAGAAGAAGGCTCCCAAAGCAAATACATAGTAGTCATTAGTATTTAATGTGAGTTTGCGTTTTTCTCAATAGGTTGATTTATAAAGAGAAGTTCCTACCAGTTGGGATATGATATGATGTCTCTGAGCTATTCATACTAACTGACCAAACTGTTATCAACCAGGTGGAGCCCAGCACCAGGCTGTTTCCTGCAGTCTTTGCCAAGGCCACCAGCTCCAATGTGTTCCAGTTTGAGCTGGGGCGCATAAAGGTAACCTAAATGCCTTATTCATTGGTAACAATGTGATGCCTCTCTCAGTTTGTCCAATTTAAAATGTGTTGTTGATTGCACTTTACAAATACTATACAATCCCCTAAGCATGTCCATACTGTTTAGAAAATATATACATTTTACCATAATGGCCCTGCTACCATATCCACAGGGCTACATTGTCTTGAATGAAAAACCTTGTTATTCTCTGTTCAGAACATGCTACCCCTGTCAACGGGTCTGTTCAGGAGCCAGAGGAGGAATGCTATGCCCCAGTGTCCCCCCAGGCTGCAGGTGCAGGTGCTGTCGCCCGTCCTTTGGACCCGTGTACCAGACCACACCCTGAGGGTGCAGACTGCCCAACCTGAAGACCGCCTCGGCTGGAGGGTCCAGTGCTTAGAGCCCCTGCAGGTCATGACCCTGCTCATCCCAGAGGAGAACAGGTCAGAGGTCAAAGGCCATATTTACTAATGCCTCAGAGCTTTCCAGCAGGAACGTGTTGAGTCAGTAAATTGTTTACTGCCAAAGCAAAGACACATTGTAACATTGTAACATTGCACTCTACAATGCTCCCAACAATTGAATGGGTACACCTATGATTTTTTTACATTGCATTTAGGTCATGCTATTTCTCTCTCCCCCCTGTAGGTGTGTGGACATCCTGGAACTCTCTGAGCTAGGTGACCTTCTGTCTTTCCATCACCACACGCTGCTCCTCTACTCTGCCCTCTGTGCCCTGGGCAACACCCGTGTGGGCCACGCCCTCTGCAGCCACCTAGACCAATCACAGCTCCTCTACGCTATCCAGAGCCCCCGCCTCCCCGGGCCGCTCCGCTCCGCCTTCTACCACCTCCTGGGCCAGGTGCACCTCAGCACCCACGCCACGGCCCGCCTCGCTATGAACCACGAGTACATAGTCCCCATGACGGAGCAGACCAGGGCCATCACCCTCTACCCCAGCCCCAGGGCTAGTCGAAGCCCCCAGGGGGTGCCCAAAACGGGCAACAGCACCTCCCTCAGACCCCGGATGCACTTCACCTCCCCCTGCTTCATCAGAGGAGATGGCATGGGAGTCAATGGTGATAGTGGTGGTGATGGCGTGGTTGCGACTGGGGAAGGCATCCATATAGACAGCCCAGAAATCCCACTGGACCTTCTGAAGGACCTGACAGTGAAGATGCTGACTGAGGCTGTGTGGGCCATGGGGCAGGGTGTGAGGGATCCTGACGGGGGCAGCATTGAGCTGCTGCTGGTGCCCCTAATTCGGCTGTTCCACACCCTGCTGGTGATGGGGGTGTTTGGGGACGAAGACCTAGGGAAAGTGCTGACACTGATCGAGCCTGGAGTCTTCTCCCGACAGGCAGATTGTACCCAAGAAGAGGAGGAGGAGGAGGAAGAGCTGGAAGAAGAAGTTGTAACAGATAGTGATAGGGAAAGTGTGATGGAGAGTGAGGGGAACAAAAGGAGGAACATTCCAAATCTTCCAACACAAGGACTGCTTCAGATGAAGCTACCAGAAGCTGTCAAACTTGAGGTAGGAAGAAACACCTAGATTTTGGGTCTGATGTTTTCCTTTGTGGTAAATGATCTGTCTTCTCTGTCAATACCTGACATGAGCTCACCCCCTGACATGGATGTTCCTGTCCCTCTCTGTCCAGATCTGCCACCTGCTACAGTACCTGTGTGACTGTCAGGTGCGTCACAGGGTGGAGGCGGTGGTGGCCTTCTCAGACACCTTCGTGGGGTACCTGCAGGAGAACCAGCGCTTCCGCTACAACGAGGTGATACAGGCTCTCCACATGTCTGCTGCCCTCACCGCCCGCAAGACCAAGGAGTTCCGCTCCCCGCCACAAGAACAGGTCAGGGGACAGAGAGGAGACTGCTGAGAGGGAAACGTACAGAGCTGGTCTAAGTGCTAAGATTATTGGAGGGATTAAATAACTTGAATACAAAATAGACACAGAGAGACACTTTTTGTTCATAGTTGTATCTAAGCCTATGTCCACAAAGTGTAAAATGTTTTAAATAGAATGATATAATAAGAGCTCTGTGTACTGGAGCATGACTGTATCTCCTCTACTCCCCCCCACTCAGATCAACATGTTACTGGGCTTCAGAGAGGAGCAGGGGGACTGTCCGTGTCCAGAGGAGATCAGAGAGCAGCTGCTGGACTTCCACCAGGACCTCATGACTCACTGTGGTAGGTAACCAGATCAATCTAGACTACTGTACTTCTGTCAGAGAGAATAACCTGAACAGGTGGGTTGTCATACAACAGTGTAAGCTTGTGTTAGAGAGCATAGAGTTCATAACTTGGCCTACTAAGCTTTTTAGAGACTTCGAAAGGGCATGGTATGGTACCTGGAATGGCACCTCCTGTGTTTTTGTTAATTACATATATTTCTCCAATGCCTTATACAATGTTCTGTTGGTTGGCTTACTATGTGCAGGAATTGAAGTTGAGAATGACGCGGTTGTGGAGGATTCCAATCTCTCCATCAAAGATCGTCTCTTCAGCCTGGTTGGGAGAGTAATCGGCTTGAAGAGGAGCTCTGCAGATCCTGAAGAGGAAGACAGAGCACAGAATACCAGTGAGCAAAGCTCCACATCTGGGCGCAGGATCAATACAACATTAAGTCGGCTACTAACAGTGGCCATTGTCTCTCCCCCCATAGCGACTCTTCAGCAGCTCATCTCTGACACGGTGGTGCGCTGGGCACAGGAGTGTGTGATGGAGAACCCAGCTCTGGTCAGGGCCATGTTTTCTCTGCTGCACCGGCAGTACGAGGGCTTGGGGGGGCAGATGGGCGCTCCCCTCCACAAGGCCTACACCATCAGCCAGGTGTCAGTGGAGGACACTATGGCCTTGCTGGCCTCTCTGGTCCAGATTCGCTCTCTGCTCAGCGTCCGCATGGGCAAGGAGGAGGAGAGACTCATGATCCGGGGACTGGGGTACGAATGGAGAACTACTGCTAGTCCTCTTCTAGCTCTACTCTTGCCTCGCTAGATAGATGCCTAGCTAAACCATGTCTTGATTCATAATACAAGCTCTGTTCTGTGGAAATGTTCAAACGTAATTTAATTTACTTCCAAAAATGGGATCGCAACATTGAGCCCAAAAACACATTCGTTATATCTGTTCACCAATCTTCAGCCCTGGAGCTGAAACCCTCCATTGTTTATTTCCTGTGCAGAGACATAATGAACAACAAGGTGTTCTACCAGCACCCCAACCTGATGAGGGCTCTGGGGATGCACGAGACGGTCATGGAGGTGATGGTGAACGTCCTGGGGGAGGGAGAGTCCAAGGTGAGACAGATGTGATATGTATAAAAAAAGAATGAATGTGTCCATTGTGAGAAAAGTGAATTAACTGGGAGTTGTTCTCTCTTCTTCTTTAGGAGATCACCTTTCCTAAGATGGTGGCCCATTGCTGTCGCTTCCTTTGTTACTTCTGTCGCATCAGTAGACACAATCAGGGATCTATGTTCGAGCACCTCAGCTACCTGTTGGATAATAGCAGTGTTGGTCTAGGTGAGCTGTAGAAGACTATACGATTAACAGTAACTTGAAATGCCATTCTCTCTGTATGTTTCCCAGTGTCAGCAACAGCAAATCACCAACACTGTAAGGCTTATAATTATTATTATTATTATTATTGTGATTTAAATATGTTTAATACGCTCCTTAGCCTCTCCGAACATGCGTGGAGCCACCCCTCTGGACGTGGCAGCTGCCTCTGTCATGGACAACAACGAGCTGGCCCTGGCCCTGAGGGAACCAGACCTGGAAAAAGTGAGAAAGATCTGTCCCTCCTTATTTATCTCCCTCAATCTTTTTTCTGTCCCTGACTGCATACAGTATGTGTAATCCTCTTAAGTCTGTTCAGCTCTCTCCTTTAACTTTATTCTGTCTCTCTCTCTCTCTCTCTCTCTCTCTCTTCTCTCTCTCTCTCTCTCTCTCTCTCTCTCTCTCTCTCTCTCTCTCTCTCTCTCTCTCTCTCTCTCTCTCTCTCTCTCTCTCTCTCTCTCTCTCTCTCTCTCTCTCTCTCTCTATATTTATATATATATATATATATATATACAGTGAGGGAAAAAAGTATTTGATCCCCTGCTGATTTTGTACGTTTGCCCATTGACAAAGACATGATCAGTCTATAATTTTAATGGTAGGTTTATTTGAACAGTGAGAGACAGAATAACAACAAAAAAATCCAGAAAAATGCATGTCAAAAATGTTATAAATTGATTTGCATTTTAATGAGGGAAATAAGTATTTGACCCCTCTGCAAAACATGACTTAGTACTTGGTGGCAAAACCCTTGTTGGCAATCACAAAGGTCAGACGTTTCTTGTAGTTGGCCACCAGGTTTGCACACATCTCAGGAGGGATTTTGTTCCACTCCTCTTTGCAGATCTTCTCCAAGTCATTAAGGTTTCGAGGCTGATGTTTGGCAACTCGAACCTTCATCTCCCTCCACAGATTTTCTATGGGATTAAGGTCTGGAGTCTGGCTAGGCCACTCCAGGACCTTAATGTGCTTCTTCTTGAGCCACTCCATTGTTGCCTTGGCCGTGTGTTTTGGGTTATTGTCATGCTGGAATACCCATCCACGACCCATTTTCAATGCCATGGCTGAGGGAAGGAGGTTCTCACCCAAGATTTGTTGGTACATGGCCCCGTCCATCGTCCCTTTGATGCAGTGAAGTTGTCCTGTCCCCTTAGCAGAAAAACACCCCCAAAGCATAATGTTTCCACCTCCATGTTTGACGGTGGGGATGGTGTTCTTGGGGTCATAGGCAGCATTCCTCCTCCTCCAAACACGGCGAGTTGAGTTGATGCCAAAGAGCTCGATTTTGGTCTCATCTGACCACAACACTTTCACCCAGTTCTCCTCTGAATCATTCAGATGTTCATTGGCAAACTTCAGACGGCCCTGTATATGTGTTTTCTTGAGCAGGGGGACCTTGCCACGCTGCAGGATTTCAGTCCTTCACGGCGTAGTGTGTTACCAATTGTTTTCTTGGTGACTATGGTCCCAGCTGCCTTGAGATCATTGACAAGATCCTCCAGTGTAGTTCTGGGCTGATTCCTCACCGTTCTCATGATCATTGCAACTCCATGAGGTGAGATCTTGCATGGAGCCCCAGGACGAGGGAGATTAACAGTTATTTTGTGTTTCTTCCATTTGCGAATAATCGCACCAAGTGTTGTCACCTTCTCACCAAGCTACTTGGCGATGGTCTTGTAGCCCATTCCAGCCTTGTGTAGGTCTACAATCTTGTCCCTGACATCCTTGGAGAGCTCTTTGGTCTTGGCCATGGTGGAGAGTTTGGAATCTGATTGATTGATTGCTTCTGTGGACATTTGTCTTTTATACAGGTAACAAGCTGAGATTAGGAGCACTCCCTTTAAGAGACACCTGGGAGCCAGAAATCTTTCTGATTGAGAGGGGGTCAAATACTTATTTCCCTCATTAAAATGCAAATCAATTTCTAACATTTTTTACATGTGTTTTTCTGGATTTTTTGTTATTCTGTCTCTCACTGTTCAAATAAACCTACCATTAAAATTATAGACTGATTATTTCTTTGTCAGTGGGCAAACGTACAAAATCAGCAGGGGATCAAATACTTTTTTCCCTCACTGTATATATATATATATATGTATATATATATATATATATATATATATATATATGTATATATATATATATATATATATATATATATATATATAAACATTTGAAGTCGGAAGTTTACATACACATAGGTTAGAGTCATTTCTTGTTAACAAACTATAGTTTTGGCAAGTCGGTTAGGACATCTACTTTGTGCATGGCACAAGTCATTTTTCCAACCATTGTTTACAGACAGATTTTTTCACTTATAATTCACTGTATCACAATTCCAGTGGGTCAGAAGTTTACATACACTAAGTTGACTGTGCCTTTAAACAGCTTGGAAAATTCAAATTTAAGTCAATTGGAGGTGTACCTGTGGATGTATTTCAAGGCCTACCTTCAAACTCAGTGCGTCTTTGCTTGACATCATGGGAAAATCAAAATAAATCAGCCAAGACCTCAGAAAAAAAATGGTAGACCTCCACAAGTCTGGTTCATCCTTGGGAGCAATTTCCAAACGCCTGAAGGTACCACGTTCATCTGTACAAACAATAGTACACAAGTATAAACATCCTTGGGACCACGCAGCCGTTATACCGCTCAGGAAGGAGACGCGTTCTGTCTCCTAGAGATGAACGCACTTTCAATTCCAGAACAACAGCAAAAAGGACCTTGTGAAGATGCTGGAGGAAACAGGTACAAAATGATCTATATCCACAGTAAAACGAGTCCTATATCGACATAACCTGAAAGGCCGCTCAGCAAGGAAGAAGCCACTGCTCCAAAACTGCCATAACAAAGCCAGACTACAGTTTGCAACTGCATATGGGGACAAAGATCGTACTTTTTGGAGAAATGTCCTCTGGTCTGATGAAACAAAAATAGAACTGTTTGGCCATAATGACCATCGTTATGTTTGGAGGAAAAAGGGGGTGGCATGCAAGCCGAAGAACACTATCTCAACCGTGAAGCACGGGGATGGCAGCATCATGCTGTGGGGGTGCTTTGCTGCAGGAGGGACTGGTGCACTTCACAAAATAGATGGCATCATGAGGAAGGAAAATTATGTGGATATATTGAAGCAACATCTCAAGACCTCAGTCAGGAAGTTAAAGCTTGGTCGCAAATGGGTCTTCCAAATGGACAATGACCCCAAGCATACTTACAAAGTTTTGGCAAAATGGCTTAAGGACAACAAAGTCATGGTATTGGAGTGGCCATCACAAAGCCCTGACCTCAATCCTATAGAAAATGTGTGGGCAGAACTGCAAAAGCGTGTGCGAGCAAGGAGGCCTACAAACCTGACTCAGTTACACTAGCTGTCAGGAGGAATGGGCCAAAATTCACCCAACTTATTGTGGGAAGCTTGTGGAAGGCTACCCGAAATGTTTGACCCAAGTTAAACAATTTAAAGGCAATGCTACCAAATACTAATTGAGTGTATGTAAACTTCTGACCCACTGGGAATGTGATGAAATAAATAAATCATTCTCTCTACTATTATTCTGACATTTCACATTCTTAAAATAAAGTGGTGATCCTAACTGACCTAAGACAGGGAATTTTTACTAGGATTAAACGTCAGGAATTGCGAAAAACTGAGTTTAAATGTACTTCGCTAAGGTGTATGTAAACTTCCGACATCAACTGTATATATACAGTACCAGTCAAAGGGTTTGTACACACCTGCATATTGAAGGGTTTTTCTTTATTTTTACTATTTTCTACATTGTAGAATAATAATGAAGACATCAAAACTATGAAATAACACATATGTAATCATGTAGTAACCAAAAAAGGGTTAAACAAACAAAATATATTTTATATTTGAGATTCTTCAAAGTAGCCACCCTTTGCCTTGATGACAGCTTTTCACACTCTTGGCATTCTCTTAACCAGCTTCACCTGGAATGCTTTTCAAACAGTCTTGAAGGAGTTCACACATATGCTGAGCACTTCTTGGCTGCTTTTCCTTAACTCTGTGTTGATGTCGGGTGATAGTGGAGGCCAGGCCATCTCATGCAGCACTCCATCACTATCCTTCTTGGTCAAATAGCCCTTACACAGCCTGGAGGTGTGTTGGGTCATTGTCCTGTTGAAAAACAAATGATAGTCCCACTAAGCGCAAACCAGATGGGATGGCGTATCGCTGCAGAATGCTGTGGTAGTCATGCTGGTTAAGTGTGCCTTGAATTCTAAATAAATCACAGACAGTGTCACCAGCAAAGCACCCCCACACCATCTCACCTCCTCCTCCATGCTTCACGGTGGGAACCGCACATGCAGAGATCATCCGTTCACCTACTCTGCGTCTCACAAAGACACGGTGGTTGGAACCAAAAATCTCAAATTTGGACTCAGACCAAAGGACACATTTCCACCAATCTACTGTCCATTGCCTGTGTTTCTTGGCCCATTCAAGTCTCTTCTTCTTATTGGTGTCCTTTAGTAGTGGTTTCTTTGCAGTAATTCGACCATGAAGGCCTGATTCACGCAGTCTCCTCTGAACAGTTGATGTTGAGGTGTGTCTGTTACTTGAACTCTGTGAAGCATTTATTTGGGCTGCAATTTCTGAGGCTGGTAACTCTAATGAACTTATACTCTGCAGCAGAGGTAACTCTGGGTCTTCCTTTCCTGTGGCGGTCCTCATGAGAGCCAGTTTCATCATAGCGCTTGATGGTTTTTGCGACTGCACTTGAAGAAACTTTCAAAGTTCTTGACATTTTCCGTATTGACTGACCTTCATGTCTTAAAGTAATGATGGACTATCGTTTCTCTTTTCTTATTTGAGCTGTTCTTGACATAATATGGACTTGGTATTTTATCAAATAGGGCTATCTTCTGTATACTTCTATCTTGTCACAACACAACTTTTAACAAGGCACACCTGTTAATTGAAATGCATTCCAGGTGACTACCACATGAAGCTAGTTGAGAGAATGCCAAGCGTGAGAATGCCAAAGGGTGTCTATTTTGAAGAATCTAAAATATATTTTAATTTGTTTAACACTGTTTTGGTTACTACATGATTCCATATGTGTTATTTCATAGTTTTGATGTCTTCATTATTATTGTACAATGTAGAAAATAGTGAAAATATAGAAAAACCCTGGAATGAGTAGGTGTGTCCAAACTTTGGACTGGTACTGTATATATATGTATATATATACAGTCTACTGTATCTATCTCCCTCTCCCTCTCCCTCTCCCTATCTCTCTGTCCTCTGTGTCTCTCTGTAGGTGGTGCAGTACTTGGCAGGCTGTGGTCTACAGAGCTGTCCCATGCTGGTGTCTAAAGGCTACCCTGACATTGGCTGGAACCCTGTGGAGGGGGAACGCTACCTGGACTTCCTGCGCTTTGCTGTCTTCTGTAACGGTAACCTGTTAAAACTGACTATACAGATACTCTAGCTGTATATGTAGTTCATGACTGATAACAGCTAGACTACAGAGTAGAAATTAGGCTAATAATCAGTCGATTGCTGACAGGGGAGAGTGTGGAGGAGAATGCCTACTCGGTGGTGAGGCTGCTGATTCGCCGTCCGGAGTGTTTTGGCCCCGCCCTGCGAGGTGAGGGTGGCGATGGTCTACTGGCAGCCATGGAGGAAGCCATCAGGATCTCAGAGGACCTGACTATGGACGGACCCTCCACGACCTACGAGTCCAACAGAACACTGTGAGTTAGAAAGGGAACACTGGAAGAACAAGTCTTTTGCCCCAGTAAACTGGTGACTTTTGGTTTTCCTACTGGTCAGCCAGAAGAGGATAGGCTTCCCCACACACAATTAGAAGACAAATACTATATATATACTAGTATTATAGTATATTGTATGTACTGTAATTCTATGACCGTTCCCTCTTCAGCTTGATTCAATATGGCGTCCAGTTATGTCAACTGACCTTTAAACATGAGTAAAATCATTATGGTGCACAGCTTCTGAGTCATGTAAACGCTTCTCTCTCCCCGCCCACACAGGAACGTGCTGCAGGATGAGGAGGAGGACATAATCCACATGGGCCACTCCATCATGACCTTCTACTCCGCCCTCATTGACCTGCTGGGCCGCTGTGCCCCGGAGATGCATGTTAGTCTGTTTAACCACCTGATGGGACACTGTCAATAGTCCAATCGATCAGGGCTCTAATGTAGGACTAGAAAACGCTTGCCTGCGGTTACATTGATTGGCCATGCAGTGATTGACCTTATGGGTTAAGAAGCTTTATTTCCTCCACTTCTATTTGTGTCCAAAAAGTGAAGGTCTGTGTCATATGCTGCACATTACCTGACAGCAAGATCATTTGACGTTGGCTGTTTCTTTAAAGTCTTTAAAGACATTGGAATGAATGGCAGAGCTTAAGAATAAAATACTAATAAAGCTGATCACTTTGATTTGATTATGTTTGTCCAGCTGATCCATGCTGGGAAGGGCGAGGCCATCCGTATCCGGGCCATCCTGAGGTCCCTCATCCCCATCCAGGACCTGGAGGGAGTCATCGGCATCCCCTTCCAACTCCCTTCTCTAGCAAAAGGTCAGTCCTCTGTGAGAAGTCACTATAGTCTTATGTGGTTGTAAACCCAATCTTTGCAGCTTGTACTGTTTATTTTTATTTTTTACAGATAAGTTGGTTCTAGTCTCATCCTCCTGCTGAGTGCTTTCTCTGTTATATGGTAGCAATTAGCCTGGGGTTAAGTTGGCTCAAGTTTTGAGACGGATCGCCAAGCATGTATTATAGATCCACCCATCGTAAAAATTGTGCCGCATTAGCCAAAATATAATGTGGTGAAATATTTGTCCAAATTTCCTTCTGTTCTTGTCATTTATCCAGATGGCACAGTAGTCGAGCCAGACCCATCCAATGTGTTCTGCCCGGACCACAAGGCAGCCATGGTGCTCTTCCTGGACCGTGTGTACGGCATCGAGGACCAGAGCTTCCTGCTCCACCTGCTGGAAGTGGGCTTCCTGCCAGACCTGCAGGCTGCGGCCTCTCTGGACACAGTGAGGGAGACATTGACCATACTGACACAGCACCACTGGAGTGATCCACTGTTATGGACCTGAGGGACCTACAGGAATGCCCACTGGAGTGATTCACTATAACCCCATTGGAGTGTTCAGCCAATGCACATTGTGGGACACAGAGTGAGACTATCACATCCCAAGGATTATCCTGTAATGCAGATGAAGTGCACCATTAATTCATTAATGAGATTTGAGTTAGGGTTAGTGTTGGAGACAGGATCTGTAGTGTCTACTAACGAACACTATGGGGCAGTGTTACCATACCAACTCACTCATTCACTCCCCTTTCCCTCATTCTTACTAGTCTTCAATGTCTCTCTCCATTTCTGACTCTCAGACTTTTATGGATCGAATCCTTTTTTCTTTCTTCCTCTGTCTCTGTCCCTAGGTTAAAACTGCCCCTCTCTTTTTAGTCCTGACACTTCTGTAAACTAAATTTCACCCGGCTGCTCCTCTCCCTGCAGACTGATCTGAGTGCCACAGACATGGCCCTGGCCCTGAACAGGTACCTGTGTACGGCTGTGCTGCCCCTGCTCACTAAGTGCTCCAGCCTGTTCTCTGGGACAGAGGACCAGGGGCCGCTGGTGGATGCTCTCCTCCAGGCCGTCTACCGCCTGTCCAGGGCCCTCAGCCTCACCAAGGCCCAGAGAGACGCCATCGAGGACTGCATGCTGGCCATATGCAGGTGGGGCACATGGAGGAACTAATGTTATTATTATTATCACTCCATACAGCTCCCTGTTCTCCTCCATCACTTGCACACCTTCTCTACCATAGAGGCAGAACGGGAGCAGTTATTTAGAAGGAGATGTAATTCAAAGGGAATTGTTGGTGCATACTGTATTTCTGTGTGTCCTTCTGCATGTGTCCTCAGTAAGCTCAGGCCATCCTTGATGCAACCTCTGCTCCGACGGCTTGTTTTCGATGTGCCCCTTCTGACAAACCACACTAAAATACCACTCAAGGTTAGTTATATAATAGTAGTCACACACATACACAGGCCATGTAATGTATGTGTGTATTTGGACATATATGACTTTTCTGAAGAAATTGACTTTCGCCACTTTCCTTCCAGCTGTTGACCAATCACTATGAGCAGAGCTGGAAGTACTACTGTCTGATTGGAGGTTTGGGGCACCTGGGCTCCGCCTCAGAGGAGGAGCTTCACCTCTCCAGGAAGCTGTTCAGGGGAGTGTTCAACGCTCTGTCCAGGAAGGTACAGTTGGACCAACTCTTCAGCCTGTCCCAAAACAACCATTTGATGTTAACAGAGCTGAAGAGATGAGTGTAAGCAATAGCCTACAATGGGAGCAACCCAAAAGCCCATTTGAAGAATAAGTCATATTGTAATCGGATCCCTTCATATCTATAAACATCTATTGGATATTGGAGGGGGCATGGGGTTTGTTTTCAGACCAAGCAATAATGCTACTGCCCACACTAACCCACCCAGTCTATGATTTATATTGCGTATGTCTTCTCCTGTGTAGCCCTAAGGCATGTATTTGTTCAGACTATCTCCCTGTCTCCTCTCCTAAACAGCACTATGACGCTGAGCTCTCCAAGCTGGCTCTGCAGTGTCTGGTGGCTGCAGCTGGAGCCCTCCCTGCTGACCACATGGACCCTGGCTGTGTAGCCTGGATGGAGAGACACCCCTCCATGGACGCACAGGGGCACTTTGACCCCCAGCCTGTAGACACCTCCAAGTGAGCCTGTGGCTAGGACCTTAGTGATACCATTATTCATGTCCTCTCTTGTAGAAATGCTCTTTAAATTGACATATATATAATAATAATAAAGTGGGTGCTTGCATTTGTCCTATTTCACACACATGAATTGGACATTAGTTTTTTACATATCTCACTCCCCCTGAGACACCTCTCGGAGAGTAGGGTCAGACATTATTGACGGCGACCCTGGAGCAATTAGGGTTAAGTGCCTTGCTCAAGAGCACTTTGACACATTTTTCACCTAGTCGGCTCGGGGATTTGAACCAGCGACCTCACGGTTACTGGCCCAACGCTCCTAACCGCTACGCTACCTGCCGCCCTCTATATATATTGTTTGATAATATTATAAAATATAAATACATATGTCCATTTAAGGAGCATTTTTATATTATATTGTTCTGACATGTGTTATAAAGTTATTATTTTTTCCCCGTTAGTGTGTCAGTACCAGAGAAACTGGAGTTTGTGGTGAATAAATATGCAGAACACACCCATGAAAAGTGGTCAATGGACAAGGTAACTGAGCTTTGAGTTTACTATGAGTATATTTGTTTTGAGTTTAAAATATGTACTGTGCAATAACTCTGTGGACACTGTCATTCTGTGTAATGTGTGAACTGCTGTGTATGAAGAAGATTATGCTGTGTGTGTATATGAATATCATACTGTATATGATTAATTATGTATGTTTATCTTTGCTATGACTTTCAGTTTGCCAATGGCTGGGTCCATGGGGAGCTCTGTGAAAAGACCAAAGTACACCCTCTCCTGAAGCCCTACAGAGCTCTGGCTGAGAGGGTGGGTCTAAGCTACAACATACAGAGTACTGTTTGTTTTAGGATTTTATTGATATTTG
This sequence comes from Coregonus lavaretus, assembly GCF_964263955.1. Taxonomy (NCBI): domain Eukaryota; kingdom Metazoa; phylum Chordata; class Actinopteri; order Salmoniformes; family Salmonidae; genus Coregonus; species Coregonus lavaretus. The sequence continues at coordinate 8,016,475 of NC_140023.1, read as the reverse complement.
GAATAAAATATCTAATATTTGTCTGCATTTGTCTGTCGTGAACATATTGCAGTTCCAAAGTTTTATCATCTGTTTGTTACTGTCACATTGGTTTTCCTCAGGACAAAGAGGCGTATCGCTGGTCCATAAAGGAGACAGTGCGAAGTATGTTGGCCTTTGGCTGGACAATAGAGAGAACTAAAGAGGGAGATGGCCTTGGCCTACTCACCTGCTCACGCCGCATCTCCCAGGCTGGACAGGTATAGTACTACAGTATTATAGGACCTGAATCCATAGGACCTCACACAGTACTGTTGGCATGACCTTGTTTAAGTCCTGCTCTGATATGAACCTGTTGACTTTTTCCCATCTGTTGCATTTCTTCCTTCCTTGCTTTCTTCATTGAAACTGAGCAGCTGTACTGTCCATATTGTTGCTGTTGGGGGTGTTGTTGTTGTTGCTGTTGTTGTTGTTGTTGCTGCTGTTGCTTTGATTCACACTGAATGTACTAAACTATTGCAATGAATGCGTAGAAAGATGTAAATGAATGGATGTCTCTGTCTGTGGTTTAGCTGTCGTTTGAAGGAGCATCAACCTTCACCCCCAAGCCAATGGACATGAGCAGTGTGACACTCTCATGGGATCAGTGTGTAAGTCAGGACATAGACATACTGTATTCATATACAATTAGGATTATTGTTATTGACTGTATAATAACTGATTGTTTTATACTTTCCTTCAGTCTATGGCTGAATTGCTGGCTGAGAACTACCATAACACCTGGTCCAGGAAGAAGAAGCAGGAAGTGGATGCTAAAGGTAGCATTTCATCACAAACCATGATTAATTAAGCTCTAAGAGGGGTTGTGCCTATAGGTGATTTCGTGTACCTCTGGCAACTTGAAACCAGGCCAAAAAGTTACTCAGTGGTTCTGAAGCAAAGCACTGTGCAGAATGATTAATCTACATAATGACTTTGCATCTGAAATAAATGCTTATATGAAAAAGATTGGTGAATTCCCTCAAATGCGCTGGATATCCTTTCTGAATTTCACATCCGTCCATCTATTATACTTTGTTCTGATTTGTTACTCCAGGGGGAGGGGGTCATTCTACACTGGTGCCCTATGATACCCTCCCTACCAAGGAGAAAGCCAAACTGAGAGAGAAAGCCCAGGATGTCCTCAAGTTCTTCCAGCTGAACGGCTACACAGTGTGGAGGTGAGGAACTGGCATTCAAGGACTATTAACAACTGATGCTAATTGTCAGTGATCATTGTTCTGTAGCCCTTTACACTCGTACCCGTTTATGGTTGAAAATGGCAGCTTTGGACCCTGATAAGCACGATAATTGGAACGCAGTGGCTGTACAGTAACATGTTATACATGACGTCAGAGCTCTGGGTCTGCGCTTCACAGCACTGTATGGGTTTTGACTGACAGACGTTCTGAACTTGAGCACCGCACGCAACAAGAAGTTGCTCCTATCCTTAATGCTAATTGGGCAACTTTTGCACAAAAAAATTGTGAGGGAAATGCTGTAATTTACGGGGACTCTATTTCTTTTGAAAAATGAGACGTTGAGGATTATAATAAATTCCGCTTTGATGTCATACAAGCAAGCCAAACACCTTTGAGTCTGAATGTGCACTTCACATTTCCATATCATAAAACTCATAATATACAGTGTCAACATTTATGATCACTATGTTTGATGTACAGTTACAAGATGACATGACGTTATACCCTGGGTTGTTCTGAACATGAATTAACCTATTTTTGTTGTATTTTGAAGAAAATCTGCTGCGGACCACGTATCTGAATGCACCCATGACTCCATTCAATGCATGCCAAAATTACGATCTGCTTCTCTGAATTGCTTAGTGAAAGACTAACAATATAAGGTCGTATTTTATAATTTAGCTAGTCACGTAGGCAATAGAACAAGCTTTCAAATTAGGCCCACCTGACCCAGATTTATAATGGACAGTTTTTGGATTGCGTAAACAACAACACTAATTGTGTGAAGGTGGGGATGCAGAGTTGTGTTCCAAAGAAAATAACTACCAAGTGTTTTTGCTCTTGTTCCTCAAAGGCACAGCTAGGAGAGCTAAAAGAAAATCACCTTATAGTTGAAGACTCTTCTTTGAGTCATAAATGTGCATTGAAATTACTTAGGAACTGTGGACACTTTGGAGAGGTGTGTGGCCACTTGGAAACCCCAGTTAGACCTCTCACTCAAACCCTTTTCCAATAATATTCTTATCATGTTACTGAATGTATCCAGAGTATTTTCAGTGGTGAAAAGTACAGTAAATGTAAAATCAACAGTGTAATGTTTGGATTCAGTCTTGTGTCAGGTGAACAGTTGTGTCCTCACCTTTAGTCTAATAATTTTCCCATAATCTCCAAACTGTTCTTTTTTAATTGCTACCATATTTTTTTCAATGTAGCCCTATCCATATAGGCCAATTCCCAAGAGTGGAAGGGGTTAATCATTGTCGTGCATCCTTAACAGTTCGATATTTAATGAAACGTTTTAGATTAAGTGCCTTGCTCAAATGTATACAGTAAACCTCCATTAGCCTCATAGTGTCCAGACAATCTGTCTTCCTGACTTCTTAATGACATCACAGTGCTGCATCTCTGCACAGGGACAGAAAGGCAGCGGAGATGGATTCACCAGCCATAGCAAACCGCTTTGCCTACACCTTCCTACAGCAGCTCCTCTCATACACAGAGGAGGCCCAAGAACACATGCAGGAGCTGGGTAAGGATGGTAGCCATATAGCATCAGCCATCTTTCCTTTTATAAGTGACGTCAGAAGTTTCACTCATCTCTTACAACACATAGCATGTAATTGGATGCGTTGTGTTTTTCCTCAGAGGTTATGCAGGCAAGAGGTCAGATGGCAAAAGTAGAGGCTCCCCACCAGCAGCAGATTGACTTTTTCAGCAAGGTTTGTAAACGTAAAACCCCTTTTATTTTCCAGTCCAACAACTGAGATGGGCATGTGCTGTAGGTGGATGTGAAAGAACAATTTCCACTCTGTTGTCCTGCTTGATATGGCTCTGGCTATTATTAATTTCTTTACGACCACACACTGATGTAGGCTAATTCGTTTTGTTGGGAGGTTGCCATGGGCAACCCAGTAAGTGAAAGCTACTGTGGCTCCAGAAATTGATATAGCCATTTTGGAAACCCATGTGGGCATGTCGATTGCCATCAGACCATTGATTAAGCCTCCCACGCTCCCTGTAAAGAGACAGAAAATAAAAGGGCTAATTCCCACTGATGGGACCACTGATTCTCTCCACACAGAGATCAATGCTAAGACATAGCAACAAATACAGCACAACAACTATGACTTTTCCTTAGGAAATAACTCAAAACAGACACAATGTGTTAAAACAGGGTCAATTTACCAAACTACATTGATAAAGTGATATGAATAGTCTATATTGGTGTGCTGACACAAATAAATAATAATAATAATAATAATATGCCATTTAGCAGACGCTTTTATCCAAAGCGACTTACAGTCATGCGTGCATAAATTTTTTTTGTGTATGGGTGGTCCCGGGGATCGAACCCACTACCTTGGCGTTACAAGCGCTGTGCTCTACCAGCTGAGCTACAGAGGACCACAATAGTGTGCTAAGTCTATTGGGTTAGAGTTGCCTAAAAACACTTGTCTCCCACAGGTGGCGTTACCCCTGCTGGAGCAGTACCTGAAGAACCATCACCTCTACTTCCTGTCCACTGCAGCCAGCTCCCGAGGCAACGGAGGTCACGCTTCCAATAAGGAGAAGGAGATGGTCACCAGGTATCGGTTAATAACATATTACAATAATAACGTTAGCAGCATTTAGCTTTATAACTGTTTTTGTCTTGTCTATGCACTTTAAAAAAGGGGCATTTAACCCAACTTGGCTTTAAATATGCCCATGTGCCCAGGAACATAGAGGTGTCCTCTGTCTTCTCTACCTTTTGCATTCTCAACATATTTCATTTTCTATTCCTCTTCTCTCCATCCCTCTCTCTTGTCCTCCCATCTTCAGCCTGTTCTGCAAACTGGGAGCTCTTGTCAGACACAGGATATCTCTGTTTGGTAAGGATGGTATAAAGTTAACATGAAGCTTATTGACTTAAGATCTGTTTACATCTCATGTCCCTGTTCATGTTTTCATATTGCTACTGTTTGCGTTCATCTACATATACAATAGCAAATTAGGGTTCCTCAAGGGTTATTTGGGAAGGGTGATGGTTTTATGTGGAACCATACTGACCCAAAGAACCCTTCGAGCCCTTCAATGGTTCTTTGCAGTTCAAAAAAGGGTTCTTTCCTCTTTTAGTAATAATTATAATGTAGGGCCGGTGGCTTATTCTGATATTTTGGGGCATGGTTTGTTCACAGGTCTTTTTGTGCAACCATGAGTGAGAGTGTCATTCCAGTTGATTTAATCTGTTGTGTTATGCTATTACATGTTATATATGACTATGGCCAGTGACGGTGTCTTGTGAAAGACTCATGTATGGCCTTGTGTCATTTGAGAACTGTTGACTAAGTCAGTAGTTCTCAATTCTCTCCTCAGGGACCCCCAGCTGTTCCAGAGCTAGCACACCTGATTCAACTTGTTAATTAACACAATAATAAAACCTGTAATTTTAACAATATAATATGGCTATTACACCAGAATAAAAAACCCTGAATGGTTCTACAAAGAACCTTTGAGATTGAGAAAGGTTCTTTATAGAACCATTCTCCATAAAGGTTTTATAAAGAACCATAAAAAAGGGGTCTATATAGCCCTAAAAAGGGTTGTAACTAGTGGAACCCTTTTTTGGTGGTATTTAGAACCTTTTTTAATGGTTCTTTATATAACCTTATGAAATGGTTCTTTGTAGCACCATACAGGTTCCATTTAGAACCTTATGAGCATGATTCTTTATAGAACCTTAAAAAAAAGGTTCCATATAGAACCAAAAAGGGTTCCGCTATGGTTTCAAGCCAAATAACCTTTATTTGGCACTATATAGAACCATTTGTTTTTAGTGTGTACATAGACACATAACCTATCCGTCTCCACACACCTAAGCCCCAGATCCTATCAGCAGTTTATGAGATTATGATCCCTATGATTTTGATTTCCCCTGTGTGTGTTTCCTCAGGGAGTGATGCACCTTCCATCGTCACCTGTCTTCTCATACTGGCCCAGTCTCTGGATGTCAGGTAGATAACACGGTCTCACTGTTACCCATGTCGGCTGAGCTGTTGTCACTCAGGCACTGATACCTTGATGATATCTGATATCTGTTGGTATCACTGTTGGTGCCAGGGCTACCTCGTAAGATTGCTATCTCAATGGAACTCACCTGCTTAGATAAAGGATTCAGTTGATAAATGAACAAATAGTGTTGCCAATAGCTAGAGGACTCATGTGTAGTACTCTTTCTTTAGTGAGCAGAAGTATTTGATGAAGAAAAATACTATATAAAAATGCTCTTCATTCATGTTTGCAAATTATACTCTTTAACATTATATAAACAGTATATTGCTAATTTAGACCAGATGTGGAACACGATCCAATAATGGCATTCAATTCATTCAATAATATGGGAAACCTCCTTCAGGACATTGATGAAGACTGCTCCAGAATCAGCCAGGGTCTCGCTACGGTCCTTCTTCGAGGCTGCAGCGGTGGACCTGGAGATGACCGTGGAGAACCTCTCTATGACCCAGAGCAGGACTCAGTCCAGAGGGGTGGCCCAGATCCTAGACTATACCACCACCGCCCTGCTGCCCACTCTCACCGCCATGTTTGAACACCTCAGCCACAACCAGTATGGAGAAGACCTCTTGGGTACGTGTGGCTCATGTTCTGTATCCTGGGAGGTAGAATGATATGGTATTATTATGAGAGTTTGTCAGTTTGGGGAGGCACTACATCAGAATAATCATTGATCCTCTCAAAATTGAGTAAGGTATTTATGGTTACTGGTGGGATAAATGGATGTCTTGACTCAAGTATTTTCCCGGTTGACGTTTATTCGAATGAGTCTTGTCCTGGAGGCAGAACTGAGCGATTTTCCGCTAGATAGGCCAGCTGCAATGTCAAAATTGGCTTTATTGTAAAACTTCATGAAAACTAAAATTAGCTTTTTGATCTTAATTTAAGGTTAGGCATTGGGGCTAGCAGTGTGGTTAAGGTTAGGGTTAAAATATATATATATATATGGTTATGGTTAGGATTAGGTTTAAAATCTGATTGTATGACTTTGTGGCTGTGCTAGCTAGTGACCGCTGCAGAGCTGCCTCCAGAACAAGATTCATGACGAAAAATGCTAATCTGCTGGCTGTATGACTCAGTCACTCTCAAAACCCACAGTATCAATAGAGTGTGAATAAAATCACCCAAGTCAATCTGTAATCACAACCTCTTGTCTTCCAACTACGGTGTCCACAGGAGCCCATCTTCCCTCATACTGTACATTGTCAATGTCCTCCATATGTCTGGTAGCGGGTGAGATGGCAGTGAGCAGCTGAATTTAAGACCTCTTAAATAATTCAGAGATGCCCTCCCCTCTCAGCCAGCTTCCATACCTCATCTCATTAAATCTCAGTCATTTACATGGCGAGGTGGCACATTCTCTCTGCCAGTGATCACTACGGCTATTCACTAATTATCAAATCTCACCCACTGTGAGCCCTCTCTGTCTCTACATATCAACTTCCCTCTAGCCTTCACACTCTAGCCACCAGCCAACACTCAGGAAGTTGTCTAGAAATCTAAGCTTCAGAGGGATTTATTCAGTGAGTCTCACCTTCTCCTTTACAGTGGACAGTGTCCAGGTGTCCTGTTATAAGATCCTCAACAGCCTCCACTCACTTGGCATCAGCAAAAGCTTCTACGCGGAGGGGTACTTTTTGTCATTTAGCTTTGTGTGATGTAACATTCCAGTATGTGACAGTTAATGTATATGTTTGTATACAGTGGGGGAAAAAAGTATTTAGTCAGCCACCAATTGTGCAAGTTCTCCCACTTAAAAAGATGAGAGAGGCCTGTAATTTTCATCATAGGTACACGTCAACTATGACAGACAAATTGAGATTTTTTTTCTCCAGAAAATCACATTGTAGGATTTTTAATGAATTTATTTGCAAATTATGGTGGAAAATAAGTATTTGGTCACCTACAAACAAGCAAGATTTCTGGCTCTCACAGACCTGTAACTTCTTCTTTAAGAGGCTCCTCTGTCCTCCACTCGTTACCTGTATTAATGCCACCTGTTTGAACTTGTTATCAGTATAAAAGACACCTGTCCACAACCTCAAACAGTCACACTCCAAACTCCACTATGGCCAAGACCAAAGAGCTGTCAAAGGACACCAGAAACAAAATTGTAGACCTGCACCAGGCTGGGAAGACTGAATCTGCAATAGGTAAGCAGCTTGGTTTGAAGAAATCAACTGTGGGAGCAATTATTAGGAAATGGAAGACATACAAGACCACTGATAATCTCCCTCGATATGGGGCTCCACGCAAGATCTCACCCCGTGGGGTCAAAATGATCACAAGAACGGTGAGCAAAAATCCCAGAACCGCACGGGGGGACCTAGTGAATGACCTGCAGAGAGCTGGGACCAAAGTAACAAAGCCTACCATCAGTAACACACTACGCCGCCAGGGAATCAAATCCTGCAGTGCAAGACGTGTCCCCCTGCTTAAGCCAGTACATGTCCAGGCCTGTCTGAAGTTTGCTAGAGTGCATGTGGATGATCCAGAAGAGGATTGGGAGAATGTCATATGGTCAGATGAAACCAAAATATAACTTTTTGGTAAAAACTCAACTCGTCGTGTTTGGAGGACAAAGAATGCTGAGTTGCATCCAAAGAACACCATACCTACTGTGATGCATGGGGGTGGAAACATCATGCTTTGGGGCTGTTTTTCTGCAAAGGGACCAGGACGACTGATCCGTGTAAAGGAACGAATGAATGGGGCCATGTATCGTGAGATTTTGAGTGAAAACCTCCTTCCATCAGCAAGGGCATTGAAAATGAAACGTGGCTGGGTCTTTCAGAATGACAATGATCCCAAACACACCGCCCGGGCAACGAAGGAGTGGCTTCGTAAGAAGCATTTCAAGGTCCTGGAGTGGCCTAGCCAGTCTCCAGATCTCAACCCCATAGAAAATCTTTGGAGGGAGTTGAAAGTCTGTGTTGCCCAGCAACAGCCCCAAAACATCACTGCTCTAGAGGAGATCTGCATGGAGGAATGGGCCAAAATACCAGCAACAGTGTGTGAAAACCTTGTGAAGACTTACAGAAAACGTTTGACCTGTGTCATTGCCAACAAAGGGTATATAACAAAGTATTGAGAAACTTTTGTTATTGACCAAATACTTATTTTCCACCATAATTTGCAAATAAATTCATAAAAAATCCTACAATGTGATTTTCTGGAAAAAAAATTCTCATTTTGTCTGTCATAGTTGACGTGTACCTATGATGAAAATTACAGGCCTCTCTCATCTTTTTAAGTGGGAGAACTTGCACAATTGGTGGCTGACTAAATACTTTTTTTCCCCACTGTATGCTCCAGATTAATACAATCATAAAGTATGCACGACTCTGTACACATCAATATTCCTCTCTCTCCGTGGCTTAATATGGCTGTGTTGTCATGCACATGGCGTAGTGTGTGGGAGACAGTGCTGTCCAGAGCTGTCAGCAATCTGTTTGTGTGTGTTTGCAGGCAGAGACCATCAGCAGGAGCTTGTCTGGCAGCGCTGTCAGGGGCTTTCCCTGTGAGTTTCCTGGAGCCAGCTCTGAATGAGGACAACCCTTACTCCATCTACAACACCATGAGCCCCAGAGAGCGAGAGGGTAACCATACACACACCTACTACCCTCTCACACACTGCACACTGTGCTTCACTGCACATGCTATTTTTAATTTTTAATTAACTCTATTTAGTTGCACTCTTAGAAAAAAAAACTTTGAAGAAACCTTTTTGGTTCCAGGTATAACTCATTTGGGTTTCTTGTAGTGCCTTTTCACAAACAACCTTTTTTTCAAAGCGTGTAGCTGAGGCATTTGAAGCTGTCCCTTCTCCTCTGTTTCAGATGTGGGAGTTCCAGACAAGGTGGAGGAGGTGTGTCCTCTCTTGCCATCTCTGCAGCAGCTTCTGGGGGAGGTGGAGGAGCTGGCAGGGGCAGGCTCAGGGACGCTCCAGGCCCAGTACAGCCATGTCACCGAGGTCACCCTGCCCTTGCTCTGCAGCTACGTGTCCCGCTGGTGGCAGCATGGCCCCGAGGGCCAACTGGAGAGCCCGTTCTGCACCTCACTCACCTCCCAGCATGCCAGCACCCTGCTGGGCAACATCCTCCGCATCATCCACAACCACCTGGGAACAGGCCAGGGAGACTGGATGAAGCGCCTCGCAGGTAGCCCTATACTGCTTTTTCATCTGCGTCTACTGTTCACCCTAAGGATGATATATTAGTTCCCATCACAGCCCTGCACAGGATCCAGTTGTCTTCAGTCCATATGTTTGCCTCATAGCCTCAATCACTCACTATTACTAATTGTTTGTGGCACCATGAAACAGTGTTCATTTAAACACTTTCAGGCCTAATTTCCTAGTTGTTTCATCTAGACATTCCTTCCACTCATGTCATCATGATTGTATCAATCAGTTCTCTCATTCTAAAGCACTAATTGTCAGATTCTCTGAATAAAAGCGTCTGCTGAATGACTAAATTAATTGGAATCCTTCCTTTCAGTTTTCTCTCAGCCAATCATCTGCCAGGCCCACCCCCAGTTGCTGAGGAGCCACTTCCTGCCTCTGATGGAGAAACTGAAGAAGAGGGCGGAGTCAGTGCTTCAGGAGGAGGAGCAGATGAAGGCTGAGGGGAGGGCCGATGCGTCTGAGGCGGAGCTACTGATTCAGGAGAAATTCATTGTGCTGGTGCGAGACCTTTACGCCTTTTACCCTGTCCTCATTCCATTTGTGGACTACAATAGGTAAGGCGTTCTGCCCAGGGGATGGATGGAGATATGGGAGGGAACATTATAATATTCACTGATCATTATTGAATACATAACAAACCAGTAATGTATCAACATGCCACCAATGACTAACATTCAAGGTTATATTTTGGCATGAAAAGTGGTGTTTTCTTATGATTTTTTTGTAATTTTACCCCCAATTTTGTGATATCCAATTGCAATCCAATTACAATTTTGTCTCATCGCTGCAACTCCACAACGGGCTCGGGAGAGGGGAAGGTCAAGTTTTGCATCCTCCGGAACCGCACTGCTTCTTAACACCCGCTCGCTTAACCCGGAAGCCAGCCGCACCAGTGTGTCGGAAGAAACACTGTTCAACTGACAACTGAAGTCAGCTTGCAGGCGCCAGGCCCACCACAAGGAGTCGCTAGAGCGCAATGAGCCAAGTAAAGCCCCCCCAGCCAAACCCTTCCCTAACCCGGACGACGCTGGGCCAATTGTGCGCCGCCCTATGGGACTCCCGGTCACGGCCGGTTGTGACAAAGCCTGGGATTGAACCCCAGGCTGTAGTGATATCGCAACACTGCGATGCAGTGCCTTAGATTTTTACATCTGAGATTCTGACAATATTATACTGAACTAAAATATAAACACAACATGTTAACAATTTCAAAGATTTTACTGAGTTAGAGTTCACATAAAGAAATCGGTCAATTGAAATAAATTAATTATGCCCTAATCTATGGATTTCACATGACTGGGAATATAGACATGCAACTGTTTATTTATAATTTTTTTATTTTACCTTTATTTAACTAGGCAAGTCAGTTAAGAACAAATTCTTATTTACAATGACGGCCTACACCGGCCAAACCCGGACGACGCTGGGCCAATTGTGCGCCGCCCTATGGGACTCCCAATCACGGCCGGTTGTGATACAGCCTGGAATCGAAACAGGGGGTCTGTAGTAATGCCTCAAGCACTGAGATGCAGTGCCTCACCGCTACATCACTCGGGAGCACAGATACCTAAAAAAATACAGGTAGGGGTGTGGATCAGAAAACCAGTCAGTATCTGGTGTGACCACCATTTGCCTCATGCAGCACGACACATCTCTTCCGCATAGAGTTGATCAGGCTGTTGATTGTGGCCTGTGGAATGTTGTCCCACTCCTCTTCAATGGCTGTGCGAAGTTGCGGGAACTGGAACACACTGTCGTATACTTAGATCCAGAGCATCCCAAACATGCTCAATGGGTGACATGTCTGGTGAGTATGCAGGCCATGGAAGAACTGGGACATTTTCAGCTTCCAGGAATTGTGTACAAATCCTTGCGACATGGGGCTGTGCATTATCATGCTGAAACATGAGGTGATGGCGGTGGATGAATGGCACGACAATGAGCCTCTGGATCGCGTCACGGAATCTCTGTGCATTCAAATTGCCATCGATAAAATGCAATTGTGTTCGTTGTCCGTAACTTATGCCTGCCCATACCATAACCCCACGGCCACCATGGGGCACTCTATTCAAAACATTGACATCAGCAAACCGCTCGCCCACACGACGCCATACACGTGGTCTGCGGATGTGAGGCCGGTTGGACGTACTGCCAAATTCTCTAAAAAGACGTTGGAGGCGGCTTATGGTAGAGAAATGAACATTCAATTATCTGGCAACAACTTTGGTGGACATTCCTGCATTCAGCATGCCAATTGCACTCTCCCTCAAAACTTGAGAAATCTTTTTCATTGTGTTGTGTGACCAAACTGCACATTTTAGAGTGCCATTTTATTGTCCCCAGCACAATGTGCACCTGTATGATGGTCATGCTGTTTAATCAGCTTCTTGATATGCCACACTTGTCAGGTGGATGTATTATCTTGGCAAAGGAGAAATGCTCACTAACAGGGATTTTTGTTCAGTGTAGAATGTGTTCATGCATTTTGTTTACAGCTCTCTCATGTTGTTGTTTCAGAGCAAGTTGGCTACAGGAACCGAACCATGATGCTGAGAAGATGTTCGGCATGGTGGCAGAGATCTTCATATTCTGGGCCAAGTCTCACGTGAGTAAAATAACAAAGATTTGGATGTTGCCTCACATCTCAATGATGTTCTCACCTGTAATTCATTTGATTTGCTACTGCAGAACTTCAAATGGGAGGAACAGAACTATGTGGTCCAGAATGAGATCAACAACATGGCTTTCTTGGTCAATAAAAACAATCACAAAATGTCCAAGGTGAGAACCTTACAGATTTGTTTCTTAACTACCACAAACTGCACTGGGTGTCTGTTATATGTGTGCTTTGTGGTTGCGTAAAACATATGAATAAATCCTTTACATTCTGTCCATGCAAAGGGAATGATTGTACTATAAGTCAACCACCACTATGTATTTCTATTCATGGTTTTCAATGAGCAGGTGTCGGACCAGGAGAGGAGGAAGATGAAGCGAAAGGGGGACCGCTATTCCACACACACCTCTCTCATCGTAGCCTCCCTGAAGAGATTGCTTCCTGTGGGACTGAGTGTGTGTTCCCCAGCAGACCACGGCCTTATCACACTGGTCAAGAGTTGCTTCACTCAGGTATGGAATGTGGAGTACTAAACACACACTTTCATCTTTCACTGCACAATGAACTACAATGTCATTTTTTATTTCACCTTTATTTATACAGGTAAGTCAGTTAAGAACAAATTCGTATTTACAATGACGACCTGTCAGGGAGTGAGTGCAGCATGTAAATGACATGTCTATGCATGATGCTGCTCCAAGATGTTTTGGAACTGCATGTCATGTAACTGCAACCTGCAAACCCCATGTTTTGTGTCTCCAATCTGCTATCGTTAATAATGACAGGTGATTGCTTTTCACAGAAGGACACAGAGGACGAGATTCGAGAGAGCATTCGTAATGGCCTGCTACATCTTCAGAGCAAAGTAATTTCAGTCATAGTACATATGATTTAAACCCCATGGTTTTCCTTGTCGTACTCATAGCACACAGAACACACAGGTACCATAGGTCCAAACCATCTATTAACTTGCCCACATCGTATGTAGCTATTAAAAATATGCTATTTTTGCCACTTCAATTCTCATATGACGTAAATGAACTGAATACATCCATGTAAAAAAACACACATGATCAGCTCCAGTAATCTAACCCCATGAACTAGAACCGCCAATTATGTCTTTTGAGCATCATGTGAATACAAAAATGTAATATCTCAGCCATTTTTCAAGTCATGTCCTGTCCTTGACTTTTCCTAAATAAGTATATTTAACACACTGATGTTGTCCTGCGGGGAGGCAGCGGATGGGGCCTTCCTGGGGCATACATTTACACTTCATTATAATTACAATGATTTACTTATTTTGCAGTGGGGCTGCTAAATGCATATAGGGGAAACAATGAATGTGTATGCGCCAAGTCCCAGTAAAGATTGTGCTAACAGTCTGCTCTCTGTGTTGTACCAGCGGGAGGCTCCAGGGGCTCGGTGGCAGGATGTCCTGTTCAGGGACTTCCCAGGCCCCACAGGGGACACCTCGGACCCTCTGAGGACAGTAGAAAGGGTCCTGGACATTGCTCGCGTGCTTTACCACCTGGACCAGGTGGGCTTAGAGAAGGCTGTTCTCTTACCCTATTATATGCTATTAGTAGAGCTTTTAGTAGAGCCTTGAATCACAGAAGTAAGCTACTCTCTGGCTCCCAAAGCTATTTAGACTTGGCTATTGTTGTGTAACAAAACACCTTGTGAAAAGTAGCTAAAAAATGCAATTTGATCGTCATCTGAATCTGAACAGTTGCCTTTGTCCATAGGTAGAGCATCCCCAGAGGAAGAAGGCAGTGTGGCACAAGGTGTTATCAAAACAGAGGAAGAGAGCTGTGGTGGCCTGCCTTAGAATGGCTCCTCTCTACAACCTACCCAGGTAGCCCAGAAACCTCAACTAGTGGATGATTGGTGTCAGGTTTAATTGAAAAGATATAGCTGTTGATCTCATGTTCCGATGCGTACAGGAACTGAGCACAGATTAATTTACCAATAGACCACAGTAATCAAATCAAATCAAATTGTATTTGTCACATGCGCCGAATACAGTGAAATACTTACTTACAAGCCCTTAACCAACAATGCAGTTTTAAGAAAAATACATGTTAAGTGAAAAATAGATAAGTAAACGGCAGAGCAGGATTTTGTAGTGTGTTGCATATAATATACCATTTAGCAGACGCTTTTATCCAAAGCGACTTACAGTCATGTGTGCATACATTTTTACGTATGGGTGGTCCCGGGGATAGAACCCACTACCCTGGCATTACAAGCGCCATGCTCTACCAATTGAGCTACAGAGGACCACAGGTGATTGGATGGTGATTGGATGGTGATTGGGATGCACTGTAAAACCCAGAGATGACCCACTGGGCACAAACTGGTTGAATCAACGTTGTTTCAGTGTAATTTGTCAATGTACTGTGACGTGGAATCTATGTGTAAAATGCATTGATTGATTACAAAAAAGTAATTAAACCTCAAAACTGTTGTTTTGATGGTGAAATTTCAACCACAGGATTATGTCACCCTGGTAACCAAATTTCAACATAGACAAACCCTGTATAAAATATGTTGAGTTTCTACCTTTAAAACAATGTCAAATCTTCCATTTTATATCCACTATCAGAAAAAACAAAACAATCACTCAATCAATCAATCACATTTATTTATAAAGCCCTTTTTACATCAGCAGATGTCACAAAGTGCTATACAGAAACCCAGCCTAAAACCCCAAACAGAGAGCAATGCAGATGTAGAAGCACGGAGGCTAGGAAAAACTCCCTAGAAAGGCAGAAACCTAGGAAGAAACCTAGAGAGGAACCAGGCTCTGAGGGGTGGCCAGTCCCCTTCTGACTGTGCCGGGTGGAGATTATAACAGTACATACAGATTTTTCTCCAAGATGTTCAAACGTTCATAGATGACCAGCAGGGTCAAATAATAATCACAGTGGTTGTAGAGGTTGCAACAGGTCAGTACATCAGGAGTAAATGTACTTGGCATTTCATAGCCGGGCATTTAGAGATTGAAATAGCAGGTGCAGTAGAGAGAGTTGAAAACAGCAGGTCTGGGACAAGGTAGCACGTCCGGTGAACAGGTCAGGGTTCCATAGCCGCAGGCAGAAGAGTGGAACTGGCACAGCAGCACGACTGGGGACAGCAAGGAGTCATCAGGCCAGGTAGTCCTGAGGCATGGTCCTATTACCAATGTGCTATCGTGAGAATGACTGTTACAAAATCTCCACTTAAGAACTAAATAGATTCATTGTTGCTATCAAAGTCATTCCAAAGAGTAGATTTAACAGAGCAAATTAAATGTGACCATACTTTATCACTCAAATATCATCAATTATGCTTTTTAGGCCTAAATAGCATTTGCAAAGTCATCAACAGCTATTGTTTCAATTCAACCCAGGGTTCAACTAAAAATAGACAATACATACAGTGGGGGAAAAAAGTATTTAGTCAGCCACCAATTGTGCAAGTTCTCCCACTTAAAAATATGAGAGAGGCCTGTAATTTTCATCATAGGTACACGTCAACTATGACAGACAAAATGAGAAAAAAATAATCCAGAAAATCACATTGTAGGATTTTTAATGAATTTATTAGCAAATTATGGTGGAAAATAAGTATTTGGTCAATAACAAAAGTTTCTCAAAACTTTGTTATATACCCTTTGTTGGCAATGACACAGGTCAAACGTTTTCTGTAAGTCTTCACAAGGTTTTCACACACTGTTGCTGGTATTTTGGCCCATTCCTCAATGCAGATCTCCTCTAGAGCAGTGATGTTTTGGGGCTGTCGCTGGGCAACACAGACTTTCAACTCCCTCCAAAGATTTTCTATGGAGTTGAGATCTGGAGACTGGCTAGGCCACTCCAGGACCTTGAAATGCTTCTTACGAAGCCACTCCTTCGTTGCCCGGGCGGTGTGTTTGGGATCATTGTCATGCTGAAAGACCCAGCCACGTTTCACCTTCAATGCCCTTGCTGATGGAAGGAGGTTTTCACTCAAAATCTCACGATGCATGGCCCCATTCATTCTTTCCTTTACACAGATCAGTCGTCCTGGTCCCTTTGCAGAAAAACAGCCCCAAAGCATGATGTTTCCACCCCCATGCTTCACAGTAGGTATGGTGTTCTTTGGATGCAACTCAGCATTCTTTGTCCTCCAAACACGACGAGTTGAGTTTTTACCAAAAAGTTCTATTTTGGTTTCATCTGACCATATGACATTCTCCCAATCCTCTTCTGGATCATCCAAATGCACTCTAGCAAACTTCAGACGGGCCTGGACATGTACTGGCTTAAGCAGGGGGACACGTCTGGCACTGCAGGATTTGAGTCCCTGGCGGCATAGTGTGTTACTGATGGTAGGCTTTGTTACTTTGGTCCCAGCTCTCTGCAGGTCATTCACTAGGTCCCCCGTGTGGTTCTGGGATTTTTGCTCACCGTTCTTGTGATCATTTAGTCCCCACGGGGTGAGATCTTGCGTGGAGCCCCAGATCGAGGGAGATTATCAGTGGTCTTGTATGTCTTCCATTTCCTAATAATTGCTCCCACAGTTGATTTCTTCAAACCAAGCTGCTTACCTATTGCAGATTCAGTCTTCCCAGCCTGGTGCAGGTCTACAATTTTGTTTCTGGTGTCCTTTGACAGCTCTTTGGTCTTGACCATAGTGGAGTTTGGAGTGTGACTGTTTGAGGTTGTGGACAGGTGTATTTTATACTGATAACAAGTTCAAACAGGTGCCATTAATACAGGTAACGAGTGGAGGACAGAGGAGCCTCTTAAAGAAGAAGTTACAGGTCTGTGAGAGCCAGAAATCTTGCTTGTTTGTAGTTGACCAAATACTTATTTTCCACCATAATTTGCAAATAAATTCATAAAAAATCCTACAATGTGATTTTCTGGATTTTTTTTCCTCATTTTGTCTGTCATAGTTGACGTGTACCTATGAGGAAAATTACAGGCCTCTCTCATCTTTTTAAGTGGGAGAACTTGCACAATTGGTGGCTGACTAAATACTTTTTTTCCCCACTGTATAGGCCTAGTGTTTCAAGCTCTGATATTTGATTTCAACGCAATCAAATATCAACATTTGAAGGAGATGTCTTCTGCTTGGATAGTCTGGCTTTAATTCAAGTTTGTCTGCAAATTAATAATTGATATGTTGTATTCACATCTCCATCTCAACCAAAAATCTAAGTTAAAGACTAGGACTAAATCAAATCAAACATCATTTAAAGTGCATTTAAGGTTTGATTTGATTTAGTCCTATTCTTTAACTTAGATTTTTGGTTGCGATGGTGACGTGAATCCAACATACAGTGAGGGAAAAAAGTATTTGATCCCCCACTGACAAAGAAATGATCAGTCTATAATTTTAATGTTAGGTTTATTTGAACAGTGAGAGACAGAATAACAACAAAAAAATCCAGAAACACAAAAGAACTGTCAATCTCCCTCGGCCTGGGGCTCCATGCAAGATCTCACCTCGTGGAGTTGCAATGATCATGAGAATGGTGAGGAATCAGCCCAGAACTACACGGGAGGATCTTGTCAATGATCTCAAGGCAGCTGGGACCATAGTCACCAAGAAAACAATTGGTAACACTCTACGCTGTGAAGGACTGAAATCCTGCAGCGCCCGCAAGGTCCCCCTGCTCAAGAAAGCACATATACAGGGCCGTCTGAAGTTTGCCAATGAACATCTGAATGATTCAGAGGAGAACTGGGTGAAAGTGTTGTGGTCAGATGAGAGCAAAATCGAGGACTTTGGCAACAACACAACTCGCCTTGTTTGGAGGAGGAGGAATGCTGCCTATGACCCCAAGAACACCATCCCCACCGTCAAACATGGAGGTGGAAACATTATACTTTGGGGGTGTTTTTCTGCTAAGGGGACAGGACAACTTCACTGCATCAAAGGGACGATGGACGGGGCCATATACCGTCAAATCTCGGGTGAGAACCTCCTTCCCTCAGCCAGGGCATTGAAAATGGGTCGTGGATGGGTATTCCAGCATGACAATGACCCAAAACACACGGCCAAGGCAACAAAGGAGTGGCTCAAGAAAAAGCACATTAAGGTCCTGGAGTGGCCTAGCCAGTCTCCAGACCTTAATCCCATAGAAAATCTGTGGAGGGAGCTGAAGGTTCGAGTTGACAAACGTCAGGCTCGAAACCTTAATGACTTGGAGAAGATCTGCAAAGAGGAGTGGGACAAAATCCCTCCTTAGATGTGTGCAAACCTGGTGGCCAACTACAAGAAACGTCTGACCTCTGTGATTGCCAACAAGGGTTTTGCCACCAAGTACTAAGTCATGTTTTGCAGAGGGGTCAAATACTTATTTCCCTCATTAAAATGCAAATCAATTCATAACATTTTTGACATGCGTTTTTCTGGATTTTTTTGTTGATATTCTGTCTCTCACTGTTCAAATAAACCTACCATTAAAATTATAGACTGATCATGTCTTTGTCAGTGGGCAAACGTACAAAATCAGCAGGGGATCAAATACTTTTTTCCCTCACTGTATCAATTATTAAAAGTAATATTAAAAAGTTATATTGAATTGTTTGGTTGACAACCCAACCAAATATCAACATTTAAAAGAGATGTACTTCTTGGATAGTTCCATCTGAGCCACTGGCATAATCCCATTCTTTAACTTTTTTGAAATACAATAAATAGCATATTAACTTGTCGACAAGTTAACAAATTATATGTTGGATTCACGTCTCCAACTCAACCAAAAAAGTTAAAGAATGGGATTAAGCCAGTGGCTCAGATGGAACTATCCAAGCAGTAGATACATCTCTGTTAAATGTTGATATTTGGTTGTGTTGTCAACCAAACACAACTCAATATTACTTTTGTAATACAGTAAATATACAAAAGTTAAGTCTATTTTACAAACTAATGTAACATTAAACCTTAAGATGAGTAACATCCATGGCCACATTTTGAGGTTACTGTAACTATAAATCTCTTCTTATGTAATTATATAAAGCATGAATGTTCAAGATAGCATGCATAGGTCGTCACAGGTCTGTGGAGATCTTCACAATTGCTGTAATAATCTGTGCCAAATCTCCAACAGCATTGATCTTTGATGAGGTGTGAATGACGGAGTCAGGCGCAGGAGGTAAAACACTGAAATCAAGAGTTTATTCAGTGTACAATAATGTAGCGCATATTGCGACAGAACGAAACTAGCACAAGGGAAAATCAACCTTGGCTGCATACAAGTAAAGAGTAGCTCAACCGAGCTACTCACTCTCTCAACAAACAATCACTCACAAAGGACAAGGGGGCAGAGGGAACACTTATACACAGACTAATGAGGGAATGAGTACCAAGTGTGTGGGATTGACAAGACAAGACAAGACAAGACAAATGGAGTGATGATAAATGGAGCGGTAGTGGCTAGTAAGCCGGTGACGACAAACGCCGAAACCTGCCCGAGCAAGGAGAAGGGGCAGCCTCGGCTGAATTCGTGACATGATCACTTGCACCATATACTTTGAATGTAATCTCAATTGCAATCCAGGTCATTTTGTTCTGCTATTAGATGAAGCACACTGATAACACATTGATCTGTTGTAGAAATATACAAAATATCTGACATTGTGCAGTGATAGACATTTGGGTGACAACTAAACCAAATATCAGACATTGTTTTTCCATTAGAATGTAGTTGTGCTTTTAGATGGTTGAAAGCATAGTGATAACATTTACATTTTAGTCATTTAGCAGACACTCTTATCCAGAGTGACTTACAGTTAGTGAGTGCATACATTTTTTTACTTTTTTCATACACATTGGAAATTCAACAAACTTTTGGCTGTCTTCTTGAGTGGGTGAATATAGGTTGTAATCTCATTGATCAACGTCTCAACCAAATATTACCCAATTATCCACGTTGAAATGATGTGGTGTGCCCAGTGGGGAGTCCATATACAGTATCATAGCCCTGTCAGGCAGGTTATATGAACACAGCAACATTAGCATAGGATTTGTACAGTGATATAACTACAATATGTACATATAAACTAGCAGCCCAAAGGCAATTCTCCAAAATCTGTCCAATGTAAAGGGTGACTGAGTTAGATTAAATAAGAAGCCTGGAGTTTATGAGCCTAATCATAACTCATTCCTATACGCTATTCCCTCCTGTGTCTCGATTCTCTCTCTCTCTCTCTCTCTCTCTCTCTCTCTCTCTCTCTCTCTCTCTCTCTCTCTCTCTCTCTCTCTCTCTCTCTCTCTCTCTCTCTACCTCTCTCTCTACCTCTCTCTCTACCTCTCTACCTCTCTCTCTCTACCTCTCTACCTCTCTACCTCTCTCCCCCTCTCTCCCTTACCTCCTCTATAGGCACCGGGCCGTCAACCTCTTTCTACAGGGCTATGACAAGTCCTGGATATCTACTGAGGATCACTCCTTTGAGGAAAAGTTGGTCGACGATTTGGCTGTAAGTGTCAGTGTGAGCATTCTCAACAGGCAACAGTATGAAAGTTTAATTCAACTCATTACTTCACCTTTGTCTGACTCTTTCACACAGTCATATTATAGCTATCTATTCATTAATATTATCAGTTTTCTGGTGTATCATTACTACTTAATTCATTGTTTGATTGGACACATTTGCCATTGTGTTTTAGCTAGTGATTGTTTGTGAGGGCTTTATTATTTGGGTTGTCACACTTACGGAAAAAACACATGAATTTCACGTGATCACATGTGAAGTGTTCCAAAAACACATGTTTTCACGTGATCACATTTTATCTTATGTGACGTTAATGTGATATGTGACAACATTTAAAGGAACATGTTATAACATGAAACTACCTATGTGAAAACATGATCACATGTGAAGTGTTCCAAAAACACGTTTCCACATGATTTCACATGTGATTTTCCACATGTGAAATCATGTGGTTTTTCTGCAAGGGCACTCTGGGTTCAATTATATATTTGTTTCTCTCCATGGAAGTATGATTGGGGGGAAATAACATGGCAAAGCTCAATTCCCAGACACTTACGGCACTCAGTGGGCTTAACAACTACATTGAGTGCTATCAAAGGCTGTTAATAATAATAATATGCCATTTAGCAGACACTTTTATCCAAAGCGACTTACAGTCATGTGTGCATACATTTTTACGTATGGGTGGTCCCGGGGATCGAACCCACTACCCTGGCGTTACAAGTGCCATGCTCTACCAATTAAGCTACAGAGGACCACGATCAGTTAACCCTATCAGTCCCATTACCCCAGCAAAAATGGGCTTTTCATTTATCTGGCTTTCATTTATCTGCATGTCCAGCCCTTATATTTAGCCTCACAATAAAGTGTTTTACCATTTTCTTTTCAGGACAACCAGGGCTACACGTAGAACACAAAACAATTTGACATAAACAGTTACATTCATGAGTTTTAAGGTCCACCAAAGCAAAAAGCTGATCAAAATAAATGTATATTCATGCTGTAAGTACAGAAATTGTTTATTCAGTGGGAAATTTATATCCAACTAGTCAGTGATAACTGTGTGGAGTTTGGAGTTTATGACAGCAAATACAGTGCCTTCAGAAAGTATTCATGCCCCTTGACTTATGCCACATTTTGTTGTGTTACAGCCTGAATTCAAATTGGATTAAATAAATAAAACATTCCCACCCATCTACACACAATACCCCATCTTGAAAAAATGAAAACATGTTTTTAGAAATGTTTGCAAATGTATTGAAAATGAAATACAGAAGTATTTAATTTACATAAGTATTCACACCCCTGAGTAAATACATGTTAGAATCACCTTTCGCAGCGATTACAGCTGTGAGTGGGTAAGTCTCTAAGAGCTTTGCACACCTGGATTGTACAATGTTTGCACATAATTCTTAAAAAAAATATTTAAGCTCTGTCAATTTGGTTGTTGCTCATTGCTAGACAGCCATTTTCAAGTCTTGCCATAGATTTTCAAGCCGATTTAGGTCAAAATTGTAACTAGGCCACTCAGGAACATTCAATGTCATCTTGGTAAGCAACTCCACTGTATACAGTATTTGACCTTGTGTGTTAGGTTTTTGTCCTGCTGAAAGGTGAATTTGTATCCCAGTGTCTGTTGGAAAGCAGACTGAACCAGGTTATCCACTAGGATTTTGCCTTTGCTTAGCCCTATTCCATTTATTTTTATCCCAAAAAACTCCCTAGTCCTTGCCGATGACAAGCATACCCATAACATGATGCACCATGCTTGAGAATATGAAGAGTGGTACTCAGTGATGTGTTGTGGTGGATTTGCTCCCAACATAACGCTTTGTATTCAGGACATAAAGTTAATTTCTTTGCCACATTTTTTGCAGTTTTACTTTAGTGCCTTATTGCAAACATGATTCATGTTTTGGAAGATTTGTATTCTGTACAGGCTTCCTTCTTTTCACTCTGTTATTTAGGTTAGTATTGTGGAATAACTACAATGTTGTTGATCCATCCTCAGTTTTCTCCTATCACAGCCATTAATCTCTGTAACTGTTTTAAAGTCACCATTGGCCTCATGGTGAAATCTCGGAGCGGTTTCCTTCAACTGAGTTAGGAAGGACGCCTGTATCTTTGTACTGACTGGGTGTATTGACACTCCGTCCAAAGTGTAATGAATAACTTCACCATGCTCAAAGGGATATTCAATGTCTGCATTTTTATTTTTTACCCATCTACCAATAGGTGCCCTTCTTTGCGAGCCATTGTAAAACCTCCCTAGTCTTTGTGGTTGAATCTGTGTTTGAAATTCACTGCTCGACTGAGGGATCTTACAGATAATTGTATGTGTGGGGTACAGAGATGAGGTAGTCATTCAAATGTTATTATTGCACACAGAGTGAGTCCAATAAGTGAAACTTATTATGTGACATGTTAAGCACATTTGTACTCCTGAACTTATTTAGGCTTGCCATAACAAAGGGATTGAATACTTCTTGACTCAAGACATTCATTTTTAATTAATTTGTAAACATTTCTTAAAACATAATATCACTTTGACATTATGGGTTATTGTGTGTAGTTGGCCAGTGACACTAAATCTCAATTTAATACATTTTAAATGCAGGCTGTAGTACAACAAAATGTGGAAATAGTCAAGGTGTGAATACTTTCTGAAGGCACTGTATGTCAGCTTATTACAGTATTATAGACACTATGTCCTTGGATTTCCTTTTATCTTCTATGTAGAAGAACCCCTTACCTTCTAACGACTCTTGTGTAGCTTGTGAGAGCAAAACATACAGTACATGTGCATGTTCGTGAGAGTCTCAGCTTTTCATAGATACAGTAGCTTTTAATTGTTTGTAGCTCAAACCATTTGGACTCCACAGATGTTTTAATAAAAAAATAAGACCAGGCCCCTTCGGGATCCGCCCTTGTCTCACAAACACCGCTCTAGCTCCCGTCAATCACACGGTCTAATGGTTGGTACCAGCGTATACAGAATCTGGTACAACCCAGAAGTCTATAGCTCAAACACAATATGTATAAAAGGGGTTAGAAGTCCTAAATCAAGCGTTACGGGTAAGGCATGGGTGCCTATAGATAGATGGTCAGTGTGACACACATGTACAGAGTGGGTGTTGAGTTTAGTGGTGTGTTTACGTTGCAGAGAGCTGGAGAGCAGGAGCGGTCTGAGAGAGAGGAGGAAGGGGAGGGAGAGGAATGTGACAAACAGATTGATCCGCTCCTGCAGCTCATCACACTGTTCAGTCGGAGTGCTCTGACCGAGAGGAGGTGTGTGTGTGTGTGTGTGTTAAGGACAATCGGAGATAAAACATCTGAATATTAAACTTTCAAGTTTTATTGAATTAGAAAAGTGTGCCTTATCCATTTTGTTTATACGGAGCAATATAGTTTAGTCTTATCAGCCATGTAATGAGTCATTATCTTTTCCTATACTCAGCTGCAAAGGAAAGTTAATTGAAATGTTTATTCACATTTAAACGCAATTAGCCTTGCCTGCTCTGACATTTCTCTCCCACTTCCCATGTCCACAGTAAGCTTGGCAATGACGGTCTTTACATGTCCTATGCTGCCATAATGGCAAAGGTAAGACAGAGGATACATATTATATAGTGTATTTCTATAGTTGTGAATGTTCTTATTCATCACTGTTCATCTGAGATTCTCCAATCCATCTTTCTGCCCAATCAAATCTCCCCAGAGTTGCTGTGGTGAAGAGGATGAGGAGGAGGTGAAAAGTTTTGAAGTAAGTGACTAATTTCCCTGTTATGTAGTATGTTTTTCTATCTTTCATTTTACCATGATCCGCTTCATCATGAGATTGTATTGATTTATTGGTTTATTAATTAGTTAATAATCAGTTAATTGAGTGGACTGTTGCTTTGTTTGCAATTGGGTTATTCAGTTCAATATCAGTGGCGGCTGGTGAAAAATATTCTCGGTGGGGCTGTGCCATACTTTTTTTTTCCTGTAACCATCGCGATATATTTTAACACAAACTGCAGGACAGCAGTGCTCAGTGAAACATTCAGTAATTATTTAATGCCAATATTAAAAAGTTGAGGCATTCTTACACAAAAACATATTGCACAAACCCAAGCCTTTCATTTGCATTTAAAGTGAACTTTTCACCATTGGTAGTAAACAGGCAACGCAACAGGCATGCTGTCAGAACAGAGTGGAAAGTGGACAATAACATGAAATTATTATAAAGTTTATAGGAAATCTTACACTGTATAAAAGGATGTATAATATAGAAATGGATATCAAGTGGATGAACTCAAACCTTTGACTGGAAGAATAGCATACAGTATTTTATGATCATACTAAATGTGACTAATTGTTAATGTGCTCCAGAACTGCAACAATTAATTGATACAAAACAACATATATAGAGTAATATTAGCAAAGACACTATTAAGACTTTCTAGAGTACCATATATAACTGGATTTTTTATGCTAAGGTCAACTATATACAAAGAAACATGCGGCCAGAGCTGCTCTGTGTGTGTGTGTCTGTCATCTTATTTGTACAGGAATTTTGCCCGTCTGTCCTTCTGAGTGGCAAACCTCTCAATGATCCTTTGATTAAAGTCAGGAATGTCCCTGACAAGTTTCTTCTCCATGGAGAGCATGGCCAGAGCGTTCAGGCGATCCTGTGTCATGCTGTTTCTCAGGAAGGTCTTGATCCTTTTCAGTGTAGAGAAGCACCTTTCTGACTCAGCAGTTGTCATGGGTGTGGTGATGAGGATCTTGAGGAGGCTGGCAGTCTCTGTGAAAGTGCTCTGAAGGTTGTTCTCCATGAAGAACTGGTACAGGGGCACTGCACCACTACAAGCCTTGAACTCACTGTTCTCATAGATGAGGGACAGTTCGGTTTTGAGCTTGGCCTTGTTCAACATGGGGTACGCCTCCACGGTTGTTTCAAGCGCTGTATCGGGGAACTTCACACTGTGTTGTGGGAACAACTCTCCGTGCAATAGTGTTGCGCTGATGAGGTGCTGGGTGAAGGAGAACCTCTCTTTGGCATGACTCAGGATGGTATCACATACCTGTAAAAGATACATCATCAGCTTTAATTTGCAATTAAGCTATTTTGATGCAAGTGATCCTGACTGACACATGCCTATGTCCAACTCAAGTATATGATTACCAAGGTGCTGATTGTTCAGGGTTTTGGCTACATACTACCAGGCCTGAAAAAAGTTCTAGGGGGAAACACTGACAATTACATCACAACTTACCTCTATAGCCAACCTCTGTTGTTCTCCTGGTCCCAGCATCCTCCGTCGCTTGATGGGCTGTTGCTGCTCGTCAGATGCGCTGTCCCCACACAAAGAGGGAATTGAGGCCCTGGGTCCAAAAAATAAAGTTTAATTTGATAACTTGCAATCAGACTTCTTAACTCACTGTAATTCCCCCTCAACACACAACCAGTGACTTTATATATATATATATATATATATATATATATATATATATATATATATATATATATATATATATATATATATATATATATATATATATATAGACAGACAGACAGACAGACAGACAGATAGTGTGTATATACACACAAACTATGTCTAGTAACTGCTTTTAACCTGTGATGTACATAATTAACTGATGTTATTACGTTTTAAAGCCTTTTTCTATTACATTTGTGAGAGGGATGCAACATCATTTTGTTCTGCTGTGCACTTAGCAATAAAGTTAATCTTCAATAACAACTAGGCCTCTTCTAGAAATTGACCTGGTGGACACCTGAATAATTATTACAAACTGTGTAGTACTTTCCTGCATTATTATCAACGTCTGATTGTGTCTTCTCTTTCCTTTTAAAATACTAAAACAAATATAATTGTGACGGCTCTATGATAATCACTCACTTTGATGACCAGACACATTTAGGCTTTTAAACTGTTGTAAGTGAACTATTCATCTTTCTAACAA
Organism: Coregonus lavaretus; assembly: GCF_964263955.1. Classification (NCBI taxonomy): domain Eukaryota; kingdom Metazoa; phylum Chordata; class Actinopteri; order Salmoniformes; family Salmonidae; genus Coregonus; species Coregonus lavaretus. Next base: position 7,989,961 of record NC_140023.1, on the reverse strand, counting down.
CATCTTTATCAGCCAATAGTAAATATAGTTATTTACCTGATTGTTAGCATGCTGTCTGTGAACCTCTGGACAAGTGCTTTAATGAAGACAGGGTCGATGTTCCTCTTCTGCAGCTGGCTGAAAAGCATGTCCACATTTGGCATGATCTTGTGGAACAGTGCCAGGAAAAAACAGAAAGCCTCGTCTTCGAGCATCCTCACAAAGCCCCCCGCCTCTCTGACAGTCGGGGCATCAAAGTTCCCAGAGTCTCTGATGGTCTGGAAACACGTTAGGAGGTCATCCCTGTACTCGTACACAGTGTTTACAGCGCGACTGTGGAAGTTCCACCGTGTTGTAGAGGCTCTGGGGAGTCTATGCGCAACCACTTCGTCAAGCACGGTGGTTCGCTTGGGAGACCTGGAGAAGAAAGCAGAAAATCCTGCAAGGTCGGAAAAGAAAGTGCCGATACTGGGGATGCGTGAAGTAGCCTGCTGCATGATGAGGTTCAGCTGATGTGCATAGCAGTGGACGTAGTGCGCATTTTCGTACACATCCACTATTTTACGCTGCACTCCGCCGGTGGCTCCCCTCATCACACTTGCTCCGTCGTAAGCCTGGGCAATAAGTTTGGCCTTTTGTCCATGTGAGAGTATGGTGCTGAGCCTCTCCAGCAGCGCTGTAGCGATGGTGTCGGCGGTTGCGTTCTCGATCAAAATGAACTCGAAAAAACGCTCTTGGACGTTACTTTTAGCATCGATGTAGCGTATCACAAGCACCAACTGGCAGTGGGTGGAAACGTCAGTCGTCTCGTCAGCTTGAATGGCGATAAAATCAGCACTCTTTACTTCCTCCAGGATGTAATCCTTAAGCACTGACAGCATACAGTCCAACAGCTCGTTCTGTATCGTCTTTGACGTGCCCTTAAAAACGGTAGCTGTCTTCAGGTGCTCCTCCAGCACACTGTCAAGGGAGGCAACAAAATCCACTAAGCCCCGGAAAATGCCGGGGTTGTCCGAGGAGTCAGTCTCCTCGTGCCCACGCAAGGCCAACTCAAAAGCCCCACAGAACTTCACACAATCGATAATTTTGGATAGAATGTGCCTGTTTTTATCCACCTCCTCATTGTGTTTCCTCACCGCAATCCTGTGGCCGTCATCCAGCTGCGTAGCAATGTTCACCCTTCCTAATACAGCTAGCTTTACAGAGTTGTCCATGTGTGCCCTGGTGTGCCCATGTTTCTTTACCTTCTCTGACAGGTGCTTCATATCCCTCACTCCGGTACCTGTCCATGCTGAATCTGACCCCGTCGTTTTAAAAAGCAAGCACGGAAAGCAAAATAAAGCATTAGCATCAGTGCACCCAGCTAGCCAAGCCTTCCTGGTGTACCAGCTACGGGAGAAGCCGCGCATATACTGCTTCCCTTTCTCGCTAGCCTGCTGTCTGATTGAGAGGTCAGGTTGATCTGGGCCCAGCTCTTTCACCCGAACTTTCTCTGACAAAGTTCTCCTCTCAAACGGATCTTGGAGGAGAGATTTCACCGAGTTAGGGTTGGGTCTTGGAGGAGTAACGTTTGCGCTCGCCATTGTCGTCTAGTAAAAATGGCGCCACTGGAGCCCGGTCCTTATTTTATCAGGGGCGAGCTTGGGGCGATAAAATAATCGCCCTCCTTGGATTCGATTTAAGATCGCTGATTGGCTACATTTTATGTCATACATTCATATCTTAAATTAGCAATTGGCTTAACTGCTACGTAGACCCGCCTCCTCGGGGCACTTTCTGTATCGCCCAGAGCTGACGAGGCGTTTGACAGGCAGAGGAAAGGTTGCGAATATGATTTTCTATCATATCTTACACATATTACTGTGTGCATTCCATATTTCAAACACACAAATATTGACATACTGATGTTTTTATTATTATTATTATTATTTTTATTTATTTTTTATTTTATTTTTTTAAATAATTTTATTTAAGGGGGCGGCGCCCTAGCGCCCTCTATCGGCCAGCCGCCACTGTTCAATATTAATTAACTGACTGACACATCGAATGATTGATTGACTATGTGGTTGGATGGATCTATGGATGATCAGGAGAAGGAGATGGAGAAACAGAAGCTGTTGTATCAGCAGGCCAGGCTGCATGACCGTGGAGCTGCTCAGATGGTCCTCCAGACTATCAGTGCCAGTAAAGGTAACCAGAGTACCAACTGTTTTTGAATATGGCTTTTTAGATATCACTATTTAAAGCATTCAAAGTTACCTATAATCCAAAATACAGTAATGTTTAGAGATTGTAAGTAAATTGAAAAATGTATGTTGATTGTTGCAATTTCTGACATTCAGTTAATGTAATTTCGAATTTCACAAAGGTGACATGGGGTCCATGGTGGCCTCCACTCTGAAGCTTGGTATTTCTATTCTGAATGGAGGAAATACCACTGTTCAACAGGTACGGGCAGTCTTTGATAACGTAATTAGTTATCGATTTTAGCTACAGATGAGGACATTTGGTTCTGAATGCTGGTTCAGGTAAACACAGTTAAGGCTAAGGATAAACTGTATTTGTTACTTTTCTACACTTTCTCCAAACATTTGTTTCACTCTATTCAGTAGGATCTTAATTTGAGCCAGTTTGCGACAGCAGGAAAATAATCCTGCAGCAATAGGAAATGTGAATTATTATGTGGATTATAATTAATGGACATTTTTGTAGGGGTTGATACATTTTTCGTAAGGTAAAATCAAGTCTGAAATTTCTAAGTGGAAATTACAAACTTCAGAAACCTCAAATACACTACAAGTTTTACATTTCCTGCATTGCAGGACAGTTCTTCTGCAACAGGGTGATCAAATTAAGATCCTACATCTGTACTCCAATTTATATTACATTTACATTTTAGTCATTTAGCAGACGCTCTTACAGTGAGTGCATACATTTTTCATATGACTGTTACATACATGGTACAACATCATGATAATATTCACAACAAGAGGAATATCCTTTTCTCTCTGTCATGCAATATTATCTCCTCATCCTGTATTCAGCAAATTCTTTGTGATATTTTGTTTGACAGAAAATGTTGGATTACCTGAAAGAGAAGAGGGACGTGGGTTTCTTCCAGAGTGTGGCAAGACTCATGCAGTCTTGTAGGTGGGTACATACAGGTCCGGCTCCAGGCATAAGCGACATAAGCAGTTGCTTAGGGCCCCAGGCCGCTATTGAGCCCCCAACCCCCCCAAATTACACTACAGCCTTATTCTAAAATTGATTAAATAGTTTTTTTCCCCTTATCAATCTACACACAATACCCCATAATGACAAAGCAAAACCAGGTTTATAGAAATTATTGCAAATTTAAAAAAAATAAAAAAGTATACAGACCCGTTACTCTCAGTACTTTGTTGAAGCACCTTTGGCAGTGATTTCAGCCTTGAATCTTCTTGTGTATGATGCTACACGCTTGGCACACCTGTATTTGGGGAGTTTCTCCCATTCTTCTCTGCAGATCCTCTCAGGCTCTGTCAGGTTGGATGGGGAGCATCACTGCACAGCTACAGTGCATTGGGAAAGTATTCAGACTCCTTTTTCCACATTTTGTTACGTTACAGTCTTATTCAAAAATTATTTTGGGACCTTATATAGACATGTGTGTGCCTTTCCAAATCATGTCCAACCAATTGAATTTACCACAGGTGGACTCCAATCAAGTTGTAGAAACATCTCAAGGATGATCAATGGAAACAGGATGCACCTGAGCTCAATTTCGAAAATCTCATAGCAAAGGGTCTGAATACTTATGTAAATAAGGTATTTCTGTTTTTATTTTTAATACATTTACGAACATTTCTAAAAACCTTTTTTAGTTTTGTCGTTATGGGGTATTGTGTGTAGATTGATGAGGAAAACATTTAATTTAATCCATTTTAGAATAAGGCTGTAATGTAACAAAATGTGGAAAACGGGAAGGGGTCTGAATACTTTCCGAATGCACTGTATATCAGCAGTTTTTCTCTTGTTATGTCAGCCACTGACAATTTTTTTAATTTGATTTGTTGTTAGTCTAGCCAGCTATCTAAACTTGTAGTAATCATGGCAGAATACTGACTGGGCACGCAGGGCACATGCCCAGGGGCCCTGACCTCCAGGTGGCCCCCATTGATTTTGTTAGTCATTCTCATTCAGATATCATATTAACATGGCATAAGTCATTGCAAAATGTGTAGAATTGCAGGAAATGAACTTTAAACATACATTTTTCTCTCCGCTGTCAAGAGGGTGGTCACTAAAATGTTTTGTCGCGAGATGTGGGGCCCCCCCAACCAAATCTCGCTTAAGGCCCCCAAAAGGCTAGGGCTGGCCCTGGGTACATAGCAACATAATCCTCAATGGCATCTGTCACAGAGGCTATACTTGGTGAATATGACAGGACTGACATGTAGGGACTGCTCTCATCCTCTGTACGTCTTTTGTTGTCTTTTCTGACTCAGTGTGCTGGATTTGAATGCGTTTGAGAGGCAGAACAAAGCCGAAGGATTAGGAATGATTATCGAGGAGAGCTCAGGTACAACATTCATTATGGAAATTTTAAATCCACTGACCGCTAAGATCTGACCGCTGAAGTGAGTTAAGATTGAATGTAAAGAACCTTGGCTCTGATACCGTACTCATGATCTTTCATTCAGTACATATCTATATTCCCTCTCTCTCTCTCTCTCACTCTCTCTCCCCCTCTCTCTCTCTCTCTCTCTCAGGGGAGAAAGTGATGCCTGACGAGAAGTTGACCTGTGATCTTTTTCGCTTCCTACAGCTCCTCTGTGAAGGACACAACTCAGGTGCTCACCCTTAACCGTTTTAACCACAGTGCACTTCTCTCTGTGTGTAATGGCAGAGGCGTGTTATTGGGCTATTGAAAACTGATTACCCTTGCAAAATGTCCCATAGATTTTCAGAATTATTTGAGAACCCAAACAGGAAACAACACAACTGTGAACATAATTATATCCACTGTGGACTACCTTCTCAGAGTGCAGGTAAACAATTTGATCTACGAGACGTTGTTATCTGTATGATACATTTTATGGCCTGTAATATGATTCAAAATAATTTACAAGCCTTTTCAATATTTTGGTACTATCCTGATTCTAATCTCCTTCCTACTGATATGTCTCCAGGAGTCGATAAGTGATTTCTACTGGTATTACTCTGGGAAGGATGTGATTGACGAACACGGCCAGCGTAACTTCTCCAAGGCCATCAATGTGGCCAAACAGGTCTTCAACTCTCTCACAGAGTACATCCAGGTTGGTTGAGCCCTAGGTGCTGATTTATCCCACTGGGCACACACTGGTTGAATCAACATTGTTTCAACGTCATTTCAATGAAATTACGTTAAACCAACGTGGAATAGACGTTGAATTGACGTCTATGCCCAGTGGGATTGATGTCAGTTTCTCCACTGAGAGGTTGACCCATTTCGAATGGTGTTTCATGTATTTAACTGTTGTGAATGTTGTTATGTGTGTTCTTACAGTATGTGTGTTTGTCTCAGTTCTGGCTATTGATAGTTTACCCAGCTAGGAAGCTAACAGGTTCCTTTCATTACTATCCTCTCCAGGGGCCATGTACTGGTAACCAGCAGAGTCTGGCCCACAGTCGCCTATGGGATGCAGTGGTGGGCTTTCTCCATGTCTTTGCTCACATGCAGATGAAGCTGTCTCAGGTCAGTATATTGTAGAAGTCATGGGATGGAGGACCAGGGTCAATATGAACCATGAATATTCCAGTCTTGTAAAGAATGCCATGTGTAGCTAGAGTAGAGCTGAACACGCTTCCCTTTTTCCCATTGGGCCATTTTTTTGTTTTGGTTTTACACTCAATCAAACTAGTTGTTACATGGTTTGTTTTGGTGTTTTGTTATTTATAGGATTCCAGCCAAATTGAACTTCTGAAAGAATTGATGGATTTGCAAAAGGAAATGGTTGTTATGTTGCTGTCCATGTTAGAAGGTAAGATTCATACTGGTTGAGTAGTTTACATGGTGAATATATTTGTGAATTGCAATAGACAAAGCTAAACTTGTGAACTCATCTCATTTTCTTCTCTAGGTAATGTGGTAAATGGAACAATTGGCAAGCAGATGGTGGACATGTTGGTGGAATCATCTAGCAATGTCGAGATGATCCTAAAGTTCTTCGACATGTTCCTCAAACTCAAAGACCTGACCTCCTCTGACGCATTCAAAGAGTATGATCCCGACGGCAAAGGTCGCATCTCCAAGAAGGACTTCCAGAAGGCCATGGAGGCCTACAAGCGCTACTCTCAATCCGAGACCCAGTTTCTACTCTCCTGCACGGAGACGGATGAAAGCGAGCTCCTGGATTACGAGGCCTTCGTGGATCGCTTCCACGAGCCAGCCAAAGACATTGGCTTCAACATTGCTGTTCTCCTAACCAACCTGTCGGAGCACATGCCTCACGATTCACGTCTTGGTACCTTTCTGCAGCTGGCAGAGTGTGTTCTGAGCTACTTCCAGCCCTACCTGGGCCGTATTGAGATCCTTGGCAGTGGCAAGCGCATCGAGAGGGTCTACTTTGAGATCAGCGAGTCCAGCCGCACGCAGTGGGAGAAGCCTCAGGTCAAAGAGTCCAAGAGACAGTTCATCTTCGACGTGGTCAATGAGGGCGATGGGAAAGAGAAGATGGAGATGTTTGTCAACTTCTGCGAGGACACCATCTTTGAGATGCAGCTGGCTGCCCAGATATCAGGGACAGACACTGGGGAGAGGTCAGCAGGCAAGGAGACAGAAGAGGAGGAAGAAAAAGACAGGGGGAAGAATGATGAGGAGGAGGGGGAAAGATCCAAAATGGGACTTTTCTCCATGTCCACAATATGGCTCATCGTCTTCGCTCTACCGTATGGCTTGATGATGCTGATGTCAATGCTCTCTGTGAAGAACCTGAAGAAGCAGATTAAGAAGACAACTCTGAGGGATTTAGTCATGATATTTGGTTCCTTCTTACGGGCCATGATCATGGGTCTGGTCCACTTTGTCTGTTCTGTAGTTCGCTTCTTCTTATATGTACTGTACGTAGTTTTTGTAAGTGGAGGACTCATAGAGGGGGCCAAGAAGATGAGGGTGTTCGACCTTTTTGGTGGCATCCTTGACCCCACACTCGATGAGGTCACAGGGGGGTCAGGGGGTTATAGGGAGAGGAGATACAGCACAAGGTCCTCCTCCCGGGAGGAGCTAAGGCGGCTGAGCCAGTCAACAGTTTCCTCCAGGGACACCAATGTCCTGTCAGACATTTTCGGTCTGCGAGTGAGGAGAGAAGGAGGTCAGTACAGACTAATAACTCATGACTTAACAGCCAGTCTGACTGACCTGTTCAATGCAGCCACTGGCCAACAATCCCCTGCTGAGCCCAATGGGAAACACCAGGTATTATTGCAGTGTTTTTGTGACGGTTGTCCCAGCGTGACCTAGATATGGCATGTTTGGTTTGTTGGTGCCGTAGAACCATACTGTATTCATTACATTACATTTTTCCCTTCAACGTTTTGCTCAGTTTAGGTCGAAACCTGTTGACAGTTTGTTTAAACACTATTGTGATAGAGGTTAGTAATGTACTCTTGGGTCATGTTTAATGCATATCCTGTTAATGGCTTCAGGTTGAAGGTACCAGAGAAGGAGATAGTGAAGAAGGAGAAGAGAAAGTGTCTGAGTTGGAGAAAGCAGAGTGAGTATTTTTCAATTTCATCCTTACCCTTAAAGGCCTGATTACATTCTGACTGTAATCCTGAACAACTTCAGGCAAAGTGAAACTAAGAAAATGACTGAATATTTTGTTGTGTTAGCGTAATCTCACACGATGGAAACAATTGAATATGAAACCGTTTAGGTTGACTTTGAGCTGAAGTTTTAAAGTGACTTTGCAGAAGAGAAGATTCTGAGAAGAAGGATGTGAAGGCTAAATGGAGAGTTAGGAGATGCTCCAGCAAACCTGAGGAGCCAGAGCCTCAGGAATCAGCCTTCTGGGAAATGATAACCACTCACCAGAAGAAACTGTTGGTTAGAAACTATCTATCACACACACAAACAGACATATACACACACACAAGTATTTTCTCGCTCCTCTGAATTTGACCATATCTAATTTCTCAGAATTACTTTGCGAGGAATTTCTACAACATGCGGATGCTGGCTTTGTTTGTTGCTTTCGCTATCAACTTCATTCTCCTTTTCTACAAGGTGAGTTACTGTGTGACTGCCAGTGCAAATATTTAAATGGGAATGTCCTGCTGGTCTGTGAAATTGATTGACAGTCTCACTGTCCTTAACTGTCTCATTGTTACTGTGTCCCAGGTGTCATCATCCTCTTCTGTAAGTGATGAAGAGGAGAAGGTGGCAGTGCTCTACGACAGCTCAGGGGACCTGGATGAAGAAGACCCCTTGGTCGATGACAACACCTCAGACAGTATGCAGTTTGTCCTGGAGGAGAGCACTGGTTACATGGAGCCCTCTCTCTGTTTCCTGTCCATTGCTCACACCCTCATCTCTTTCTGCTGTATCATTGGCTACTACTGCTTGAAGGTACGGCAGCTCACAGGGAACAAACAGACAGGAGTCAGTCCACTGTGACAGTGCATACCAATGAGTGTTGCGTGAATCTACAGTACATCACGTTCTGTCTTTAGTTTATACTAGCTAGTAATTAGATCCATTGAGGGCTACACATATTTGGTTTTCCAGCACCAACTACACTCTTAGAAAAAAGGGTTCCAAAAGGGTTCTTTGGCTGTCCCCGTAGGAGAACACTTTTTGGTTCCAGGTAGAACCCTCTGTAGAAAAGGTTCTACAAGGAACCCAAAAGGGTTCTACCTGGAACCAAAAGGGTTTTACCTGCAACCAAAAATGGTTATTCAAAGGGTTATCCTATGGGGTTAGCCGAAGAACCCTTTAAGGTTCTAGATAGCACCTTTTTTTCTGAGTGTAGGCAGCAAATGTAGTACATTTGAAATGTGAACTTTGTAAATAATAGTGTTTTTTCTACTTACTGTATCACTCTGTTGTTTGTGATTGGCTGCTACTGTAGGTCCCGCTGGTTATCTTTAAGCGGGAGAAGGACGTGGCGAGGAAGATGGAGTTTGACGGCCTCTATGTCACTGAGCAGCCACCTGACGAGGACATCAAAGGCCAATGGGACAGGCTGGTCATCACCACACAGTCAGTCCCCTCTTAGGGCCTTTATAGCTGCTTAATAAACCCTGTTTATCACCTACTTTGGTTGAACTACAACACTCTACAGTCCTACACTCATCTAATCTACAGTTCCGTGTAGTTCAGTGAGGATCAGGCTGAATTATGGAATGACATACAGAACCAGTCTATCACTGTGCATGCTCGGATCTCTCTCTTAGACTCTCATAGACCATTACAACTTTTATTGTGGAACTCTTTCTGAATTAAGTCGTGTTTTATGATGCTCAATTATGTTTTCTGTTTCAGATCATTTCCCAGTAATTACTGGGATAAATTTGTGAAAAGGAAGGTAGGTACAGCAGTCCTATTCACCACACATGATTCTCTGTGTATAGTTGAGTCAGCGTCTACACGTATATCACAGCACAGTCTAGTGTCATAAAAAGAGACTGGAGATCTATGAACCATATAATGGCTTAAGCAATTATACTCTCTCCATAGCATTGCTTTTTAAAGTCAATCACCCTCAACCCTTTTCTTCAGGTGATGGACAAGTATGGGAAGTTTTATGGCTGTGACCGCATCAGTGAGCTGCTGGGGCTGGATAAGGCTGCTCTCGACTTCAGCTCTGAGGGACAGGAGAGGAGGAGGCCCAGGAGAGAGGGAGCCTGGACAGCTCTGTGAGTGGATACAGTGAAGGAAAAAACTATTTGATCCCCTGCTGATTTTGTACGTTTGCCCACTGACAAAGAAATGATCAGTCTATAATTTTAATGGTATGTTTATTTGAACAGTGAGAGACAGAATAACAACAAAAACATCCAGAAAAACGCATGTCAAAAATGTTATAAATTGATTTGCATTTTAATGAGGGAAATAAGTATTTGACCCCATCTCAATCAGAAAGATTTCTGGCTCCCAGGTGTCTTTTATACAGGTAACGAGCTGAGATTAGGAGCACACTCTTAAAGGGAGTGCTCCTAATGTCAGCTTGTTACCTGTATAAAAGACACCTGTCCACAGAAGCAATCAATCAGATTCCAAACTCTCCACCATGGCCAAGACCAAAGAGCTCTCCAAGGATGTCAGGGACAAGATTGTAGACCTACACAAGGCTGGAATGGGCTACAAGACCATCACCAAGCAGCTTGGTGAGAAGGTGACAACAGTTGGTGCGATTATTCGCAAATGGAAGAAACACAAAATACCTGTCAATCTCCCTCGGCCTGGGGCTCCATGCAAGATCTCACCTCGTGGAGTTGCAATGATCATGAGAACGGTGAGGAATCAGCCCAGAACTACACGACAGGATCTTGTCAATGATCTCAAGGCAGCTGGGACCATAGTCACCAAGAAAACAATTGGTAACACACTACGCCGTGAAGGACTGAAATCCTGCAGCGCCTGCAAGGTCCCCCTGCTCAAGAAAGCACATATACAGGCCCGTCTGAAGTTTGCCAATGAACATCTGAATGATTCAGAGGAGAACTGGGTGAAAGTGTTGTGGTCAGATGAGACCAAAATCGAGCTCTTTGGCATCAACTCAACTCGCCGTGTTTGGAGGAGGAGGAATGCTGCCTACGACCCCAAGAACACCATCCCCACCGTCAAACATGGAGGTGGAAACATTATGCTTTGGGGGTGTTTTTCTGCTAACGGGGCCATGTACCGTCAAATCTTGGGTGAGAACCTCCTTCCCTCAGCCAGGGCATTGAAAATGGGTCGTGGATGGGTATTCCAGCATGACAATGACCCAAAACACACGGCCAAGGCAACAAAGGGGTGGCTCAAGAAGAAGCACATTAAGGTCCTGGAGTGGCCTAGCCAGTCTCCAGACCTTAATCCCATAGAAAATCTGTGGAGGGAGCTGAAGGTTCGAGTTGCCAAACGTCAGCCTCGAAACCTTCATGACTTGGAGAAGATCTGCAAAGAGGAGTGGGACAAAATCCCTCCTGAGATGTGTGCAAACCTGGTGGCCAACTACAAGAAACGTCTGACCTCTGTGATTGCCAACAAGGGTTTTGCCACCAAGTACTAAGTCATGTTTTGCAGAGGGGTCAAATACTTATTTCCCTCATTTACATTTTAGTCATTTAGCAGACACTCTTATCCAGAGCGACTTACAGGAGCATTTAGGGTTAAGTGCCTTGCTTAAGGGCACATCGACAGATTTTTCACCTAGTCGGCTCGGGGATTAGAACCAGCGACCTTTCGGTTACTGGCACAACGCTCTTACCCACTAAGCTACCTGCCGCCCTCATTAAAATGCAAATCAATGTATAACATTTTTGACGTGTTTTTCTGGATTTTTGTTGTTGTTATTCTGTCTCTCACTGTTCAAATAAACCTACCATTAAAATTATAGACTGATCATGTCTTTGTCAGTGGGCAAACGTACAAAATCAGCAGGGGATCAAATACTTTTTTCCCTCACTGTATGTGTGATCCCTTAAAGCCATGTACTGTTTACTGTACAATACTATACTGTTCTGTATTGTACATACCTCCTGTGTGAGGCTAGAATCTAGGTCTATCAGTCACTAAGTTACATCGCTGAACTATGTCAGCTGTAGCCATACCCTTCACTAGCCAGGAATAGATAGACGGGTTGGTTGTTTAGCAACAAAACCAATGCATGCATAATTGTGGGGCAGAACAGACAGGGTTGGCTTAGATTGTTGACTACATGTAAACTATATTTCGTCTCCTATGTTTATTGAAAACATAAATTTGCACAATGAGCACTTGTTGTCTCTCAAATACATTGTTACAGTTGTTGGTTAGCTAGCTAGCAAATTTTTGCCATATTAGCATAGATGTGATATGAGTCAAAACGCCTCCAAACAAGACATGGTATCAATAACAAGATAGAACTATCTGAAACGAGCCACCTACGATTCCCCACATGGCAGCTTCTTGTCATTGTTGCTAGCTATCTGACCATTCAGAATCATAATGCCACACAGACTTCTGCCTGCTCAATGCACGCACATCATTTTCGTGACGTTGCAAGCCAACCCATCTATAGAATCCCCACAAATGTTTGTCTCTAAACTAAATAGAGTATTTAATTGTTATTCTAGATACGCTTTAAGGATGTTTGGCTTTACAAAGAAAACATTACCTTGTATTCAGCAGCACTTTGAGCATTATCGTCTAAAGCGACAGCACTGATGTCAGGCGTGGGTGTGTCTGTGTGTATCACTTGCTTGAAGAAATGAGATTAAAACAGAATGTGCAGTACTTTACATTCTGAAGTGTCTTGACAGAAGGTGGCAGTAATGACCAGTTTGAATCAGGTTGTATTGCAATATTCCAATGTGTTTTGTAAATGGTTATGACAAATTATAAAACAGGATGTGTGAGCCAAGATATCATTGAATCCTTTTGGTTACATATCTGAGGAATATGTGATATTCAAACTCAAGGAGTTCTATGTTCAGTACAATATACAGGTAACCTAAATAAAGGAAACACCAACATAAAGGGTGTTGGGCCACCACGAGCCGCCAGAACATCTTCAATGCACCTTGCCATAGATGGTGTCTGGAACTCTATTGGAGGGATACGACACCATTCTTTCACGAGAAATGTCATAATTTGGTGTTTTGTTGATGGTGGTGGAAAACGCTGTCTCAGGCCCTGCTCCAGAATCTCCCATAAGTGTTCAGTTGGGTTGAGATCTGGTGACTGAGACACACACACACCCTTAAACCCCCTATGCTCCTTTGAGACCCCTCTTGTAAAGTCACTCAGATCTCTTCTTCTAGCCATGGTAGCCAAAATAATGGGCAACTGGGTATTTTTATACATGACCCTAAGCATGATGGGATGTTAATTGCTTAATTAACTCAGGAACCACACGTGTGTGGAAGCACTTGCTTTCAATATACTTTGTTTCCCTCATTTACTCAAGTGTTCCTTTTATTATGGCAGTTACCTGTATGAAGAAAGCCAGTATGAGGGTTAGTGTTCAGGCTGGAATGAAAGGCGGCCGGTGTGTGGGAGAGAAAATATCTGTAGAGTTCAAAAAGTACTCTCTCAAAACCATGAAAAGGAATAACCCAAGGAGGCCGATATGCTCCGTTCCTTTTGAATTTTTATATAGCACCTTGCACTTTCACTTTTTGTATTCCTTTGAGCATGAATTAAAATAATTGTATTCTTTTTGCATATCGGCCTCCTTGGGTTATTCCTTTTCATGGTTTTGAGAGCGAGTACTTTTTGAACTCTACAGTTACCTCTATGACTCTCATATTTTTATTGAGGGTGTCTCCTTAAATGAATAGACCAGACAGTGATGGATCCATGCCTAAGAAGACTGACTAGATATCTAATTGATGTCTGTTTCAGATTAAACTCCATTGATGCCAAGTATCAGATGTGGAAACTAGGAGTAGTGTTCACTGACAACGTAAGTAAAGCAGCTGTAAGTCGCTCTGGAGAAGAGCGTCTGTTAAATGACTAAAATGTAAATGTAAATGTATACTTTATCGTCTTACTGTGTTCTATATATATATATATATATATGATGATGACTCATCCTTACATACAGTATGTGTTTTATAGTCTTTGTTTTCCATAGATATTTATGTAGATCATATGATGATAGTTGCTATAGTGTCTGTGATGTACCCAAGCTGTCTTCCTGTCTTATCTCGTGTGTGTACACAGTCCTTCCTGTACCTGGCATGGTATATGACCATGTCTGTCCTGGGTCACTATAATAACTTCTTCTTCGCTGCTCACCTGTTGGATATTGCCATGGGCTTTAAGACCCTAAGAACCATCCTGACCTCTGTTACCCACAATGGCAAACAGGTACAGTATAGACAACTGGAAAACCCTGTTGCCGTGTGTGTGTGTTTGGAGGGGGGGGGGGCTTTAGAGAGTATTAAATCCCATAATGCTGTATATGTGTTTGTCAGTTGGTCCTGACTTTGGGGCTGCTGGCAGTGGTGGTGTATCTCTACACCGTGGTGGCCTTCAACTTCTTCCGCAAGTTCTACAACAAGAGTGAAGATGGAGAAGCTCTGGACATGAAGTGTGACGACATGCTCACTGTGAGTTCAGCACATTTAGTAGCACATGCATGCAGACACGTGCACACACACACTCACACATAGTCTAAACTAGCCAAGGAGTCTGATAAGCCAAGGAGGAGGATTTCTGGCAGTGATGCCCATAGTTGAGGTGAACATAGCCTTAATGCCCCTCTATATCCACCCTGGATTGATGGACACTTGGATTAAGATAACCCTCTCCAGCTTGAGCTGGGCTCTTTGTCTCACTGGGAATTAATTATCTACTTTATAATGGCCTTGTCTGTTTTATTTTAATATGAATTTCACTGTCACTCACTGAGGACAGACAGACAGACTTGTTATGCTTTAGAAATGCATTGCATTACAATACAATACACCAGACTTGAAGGTTCACCGGTAATGTTAGTATGACACGTAGATATGTATATGCATGCAATATCTCAGCAACAACATGTTTAGTTAAAGAGTAAGATCGCTCAACTCGTTCATAATAAGAGCTGTGTATCCCCCATGGACTACCCCAGCAATGTTAAGTAGCAAAGTCAATTGGCTACTCCTACTTGTTCTCCAGTGCTATATGTTCCATATGTACGTGGGCGTTCGCGCGGGGGGTGGCATCGGTGACGAGATTGAGGACCCGGCCGGGGACGAGTTTGAGGTGGTCAGGATCATCTTCGACATCACCTTCTTCTTCTTCGTCATCGTCATCCTCCTGGCCATCATTCAGGGTGAGACAGCATGTTGACGATACATATACACACACACACACCGCATACACACACAAATTCTTCTCCATTATTCACCAGTGGGTCAGACAGATTTGTCTGTCTTGATGAATATTTCATATGCGATTGAGAATAGAGGAATGCTAATGTATCTGTTTATCCCTCCAGTATCTTATAGTTATCCTGTAACCTGTCACATAATCATACACATGCACACATACTTGTGACACACACACTCATGTCTGTGTTTCCTGTAGGTTTGATAATTGATGCCTTTGGGGAGCTCCGTGACCAGCAGGAGCAGGTGAAAGAGGACATGGAGGTGAGATAAGTAACATGCTTTCATAAAAGCGTTCACACACACCTATGTATGTACAGTGGGGAGAACAAGTATTTGATACACTGCCGATTTTGCAGGTTTTCCTACTTACAAAGCATGTAGAGGTCTGTAATTTTTATCATAGGTACACTTCAACTGTGAGAGACGGAATCTAAAAGAACAAGTATTTGATACACTGCCGATTTTGCAGGTTTTCCTACTTACAAAGCATGTAGAGGTCTGTCATTTTTATCATAGGTACACTTCAACTGTGAGAGACGGAATCTAAAACAAAAATCCTGAAAATCACATTGTATGATTTTTAAGTAATTAATTTGCATTTTATTGCATAACATAAGTATTTGATCACCTACCAACAAGTAAGAATTCCGGCTCTCACAGACCTGTTAGTTTTTCTTTAAGAAGCCCTCCTGTTCTCCACTCATTACCTGTATTAACTGCACCTGTTTGAACTCATTACCTGTATAAAAGACACCTGTCCACACACTCAATCAAACAGACTCCAACCTCTCCACAATGGCCAAGACCAGAGAGCTGTGTAAGGACATCAGGGATAAAATTGTAGACCTGCACAAGGCTGGGATGGGCTACAGGACAATAGGCAAGCAGCTTGGTGAGAAGGCAACAACTGTTGGCGCTATTATAAAAAAATGGAAGAAGTTCAAGATGACGGTCAATCACCCTCGGTCTGGGGCTCCATGCAAGATCTCACCTCATGGGGCATCAATGATCATGAGGAAGGTGAGGGATCAGCCCAGAGCTACATGGCAGGACCTGGTCAATGACCTGAAGAGAGCTGGGACCACAGTCTCAAAGAAAACCATTAGTAACACACTACGCCGTCATGGATTAAAATCCTGCAGCGCACGCAAGGTCCCCCTGCTCAAGCCAGCGCATGTCCAGGCCCATCTGAAGTTTGCCAATGACCATCTGGATGATCCAGAGGAGGAATGGGAGAAGGTCATGTGGTCTGATGAGACAAATATTGAGCTTTTTGGTCTAAACTCCACTCGCCGTGTTCGGAGGAAGAAGAAGGATGAGTACAACCCCAAGAACACCATCCCAACCGTGAAGCATGGAGGTGGAAACATCACTCTTTGGGGATGCTTTTCTGCAAAGGGGACAGGACGACTGCACCATATTGAGGGGAGGATGGATGGGGCCATGTATCGCGAGATCTTGGCCAACAACCTCCTTCCCTCAGTAAGAGCATTGAAGATGGGTCGTGGCTGGGTCTTCCAGCATGACAACGACCCGAAACACACAGCCAGGGCAACTAAGGAGTGGCTCCGTAAGAAGCATCTCAAGGTCCTGGAGTGGCCTAGCCAGTCTCCAGACCTGAACCCAATAGAACATCTTTGGAGGGAGCTGAAAGTCCGTATTGCCCAGTGACAGCCCCGAAACCTGAAGGATCTGGAGAAGGTCTGTATGGAGGAGTGGGCCAAAATCCCTGCTGCAGTGTGTGCAAACCTGGTCAAGACCTACAGGAAACGTATGATCTCTGTAATTGCAAACAAAGGTTTCTGTACCAAATATTAAGTTCTGCTTTTCTGATGTATCAAATACTTATGTCATGCAATAAAATGCAAATTAATTACTTAAAAATCATACAATGTGATTTTCTGGATTTTTGTTTTAGATTCCGTCTCTCACAGTTGAAGTGTACCTATGATAAAAATTACAGACCTCTACATGCTTTGTAAGTAGGAAAACCTGCAAAATCGGCAGTGTATCAAATACTTGTTCTCCCCACTGTATCTCTAATGAGATGGAGATAATTAGACCATGTTTTGAAAAAAAGTTTTAAATTGCATTGGCAGATATAACCTGGGCTGTGGTTTATCAGAAAATACATATCTGCATCCCTATATAGCTTTAAATTGAAGTAGATGGGAACCTTTTATAGTCAACACTCTCACATGCATATGCATGTGCACACACCACTTTAAGGAATAAGGTGTTCTGAAAGCCGGAGAGTATATTTCTGCATAATGACTAGATCTTGTGAAATGCAAATGTGTTAATTCCATCATTTGATTACTAGGGCTGTCAAATGAAGAAAATAAATTTAATCAAGTTAATCGCAGGATTTGCTGTGATTAATCGTGATTAATCGCATTGTTGAGAAAGCACACTTTAACCTCAATGTCAACTTGTTTTTACATCACAATGTAGATTTTAGTTGTATAGATTATGTATTTTGGATGTTTTCAATGTGTTTTCAATTCTTTCAGACAATGCGATTAATTGCGAGAAAATAAAAAATATTGCACTAAAATTACTACAAGTTAACTTGAGTTAACTGATTAACAGCCCTAATGATTATCCAGTCTAAAATGAATCAACTTTTACGATATTCCAAATTACTTCTAGAATTTACATGAAAACAACTAAAGCAGAGTTAGAATTAGGGGAATGCATTCACTATCTTTAACACAATAAGTACTTGTCATGTTGGTTGTCTCTTTATGTTATTCACGTGGAACAATATGCATGTGCTATAAATGTGTTATGTAAATGTCAGACACCTCTCTCTTCCTTCCCTGTAGACCAAGTGTTTCATCTGTGGAATAGGGAATGACTACTTGGACAACGTGCCCCATGGATTCGAAACACACACTCTGCAGGAACACAACCTGGCCAACTATCTGTGAGTTGATACCTGCGGTCTAGTTTCACTGTTTGGTAACACTTTACTTAAACAAACCTGCCATACTGTAGCCACGTGTGCCTGACGTCTAGGCTCCGGACTAACATGCTCACAACATTGTCATCCATTTTTACATTACATTTACATTTTAGTCATTTAGCAGACGCTCTTATCCAGAGCGACTTACACAGTTAGTTTATTTTTCATACTGGCCCCCCTTGGGAATCGAACCCACAATCCTGGCGTTGCAAACGCCATGCTCTACCAACTGAGCTACATCCCTGCCGGCCATTCCCTCCCCTACCCTGGACTACGCTGGGCCAATTGTGCGCCGCCCCATGGGTCTCCCGGTCGCGGCCGGCTACGACAGAGCCTGGATTCGAACCAGGATCTCTAGTGGCACAGCTAGCACTGCGATGCAGTGCCTTAGACCACTGCGCCACTCGGGAGACATTATCATCCCACTATCACAGGAATGACATGCCTGTCATACGATGATTGCTGACATGTCATACCTCTGTCTTACACGACTTGTTAAGCAGAACATTTTCTTATATATATATATATATTTTTTTTAAACCTTTAATGTGTGAAATGGGGGTAATTGCTTGTCATGTACTTCCATCAGATATTTGACAGGTGTACTGTAGTTTTGTAGGCAGTAATATGACCGTGATTGGGTATAGCCATTTAGAAGATCTGCTCTGTGATTAGCCAATGATTGAAGGAATCATTGTCATGTCCACATTTGACAGCATCTCAATTTATGTGGAGGTTCACATGTCCAACAGGAAATGTACAGTACCAGTCAAAGGTTTGGACACACCTACTCATTCCAGGGTTTTTCTTAATTTTTACTATTTTCTACATTGTAGAATAATAGTGAAGACATCAAAACTATGAAATAACACATATGGAATCATGTAGTAACCAAAAAAGTGTTAAACAAATCAAAATATATTTTATATTTGAGATTCTTCAAATAGCCACCCTTTGCCTTAATGACAGCTTTGCACACTCCTGGCATTCTCTCAACCAGCTTCATGAGGTAGTCACCTGGAATGCATTTCAATTAACAGGTGTGCCTTGTTAAAAGTTAATTTGTGAAATTTCTTTCCATCTTAATGCGTTTGAGCCAATCAGTTGTGTTGTGACAAGGTAGGGGTGGTATGCAGAAGATATCCCTATTTGGTAAAATACCAAGTCCATATTATGGCAAGAACAGCTCAAATAAGCAAAGAGGAACGACAGTCCATCATTACTTTAAAGACAAGAAGGTCAGCCAATCCGGACAATGTCAAGAACTTTTAAAGTTTCTTCAAGTGCAGTCGCAAAAACCATCAAGCGCTATGATGAAACTGGCTCTCATGAGGACCGCCACAGGAAAGGAAGACCCAGAGTTACCTCTGCTGCAGAGGATAAGTTCATTAGAGTTAACTGCACCTCAGATTGCAGCCCAAATAAATGCTTCACAGAGTTCAAGTAACAGACACATCTCAACATCAACTGTTCAGAGGAGACTGTGTGAATCAGGCCTTCATGGTCGAATTGCTGCAAAGAAACCACTACTAAAGGACACCAATAAGAAGAAGACACTTGCTTGGGCCAAGAAACACGAGCAATGGACATTAGACCGGTGGAAATCTGTCCTTTGGTCTGATGAGTCCAAATTTGAGATTTTTGGTTCCAACCGCCGTGTCTTTGTGAGACGCAGAGTAGGTGAACGGCTGATCTCCGCATGTGTGGTTCCCACCGTGAAGCATGGAGGAGGAGATGTGATGGTGTGGGGGCACTTTGCTGGTGACACTGTGTGATTTTATTTAGAATTCAAGGCACACTTAACCAGCATGGCTACCACAGCATTCTGCAGCGATACGCAATCTCATCTGGTTTGCGCTTAGTGGGACTATCATTTGTTTTTCAACAGGACAATGACCCAAAACACCTCCAGGCTGTGTAAGGGCTATTTGACCAAGATGGATAGTGATGGAGTGCTGCATCAGATGACCTGGCCTCCACAATCACCCGACCTCAACCCAATTGAGATGGTTTGGGATGAGTTGGACCGCAGAGTGAAGGAAAAGCAGCCAATAAGTGCTCATCATATGTGGGAACTAATTCAAGACTGTTGGAAAAGCATTCCAGGTGAAGTTGGTTGAGAGAATGCCAAGAGTGTGCAAAGCTGTCATCAAGGCAAAGGGTGGCTACTTTGAAAAATCTCTAATATAAAATATATTTTGATTTGTTTAACACTTTTTTGGTTACTACATGATTCCATATGTGTTATTTTATAGTTTTGATGTCTTCACTATTATTCTACAATGTAGAAAATAGTAAAAATAAAGAAAAACCCTTGAATGAGTAGGTGTGTCCAAACTTTTGACTGGTACTGTATATAGATGTCAATATATACTATTACATTTAATGTGGTGTTAAGCAGCAATGTGGTGTCCAACGCCTAAATGGTCGCTCTTAGCTCTCTTCAACAGTTTATTATTAATGTCAATATCAATGAGTCGTTTCATTATTTAGGGTATTTTATATAAGTTGATATGCATCTCTAATCATGTAAGACTTATTATTATATGAGTTGGAAATGACTGACATCGTTATAATTGGTGAGTCAATTATACAGGCCTCCCCATCAAAATTAGACGATACTTCCATAATAGTTTGCTAAGGCCAGCTAACATTGCATGTGGTTATGTAACAGTCGTCACTGTACTGCTTAGCAGTATTGCTTCCTCGCTCACAATATCCTACCTGCACTCACGCTAGTGATGCGCGGGTTAACTCATAACCCACAGTCCCAGCGGTTATATCTGAGGGGCGGGTGGGTTTAGGGTCATGAAATATTGTGTGGGTGAAGGGTGGGTGGGCGGCAGGCGGATTGAATACAGAGAAAACTATACCTTGAAAAAATACATAAATGTGTCATTCTTGTGAATTTATATCTATAGGCTACATTAGGTTTTGCTTTCATTATTTTAGGCCATCTGGCATTAGTGCATAAGCCCAAGCTTTAGGGCCTAACTGTATGCAGGGCATATAGCCTAACGCTAACACACTTTTGTACATCAAGCTGTTCCGTACATTTTACCATATTTTAGCGCCACAAAAACGTAATACTTCCAGGTCAACTGTAATATTAATATAATTGTAAAGCACAATTTCTCCCCTTTCCAGCTAAATCAATGACGAGACCTTCATGCTGCCCGTCTCTTCATGATTGAAGAAAGCAATGGAGCTCTGCCGGGTCTTTATAAAAATGGAGGGTGGGGAAGCGAAATCTACTGCGTCAAAGTGAAAGGGGGATAAATGTTGTGTGGGGAAGCGGCTTTTTTCACCCGATTTGTCCAATTTATCACCTCTAAAATGTAAATAAAACACTATAAAGAGTTTATATAATGTCTCATTACATACCTATTTGAAGGTTTGTGTCAAAATTTAATAGTGTTTTTGGGGCGGCGCTAAATTTAACTTCACAATTAAACTGTGGGTGTCACGGTTTTTGAGTCATGATGGCTCGCAGTGATTACGCGAAAAATTAACAATTGATTGAATTAACTATTGATGAACTCACGAGTAATTAACTTTACACTCACCATTGTTCATTTCTTGTTTTTAATCTGCGAGAGAAGCGCTACACCTGGTGGAAAGAGGCTGTACGGCACAGAATAAATTCTGACACGCCAGCGGGGTCAGTTTTTTCAACTTTTCTCCAATACTATTGATTCATTACCATGTCAATCAACGCTGAATCTAAATTTAGTTCACACCCCGGATTTTGATGCGAACACACAGTCGCTACAGTCCCATTAGTTTTCATTGTAGCCTCGTTTGAATGCCGCGGTTGCCCACATATGTACGGAACGGAGTTAGCTACCGTTACACGCCAATCGCCAAATGCTTTTGGGAACGGGCAGAAAAAGTTAACGTCGATCCACGGAGGCAAAAAGGACAATGTCGGAGTTTAATTCAATAGGAGAAAAGCTGCAAAATGGAGAGTTGAAAATACAGAGAAGGGAGGGCCAGAAAAGTAATGTTTGGGAAAGATTTGGTGAAGTGGTAAAAGAGGATGATAGCAGTGCCGGCTATGTTATATGTGATGATTGTGAGGCGCAATACAAATTAGACAGTCACAAGACAGAGACGTCAAATAGGCCTATGGCACTTCAAGGGAACTGTAGCCTACTGTTCAGATGGGTTAAATGGAAACTGAAATCTGGACACTGACAGTATTCCCGCCACAACGGCAGTCACGAGTCATGACGGAAGTCAAATTCCCAGTGATCGTCGGTCACGTTAATCCCATCCAAAACTGTGCAAATGAATGGCGCTGATGGGTAGCCTACCCAATTTGCTAACGGCCTGGGAGTCCCTCTAATCCCTTCATGATTGAATTTGAATAATCTGAAGAGGTGAAATGGTGATGGGAGTTCTCCTTTTAGGAAATGGACACTGGAAAGCCCCAGACTCGATATGTATACATTTATTTTTAAAACCCGTTCCAAAAGGACCTAAAGGACACCCGGTCTGATCTGAGTGAGAGATGCAGCAGAAAAGCTAATTGTTTTGCTACTTTATTAAACCGGAGCAATTACCAAATGGGAGAGTGAGAGGCTCAGAGTGAGCAGATGTAGGCTATTATGGAGTAGAGGCCCTGCGGTGTTGTGTGTGTGTGTGAATGTCGGTGAGTAAGACACGGAGGCTCAGAGCACCGGAGCAGGCACAGAGGGAAAGACTGCAACGACTTTTATCTCGCGCTAGACTAACTTCTTGCTAGTTATTTATCATCCCATCCGATTACATAGTATCTGTCTTGACTGCATCAAACCGAGAGAAACTAGCTAATTGAGGCTAGCCAAACATTACTGCGCTTCTTGCCGTCCTACATTTAGCAACACATGACAACAACTCCATTCAGATTATAGCCTAAATAGCAGACTACCTGTTGGCTTTTGGTCATTGTAGCCTTTCTTTTTCATTTCACTTTTAATTCTGTCATTTTAATTCCATCTTCCATTGATTAGATATCCCCTAACTTGCTTGCCACACAGGCAGAGCAGCAATGCAATTGACTCTCTCTCTCTCTCTCTGCGGGAAGGGTCAGAGCGCATGCCTTTTTAAAACACTTTTCCAAATCATCAATTTGAGTGTACAAAACATTAGGAACATCTTTCTAATATTGAGTTACACCCCTTATTGCCCCCACTCAGTGTACGGTTGCATCATGCATCCCTTATGTTTTGATTTCAAAGATATTCCCAGGTTTATACGCCTATCACAACTAAATAAATAATGGATTTTATTGTGATGGTGTAGGCTATATTAAATGGATTTATTTGACTTGTTTAAATGTAGATGTTCCAAAGGCATACATCAGCAGCTTGTATGCGTATACATTTTTGCTCGGGAACGAGTGGAGAAATATGATTTATTTATTTCATCATCTTGAGAGAATGTGAATGTGCAGTTAGATACACTCTTAGAAAAAAAGGTGCTATCTAGAACCTATAATGGTTCTTTGGCTGTCCCCATACAATAACCCTTTGAAAAACTATTTTTGGTTCTAGGTAGAACCATTTTGGGTTCCATGTAAAACTCTTTCCACAGAGGGTTCTACATGGAACCCAAAAGGGGTTCTATGGGGACAGCCGAAAAACAGTTTTGGAACCTTTTTTTCCAAAGAGTGTAGAGGTGCTATCTTTATAAGCATCATAAAAGCTGATAGTATTTCAACCACATAAAATATGCATCCAAGCCAATCTGAAACCTTATCAGAAACATGTTAGGGCATTTTCATAGCTTTGTATTTCCTTACATTCGGTCAAACTGATGTCATTTGGAAACTTTCCCATTTCTTTAGAGTTATTGCATTTTCTTCCCGGTCCCTAAATGTCTTTGCTCCACAAAAGAAGCAGAGATGATAGAGAACTTTACTGTGGTCAACTAGATTTAATTATAGACAAATTGATGAACAAATAGCCTACCAAAATGTTGGAAATTATAAACAGAAACTAAATCAGGCAAATAAAATCCTTCACCCCCGTCAATTGTTTTCCTGCTGTCTCTGACTGTAGCCTACAGCACATTTTTGTATATAAGCGGTTAGGGTCAGGTGCGGGCCTCATATTTTCACTTTATCACATACAGTGGGGAGAACAAGTATTTGATACACTGCCGATTTTGCAGGTTTTCCTACTTACAAAGCATGTAGAGGTCTGTAATTTTTATCATAGGTACACTTCAACTGTGAGAGACGGAATCTAAAACAAAAATCCAGAAAATCACATTATATTTTTTAAGTAATTAATTTGCATTTTATTGCATGACATAAGTATTTGATCACCTACCAACCAGTAAGAATTCCGGCTCTCACAGACCTGTTAGTTTTTCTTTAAGAAGCCCTCCTGTTCTCCACTCATTACCTGTATTAACTGCACCTGTTTGAACTCGTTACCTGTATAAAAGACACCTGTCCACACACTCAATCAAACAGACTCCAACCTCTCCACAATGGCCAAGACCAGAGAGCTGTGTAAGGACATCAGGGATACAATTGTAGACCTGCACAAGGCTGGGATGGGCTACAGGACAATAGGCAAGCAGCTTGGTGAGAAGGCAACAACTGTTGGCGCAATTATTAGAAAATGGAAGAAGTTCAAGATGACGGTCAATCATCCTCGGTCTGGGGCTCCATGCAAGATCTCACCTCGTGGGGCATCAATGATCATGAGGAAGGTGAGGGATCAGTCCAGAACTACACGGCAGGACCTGGTCAATGACCTGAAGAGAGCTGTGACCACAGTCTCAAAGAAAACCATTAGTAACACACTACGCCGTCATGGATTAAAATCCTGCAGCGCACGCAAGGTCCCCCTGCTCAAGCCAGCGCATGTCCAGGCCCATCTGAAGTTTGCCAATGACCATCTGGATGATCCAGAGGAGGAATGGGAGAAGGTAATGTGGTCTGATGAGACAAAAATATAGCTTTTTGGTCTAAACTCCACTCACCGTGTTTGGAGGAAGAAGAAGGATGAGTACAACACCAAGAACACCACCCAACTGTGAAGCATGGAGGTGGAAACATAATTCTTTGGGGATGCTTTTCTGCAAAGGGGACAGGACGACTGCACCGTATTGAGGGGAGGATAGATGGGGCCATGTATCGCGAGATCTTGGCCAACAACCTCCTTCCCTCAGTAAGAGCATTGAAGATGGGTCGTGGCTGGGTCTTCCAGCATGACAACGACCCGAAACACACAGCCAGGGCAACTAAGGAGTGGCTCCGTAAGAAGCATCTCAAGGTCCTGGAGTGGCCTAGCCAGTCTCCAGACCTGAACCCAATAGAACATCTTTGGAGGGAGCTAATAGTCCGTATTGCCCAGCGACAGCCCCGAAACCTGAAGGATCTGGAGAAGGTCTGTATGGAGGAGTGGGCCAAAATCCCTGCTGCAGTGTGTGCAAACCTGGTCAAGACCTATAGGAAACGTATGATCTCTGTAATTGCAAACAAAGGTTTCTGTACCAAATATTAAGTTCTGCTTTTCTGATGTATCAAATACTTATGTCATGCAATAAAATGCAAATTAATTACTTAATCATACAATGTGATTTTCTGGATTTTTGTATTAGATTCCGTCTCTCACAGTTGAAGTGTACCTATGATAAAAATTACAGACCTCTACATGCTTTGTAAGTAGGTAAACCTGCAAAATCGGCAGTGTATCAAATACTTGTTCTCCCCACTGTATAGTCGGGCGGTTGTGGATGGGTTATTAGCAATTGCAGATTAACAAACAGCTGACTCGCGCACCACTAGCTCACGCCCTCTGCCTTGCCAACACGTGACCGCCCTGCTTTACAACATACCAATTACAACAACCAGTTACGCCACTAAAAAGGATTCAATTCATTGGCGCCATTTCAAGCTGTGGGGTGAGTTTATCTGGTACGATCTGACTCAGTTACACTTACTGTTATGGTGTACTGTAACTTTCAACATATGTATTGCTACGTATACCGTACATTTTCAATACAGTAGAACGAGATTCAATTTCTTTGTTGTGAAAGCCTCATCCCTGTTTCCAAATCGTCCATGTTCTACTGCCTGTAATAGTGGCATGTTCAATGTGTCTCTCAACCTGTTCTCTCCTGACAGATTCTTTGTGATGTACCTCATTAACAAAGATGAAACAGAACACACGGGCCAGGTAATACTGCTGATATCCACCTATTCTGTGCATCAAGTTACATGAAAGATCATGATGTAGCCTAATATATTAATTCCTGTTGACTTATCCTTGACAGGAATCCTATGTATGGAAGATGTACCAGGAGCGATGCTGGGAATTCTTTCCTGTCGGTGACTGTTTCCGGAAACAGTATGAAGACCATCTCAGCTGAAGGGATAAGGGATATCTGATGTTTGTCATGATAATGTCATCATATAGGATGACACAGTGCCTTCACACCCCTTGACTTTTTCCACATTTTGTTGTGTCACAGCCCAAATTTTAAATTGATTAAATTGAGATTTGTGTCTCAGGCCTATACACAATACCCCATCATGTTGAAGTCGAATTATGTTTTTCAATATTTTTACTAATTAA
This sequence comes from Coregonus lavaretus, assembly GCF_964263955.1. Taxonomy (NCBI): domain Eukaryota; kingdom Metazoa; phylum Chordata; class Actinopteri; order Salmoniformes; family Salmonidae; genus Coregonus; species Coregonus lavaretus. The sequence goes on along the minus strand of NC_140023.1, from coordinate 7,963,408 downwards.
TTACAAATGAAAATCTGAAATGTCTTGAGTCAATAAGTATTAAACCCCTTTCTTATGGCAAGCCTAAGTAAGTTCAGGAGTGAAAATGTGCTTAACAAGTCACATAATAAGTTGCATGGACTCACTCTGTGTGCAATAATAGTGTTTAACATGATTTTTGAATGACTACCTCATCTCTGTACCCGACATATACAAACATCTGTAAGGTCCCTCAGTCGAGCTGTCAATTTCAAGCACAGATTCAACCACAAAGACCAGGGAGGTTTTCCAATGCCTCGCAAAGAAGGGCACCTATTGGTAGATGGGTAAAAATTAAATAAAAAGCAGACATTGAATATCCTTTTTGAGCATGGTGAAGTTATTAATTACACTTTGGATGGTGTATCAATAAACCCAGTCACTACAAAGATACAGGCCAGAAAGACTCACAGCTGTAATCGCTGCCAAAGGTGCTTCTACAAAGTATTGACTAAAGGGTGTGAATACTTATGCACATTTTCAAAACATTCGCTAACATTCCTAAAAACATATTTCACTTTGTCATTATGGGGTATTGTGTGTAGATGGGTGAGAAAAAAATATATTTAATCCATTTTGAATTCAGGCTGTAACACAACATGTGGAATAAGTCAAGGGGTATGAATACTTTCTGAAGGCACTGTATATAGCCTTTGGAATGATTCACAAACTCACCTTATATATGGTATGCGCTGAAGTCAACTACTGAATATTATATAGATTGTTTGGCGCACTGCATCTGTTAACACAGTTTATCACTAATTTTGTAGATTTCCTATCTTCCTATGTATAATTCAGAGTGTCGAATGTAAAATGGAGAAGGATGATATCCACGTCTATCCCTGGTCTGGAAGCATAATGTACTGTATGTGTTTTGTGTGGCGAGAATTAGTCACTTGAATAAACCAGCTTTCACTCTGGTTGTTCTAAGATGACTTCCCTTGAGAAAGTCACATGGTTTTCGGGCACGTGTGTGAACAAATCATGTGAGCAATTTCACTTCTTTGATTTTTAGTGTTCAAATGAGTCAGACATATTAGGTTTTTGAGTTCACCACTTCCAGCTACAGTGAGGGAAAAAAGTATTTGATCCCCTGCTGATTTTGTACGTTTGCCCACTGACAAAGACATGATCAGTCTATAATTTTAATGGTAGGTTTATTTGAACAGTGAGAGACAGAATAACAACAACAAAAATCCAGAAAAACGCATGTCAAAAATGTTAGAAATTGATTTGCATTTTAATGAGGGAAATAAGTATTTGACCCCTCTGCAAAACATTACTTAGTACTTGGTGGCAAAACCCTTGTTGGCAATCACAGAGGTCAGACGTTTCTTGTAGTTGGCCACCAGGTTTGCACACATCTCAGGAGGGATTTTGTCCCACTCCTCTTTGCAGATCTTCTCCAAGTCATTAAGGTTTCGAGCCTGACGTTTGGCAACTCAAACCTTCAGCTCCCTCCACAGATTTTCTATGAGATTAAGGTCTGGAGACTGGCTAGGCCACTCCAGGACCTTAATGTGCTTCTTCTTGAGCCACTCCTTTGTTGCCTTGGCCATGTGTTTTGGGTCATTGTCATGCTGGAATACCCATCCACGACCCATTTTCAATGCCCTGGCTGAGGGAAGGAGGTTCTCACCCAAGATTTGACGGTACATGGCGCCGTCCATCGTCCTTTTGATACAGTGAAGTTGTCCTGTCCCCTTAGCAGAAAAACACCCCCAAAGCATAATGTTTCCACCTCCATGTTTGATGGCGGGGATGGTGTTCTTGGGGTCATAGGCAGCATTCCTCCTCCTCCAAACACAGCGAGTTGAGTTGATGCCAACGAGCTCGATTTTGGTCTCATCTGACCACAACACTTTCACCCAGTTCTCTTCTGAATCATTCAGATGTTCATTGGCAAACTTCAGACGGGCCTGTATATGTGCTTTCTTGAGCAGGGGGACCTTGCAGGCGCTGCAGGATTTCAGTTTCACGGCGTAGTGTGTTACCAATTGTTTTCTTGGTGACTATGGTCCCAGCTGCCTTGAGATCATTGACAAGATCCTCCCGTGTAGTTCTGGGCTGATTCCTCACCGTTCTCATGATCATTGCAACTCCACGAGGTGAGATCTTGCATGGAGCCCCAGGCCGAGGGAGATTGACAGTTATTTTGTGTTTCTTCCATTTGCGAATAATCGCACCAACTGTTGTCACCTTCTCACCAAGCTGCTTGGCGATGGTCTTGTAGCCCATTCCAGCCTTGTGTAGTTCTACAATCTTGTCCCTGACATCCTTGGAGAGCTCTTTGGTCTTGGCCATGGTGGAGAGTTTGGAATCTGATTGATTGATTGCTTCTGTGGACAGGTGTCTTTTATACAGGTAACAAGATGAGATTAGGAGCACTCCCTTTAAGAGTGTGCTCCTAATCTCAGCTCGTTACCTGTATAAAAGACAGCTGGGAGCCAGAAATCTTTCTGATTGAGAGGGGGTAAAATATTTATTTCCCTCATTAAAATGCAAATCAATTTATAACATTTTTGACATGCGTTTTTCTGGATTCTTTTGTTGTTATTCTGTCTCTCACTGTTCAAATAAACCTATCATTAAAATTATAGACTGACCATTTATTTGTCAGTGGGCAAACGTACAAAATCAGCAGGGGATCAAATACTTTTTTCCCCTCACTGTACATCTGGTCTCCCATCCATGGACTGACCACAACCGACCCTGCTTAGCTTCAGTGGCAAACCAGCAGCGGGATGCAGGGTACTATATTGCTGGAATGAATATGCCAAAACGTACAACTGGAACAAAGGCAGAAAAAGCAAAGGCCAGGGTAATATAACCAAAGATAGAGAAAATTGCAGGAAAGAAGGATGTGTTTTATTTTTAAATCCTTCTACCATTAAAATAAATCACAGAAAAATATGTTTTTTCATCCATTTACAATTCATTTGTTCTCTCATTTTGAAATTATTTCCTTGCAATATTTTGTTTTGCTATCAATACTTTTGGTTTTATGTTTTGCTTTCAATATCATTATTTTTGTTTGCAATACTAACATTTTTGTTCTCGACTTCAGAAGTTTGGCTTGATATTAACAGCACAAAAGTAACTCACTCACTAGAGGATCGCACCATATAATAACACTATTACTCTATTAAAGGTGTTTAAAGCGGCAATCCTTAATTGAAACTTTAACAAAATGTTTTCCCCACCACAGTTTCAGTAGAAAGCTGAGGGATGGGGTTGGAGAAATGCAACCACTCTGAAGTCTATAGTCTACACTATGGATTACATTTAACATTTTAGTCATTTAGCAGTTAGTGTATTCGTCTTAAGATAGGTAGGTGGGACAAGCACATATCACAGGCATAGTAAGTACACTTTTCCTCAATGAAGTAGCTATCAGCAAAGTCTGATAGCTTCTAAGGGTCGAGGTGAGGGTTATTTAAAATACTCTTTGAAGAGGTAGGGTTTCAGGTGCTTTTGGAAGATGGGTAGGGACTCTGCTGTCATAGTTTCAGGGGGATGCTGGTTCCACCATTGGGGTGCCAGGACAGAGAAGAGCTTGGTCTGGGCTGAGCAGGAGCTGCGGGCTAAGAGACCTGAGGTGGCAGAACGGAGTGCTCGGGTTGGGGTATAGGGTTTGAGCATAGCCTGAAGGTAGGAAGGGGCAGTTCCTCTTGCTGCTCCTTAGGCAAGCACCATGGTGTTGTAGTGGATGGGAGCTTCGACTGGAAGCCAGAGGAGTCTGCAGAGGAGCGGGGTGACATGGGAGAACTTGGGAAGGTTGAAAACCAGGAGGGCTGCCATGTCCTGAATAAGTTGCAGGGATTTGATGGCACAAGTTGACCGTTCATGATATCAAAACTATAGTTTTAACCATGTTTTCAGGCTATACAATAGTTGTTTACATTTACTTTGTTTACAAACATTGCAGTAAAACAAGTGTATATTTTGGGTTCTGATGGGTTACGACAGTTGAACTAAGCTCATGAGGCATTTATACGTTATATTCTTTAAGAATCAATGGGTACATATTATTAATTTGTAAGTCCAAAAATGGATGTAGCAACTAAGGATTGACCCTTTAACAGGCAGTTACCTTCATACAGAAGAACTATGTCACCACTTGAACGTGATCCATTATCCTGCCCCCAAAAAATGTATTCTGTCCACTGTTCTGCGAAAGTCCCGCAAAATCGTTCCCTTGTCCCGCATTTGGGCATTTTAGATATGATCACCCTAATTCCACCGGTGGAACCATTGCTACTGCAACATGTTAACACCATCTTTTCACATTCGAGGAGAATATAACATTATTTAAACACGTGTTTTTTTACATGTGAAATGCCAAATTAGATTTTCCCTTTCACATGTGGAATTGCAAGTTCACGTGAAAAACAATCACATGTAAAAACCTAATTTGCAGTTTCATATGTGAAAATCTCACTTTCACATGTGGAATTGTAAGTTCACATGTGAAAAACAATCACGTGAATGTTTTTCATATGTGAAAAGGCAATAGATTTTCACATGAATGTTTTTCACAAGTGAAACTGAATATCCGATTTTCACATGTGAAAGTTTTTAACATCTGAAACCGCAAATTTGACATGTGAAACTGCAATTCACATGTGAGTTGAAAACATGTTATTCTCCTCACATGTGAAAAAGTGTTGTTAACATGTGAACTCTAAATTAAATACATGTGAAAATATGGTTTCACGTGTGAAATTTAAGCTCAACATGTGAAAACTGCAAATTTGACATGCGTAATAGCTGTTTTCAGATGTTGAGCATAAATGTAATGTATTAAAGGGTGTATGTCTTAAACATTGTGGCAATATGAAATAAATAAAAATTGAAACAAAAACCCAATGGAATTCAAGTGCGTTACTCTACATCAGTAGTTTTGCTTCCATTCATATTCTTAGAAGCATTTTGGATGCTACTACTTGGGTATTACCATGAAGAAGTAGCAAACACATTTTTTATGGATATAAGTCTGGGAGCATGTGAAGTCTTCAGACAGTCTCCAATCTATCCATTCAGAGCCATGTCCTCTCTGGTATGCCTCTCTTCCACAGAGAAAAACACCCTAGCTCTCACATCTGTTCCTCTCACCCTTCTATTATCAGGCTGTGCAGGGTGCAGGGCCAAACCCTCATCATGACCGTGAAATGAATCGCCCATGCTTAACAGCGTGATGGACCACTGCTTCAGAGGGCCCTAACGTGTTCTTTGAGGCTCTGAGCTCAACAAAATGATTACAGGACCGCGGCGAGGACCGTTAACCATTAAACGCAGTGTGTAGGAGATTGGCAGGAGGGAGACGGGGCCCTGCATGCCACCTGCATATATCACCCTCATTATGCTGAGGTCGAGGAGCAGGCAGGGTATTACTGTGGCTTTGTTTTGATTCGCCTCATAGGACCTAGCAGGGAATTAGTGTTGCTTTGTTTTACTGCAGTTGATTGAACAAAGACAGGTTGAATACGTTCCCTGTTCATCAATGTGATGATCTCAGTGAACTCATTCAAGGCTCTTTTCATACGATCATAAATGGGCCTGGATTATGTTAATTTTAACAACAACACAAAAATCCATAACGTGGCAATTTTTCCATTGAAAATGTGCTACTTGGGGAAAATGAATGTCTCTAACATATTGAACATGAAAGAGGCCACCCAGATTTAGCTACAGTAAGACAGACTATCCCAGGACATGGATAGTTGAGATGTATGGTCGTCACATCCTTCCTTGTCCAGAGCAAGGACATGAAACCCCTCTCTCATCGAAACCCTCTCCCCGTTGGAAATGTATCCCATTCCAATGTGAATGAAAATCCATCATACCAACAAAGAACAGATGCCCAACTTGCCTTGTGGTTCCCTAGACAAACAGAAGCTAGCTGTTGAACCAGCTGAGTAACGATTGTTACAGGAACACAGTGTACTGAACCTTAGATACTCGTCCTTAAACCAACCCAAATAAAACATGTGTTTAGTGGCTACCGGACACCGAGCCTTGATCAAAGACACCCAGGACAAGATGGATGATAGCAAACCAGACAGCAATGCTATTTCCACGTAGCAGAGCAGACGGCACCGTTATCCCAATGTCTTTAAACAGTAGTTGAATAATGTTGAGGACAGCTGGTCCTGGCTCTGCAGTCTGCAGCACGTCTGTGTCTGATTGCTGCGGTGGAGTATGGATTAGAGGGCCACATGTGATCAGCCTCATTACTGAGGCTAATGGAGAAGTGTGGACAGCAGCACAGCCCGGGCTATCTGATAGCACAGCCGACCACAGCCCAGTTAGAAGAGAGCCGCAGCTACAGTGGGGAGAACAAGTATTGATACACTGCCGATTTTGCAGGTTTTCCTACTTACAAAGCATGTAGAGAAAAATCCAGAAAATCACATTGTATGATTTTTAAGTAATTAATTTGCATTTTATTGCATGACATAAGTATTTGATACATCAGAAAAGCAGAACTTAATATTTGGTACAGAATCCTTTGTTTGCAATTACAGAGATCATACGTTTCCTGTAGGTCTTGACCAGGTTTGCACACACTGCAGCAGGGATTTTGGCCCACTCCTCCATACAGACCTTCTCCAGATCCTTCAGGTTTCGGGGCTGTCGCTGGGCAATACGGACTTTCAGCTCCCTCCAAAGATTTTCTATTGGGTTCAGGTCTGGAGACTGGCTAGGCCACTCCAGGACCTTGAGATGCTTCTTACGGAGCCACTCCTTAGTTGCCCTGGCTGTGTGTTTCGGGTCGTTGTCATGCTGGAAGACCCAGCCACGACCCATCTTCAATGCTCTTACTGAGGGAAGGAGGTTGTTGGCCAAGATCTCGCGATACATGGCCCCATCCATCCTCCCCTCAATACGGTGCAGTCGTCCTGTCCCCTTTGCAAAAAAGCATCCCCAAAGAATGATGTTTCCACCTCCATGCTTCACAGTTGGGATGGTGTTCTTGGGGTTGTACTCATCCTTCTTCTTCCTCCAAACACGGCGAGTGGAGTTTAGACCAAAAAGCTATATTTTTGTCTCATCAGACCACATGACCTTCTCCCATTCCTCCTCTGGATCATCCAGATGGTCATTGGCAAACTTCAGACGGGCCTGGACATGCGCTGGCTTGAGCAGGGGGACCTTGCGTGCGCTGCAGGATTTTAATCCGTGACGGCGTAGTGTGTTATTAATGGTTTTCTTTGAGACTGTGGTCCCAGCTCTCTTCAGGTCATTGACCAGGTCCTGCCGTGTAGTTCTGGGCTGATCCCTCACCTTCCTCATGATCATTGATGCCCCACGAGGTGAGATCTTGCATGGAACCCCAGACCGATGGTGATTGACCGTCATCTTGAACTTCTTCCATTTTCTAATAATTGCACCAACAGTTGTTGCCTTCTCACCAAGCTGCTTGCCTATTGTCCGGTAGCCACTTGTGCAGGTCTACAATTTTATCCCTGATGTCCTTACACAGCTCTCTGGTCTTGGCCATTGTGGAGTGGTTGGAGTCTGTTTGATTGAGTGTGTGGACAGGTGTCTTTTATACAGGTAACGAGTTCAAACAGGTGCAGTTAATACAGGTAATGAGTGGAGAACAGGAGGGCTTCTTAAAGAAAAACTAACAGGTCTGTAAGAGACGGAATTCTTACTGGTTGGTAGGTGATCAAATACTTACAGTGGGGGGAAAAAGTATTTAGTCAGCCACCAATTGTGCAAGTTCTCCCACTTAAAAGATGAGAGAGGCCTGTAATTTTCATCATAGGTACACGTCAACTATGACAGACAAATTGAGGGAAAAAAATCCAGAATATCACATTGTAGGATTTTTAATTAATTAATTTGCAAATTATGGTGGAAAATAAATATTTGGTCACCTACAAACAAGCAAGATTTCTGGCTCTCACATACCTGTAACTTCTTCTTTAAGAGGCTCCTCTGTCCTCCACTCGTTACCTGTATTAATGGCACCTGTTTGAACTTGTTATCAGTATAAAAGACACCTGTCCACAACCTCAAACAGTCACACTCCAAACTCCACTATGGCCAAGACCAAAGAGCTGTCAAAGGACACCAGAAACAAAATTGTAGACCTGCACCAGGCTGGGAAGACTGAATCTGCAATAGGTAAGCAGCTTGGTTTGAAGAAATCAACTGTGGGAGCAATTATTAGGAAATGGAAGACATACAAGACCACTGATAATCTCCCTCGATCTGGGGCTCCACGCAAGATCTCACCCCGTGGGGTCAAAATGATCACAAGAACAGTGAGCAAAAATCCCAGAACCACACAGGGGGACCTAGTGAATGACCTGCAGAGAGCTGGGACCAAAGTAACAAAGCCTACCATCAGTAACACACTACGCCGCCAGGGACTCAAATCCTGCAGTGCCAGACGTGTCCCCCTGCTTAAGCCAGTACATGTCCAGGCCCGTCTGAAGTTTGCTAGAGTGCATTTGGATGATCCAGAAGAGGATTGGGAGAATGTCATATGGTCAGATGAAACCAAAATAGAACTTTTTGGTAAAAACTCAACTCGTCGTGTTTGGAGGACAAAGAATGCTGAGTTGCATCCAAAGAACACCATACCTACTGTGAAGCATGGGGGTGGAAACATCATGCTTTGGGGCTGTTTTTCTGCAAAGAGACCAGGACGACTGATCCGTGTAAAGGAAAGAATGAATGGGGCCATGTATCGTGAGATTTTGAGTCAAAACCTCCTTCCATCAGCAAGGACATTGAAGATGAAACGTGGCTGGGTCTTTCAGCATGACAATTATCCCAAACACACCGCCCGGGCAACGAAGGAGTGGCTTCGTCAGAAGCATTTCAAGGTCTTGGAGTGGCCTAGCCAGTCTCCAGATCTCAACCCCATAGAAAATCTTTGGAGGGAGTTGAAAGTCTGTGTTGCCCAGCGACAGCCCCAAAACATCACTGCTCTAGAGGAGATCTGCATGGAGGAATGGGCCAAAATACCAGCAACAGTGTGTGAAAACCTTGTGAAGACTTACAGAAAACGTTTTTACCTGTGTCATTGCCAACAAAGAGTATATAACAAAGTATTGAGAAACTTTTGTTATTGACCAAATACTTATTTTCCACCATAATTTGCAAATAAATTCATTAAAAATCCTACAATGTGATCTTCTGGATTTTTTTTTCTCATTTTGTCTGTCATAGTTGACGTGTACCTATGATGAAAATTACAGGCCTCTCTCATCTTTTTAAGTGGGAGAACTTGCACAATTGGTGGCTGACTAAATACTTTTTTCCCCACTGTACGTCATCCAATAAAATGAAAATTAATTACTTAAAAATCATACAATGTGATTTTCTGGATTTTTGTTTTAGATTCCGTCTATCACAGTTGAAGTGTACCTATGATAAAAATTACAGACCTCTACATGCTTTGTAAGTAGGAAAACCTGCAAAATCGGCAGTGTATCAAATACTTGTTCTCTCCACTGTATCTGTAGCAGCTTCCGACCATACAGAGTGGCTTATACAGACATGTAAAGACATATTGTGTATAATATTGTATTAGGCAGGCACATTATACCCCATACAGAGAAGAACACACATATGCAAATACTGGAGAATATAAATAGAGCTATAAGATTATATATATATATATATATATATAGATAGATAGATAGATAGATAGATAGATAGATAGATAGATAGATAGATAGATAGATAGATAGATAGATAGATAGATAGATAGATAGATAATATCTCATCCACAGACAATGCAATCGCCATCGCACTGCTCACTGCCTTATCCCATCTGGACAAGAGGAATACCTACGTCAGAATGCTGTTCATTGACTATAGCTCAGCCTTCAACACCATAGTACCCTCCAAGCTCATCATTAAGCTCGGGGCCCTGGGTCTGAACCCCGCCCTGTGCAACTGGGTCCTGGACTTCCTGACGGGCCACCCCCAGATGGTGAAGGTAGGAAACAACACCTCCACTTCACTGATCCTCAACACAGGGCCCCACAAGGGTGCGTGCTCAGCCCCCTCCTGTACTCCCTGTTCACCCATGACTGCGTGGCCACGCACGCCTCCAACTCAATCATCAAGTTTGCAGATGACACAACAGTAGTAGGCCTGATTACCAACAATGACGAGACAGCCTACAGGGAGGAGGTGAGGGCCCTTTCGGAGTGGTGTCAGGAAAATAACCTAACGTCAACAAAATGAAGGAGCTGATCGTGGACTTCAGTAAACAGCAGAGGGAGCACGCCCCTATCCACATCGACGGGACCACAGTGGAGAAGGTGAAAAGCTTCAAGTTCCTCGGCGTACACATCACTGACAATCTGAAATGGTCACCCGCACAGAGTGGTGAAGAAGGCACAGCAGTGCCTCTTCAACCTCAGGAGGCTGAAGAAATTTGGCTTGGCCCCCCACAAACTTTTACAGATGCACAATTAAGAGCATCCTGTCGGGCTGTATCACCGCCTGGTACGGCAACTGCACCACCCGCAACCGCAGGGCTCTCCAGAGGGTGGTGTGGTCTGCCCAACGGATCACCAGGGGTACACTGCCTGCCCTCCAGGACACCTACAGCAGCCGATGTCAAAGGAAGGCCAAAAAGATAATCAAGGACATCAACCACCCGAGCCACGGCCTGTTCACCCCGCTACCATCCAGAAGGTGAGGTCAGTACAGGTGCATCAAAGCTGGGACCGAGAGACTGAAAAACAGCTTCTATTTCTAGGCCATCAGCCTGTTAAATAGCCATCACTAGCCGGCTACCACCAGGTTACTCAACCCTGCACCTTAGAGGCTGCTGCCCCATATACATAGACACGGAATCACTGGTCACTTTAATAATGGAACACTAGTCACTTTAATAATGTTTACATACTGCTTTACTCATTTCATATGTATATACTGTATTCTATTCTACTGTATTTTAGTCAATGCCACTCCGACATTGCTTGTCCTAAAATGTATATATTTCTTAATTCCATTCTTTTACTTTTAGATTTGTGTGAATTGTTGAGAATTGTTAGATACTACTGCACTGTTGGAGCTAGGAACACAAGCATTTCGCTACACCCGCAATAACATCTGCTAAATATGTGTATGTGAACAATACAATTTGATTTGATTTGATTTGATAAGAGTGTCTGCTAAAAAATTAATGACATAAAGGAAAATGTAATTAATAGAACCAGTTGTCAGACTTTGGTTTCAATGGGAAATGAATGAAGTAGGGATCCATCAACTCTGCCCCAAGGTCCAAATTATACAAAAGCATTCAGATAATGTACGTGTGGCTGGGAGTCAGGAATATTAAATAGTCATGGACAGATGCTGTAGAACATCTGTGTATGCATCGAGGGCAAGGTGGATACTGTTGGATCACTCAAGGAATCATCCTAATACTCTTTCATACTACTGTTATGGTTATGAATGTATGGCACTCCTTTATTTACAATAGCTACCAGCTACCATTTTCTATTAGAATGTTATTTTTAAGTAACACCGCATACTCCATAACCCCTGAGGGGGAATTGACTGACTGGTCCGTTGTGACAAAACTCTTAAAAGAAAAGGAGAAACAAAACGAGAATGGACTCTATCTACATGTGTATTTTGTTTTTGCCTTGACACACAAACAGAATATATGAAAATATAATACCAGCCATAAATCAATAAATATGACAAAAGGAAAGAAATGGGTGTAAACAGCTCTGTGAGTTTGCTCATAGCTCAGAGGCAGAGGGAAGGAATGCCAAAGCCACATCTCTACCATTTCCATTATAAGGTAGTTCAGTTGACTAATTGGGTCAGATTATTTACCATAGCCTATGTCTGTCTTTCCATCTTTATGACTCAACAAAAAAATGTATGAATAAACTCCTATCCCTTCAGATGAACTTGGTCACAAATACCATGATTGTTGTATTTTGATGGTTTTAGTTTGCTTTCAAAGCAACACACTACAGTACTGTTATTCGTCATACTTCAAATACCTTTTATTATTATTCACACCGCTACTCCTCTTACAGCTGTTATGCAAAACAAACCATTTCATACTTTAAAAAATATAATCACTTAAAACATTTAACATGGAGGTCTATGGTGACCAAAATACAAATACAAATTTACAGTATCAGTATGAATATATCTAAATGCAGAGAGATGGACAGAATGCAATGCAGTATAGTGCAGTTATTTTGTGTACAGTTCAGAGATGCCTTGATGCGGTGTGCAGGAGAGAGTGCATAGTCCTTTAGTCTCTATGAGCCAGATGGCTGGTTGGTGAGGGCCACAGCCCGTGGAATAAACTTTTCAGGTGGCGGAAGGTTTTGATCATGGGTGACCTGAACCGCCTGCCAGGGGTGACCGGGGTGGGAGGGGTCGGCGATGATCTTTCCTGCATGCTTCCTTGCCCTGGAGTCGGTTTTAAAGCTAATTTCCTGCAATTCTACATATTATCACATTGCTTAGGCCAGGGATCATCAACTAGATTCAGCCGTTTTCTTCTTGAGTGGTGGGTCAGGGGGCCGGAACAAATAATTTGTAGACTGCAAATTGACCGCAAGAAGCCCAAAGAGATATAATATTTGACTAAAACATTTCTGTACAACAATAATGAAAAAATATATAATAATTTAACACAAAAAAAAAAAATATATATATATATATACTAAACAAAAATATAAACGCAACACAATACAATTTCAAAGATTTTACTGTGTTACAGTTCATAGAAGGAAATCAGTCAATTTAAATAAATTCATTAGGCTCTAATCTATGGATTTCACATGACTGGGCAGGGGCACAGCCATGGGTGGGCCTGGGAGGGCATAGGTGAAGAAGCCGGATGTGAAGGTCCTGGGCTGGCGTGGTTACACGTTGTCTGCGGTTGTGAGGCCGGTTGGATGTACTGCCAAATTCTCTAAAACGAAGTAAAGAAATTAACATTCAATTCTCTTGCAACAGCTCTATTGAACATTCCTGCAGTCAGCATGCCAATTGCACGCTCCCTCAAAACTTGAGGCATCTTTGGCATTGTGTTGTGTGACTAAACTGCACATTTTAAAGTGGTCTTTTATTGTCCCCAGAACAAGGTGCACCTGTGTAATGATCATGCTGTTTAATCAGCTTCTTGATATGCCACACCTGTCTGGTGGATGGATTATCTTAGCAAAGGAGAAATGCTCACTAACAGGGATGTAAACAAATTTGTGCACAACATTTTATAGAAATAAGCTTTTTCTGGGATCTTTTATTTCAGCTCATGAAAAATGGGACCAACACTTCACATGTTGCATTTATATTTTTGTTCATTATATATAAATACATTTTCTCAGAAAGCTTGAGGGGACAAATTCTGCCCGCGGGCCGCCTGTTGGGGAACCCTGGCTTAGGCCCATGACCAGGTTGGAATTTGTTAATACCCACTCGACGACTTGGTTTGAAGTTACTTTGAGATTGTGGGAATGTAATTTAGAGTATGCTAACTAGGGGACATTGCATGGCATTGTTTTTATGTTAGAAAATGCTCATCATAATAGTTGGTGGCAGTGGCTAACCATAGGATAGATTGCAGTCTCTCCTTGTGTAATGAGTGTGATAGAAGGAGTCAGGCGCAGGAGGGTAATCACTGAATGCAGAGTTCCGTCGTACACACATAGCGCTGGATAGTGACAAACGAAACAGGCACAGGGGAAATATCTACCCTGGCAATACAAGGTAACGGTAGCTCCAACAATAACAGGCACAGGGGAAATATCTATCCCGGCAATAACAAGGTACGAGTAGCTCCACCGAGCTACACTACTCTCACAAATAAACAATCACCCACAAGGACAAGGGGGGCAGAGGAAACACTTATACACGGACTAATGAGGGGATAAGAACCAGGTGTGTGTGATTGACAAGACAAGACAAGACAAATGGAATGATGAATAATGGAGCGGCAGTGGCTAGTAAGCCGGTGACGACGAACGCCGAAGCCTGCCCGAACAAGGAGGGGAGGCAGCCTCGGCGGAAGTCGTGACACCTTGTCCATAAGAAACCAACATTTATATATGTCATTAATTTGGGTGAAAATCCTGCCTAGAGGTAGCTCTCCAACAGGGTTGGCTGCCAAGCCCTGATCTATGTTTCCCAAATACTTGTTTAAATATGTTCATGTGACATTTGACATTCTATGAATTACCCCACATTTATGAACAATCTAACGAATATCAATCTTCAGGTGGTTGAGGCTGATTTGCAAAACCTTGCTGTCATCGTACTCTACATAGGCAAGATCTTTTGCAATTATGCCTGCCGTTTCTGCCTAGCAGCTTGTGCACAATACTAAAATGACAAAACAGGTTATTTGTTCATAATACTGACCACAACCACACAACTATTGACCACAACTACTGAACCACAACTACTGACCACAACCAGACAACTGCTGACTGTCACGCTCTGGCTCCGGGACTTTGTGTGTTGAGCCAGGGTGTGTTCGTTTCGTGGTGTTTTGTTTGGTTGGGTGGTTCTATGTGTTGTATTTCTTTGTTTGGTTGAGTGACTCCCAATCAGAGGTAACGAGTGTCAGCTGTTGGCTCGTTGTCTCTGATTGGGAGCCATATTTATACTGTCTGTTTTCACCTTGTGTTTGTGGGTTTTTGTTCCATGTTCAGTCATTGTCACTGTGGACTTCACTATCGTCATTTGTTTTGTTGTTTCGGGGTTGCTTTAATTTAATAAAGTCAACATGTTCGCTAAACACGCTGCGCCTTGGTCCGCTTCCTTAGACGATCGTGACAGAAAAACCCACCAAGATGGGACCAAGCAGCGTGTCCAGGAGCCATCGCCAGGGAGATCCCTCACAGATCTCCTTCGCCTCCTGGACTGGGTCAAGCCGAGGGAGGAAGACAAGGGCTTGACGTTATGGCAGAAGGGCGAGAAACTGGCGAGGGATATGGAGAAGTGGTCCACGGGTAGGAGAGACGCCCCGAAAATTTTTAGGGGGGGGCTCACGACGGCGGACCAGCAGGAGGCCGCGATAGAGCGGTCCAGTGGGTTGCCGGAGAAGGCCGCCGGGTTACGGGGGCCACTGGTAGAAGAGGGGATGGAAGGTGTGGAGGCACGGCGAGAGGTACTGGCGTGTGTTGCCAGTCCGGTCCGGCCCGTTCCAGAGCCCGGTGTAGAACCAGTGGTGTGTGTCCCCAGTACGGTCCGGTCTATTCCTGCTCCCCGCATCGAACCTGCGGTGCGCGTCGCCAGCCCAGTCCGGCCCATTCCTGCTCCCCGCATCAAGTCTGTGGTGCGTCTCGTCAGCCCGGCTCTGCCCGTTCCTGCTCCCCGCACCAGGTCGGGGGTACGCATCGCCAGCCCGGTCCGGCCCATTCCTGCTCTCCGCGCCAAGTCTGTGGTGCGCGTCGCCAGCCCTGTCCGGCCCGTTTCTGCTCTCCGCACCAAGTCTGTGGTGCGCGTCGCCAGCCCAGTCCGGCCCATCCAAGCTCCCCGCACCAGGTCAGTGGTGCGCGTCGTCAGCCCGGTCCGGCTCAGTCCTGCTCCCCGCACCAGGTCAGTGGTGCGCGTCGTCAGCCTGGTCCAGCCCGTTCCTGCTACTCGCACCAAACCAGGGATGCGAGTCGTCAGCCTGGTCCAGCTCGTTCCTCCTACACGCACCAAGCCAGGGGCGCGTGTCGTCAGTCCGGCTCCGACCAGCGGGGCTAGACAGGACCAGGGGTACTTTGGGGGGTTGAAGAGGAGGTGGGGATCAGGGCCGGAGCCAGAACCACCGCCGAGGAGGTATGCCCACCCAGCCCTCCCTTGTTTAGCCTTATTGAGGCGCGGTCGCAGTCCGCGCCTTTAGGGGGGGGTACTGTCACGCTCTGGCTCCGGGACTTTGTGTGTTGAGCCAGGGTGTGTTCGTTTCGTGGTGTTTTGTTTGGTTGGGTGGTTCTATGTGTTGTATTTCTTTGTTTGGTTGAGTGACTCCCAATCAGAGGTAACGAGTGTCAGCTGTTGGCTCGTTGTCTCTGATTGGGAGCCATATTTATACTGTCTGTTTTCACCTTGTGTTTGTGGGTTTTTGTTCCATGTTCAGTCATTGTCACTGTGGACTTCACTATCGTCATTTGTTTTGTTGTTTCGGGGTTGCTTTAATTTAATAAAGTCAACATGTTCGCTAAACACGCTGCGCCTTGGTCCGCTTCCTTAGACGATCGTGACACTGACCACAACCATACAACTACTGACTACACAACTACTGACCACAACTACCAACCACAACTACTGACCACAACCACATAACTACTGACAAACTACTGACCACAACTACTGACCACATAACTACTGACCACACAACCTGCAAGTCTTCAAGCGCTGTAAAGCTTTAATGAACCCGTCACAACTTTGCTCATGTTTTTATCATTTGCATCAGCTAAATAAATAGAATATCTATCCATTATCGCTTGCAACCCCCAGTCATAACCACTATTAGGCCTACCTGCCACATTGGTGTAGTCTTACAGTCTTACGTGGTCCTCTGTAGCTCAGCTGGTAGAGCACGGCGCTTGTAACGCCAAGGTAGTGGGTTCGATCCCCGGGACCACCCATACACAAAAAAAAATGTATGCACGCACGACTGTAAGTCGCTTTGGATAAAAGCGTCTGCTAAATGGCATATTATTATTATTATTATTACAGTTGCCTAGGCTACATGTATTTCATTATATCATTTAACTTACCCCTTTCTTCTCTGTAAATGCAGTCATGACTGTATTATTACTGTATGCCTACTTAGGGTCGCTGGCCATAGTGGATCATATTCAACCTAAAAAGTATGGGAATATGTTCACTGTGTGCATAATCATCTTAGAAAACCAATGTTCAAAACTGTAACTGATCAAAAGTTATAGAGTTGTTTCCCCCTGTAGAATTGCCAACATTATGGGAACAAAATCAATGGAGGCGCAAGATGAAAAGTGGTTGCTAATGGCGAAAAATGCTTCTGGAAAACAATTTTGTAGCCTAAGCTTTGTGACAAGCATGGGGTTCATTGTAAATCATCAAACTATAGCCTATACATGTAGGCTATCTTGTTGTTACATTGTATGTAAATTCAATAATTGGAACGCAATTGGAAAGCAATATTTATAATCAATTAGGACGAATAGGCTATTCTATAACTATAACACAAGCAGCTGTAATTTGTAATTTACCTCAAGCATCTTCCTCATATGCCACGCGGTCTCATTTTATTTGTAGTATACCTGAAACGCTGATATTCGCGTTGTAGCCTACTATTCAACTCTACCCAAATCTGCAGGACATATAGGCTAACAACATTGAGGTAAGATAGCTATCCATTTTGATACCTGACATAGGCCTATAGTATTTTCATATTTTGATGTACGCTTTCATATTCAATGTTAAATACCTGTCCCTTTTCGATGAGTCCCACATAAGCAAGCATCGTTTTGCGAAATCTCAACGTAACTTCAAGCATAGGCTACACGAGACTTTGAAATTCAAAGCTCTTGTCATCCTAATTGTACTTTTTGCGACCCGCAGATATTTTTTTTTTATAGAGGACCACTACAACAACATAAAGTCTCCAAAAGTTGATGCGAGGAAGCAGCACCGCTGTCAACAGTGCTCATTGCTTTGTTGTAGCAGGTATTACGTTACAAAATCCGATTTTGGATATAAGCCTAATGTATGTTATACTATAAGGAAGTGACATTTCTTCACTGAATTGCATTTTCCCGCACTATCAACCTGTGCCTGGGTGGACAACCTACAAAAATAAATACATTGTGGGATCATTGTGGAATGGATACGCAAACGTGGTTGTTTGAACCAGTTAAGACAGCGATGTGCACATTCCAATGATCCAATGCGACAATCTAGACGGGATGAATGGGACAGTAGGAAACACTTTTTCTGTAGGCTATTCTTAGAATGACATGACATCTTCGGAGCATTGTTCATTACCACTGCCACTGTCTGCTTTCCCACTTTGTGACAGTGCCATTGTAAAAATGGCCCTACTGTATAAAATATATGGTAGCCTGACAAAATTAAGTTAATCAAAACCAATGATTGTTGAACGTCCGTAGGATGAGGTGGCGCAAATTCTTAGGCTAATCTACAGTATAGCCTACAATGTGTAATATATTCTCCCATTTAATTTTATACCCTATCAAAGACACGCACAGTTGCATGATTTCAATAGTAATTGGCACCGTGAGCGGAGGCAATCGATGTACACTACATTGGTCATTCAATGTTTTAGGGAATATCTTTCTGTTTACATAACTTAGTAATGATGGAATACACTAGGTTTACTTCCACAGACTATATTTGTAAAGTATATGTAGACCACAGATGGTATGGGGGATTATCCCCGACCAATGCTGTGCCTGTTATGATCAAATAAGTGTCAATTTTCGCCTATTGTTAATTATTGAAAGTGGAATGGCTAATTTGCCCACTCCCCTTGACAAGTGCTCCGAACACTGTCATTTACTGTTCCTGTATACAGTGCATTCGGAAAGTATTCAGACCCCTTGACTTTTTCCACATTTTGTTACATTATTCTAAAATGGATTAAATAGTTTTTTTCTCTCATCATTCTACACACAATACCCCATAATGACAAAGCAAAAACAGATTTTTAGAAAATTTAACGGAAATATCACATTTACATAAGTATTCAGACCCTTTACTCAGTACTTTGTTGAAGCACTTTTGGCAGCGATTACAGCCTCAAGTCTTCTTGGGTATGACGCTACAAGCTTGGCACACCTGTATTTGGGGAGTTTCTCCCATTCTTCTCTGCACATCCTCTCAAACTCTGTCAGGTTGGATGGGGAGCGTCGCTGCACAGATATTTTCAGGTCTCTCCAGAGATGTTAGATCGGGTTCAAGTCCGGGCTCAGGCTGGGCCACTCAAGGACATTAAGAGACTTGTCCCAAAGCCACTCCTGCGTTGTCTTGGCTGTGGGCTTAGGGTCGTTGTCCTGTTGGAAGGTGTACGTTCGCCCCAGTCTGAGGTCCTGAGCGCTCTGGAGCAGGTTTTCATCAAGGATCTCTCTGTACTTTGCACCGTTCATCTTTCCCTAGATCCTGACTAGTCTCCCAGTCCCTGCAGCTGAATAACATCCCCACAGCATGATGCTGCCACCACCATGCTTCACCGTAGGGATGGTGCCAGGTTTCCTCCAGACGTGACACTTGGCATTCAGGCCAAAAAGTTAAATCTTGGTTTCATCAGACCCGAGAATCTTGTTTCTCATGGTCTGAGAGTCTTTAGGTGCCTTTTGGCAAACTCCAAGTGGGCTGTCATGTGCCTTTTACTGAGGAGTGGCTTCCGTCTGGCCACTCTACCATAAAGGCCTGATTGGTGGAGTGCTGCAGACATAGTAGTCCTTCTGGAAGGTTCTCCCATCTCCACAGAGGAACTCTGGAGCTCTGTCAGAGTGACCATCGGGTTCATGGTCACCTCCCTGACCAAGGCCTTTCTCCCCCGATTGCTCAGTTTGGCCGGGCCGCCAGCTCTAGGAAGAGTCTTGGTGGTTCCAAACTTCTTCCATTTAAGAATGATGGAGGCCACTCTATTCTTGGTGACCTTCAATGCTGCAGAAATGTTTTGGTACCCTTCCCCAGATCTGTGCCTCGACACAATCCTGTCTCGGAGCTATATGGACAATTCCTTTGACCTCATGGCTTGATTTTGGTCTGACATGCACTGTCAACTGTGGGACCTTATATAGACAGGTGTGTGCCTTTCCAAATCATGTCTAATCAATTGAATTTACCACAGGTGGACTCCAATCAAGTTGTAGAAACATCTCAAGGATGATCAATGGAAACAGGATGCACCTGAGCTCAATTTCGAGTCTCATAGCAAAGGGTCTGAGTACATAAGGTTGTTTTTATTTGTATTTTTATTTATTTGCAAAGATTTCTAAAAACCTGTTGTTTTCATTTTGTCATTATAGGGTATTGTGTGTAGATTGCTGAGAATTCTTTTGAATGTAATCAATTTTAGAATAAGGCTGTAACGTAACAAAATGTGGAAAAAATACTGTAGGTGCAAAGTTTGTGTTGGTTGGAGAAGACGCACCTTGGGGTGACACCAAATTACCAAAACGTTCTTTGGACATATTCTCAGCCGAAGCAAATTGGAGCCCAATGCCATCTAGCTTCATCATTTTCTAAGGTGTGATCTGTACTGTTAACTGTGTCTTACAGACCAGTCGTCAAGCATGCATATGTAGTTATGGTGACCTGCATGTGTAGTTCTGATGACGTGTAGTTATATATTCCAAATAGTTTTATATTCCTAACTATCTCACTATGTAAACTTCTTCCACTACCATTAATAGTAATACTTTCAGCCAGTTGAGCAAGCACACAAAGTTTCTACTGAAACTTCCTTTTCTAGTTCATTTCTACCCTTCGAGTCAGCATGTGTTTGCAGTCGTTGACGGACATGTCATTTAAGTGTGTTGACTCAAAGGTCAAGAGGTGACAGTTTGTTGAGCCATGTCTCATCCACATATACTTAGACAGAAATGTCAACGAGTGTTTTCTTACTTTCTCAAACTATCTCTGGCCTGTCAGAATCACTTGAAGCGTGCTTACTGGGCTGAAGTGGATATGTAAGATATAGAGACTCATCGCCTTGTGATCCTGGAGAGGCAGAGGCAGGTTCAATGTCATGCATCGACAACAAGGCACCTTCTCACTGTAGTCAGCCAGGTGTTTCTCTATGCACTTGGGAGCTCATTACAGAAGTAGAGGAAGAAATATACAGTATTGTCAGCTAAAATGTGAGCTAGAAATCCAGATAAAATGTAAATATACCTGTACTTATAGATGCCTTGGTTTGTTTCCCATAAGGCATACGTTGTGCTCCATCTGTTGGAAATGTATGCACTCCCTAACTGTAAGTCGCTCTGGATAAGAGCGTCTGCTAAATGACTAAAATGTAAATGTAAATGTAAATGTCTAGCAAACTTTATCACAATGATTCAAGCACTCTTGCTGGTTTGTTAACAAAACATTTTTTTTACATCTTATCTTTCAATTAGGGTTTTAGGATACATCAACTACATATGTCAGAATAAAATAACCTTATAATGCATCAAATGCATAATTTACACTCCTGAACATTAAGGGATGCTTTATGGCAGTAATCCTAGGGTATACAAAGGAATTCAAGGATGTGGCTGAAGAAAATGGTCCGTTTTTACCGTCAGACTAATGTTCAGACCTTTTTGGAAAGGTCAGAAAACTTTCAGTACACTACTCGAGGCTTCAAAGAGCCAATGTGGTTTTATTCTAGTACCGGACCCAGCTGATAACCTTGATCTCTAATAACTACAACTGCAGGAAAATCAAACATGTAATTTCTTATCACAAGTTCAAAGACTACAGCATTAATATTTCAATAGCACAAGGAGATGAAAAGATGGAATTCATAGGTACAGTATCAAACATTTCGTAGTAGTAGTGAACATTTTGGTGTAGTTACATATTAAGAAGAGACATGCAGGTTTTATGAAGCAGTTTAAATATATACTGTAGCACAAAAATATCAAAGTTGGTGCAGGTTACTATTGGTGCAGAAAGTAAAGTTCAACTTACAATGCACCCTGTCTGCACCTTGACTTACAATGCACCCTGAAATGAAAGGTAATATTGTCTCGCTAAGTTCTTTGTTGTTGTCTCTGTATGTGAGCAAGGGAGACAGAGGGATCCCCACATTACCATTTAGATTGGAGACCTCCATGCCAAGAGAAAGCCAATTATCAATGAGGGTTTAGTAGGGAGGAAACAAAGCTAAAATGGAGGAGACCACAGAGCGAGCTAACACCTCAACCTAGATTATCTCTATGAACCTCCCCATCTGATAGAAGCCCTATGTCCAACCCCAGCTCTATTCAGGTTGGGAACCACTGTCCCCTCATAGAACACCTTTGCCGGAGAGATGCAGAGGGTGGCAGTTGCTGGCATTCATAATTAAAATGTAAATGAGCTCACTCAAAGGTGGGCTAAAACAATTGGGAAAATAACATACTTTCCTGCTGTAGCTGTGTTTTACATTGTCCCCGTTTTAAATGGAACTCAGTATTTCGGGTTTGTCTTTGGGACTGATTGTGAGACCAATGAATTATAGATGATACCTTAATCAAGTTTTTGAAATGTAATATATGGGTTTACACTGAAGGAATAAATGTGAATACTGTACTTCTCAATCATATTGTTTTTATTCAATAGTGCATGAAGCTAGACCTGATAGTGTTGTTTATGGCAAAGTTCTGAAATATAGATTTTCTTGTGATCCATTCACAAATGTCAGGGCATCCGACAGATGTTACTGCTCAGTTTTTCTCTGTCTAGCACTTCTGACAAACATTCAAGGGTGCGTAGAGGGGAAAAGCAGAGGGAGGAAGAGCTGAGAGATTGAATATGTGTCGAGAGAAAATAGGGAGGAAAAGGTTGTTGGATTTAGTTAAAAAGGTTCAAAAGTGCAGTAAATGTTAATCACTTTTAAACTACTTTTGCCAAACAATTCTCAAAATTGACCGGATGGCCTTTATTTCAAAATATAACTTTTCACAAGAATAACTGCGGTTCCATGTGTTCAAAGCGTGAGCACTTGTGGTAGCATATAGCCTAGGCTACTAAGCACCAACTAGTAACATAATAAAACGTAGAATATGCTATTCTGTTCTTTTGAAATACATTTTCTTAGGTTTCTAATGTTTCATAAGACCTTCCAAATGAAATAATAATGGATTTCTTTGTGATAGATTTAACACTGACTTGAATTGTGGTGTTTTTAGTTGTTTTTAGTTTTGACATGTAGCCTACAGTTACATCAAGTAATGAAAATGCTATTGCATTCTTTGAACTATTACCTGATTTTACCTAAGACCATCTTAAACACAACCAAAGTTGTATTTTTTCGATAGCATATGAAATTTGTTAGACTGTTAGAATGTTGACGTCAAAATGACAGGTCATTTGCTCAGAACGGGATGGCACGAAGCCCGACATTTGTGGTGTTACATTTTGAAGTGACAAAGGCTTTTTATGTTCACCTGCAATATAATGCACTCTCGTGCACCAAACGTCCAGACAGCCAATGTACTGTGTGCCTGAGTGGCTCTGGCATTTGCAGACTAGCAGATACTCAATCTCTGTCCAAATATATTGAGATCGGGAAAGGTCGCAACAACACAGCAAGAATGCAGTAACTCGGCCAGACTAATGGCCTGAATGATGAGCAAGACATCTTTCTTCTTTCTTTCTCTCTCTCCCCACTCTCTCTCTCTCTCTCTCTCTCTCTCTCTCTCTCTCTCTCTCTCTCTCTCTCTCTCTCTCTCTCTCTCTCTCTCTCTCTCTCTCTCTCTCTCTCTCTCTCTCTCTCTCTCTCTCTCTCTCTCTCTCTCTCTCTCTCTCTCTCTCTCTCTCTCTCTCTGGTTGAATTTTAATCTAAATACAGTGCTGTAGTCTGTGTGAAGGTTTTGGCTCACACCTACGAACCTAAAATGATAGACCTTTCTGATTGTCCACTCAGTTTGAAATGCACCTTAATCCCAACAAAATGTTACAGAATTAACTTACCAACATAAATTAATTCTGTACACATTTCTCTGAGAAATTGACTGCAGTAAAAATCTCTTCAATGGGCAGTAGATTGCAAAACGATACAGGTATTAAAGTATTAAGGTCCAATCGATAGAGTTTAATGCTATAACAAATGTCAGTGGGATAAGCCGAGATCATCAGGCTCCCATCAAAGCTCCCTGAGAGTGAGAGAGACAGAATGAGTGACTGGAGAGACCTGGATGTAATGTAATACTATCTCTGTAGCTGCTAGCCTATAGTTAAGTCTATAGGACATGCAGTCACATCCATTTGATATGGAGGACGATAACCTTGTCCAAAGTTTATGTGTGCATGTGATTTCAAAACATATTTATTACATACATAGGCCATTATAACAGTGTTTTTTACATTCACCATTGGCAGAGAAGATGTAAACACAGGAGGTTAGTTCCCTGCTCTCTCTGTTTTTTCACATTTGCCAGTTGAAGCCTTGTGTGTACAGTTGATTTAGATTTCTATTGAGTGGCACTGGGTGGCAGAGGTCCTGAGAACTGGTGGAGCCTGATCTGGACTACATTGTTTCACCAGGCCTGTGAGCATGTGATAAGCCTACATCGATACATGGCACCAGTCACCCTAGCCTGGCTGTGCTTGGATCCGCTTGGCTTGGGGGCCAGGAGGGAGAATGCCTGGGTGAGGATGGAGGTGGGATTTTGGCCGGATGAATGGTGACAGCCGATATACTGCATGCTTGAAACTGGCTGTTAGAGTTATTACTGGTGACCTGATTTAACCCAGTGATTTTAAGGAAAGCGGCCGTTCGTCACCTTATCTTGCTCCCTCAGGTGAGCCACTGAGTCAGTGCACACTCTTAGAAAAAAGGGTTCCAAAAGGGTTCTTCGGCTGTCCCCATATGAGAACCCTTTTTGGTTCCAGATAGAAACCTTTTAGGAAAGGGTTCTACATGGAACCCAAAAGGGTTCTACGTGGAACCAAAATAATTATTCAAAGGGTTCTCCTATGAGTACAGCCGAAGAACCCTGTACGGTTATTTTTTTCTATGAGTGTAGGCTGGTCTTTTTGGTGCATTTCATGTTGCAAAATCCAGTGAAACTGAGTAGAACAAACTTCACTGCTTGATTCTGAACAGTTGTACAAAGAGCTCCAGACTCAAACCAACAAACCTAAACCCAGCAGGAGACTCTATACTTCAGTAACTGTAATTTTTGATAAATCCTTGATACTGAAATATGAAATACCAAGCTCTATTGACATCAAAAACTGCACATCTTTCAATTCTGCTTCCTTTTATCCTGTAGCCATTGGCTCTAAATACCTGACATGCATGAGAACAGCACATCAAAGGGTAAACAAGCTTCAATATGTTCCCTCATAAAAGACGGAAATTATGACTGGAATTTGTTTTGTCACTGTCAAGGCCATGAAGGCCTCTCAGACCCAAGGGAAGGTTATCCTGAATAATCTGATGGGCCGGGCGGCCGCTAGCCACGGATACTAATCCCCTACATTCTCCTCAGGGGTCAGAGTTCAGTCAACCTGACAGAGTTCAGCCAAAAGGACGTTGTGAAATTTGGGATTACTCCTTGTCACTCAAAGGCTTTAATCTATGATGGCATTGCCATCCACAGCCTGGCCCTCTATCCATTCCCTCCCTATCTGCCCCTCCTTTCATCTCCACCACTTGGCTCCTGGTTTATTGTATTACCTATACTGACAAATTCAATTATGTGAAGGGTACACATCCCATATCTGTTGTAACCACCCTTTGGCAGCTACTTGTTTACCTTCAAAATAAAAACTCTAGTTCCTCACTTTGAGCACAAAGTCGCTGTCACACATTTTTGGCACAGAGCAACAACTCTTCTTTGCAGAGAGCCTGCAAATCAAATGTACCACCTGATTACGTTGACCACGTCTGGCTCTTGATTTCCTTTTTGATTATGTTCAGTTCATTATTCTACCGGCCGTCTACCAGAGAAATGATTCCTCCATGGTTATTATCATAGCATGTCTTCACTGTGATTATCTTGTAACTGTTACATCGATAACTACGGGAGGTCAATACAGAGGAAATTAGACAAATGTTAATTTGACCTTTCAGAGAAAATGAATGTGTTTATTGTCCTCCATTCCCTCCTACTTCCTTATCTTTCTTATCCTCAGATCACACAACCTCTCAGGCCACGGACTGATTACTGCTGTCTGTCAACTTGAGTGTTACTGGTTGAAATTCCAGCAATTCTATACCACTGCTGTGTCCTTGAGAATTAAGAAACCCCCCTCTCCCAGGTGCTTTTGTTAGGCATCCAGCTGTAAAGCTGGGGAATGTCATCAATGTACACCATATATGGTCTGCAGCATGTCTTTTCCAATAAACTTGTTTCGTTTTTCTAAGAAAACAAGCAGGATACATACCGCTGAGGTGAGAGAGCAGATAAACATCAAAGTCTATCCCCTCTCGGCTCATCTCATATAATCCTCCTGCTGCCAAGGATATAATATTAGTCTATTAGTCTATAGGTTATAGGTTGCCTGTTTTAAGCCAGGGGTTGGTCCCTACCTCCCACATATCACTGATATAATCTTTAGAGACTTCTGCAGTTGGAAGGAGCAACTGTGATCATCCTTAAACATTTTCATTTACAGTGAGGGAAAAAAGTATTTGATCCCCTGCTGATTTTGTACGTTTGCCCACTGACAAAGACATGATCAGTCTATAATTTTAATGGTAGGTTTATTTGAACAGTGAGAGACAGAATATCAACAAAAAAATCCAGAAAAACGCATGTCAAAAATGTTATGAATTGATTTGCATTTTAATGAGGGAAATAAGTATTTGACCCCTCTGCAAAACATGACCTAGTACTTGTTGGCAAAACCCTTGTTGGCAATCACAGAGGTCAGACGTTTCTTGTAGTTGGCCACCAGGTTTGCACACATCTCAGGAGGGATTTTGTTCCACTCCTCTTTGCAGATCTTCTCCAAGTCATTAAGGTTTCGAGGCTGACGTTTGGCAACTCGAACCTTCAGCTCCCTCCATAGATTTTCTATGGGATTAAGGTCTGGAGACTGGCTAGGCCACACCAGGACCTTAATGTGCTTCTTCTTGAGCCACTCCTTTGTTGCCTTGGCCGTGTATTTTGGGTCATTGTCATGCTGGAATACCCATCCACAACCCATTTTCAATGCCCTGGCTAAGGGAAGGAGGTTCTCACCCAAGATTTGACGGTACATGGCCCCGTCCATCGTCCCTTTGATGCGGTGAAGTTGTCCTGTCCCCTTAGCAGAAAAACACCCCCAAAGCATAATGTTTCCACCTCCATGTTTGAAGTTGGGGATGGTGTTATAATAATAAATAATATGCCATTTAGCAGACGCTTTTATCCAAAGCGACTTACAGTCATGCGTGCATACATTTTTTTGTGTATGGGTGGTCCCGGGGATCGAACCCACTACCTTGGCGTTACAAGTGCCGTGCTCTACCAGCTGAGCTACAGAGGACTGTACTGTTCTTGGGGTCATAGGCAGCATTCCTCCTCCTCCAAACACGGCGAGTTGAGTTGATGCCAAAGACCTCGATGTTGGTCTCATCTGACCACAACACTTTCACCCAGTTCTCCTCTGAATCATTCAGATGTTCATTTGAAAACTTCAGACGGGCCTGTATATGTGCTTTCTTGAGCAGGGGGACCTTGCGGGCGCTGCAGGATTTCAGTCCTTCACGGCGTAGTGTGTTACCAATTGTTTTCTTGGTGACTATGGTCCCAGCTGCCTTGAGATCATTGACAAGATCCTCCCGTGTAGTTCTGGGCTGATTCCTCACCATTCACATGATCATTGCAACTCCAGGAGGTGAGATCTTGCATGGAGCCCCAGGCCGAGGGAGATTGACAGGTATTTTGTGTTTCTTCCATTTGCGAATAATCGCACCAACTGTTGTCACCTTCTCACCAAGCTGCTTGGCGATGGTCTTGTAGCCCATTTCAGCCTTGTGTAGGTCTACAATCTTGTCCCTGACATCCTTGGAGAGCTCTTTGGTCTTGGCCATGGTGGAGAGTTTGGAATCTGATTGATTGATTGCTTCTGTGGACAGGTGTCTTTTATACAGGTAACAAACTGAGATTAGGAGCTCTCCCTTTAAGAGTGTGCTCCTAATCTCAGCTCGTTACATGTATAAAAGACACTTGGCAGCCAGAAATCTTTCTGATTGAGAGGGGGTCAAATACTTATTTCCCTCATTAAAATGCAAATCAATTTATAACATTTTTGACATGCGTTTTTCTGGAATTCTTTGTTGTTATTCTGTCTCTCACTGTTCAAATAAACCTACCATTAAAATTATAGACTGATCATTTCTTTGTCAGTGGGCAAACTTACAAAATCAGCAGGGGATCAAATACTTTTTTCCCTCACTGTATGTTAAAGACCTTCTTCTTCAATGACCACGGTCCAATATCCATAACGCCAAACGTCTTTCTCTTAGCAGTAAAGGAAATGACTACTTGTGAGTTAACGGATGTATTCCTGAAACAGTATGTTTAGAAGATGTATGATTAAAGGGTTAACTACGTTAAATTACAGTGTGATAAAGATGTCTCGCTTTACATGTTTTAAATCATTTGCAGAGATTGACTACACTGTGGAAATTGCTGCTAATTATAAGACTGCGATACTCATAATTCAGTGTTTGTCAAATGTAATTGATCAATTACAGCAGAAACGATCCAGCAAGCAGTACTAATCACTTACCATGAGAACAACCTTTGAGTATGATAAGTACAGTGAGGGAAAAAATGATTTGATCCCCTGCTGATTTTGTACGTTTGCCCACTGACAAAGACATGATCAGTCTATAATTTTAATGGTAGGTTTATTTGAACAGTGAGAGACAGAATAACAACAAAAAAATCCAGAAAAACGCGTGTCAAAAATGTTATATATTGAATTTGCATTTTAATGAGGGAAATAAGTATTTGACCCCCTCTGCAAAACATGACTTAGTACTTGGTGGCAAAACCCTTGTTGGCAATCACAGAGGTCAGACGTTTCTTGTAGTTGGCCACCAGGTTTGCACAAATCTCAGGAGGGATTTTGTCCCACTCCTCTTTGCAGATCTTCTCCAAGTCATTAAGGTTTCGAGGCTTACGTTTGGCAACTCGAACCTTCAGTTCCCTCCACAGATTTTCTATGGGATTAAGGTCTGGAGACTGGCTAGGCCACTCTAGGACCTTAATGTGCTTCTTCTTGAGCCACTCCTTTGTTGCCTTGACCATGTGTTTTGGGTCATTGTCATGCTGGAAAACCCATCCACGACCCATTTTCAATGCCCTGGCTGAGGGAAGGAGGTTCTCACCCAAGATTTGACGGTAAATGGCCCCGTCCATCGTCCCTTTGATGCGGTGAAGTTGTCCAGTCCCCTTAGCAGAAAAACACCCCCAAAGCATAATGTTTCCACCTCCATGTTTGACGGTGGGGGTGGTGTTCTTGGGGTCATAGGCAGCATTCCTCCTCCTCCAAACACGGCGAGTTGAGTTGATGCCAAAGAGCTCGATTTTGGTCTCATCTGACCACAACACTTTCACCCAGTTATCCTCTGAATCATTCAGATGTTCATTGGCAAACTTCAGACGGGCCTGTATATGTGCTTTCTTGAGCAGGGAGACCTTGCGGATGCTGCAGGATTTCAGTCCTTCACGACGTAGTGTGTTACCAATTGTTTTCTTGGTGACTATGGTCCCAGCTGCCTTGAGATCATTGACAAGATCCTCCCGTGTAGTTCTGGGCTGATTCCTCACCGTTCTCATGATCATTGCAACTCCACGAGGTGAGATCTTGCATGGTAGGATACAGGTATTTTGTGTTTCTTCCATTTGCGAATAAACGCACCAACTGTTGTCACCTTCTCACCAAGTTCATTGGCGATGGTCTTGTAGCCCATTCCTGCCTTGTGTAGGTCTACAATCTTGTCCCTGACATCCTTGGAGAGCTCTTTGGTCTTGGCCATGGTGGAGAGTTTGGAATCTGATTGATTGATTGCTTCTGTGGACAGGTGTCTTTTATACAGGTAACGAGCTGAGATTAGGAGCACTCCCTTTAAGAGTGTGCTCCTAATCTCAGCTCGTTACCTGTATAAAAGACAGCTGGGAGCCAGAAATCTTTCTGATTGAGAGGGGGTAAAATACTTATTTCCCTCATTAAAATGCAAATCAATTTATAACATTTTTGACATGCGTTTTTCTGGATTTTTTTGTTGTTGTTCTGTCTCTCACAGTTCAAATAAACCTACCATTAAAATTATAGACTGATCATTTCTTTGTCAGTGGGCAGACGTACAAAATCAGCAGGAGATCAAATACTTTTTTTCCTTCACTGTATGTGTTTAGTCAGATTCTCCCCAAAAAGTTAGGCTGCTGAGCATTACTGTTCCTTTCCCTTTCATCCAACAGTGAGGAGTCTGAAGAGTCCTCTAGCCACAGCTGGCTCCAGGCAGAGCCAGACAAGGGGAGAGACTGTGAATATCTGATGGTAGGTGCTGGGACACTGCTCCTGCTGAATCCCCTTGGCTCTAGAGATTAGGGGGTGTTTGGAGGAGCCCACACTTTGTATTCTGGTCACATCTCTGCCCACAGCTAGTAGAGTCTTACCCACCCGCGGATGCTCAAGGCCAGTGTTGCCTGTCACCCCGGTGCAGATCTGTGAGATTCTAGACGAAGGACTAAAGATTTTGTATCTACCCGTCAAATATCCACTTCCTTTTAGTAATGCAGCTGCAGGAGTATTCTAGTACTGTATACTAGGTTGAATAAATGGATAAAGGGTTGGATGGATGGACTATTATTAGTAGTGAGTGATGTAGCAGTGGTGACTACAGCAGTAGTATTAGTACTGACTGCAGTACTGTAGTAGTATTAGTTTTGACTGCAGGACAGTAGTAGTAATAGTATCGACTGCAGTACAGTAGTAGCATTAGTATTGACTGCAGTACAGTAGTAGTATTAGTATCGACTGCAGTACAGTAGTAGTATTAGTATTGACTGCAGGACAGTAGTAGTATTAGTTTTGACTGCAGGACAGTAGTAGTAATAGTATTGACTGCAGTACAGTAGTAGTATTGGTACTGACTGCAGTACAGTAGTAGTATTAGTACTGACTGCAGTACAGTAGTAGCATTAGTATTGACTGCAGTACAGTAGTATTATTAGTATTGACTGCAGTACAGTAGTAGTATTAGTATCGACTGCAGTACAGTAGTAGTATTAGTATTGACTGCAGGACAGTAGTAGTATTCGTTTTGACTGCAGGACAGTAGTAGTAATAGTATTGACTGCAGTACAGTAGTAGCATTAGTATTGACTGCAGTACAGTAGTAATATTAGTATAGACTGCAGGACAGTAGTAGTATTAGTTTTGACTGCAGTACAGTAATAGTATTAGTATTGACTGCAGTACAGTAGTAGCATTAGTATTGACTGCAGTACAGTAGTAGCATTAGTATTGACTGCAGTACAGTAGTAGCATTAGTATTGACTGCAGTACAGTAGTAGGCTAGTAGTAACTGAAGGACAATGGAAGTATGCTTCAAAAAAACATTATTGTTAAAAAACACAATAAAAATACACGTTGTTAGGTCCATCATCATTCATCGTCGTGTGTTTTCAGCAGTTGTCCTCTTTCTAGAGCCAGGTAAACTCGTTCAGCTGCAGGAGTATTCTAAAACTGTATTCCAGGTTGGATGGATGGATGGATTGATGGATGGAGGTATTAATTAAATGATGTCATGTTATTTATCTTGTATAACTTTAAAGGACAGTATACTCTTTACTCTCCCCGCTAACTCTCTCACACACACTATTATGAGTCGTGGGGTGAAGAAAATGTGGATTTATACTTATTCTCTACTTGGTGGTCCAGACATCCTCATTACCTCCATCACAAAAGCTACACTACAATGAGTGTACAAAACATTAGGAACCATGACATAGACTGACCAGGTCATACCAGTTGAAAGCTATGATCCCTTTTTGATGTCACCTGTTAAATCCACTTCAATCAGTGTAGATGAAGTGGAGGAGACAGGTTAAAGAAGGATTTGAGGACTTGAGACATGGATTGTGTTTGTGTGTCATTCAGAGGGTGAATGGGCAAGGTAAAATATTTAAGTGCCTTTGAACAGGGTATGGTAGTAGGTGCCAGGCGCACCGGTTTGAGTGTGTCAAGAACTGCAACGCTGCTGGGTTTTTCACACTCCACAGTTTCCTGTGTGTATCAAGAATGGTCCACCACCCAAAGGACATCCAGCCAACTTGACACAACTGTGGGAAGTATTGAGTCAAATGTGCCAGCATCCCTGTGGAACGCTTTCGACACCTTGTAGACCATGTCCCGACGAATTGAGGCTGTTCTGAGGGCAAAATGGGGTGCAACTCAATATTAGGAAGATGTTCCTAATGTTTTGTATAAGTGTTCCAGCCTCTCTATCAGTTTACCTGGATTCTGTTGGAAGACATTAAAGGAGTGAAGTAGAGGTTTATTTGATGTCTTACCGAGGACATCGTATTGATATGCTGTCTGTTTCTTAACTGAGGGAAGACCAAAATTAAGGCAGAGCTTTTGCTGGTTTAATTGCCCCAGTAAATTAGACTTAATGTCTGAGGCACAATTGCATTATCGTGATTGGCACAGTAGAAGATGAGAATTCAAACACTCTGCTTCTCTAATTGGGTCCCCAACAAAACCAATTTAGATAGTGTGGTGCACGTCTCACAGGTGAAGCCATCTTATAGGTCTAACATGCTTCTGCCTGTCTGTTTGCTTCATTTTGTTTATTTCATGTTAACAAAATACAACACCCTCTGAATATACCCTGGCTTAGCTGTTTGATTTTGATATCAACACTTGCCAGGAACTGTATAATTGTTTATTTTTATTATTTGGTTCAACCCTCCTTCCCACTCAAATCATGTTGAGAAAAGGTCCATTTAAACCAAAATACATCATTAGGATCTCACTGAAACCCCATAGATATAAACAACACCACTGAACCGTTTCAGAACTGAGCTCAGAATTAAACACTAATTAACCACTAAGTTCAACTCTGTGACTGATCTGTGATTTTCTAAACCTTATTAGGGTGACTCATAAACAAGTACACTGAGTGTACAAAACACTAGGAACACCTGCTCTTTCCATGACAGACTGACCAGGTGAATAAAGGTGAAAGCTATGGTCCACCACCCAAAGGACATCCAGCCAACTTGACACAACTGTGGGAAGCATTGGAGTCAACATGGGCCAGCATCCCTGTGAAACGCTTTCGACACCTTGTAGTCCATGCACCGACGAATTGAGGCTGTTCTGAGGGCAAAAGGTGTTCCTAATTATTTGTACACTCAGTGTTTATCTCCCTGCTTGAAGGAGATTTTTTGTTGTTGTTCGTCAAACCCGAAGTGATATTAACACAAGTAAGAAAGTGATTGAAGGAGAGAGGATGCTGGAGACACCCTCAGAGCATTATTTAAAACATTATCTGTCTGGGTTCCCAACAAATCCATATATATGGCTGACAGTTTTCTGTCAATGCTCTGGGATGTCGATGCAAGTTCCTCCTAGCATGGCTTGAGTGGCTAATTGTGTCCTTGTCCAATCAGCAAGCTGAACTGACCTTCCGTACACTCTCCTCTCAGTATGTGGCTAATGAAAAAACAATTAATTTGTGTACATATCTGACAGAAAGGAATGATCCCTCATGATCCAGTTTCCAGCCTCCATTTCTGAAAAATTATGCCGGGGGGGAGGGGGTGGTGTGTGTGTGTGTGTGTGTGTTCATGCATGCTTCCTGTTGGCAGTCTCTGTCCCGGATGTAATTTGCACCTGAGGCGGCTGCCAGTCTTAGCCCTGTAGTGTTGGCACCACCTTGAAGACACACAGATGTGCTAGTAAACAAATCATCCCCTGGCACAATGGCACTGCCACACACATCTACCACCATTCAGGAAAACAGCCAAGGGACTTAGAAACTACCCAACTTTGCTCAGAGAGAGAGTGAGAAAGAAAGAGAGAGAGAGAGACATAGGCTGGTGTTTAAGACTCACTACTCTGCAAATGGATTTTGCCCTACAGCTGGCTGTACAAACAGATAACATATTGGTTTTTCTTAAATCGTTTGGTCAGAGTTCTAATCCACCTGAGGTTTTCCCCAAAACACTGTGGGCTAAAACACAGGATACCAATAACAAACTTATTTTGAGAAAAGCTCAGCTACTCCCAACACGAGGAAAAATGTTTAGCTGCTGTGTTTTAGGCTGCCGCACTGTAACCAATGATTTGGAATCCCATTTACTTTCTTAATTAAGCTTAGCGAAAGCTTTGTTGTTGTAGAATGAGCTTGCCTTCTTTTACTTCATGCATCGGTCAGGCTAACAATTCAATTATTCTCCATTGTGCTTCACAAAGAGCATGACCTCAATAAAAATGTTTCCTCTTCCAAGGTATTAATAATACATGTAGGGATGCCACACAGTGGCATTCCCTCTTATGGAGTCCTACTGCATATCTGGGAAGTGAATGCTTTATTGAGAGGGATAAAACCAGGTGGTGAAGCTGCAATGTTTATCCACCTCACCTCAGGTATTGTTCTCGTCCAATGTCAAGCCAATGGCAGCTGTATGGCTGTGCTGCGCTTGCTAGTTATCCACTTGAGAAAAGCAAATATTTCAAGGTGGAGAAATGAGTTTCTGCTCTAGTGATTCTGATTATGGTCTCTGATACAATATGTATTCCACTCAAGGCATATTACAAGTAATGGAAAAGTAGAAGGGATTTACAGTATAGTAATGTGGTGTAATATACACAGTATATCAAAGATATGATAAAATAAGTGAGAATCCTTTCTCAGCAGATACAGCTAGCTACGCTAATGCATTATAACTCAATGTCCCCAACTCCAAACTGTGAATACACTGTCTGTTCACACTTCTTCACAACGTGTCCCATCTTTTTTACAGTGTAGCACTCTGACTTACTTTACCAGCGTCATTCACACCCGTCTCATTGACTTTGGCCCTGTGGAGTGGAGTGAGTAACAGGATGTTCCCTACGGAGGGTGTCATTGTCACAGTGAGGCTGAACGGTCAATGGCAGAGAGCCTCTCTCTGGTTCCTACTCGGGTATTAGCCAGCTGTCATCTACTGCAATCACACCATCATCAAGGACATCTGTTATGCTGCTGTTACGTACATTACTTTTATCTCACAGATTGAAGCCCTTTGGATATGATCTGGACTCAGGCCACGTGATATGAAAGTAGGCCTACTAGAAAAGAATTCATGCAGTGGCATCATGTATAGACAGAAACATGGATTTCAACCTTACCATTAACTGTATAGAGTTCAATTATATTTTTTTAAATATAATTTTTATTTACTCCCATTTAAAATGAAAGATCAAAGCCTAGCACAGTTGGTAGATATTTTACTCCAGTAAAGTCATTTAGGACTATACTTCCATGTGTATTTACTGTATACTATTTGTGTTCTTTATCTGTTTGTTGTAATTGTAGTAATCTCATTCATAATATCAGGTTTGTATTTTGTACAACTCCTGAGGCTCAACAGAAACGGCAGACATTAAACAGGCAGGATCCCACTTCAGAGGTAATGCTATCTGATGTGTTATTGCCAGAGGCCTTCTCTTTCTCCATCAAATACGTTTTATCCAGCATTAAGCTCTGTGCTTGGATGAAATGATTGTGTGATTATACCTGCATGGACTACTAATACAGGTTTAACTACCAGCTCCAGATGTGTATCATATCCTCTAGGAGTATAATGGAGGGTTAGACTGGCTACTGGCAGTTATCCCCTTCCCCATTATCGTTTCTCTCCCTACAACACACACACATGGACGTGCACACACATGCACACACATACACACACATACCAAACACCCCCCTTACTTGCCGCTCTTGATTACCCCTCCAATCCCTCAGATCTTTCTGGCCGACATTAAAATAAACTATGATGTAAATACTATAGTATTCATTGTAGCGTTTTTGCTGACTTTACTGTAGTATACTGTAGTATTTACAGGTAACTATAGTATAAACACTGTATTAAAAGAAAACTGTAGTACATACTATAGTACTTAATGTGGTGTTTTTGCAGATTGTAGTATACTGTAGTATTTACTGTAGTGTTTTTGTGGACAGTACTGTAGTATTTAGTGTTTTATTATATTTGACATAGAAGTGGAGGCTTTCTCCTTCAGGAAACCTACTGGAGAAATACTAAAAGAGCACATTTTCCATAACCTGTAGATAGGACTGGGGTCTGAACGGATTGTTCAGAGCTTCTACTCTTTCTATAACCTATAAGGAACACAATATATAGTCTATACTTGGTTTCTCACTTATGGGTGGCACAAATTGTGATATGGGGGAGGGGAATGGGCAGGGTATATGCAAATAAGATACTGTAGTATTTACTATAGTTTAAAAAACTGTAGTGTTCTTGCGGACTGTGTTGTTTTTGCGGACATTACTGTAGTATTTACTACAGTGTTATTTGTTTACTATAGTTTCTACAGTATACTGCAGCATTCTATAGAAAGTACTACACATGAACGAGGGATACTACAGTGTGTGGTATAGTATTGTACAGTAGTTTACTATAGAATTTGTATAGTAAGTACTGTAGTATTCTATGGTAAACTGTAGTATTTTTATGTGGGGGTATCCACAACATCTGCCCACTCCTCATCTTCCTGTCTGGATGTCCAATTCAGAATGAATCAAGAAGCCAAGAATCTGTTCTGGAGACAGAACTGATGAGAATATCCATGTCTTTGGCCTTTGAAGGTAACCATCTTTCTCATACAATGAAGAAAAATAAATAAGAAATGTTCCTTATTAGGCCTACACTTCTATCTAATCTGCCTCTGTTTCTTTGTCTCACACACACGTTACCCCTTCTGAACACTTGTCTTTTGAAGTGCGCCCAATGAACTTTCTTCCTTGTTTAGTAGCTAATCAGTTGAAGCTATGTGTATAATCAGGAAGGGGAATAGCATATCTGAGGGATTCTGGGGTTGGAGAAGGTAGGAGGGAGCCAATGAACATCTGGTGAACAGGTGTTACGGTAAGACACACTGAGTCACATAAGGCAGAGCATGTAGAGTACTTTACTGTGGCTTCACATAGGGAACTTAGTCTTCAGAACAATGATACCAAGAGGACCTGTCCAGATGCTCAACCAGATGGTTGTGAGAACGTTATTACTGTTTTCTAAATTCAATTTCATCACAAGTCTTCTTCTTCTTCTTCTTCTTCTTCTTCTTCTTCTTCTTCTTCTTCTTCTTCTTCTTCTTCTTCTTCTTCTTCTTCTTCTTCTTCTTCTTCTTCTTCTTCTTCTTCAGCCCAAATTATTTTGTTATTGTGCATCTTAAGAAAGAAGTGCACAAACTTGAAATTCAGTTGAGGTCAGTTAACTGATAAGCAGTTGCTTCTTATCATACATTTTCCCCATTTTCTTCGAATCAGTTCAAACCACCTCCCTCATATCATTTATTATCTAGGGCAGATGCTTGGATGTTTACCTCTTGGGAGAAAAGCTAAGTGTTTGGTCTACATTTCAGTACATGTGATATTTGTTATATTTCAACCTTGATTCAACAGACACATGTGAATGGATTTTCCCTCTGAATGTTCTATTGATGGATGTCCAAATGGAAGAGGGGTTGAAGAACTCAATATGTGAGATAGAGAGAGAGAGAGAATAATTTCATTCAGTAGCGTTATTTTTAGAGATGTTATATGCCACTGATGGTGCTAATTAATTAGCAAATTTGTACATTGAGTCAGCACAGAAACGTCATGCCCATAGGGGGCACGTGCCCCCTCCGATTTGTCCTGTTTAAATATATGAATATACACTACCGTTCAAACCTTTGGGGTCACTTAGACATTTCCTTGTTTTCGATAGAAAAGCAATTTTTCTGGCTATTACAATAACATCAAATTGATCAGAAATACAGTGTAGACATTGTTAATGTTGTACATGGCTATTGTAGCTGGATACGGCTGATTTTTTATGGAATATCTACATAGGCGTAGATAGGCCCATTACCAGCAACCATCAGTCCTGTGTTCCAATGGCACATTGTGTTTGCTAATCCAAGTTTATCATTTTAAAAGGCTAATTGATCATTAGAAAACAATTTTGCAATTATGTTATGTTAACCTCCTGAGTGGCGCAGTGGTCTAAGGCACTGCATCGCAGTGCTAGCTGTGCCACTAGAGATCCTGGTTTGAATCCAGGCTCTGTTGTAGCCGGCCGCAACCGGGAGACCCATGGGGCGGTGCACAATTCGTCCAGGGTAGGGGAGGGAATAGCCGGCAGGGATGTAGTTCAGTTGGTCGCTCTGGATAAGAGTGTCTGCTAAATGACTTAAAATGTAAAAATGTTAGCACAGCTGAAAACTGTTGTGCTGATTAAAGAAGCAATAAAACTGGCCTTCTTGAGAGTAGTTGAATATCTGTGGGTTCAATTACAGAATCAAAATGGACAGAAACAAATAACATTCTTCTGAAACTCGTCAGTCTATTCTTGTTCTGAGAAATGAAGGCTATTCCATGCGAGAAATTGCCAAGAAACTGAAGATCTTGTACAACGCTGTGTACTACTCCCTTCACAGAACAGTGCAAACTGGCTCTAACCAGAATAGAAAGAGGAGTGGGAGGCCCCGGTGCACAACTGAGCAAGAGGACAAATACATTAGTGTCTAGTTTGAGAAACAGACGCCTCATAGGTCCTCAACTGGCAGCTTCATTAAATAGCACCCGCAAAACACCAGTCTCAACAGTGAAGAGGCGACTCCGGGATGGTAACCTTCTAGGCAGAGTTGCAAAGAAAAAGCCATATCTCAGACTGGCCAATAAAAGATTAAGATGGCAAAAGAACACACACACTGGATCGAGGAAGATTGGAAAAAAGTGTTATGGACAGACAAATCGAAGTTTGAGGTGTTTGGATCACAAAGAAGAACATTTGTGAGACGCAGACCAAATGAAAAGATGCTGGAGGAGTGCTTGATGCCATCTGTCAAGCATGGTGGAGGCAATGTGATGGTCTGGAGGTGCTTTGGTGGTGGTAAAGTGGGAGAGTTGTACAGGGTAAAAGGGATCTTGAAGAAGGAATGCTATCACTCCATTTTGCAACGCCATGCCATACCCTGTGGATGGCGCTTGATTGGAGCCAATTTCCTCCTACAACAGGACAATGACCCAAAGCACAACTCCAAACTATGCAAGGACTATTTAGGGAAGAAGCAGTCAGCTGGTATTCTGTCTATAATGAAGTGGCCAGCACAGTCACCGGATCTCAACCCTATTGAGCAGCTTGACTGTATGGTACATAAGAAGTGCCCATCAAGCCAATCCAATTTGTGGGAGGTGCTTCAGGAAGCATGGGGTGAAATCTCTTCAGATTACCTCAACAAATTGTTTTCCAAGATGGCGTAGCAGTGCGGTCGTGCATTATGTAGTGTGCTCGTGTAAATAGCCCGTTTTTTTGTTTTTTTGTCTTTTTCGTATATATTTCTCAATCTCACTTTTCATCCTTCAGCTAAATATACTTTCCTGCAACCCGCCTCACCCGATGTGGAACGGATTCTATTATTTCTTATACCTTTTTATCTAGAACCGGCTGAAACTAGCCAGCATGCTCGCCTGTGCCGTAGCAGCTATCGAACAACTCCTGGACTCACCTATTGCTATTCACTGGACCTTATGATCACTCAGCTACACAGCTGATGATTGTTGGACTGTTCCTTTAAACGGTACCCCATCCTGTTTATCTGTTTAGCCTCAGCCCAAACCTTCGTCGCCATTACCAGTTGTTGTCTTAGCTCTCTCGAATAACACCTGTGATTGCTTTATGTCTCTCTCCCATGTCAATATGCCTTGCCTATTGCTGTTTCGGTTAGTTCTTATTATACAATTTCACTGTAGAGCCCCCAGTCCTGCTCAACCTGTCTCAGATAGCTCCTTTGTCCAACCCCCCACACACGTGGAGACCGGCTCAATCAGTGCCTCCAGTGATGCTATCTCTTTCATTGTTACCCAACGCTTAGGTTTACCTCCACTGTACTCATATCCTTTCATATCCTTGTCTGTACTTAATGCCCTGAATCTATTCTACAATGCCCGGAAATCTGCCCCTTTTATTCTCTGTACCCAACGCACTAGAAGACCAGTTCTTAAAGCCTTTAGCCATATCCTTATTCCACTCCTCCTCTGTTCCTCTGGTGATGTAGAGGTTAACCCAGGCCCTGTAGCCCCCAGTATCACTCCTACTCCCAGGTGCTATCATTTGTTTACTTCTGTAACTGTAAAAGCCTTGGTTTCTTGCATGTTAACATCAGAAGCCTCCTCCCTAAGTTTGAGTTATTCACTGCGTTAGCACACTCCGCCAACCCTGATGTTATAGCAGTGTCTGAATCCTGGCTTAGGAAGGCCACCAAAAACACTGACATTTCCATCCCCAACTACAAAATGTTCTGTCTATATAGAACTGCCAAAGGGGGCGGAGTTGCAATCTACTGTAGAGATAGTGTGCAGAGCTCTATCATACTATCCAGGTCTGTGCCCAAACAGTTTGAGCTTTCCAGAAATAAATCTCTCACTGTTGCCGCTTGCTACAGACCCCCCTCAGCCCCCAGCGGTGCCCTGGACACCATATGTGAATTGATTGACCCCCATCTATCCTCAGAGTTTGTACTGCTTGGTGACCTAATCTGGGATATGCTTAACACACCGGCTGTCTTACAATCTAAACTAGATGCCCTCAATCTCACACAAATTATCAAGGAACCTACCAGGTACTACTCTAAATCCGTAAACATGGCACCCTCATGAATATCATCCTGACTAATTTACCCTCTAAATACACCTCCGTTGTCTTCAACCAGGATCTCAGCGATCACTGCCTCATTGCCTGCGTCCGTAATGGGTCCGCGGTCAAACAACCACCCCTCATCACTGTCAAACGCTCCCTAAAACACTTCAGCGAGCAGGCCTTTCTAATTGACCTGGCCCGGGTATCCTGGATGGATATTGACCTCATTCCGTCAGTAGAGGATGCCTGGTTGTTCTTTAAAAGTGCTTTCCTCTCCATCTTAAATAAGCATGCCCCATTCAAAAAATTCAGAACTAAGAACACATCCTGTGGCGTACTGCATTAGCATCGAACAGCCCCCGCGATATGCAACTTTTCAGGGAAGTCAGGAACAAATATACACAATCAGTTAGGAAAGCAAAGGCTAACGTTTTCAAACAGAAATTTGCATCCTGTAGCACTAACTCCAAAAAGTTTTGGGACACTGTAAAGTCCATGGAGAATAAGAGCACCTCCTCCCAGCTGCCCATTGTACTGAGGCTAGGAAACACTGTCACCACCGATAAATCTACGACAATTGAGAATTTCAATAAGCATTTTGCTACGGCTGGCCATGCTTTCCACCTGGCTACCCCTACCCCGGCCACCAGCTCTGCACCCTCCGCTGCAACTTGCCCATGCCTGCCTCGCCTGGTTCACCAACTACTTCTCAGATAGAGTTCAATGTGTCAAATCGGAGGGCCTGTTGTCTGGACCACTGGCAGTCTTTATGGGGGTGCCACAGGGTTCAATTCTCGGGCTGACTCTATTCTCTGTATATATCAATGATGTCGCTCTTGCTGCTGGTGACTCTCAGATCCACCTCTACGCAGACAACACCATTTTGTATACATCTGGCCCTTCATTGGACATTGTGTTAACAAACCTCCAAACAAGCTTCAATGCCATACAAAACTCCTTCCGTAGTCTCCAACTGCTCTTAAATGCTAGTAAAACGAAATGCATGCTCTTCAATCGAACGCTGCTTGCACCCGCCCACCCGACTAGAATCACTACTCTCGGCGGGTCTGACTTAGAATATGTGGACAACTACAAATACCTAGGTGTCTGGTTAGACCGTAAACTCTCCTTCCAGACTCACATTAAGCATCTCCAATCCAAAGTTCAATCTAGAATCGGCTTCCTATTTCGCAACAAAGCCTCCTTCACTCATGCTGCTAAACATGCCCTCGTAAAACTGACTATCCTACCGATCCTTGACTTCGGCGATATCATTTACAAAATAGCCTCCAACACTCTACTCAGCAAATTGGATGTAGTCTATCACAGTGCCATCCGTTTTGTCACCAAAGCCCCATATACTACCCACCATTGTGACCTGTAAGCTCTCGTTGGCTGGCCCTCACTACATATTCGTCGCCAATCCCACTGGCTCCAGGTCATCTATAAATCTCTGCTAGGCAAATCCCAGCCTTATCTTAGCTCATTGGTCACCATAGCAACACCCACCCGTAGTACGTGCTCCAGCAGGTATATCTCACTGGTCATCCCCAAAGCCAACACCTCTTTTGGCCGCCATTCCTTCCAGTTCTCTGCTGCTAATGACTGGAACGAACTGCAAAAATCTCTGAAGCTGGAGACTCTTATTTCCCTCACTAACTTTAAGAATCAGTTGTCAGAGCAGCTTACAGATCACTGCACCTGTACACAGCCCATCTGTAATTAGCCCACCCAACTACCTCACCCCCATATTATTATTTATTTTGCTCGTTTGCACCCCAGTATCTCTATTTGCACATCATCTTCTGCACATCTATCACTCCAGTGTTAATACTA
This sequence comes from Coregonus lavaretus, assembly GCF_964263955.1. NCBI lineage: Eukaryota > Metazoa > Chordata > Actinopteri > Salmoniformes > Salmonidae > Coregonus > Coregonus lavaretus. The sequence continues at coordinate 7,921,037 of NC_140023.1, read as the reverse complement.
AATTGTAATTATTTTGCACTATGGCCTATTTATTGCCTTACCTCCATAACTTACTACATTTGCACACACTGTATATAGATTTTCTATTGTGTTATTGACTGTATGTTTTGTTTATCCCATGTGGAACTCTGTGTTGTTGTTGTTTTTATCGCACTGCTTTGCTTTATCTTGGCCAGGTCGCAGTTGTAAATGAGAACTTGTTCTCAACTGGCCTACCTGGTTAAATAAAGGTTAAATAAATAAAAATATTTAAAAAATTGACAACTAGAATGCCAAAGGTCTGCAAGGCACAATTATTATTTATATTAAAAATCATTATATCTAACCTTGTCAATGACTACATTTCCTATGCAGTTTGCTATATTTCCTATTCAAACTCATTTCATGTGTTTTCATGGAAAACAAGGACATTTCTAAGTGACCCCAAACTTTTGAACGGTAGTGTATATATACAGTTGAAGTCGGAGGTTTACATATACCTTAGCCAAATACATTTAAACTCAGTTTTTCACAATTCCTGACATCTCTTCCTCTGTTTCTGCTGCTAAAGCCACTTTCTACCTCTCTAAATGTCAAGCCTCTGCCTCTAACCCTAGGAAGCTCTTTGCCACCTTCTCCTCCCTGCTGAATCCTCCTCCACCTCCCCCTCCCTCCACCCTCTCTGTGTATGACTTCGTCAACCATTTTGAAAAGAAGGTTGACAACATCCGATCCTCATTTATTAAGTCAAATGACACCGCTGGTCCTGCTCACACTGCCCTACCCTATGCTTTGACTTCTTTCTCCCCTCTCTCTCCAGATGAAATCTTGCGACTTGTGACGGCCAGCCGCCCAACAACCTGCCCGCTTTACCCTATCCCCTCCTCTCTTCTCCAGACCATTTCCGGAGACCTTCTCCCTTTCCTCACCTCGCTCATCAACTCATCCTTGACCGCTGGCCATGTCCCTTCCGTCTTCAAGAGAGCGAGAGTTGCACCCCTCCTCAAAAAACCTACACTCGATCCCTCCGATGTCAACAACTACAGACCAGTATCCCTTCTTTCTTTTCTCTCCAAAACTCTTGAGCGTGCCGTCTCTAGCCAACTCTCCTGCTATCTCTTTCAGAATGACCTTCTTGATCCAAACCAGTCAGGTTTCAAGACTGGTCATTCAACTGAGACTGCTCTTCTCTGTGTCACGGAGGCTCTCCACACTGCTAAAGCTAACTATTTTATTTAACTCTCTCTCCTCTGCTCTTATCCTTCTAGACCTATCTGCTGCCTTTGATACTGTGAACCATCAGATCCTCCTCTCCACCCTCTCCGAGTTGGGCATCTCTGGCGCTGCTCACTCTTGGATTGCGTCCTACCTGACAGGTCGCTCCTACCAGGTGGCGTGGCGAGAATCTGTCTCGGCACCACATGCTCTCACCACTGGTGTCCCCCAGGGCTCAGTTCTAGGCCCTCTCCTATTCTCATTGCTACGCAGACGACACACAACTAATTTTCTCCTTTCCCCCTTCCGATAACCAGGTGGCGAATCGCATCTCTGCATGTCTGGCAGACATATCAGTGTGGATGTCGGATCACCACCTCAAGCTGAACCTCGGCAAGACGGAGCTGCTCTTCCTCCCGGGGAAGGACTGCCCGCTCCATGATCTCACCATCACGGTTGACAACTCCATTGTGTCCTCCTCCCAGAATGCAAAAAACCTTGGCGTGACCCTAGACAACACCCTGTCGTTCTCCGCTAACATCAAAGCGGTGACCCGATCCTGCAGGTTCATGCTCTACAACATTCGCAGAGTACGACCCTACTTTACACAGAAAGCGGCACAGGTCCTAATCCAGGCACTTGTCATCTCCCGTCTGGATTACTGCAACTCGCTGTTGGCTGGGCTCCCTGCCTGTGCCATTAAACCCCTACAACTTATCCAGAACGCTGCAGCCCATCTGGTGTTCAACCTTCCCAAGTTCTCTCATGTCACCCCGCTCCTCCGCACACTCCACTGGCTTCCAGTTGAGGCTCGCATCTACTACAAGAACATGGTGCTTGCCTACGGAGCTGTGAGGGGAACGGCACCTCCTTACCTTCAGGCTCTGATCAGACCTTACACCCAAATGAGGGAACTACGTTCATCCACCTCTGGCCTGCTAGCCCCCCTACCTCTACGGAAGCACAGTTCCCGCTCAGCCCAGTCAAAGCTATTTGCTGCTCTGGCACCCCAATGGTGGAACAAGCTCCCCCATGATGCCAGGACAGTGGAGTCACTGACCACCTTCCGGAGACACTTGAAACCCTACCTCTTTAAGGAATACCTGGAATAGTATAAAAGTAATCCTTCTACCCCCCCCCCCCCCTCCCCCACCCCCCCATAAAAATAAAATAAAATAAAAGTGGTTGTCCCACTGGCTATCATAGGTTGAATGCACCAATTTCTAAGTCGCTCTGAATAAGAGTGTCTACTAAATGACGTAAATGTAAATGTAAATGTAATCCTAGTAAAAATTCCCTGTCTATGGTCAGTTAGGATCACCACTTTATTTTAAGAATGTGAAATGTCAGAATAATAGTAGAGACAACGATTTATTTCAGCTTTTATTTCTTTCATCACATTCCCAGTGGGTCAGAAGTTTACATACACTCAATTAGTATTTAGTAGTATTGCCTTTAAATTGTTTAACTTGGGTCAAACGTTTCGGGTAGCCTTCCACAAGCTTCCCACAATAAGTTGGGTGAATTTTGGCCCATTCCTCCTGACAGGGCTGGTGTAACTGAGTCAGTTTGTAGGCCTCCTTGCTCGCACACGCTTTTTCAGTTCTGCCCACACATTTTCTATAGGATTGAGGTCAGGTCTTTGTGATGGCCACTCCAATACCTTGGCTTTGTTGTCCTTAAGACATTTTGCCACAATTTTGTAAGTATGCTTGGGGTCATTGTCCATTTGGAAGACCCATTTGCGACCAAGCTTTAACTTCTGACTGATGTCTTGAGATGTTGCATCAATATATCCACATCATTTTCCTTCTTCATGATGCCATCTATTTTTTGAAGTGCACCAGTACCTCCTGCAGCAAAGCACCCCCACAGCATGATGCTGCCACCCCTGTGCTTCACGGTTGGGATGGTGTTCTTCGGCTTGCAAGCAACCCCATTTTTCCTCCAAACATAACGATGGTCATTATGGCCAAACAGTTCTATTTTTGTTTCATCAGACCAGAGGACATTTCTCCAAAAAGTACGATCTTTGTCCCCATGTGCAGTTGCAAACCGTAGTCTGGCTTTTTTTATGGCGGTTTTGGAGCAGTGGCTTCTTCCTTGCTGAGCGGCCTTTCAGGTTATGTCGATATAGGACTCATTTTACTGTGGATATAGATACTTTTGTACCTGTTTCCTCCAGTATATTCACAAGGTCCTTTGCTGTTGTTCTGGGATTGATTTGCACTTTTCGCACCAAAGTACGTTCATCTCTAGGAGACAGAACGCGTCTCCTTCCTGAGCGGTATGATGGCTGTGTGGTCCCATGGTGTTTATACTTGCGTACTATTGTTTGTACAGATGAATGTGGTACCTTCAGGCGTTTGGAAATTGCTCCCAAGGATGAACCAGACTTGTGGAGGTCTACCATTTTTTTTCTGAGGTCTTGGCTGATTTCTTTTGATTTTCCCATGATGTCAAGCAAAGAGGCACTGAGTTTGAAGGTAGGCCTTGAAATACATCGACAGGTACACCTCCAATTTACTCAAATGATGTCAATTAGCCTATCAGAAGCTTCTAAAGCCATGACATCATTTTCTGGAATTTTCCAAGCTGTTTAAAGGCACAGTCAACTTAGTGTATGTAAACTTCTGACCCACTGGAATTGTGATACAGTGAATTATAAGTGAAATAATCTGCCTGTAAACAATTGTTGGAAAAATTACTTGTGTCATGCACAAAGTAGATGTCCTAACCGACTTGCCAAAACTATAGTTTGTTAACAAGAAATGTGTGGAGTGGTTGAAAAACGAGTTTTAATGACTCCAACCTAAGTGTATGTGAACTTCCGACTTCAACTGTATATACATATTTTTTTGTATGTATACTACTGGCAACCTAGCAATTTTCTGAAGTTGTCTTTAGCTAGCCCAGATAGGTTCCCAATCTCCCTACCTCATAACTAGCTACCAAGAGGCCGTTTCAGGCTATCAATCAAGTTAGAGTAGGTTGCTGGCAAGGTTGGAAGACTTTAGAAAAGCAAGCAATTACTACATTTACTGAATAAGACTCACATTCCTTTTAATATTTTACCCAGATTTTAGTAGAAATGCAGAGAAGGATATTTAGTTTATTTAAACAAAATTACCACCAGTCAGGAGGATACAGACAGCTCAAGAGGAATGTTTAGATATGCAGAAAAATAAGCATAATGATTATGGCTCTAGATACTCCCAGTCGATATTCATGTCATAAGAAGGAATTCCCCTCGACCACATCCACACATTGGGGAAAACAACATTCTTTCCCATTGACCTCCATTATAAAAGAGCCAACTTCGTTGTTGATTTTTATTTATACAGAAATTACAAAACATGCCGAAAAGCTGCTGTGTTGTTCAATGTCCATGTTACCAGATCAAAAATCCTGACCTACTGTTCGCAATACTCCCACATAGGGACATAGAGCCTGCGAGAAGAGCCCTGTGACTTCAGGCTATTCGGCGTAGGAGAATGGAAAATGTGGGGACCCGGTGTCCAAGTAGGCAACACTCAACTATGTGTGTGGAAATAATTGAATCACAGGTGAGACATTTAACTTGTTTAGTACAGTCCGTTTGTAACTCCACTCACTACTTGTAGCTCTATAGTCCGTTTGTTTGTGTTGTTGGTCTTGACTAGCTTAATGTTCCGGTCGGTAACTAGCTAGCACTCACTCACTCATGTGGCTGCTAGCTAACACCGTCATGAACAGGGACATGAGGGAAGCTCTACAATGTTACATTTTCCTAAGTAGTGAGAACGCTGTGGAGCAGGCAATGTTGAAAAGTAATCTTTAGACATGTTGTACCTTTCTTAAATGTTTTTTTTGTGATTGACTAAAACAAGCAGACAACAAGAAAATTGCATTTGAAAAAGGTCAAGTTTTTTCTGTGAGACAATTGGGTAACCTAGGTAACCACAGGTTGTTTACCCCACAGACGGGCAGGGTTCTATCTAATACCGGCTGGGACCTATGCGGGAAAAAACTTTTTCAGGTGTTTGAAAAATTCTCAATTCTCCAACTAGCCCCCCTCCAGACCACCCCCCAGCCATCCTCACGTACTTTGTGCCCCCTTAGATTTTTGGGGTGCATGATGCCCCTGCAGTAAGTGGTTGGTGTTATGACGGTTGACAGTTACAGCTGGGTTTTAGATGACAAGAGACAACAGCATGGAACTTGACTGCAACAGCCTGTTCTGAGAGCTTCATGTTGAGCTCAACATGACATGGTGGGACACTACAGAATTGAGTACCGCTACTGTTTGTACTATTTTAAACACGCATTTAGCACTACAAAGCTACAGTTGGAATGAACCTACAGTATTAAATCTTATAAAAATATGTTTTGCCTGTGGCGGTGCTATAGTGTAGGGTGACACACTGTCTGCTTCCTCCAATATTCCTCCTTCTTTTCTTTATTTGCAGACTAACTTGCAGTGAAGGATTAGGCCTGGGGATTTCATATGACATTCTATGGCCTCACCTTGATTTTCACTGTGAAAATATGCTTTCAAATGTGCTTTCAAACCATCCACAAATGTTTTGCGGCAGCCATTTCAGAGAAGGTAAACAAATCCACTTAGTATTAGCTACCTAAACTGCACTTTCTATTACGATAAAAGTGGAGAGAACGTGACAAAAATAAGTACGATGATTTAGGTGAACCCGCTCGCTCTCTATAGGCATTGAGAGATTCAGAATGCTGAATGGCCATAGGTTTTATCGACTTTCTTGACACTGTGAGTGATTGTGATTGTATCCATGTCCCTCACTGTAAGGGTCACAGGCTATAGGGCTCCTGAACAAGCTAAGTAGCACTGTGGATTGTACTTCCACCAACACCTTTCCAACAAATGAAAATTGTTGAGTCAATACTTAATGATTTACCAATTTGGCTTCATGTTGATTCCATTATGTCGTATTGTGAGGTTTACAGCTTGCTGAAAGAAAATGTATGAAATTAATTACATGTTTACAGATCAATAAGATGTGAATTGTGAATCAAGAAAATTCATTGAATACCATTAATGACGGATGGGACCCCTGAAAAGGGGAACAATACTCTGTGATTAGGCACATGCAGACTAAAGTGTCTGCTAGTACGTGACAAGCAGAATGAGTGGACTGAAAATCAAGTCCATTCATACGATTATTCCATCAAACACTGAACGAAGGTCAAACGCTATATAGCCCCAAAACATGGTTAAAACTATCATGTTTATATTATGGATGATCAGTCCAGCCATAGCTCTGTTTTTTTTATTTGAGAGTGTTTACATTTCTCCAGCCCCATTCCTCAGCTTTTTACCAAAACAGTGGCGGGGAAGACGCTTTGTTATTGTTTCAACTGCTAATTCCCCCTTTAAAGTTTTTGTGAGCACAATGTATAATGCACCCTTTGAGAAAGTGTGCCTGAGAGTCAGTATTCAGACATGAATAGTACCGCTCTAATGTTGCCCTGGACTGTATGTCAGGGTGTGTTCCCAGCTCTGCTTCATGTCACACATTATTACTAACCCCCGTGTAGGGCTTTGATAGCTGGGGCTGCTGTCCTATAGAAGGCCCTTACAATCAGAGCCCCCATAGAGAACATAGAGGTCCTGCAGAAAGGGAACTCTCTGAAGCTGACAAAAGGATGAGAGAGAGAGAGAGAGAGAGAGAGAGAGAGAGAGAGAGAGAGAGAGAGAGAGAGAGAGAGAGAGAGAGAGAGAGAGAGAGAGAGAGACGAGAAGTAGAGGGGGAGAGACAGTAAGGGAGTGAAAGAGTGAGTGAAAGAGAAAGTATGGTAAGCACTGATGGAGAGGGGGAGAAGTGTCGGAGAGAGACTGAGTCGGTAGGGCACTGTCGCTATGATGGAAAGTGGGAGGGCACAAACAGAAAGGAGAGGAAAGGATATGTACTGAGAGAGGTTAGAAACAAAGACAGACAGAGATGGATCAGAGCAGCTTTGGTTTAGTATTCTGGTCCAACAGTGAAATTCAATAACTCATATTTCATCTTTACATATTGCCAAGGACATACAGCAGCTATCCCTTGCCTATCAAATCATTATTATTTTTCAAAACATACATGCATACCAAATTGGATGCCCTCCACAAAAGTAATGCACTGCTCAGCAAGCATCCTGAAAGGGACTTTCATTGTCACAATAAGGGGATGTTATTAACATTTACATTTAAGTCATTTAGCAGACGCTCTTATCCAGAGCGACTTACAGTTAGTGAATACATATTTTTTTATACTGGCCCCCGTGGGAATCGAACCCACAACCCTGGCGTTGCAAACGCCATGCTCTATCAACTGAGCTACATCCCTGTTAACATGTTGTATTGCTTGTATAATGTAGAAATAGTTGGATACATGCTTTTTCTTTTTAATCTACAGTAGACATACACAAGGATGCAACTGGCATACATATTCTCTCTCAGCCACCGACAGAAATATTTATTGGAACACAACTTTTATGATTGTATACCAGTATGAAAAAAGGTATGCACTCACTAACTGTAAGTCGCTCTGGATAAGAGCATCTGCAAAATGACTAAAATATAAAAAATATAAAAGATATAAAATATGATGACATAATAGTGATTTTACCTCATTAATATAATGTATGCTAATGCTGTGATTGTATGCACTGACTGACAATGAACATTTACTGTTTTGCTTCACTGCTATACTGTGATGATCCTATGAAGAGTGAGTTCTCGCGCCAAGATGTGAGTAGTGCTGAGCATATTCTCGTCACAACCAAAGTTCAAACATGGCTAAAAGGAAATAATGTTTACCATTACAGTGGCAGGGCCATATTACCCTGTATGTCTATTATTTAACAGATTAATGAGTATTCTATGTCATGAAAGCCACCCCAGAGGACACTTTAAAAGAGTCTTGAAGGATGGGAAGCTCCTGACTTTCGTTCTGAGGTTACAGACAGTGGGTCATCATGTGGCCATACAAAAACACAATACTCTACAACCCCGAAAGAAAACCTGGACTCTGTTGCACAATGACAAGAGTGTGTGGAAGCCTACTGGTCCAAAACTTTTGCCTCTGACCAAATGACCTGCCATAGCAACAATGGTGGGCATGGGTGTGAAATTGGAAAAGTGTGTAATTGAAGGATGATGGGCTCACAACCTCATCTTCAGCCCCAGAGTGGGAAGGGGAGATGGTCAATTATCTTTCTCAAGACAAGGGGAACCTCAATTCAAAGACTAAGTGCTTTCCACCATGTAATCTGATAGAGAATAACTAATGATTATTATGATAAACCTATTATTTATTACAATGCAGCTGCAGCAGTTAATACCCGGTTTGCTTGGTTTTCTTGGGTGTAGTCAGAAATGTATAATACATTGGTTTAAGGTCAATATTTGTCCTTGTTCTATTGTATTTTCTTTCTTTGTTTCTTTCTTTGTTTCTTTGTTTCTGGTATCACTTTCATAAATTTCTACAAGCACGCCCACAGGATTTACCTAAAATCTAGGGATTATCGGAGCACATGGTGATAGTCCCCTGTAGCTCAGTTGGTATAGCATGGCGCTTGCAACGCCAGGGTTGTGGGTTCGTTTCCCACGGGGGGGCAGTATGAAAATGTATGCACTCACTAACTGTAAGTCGCTCTGGATAAGAGTGTCTGCTAAATGACTAAAATGTGAAGTGCTCACTCCAAAGGGGCTCAGACACACCAGTAGCGTTTGCTGGCTATTTAGCACCTCTGAACGTAATTTGGGAACCGAGTGCGCACCAATTTTACATGTAGAATGGCATGAAAAATTGTCGTAAGTCAGATGTCTACAGCGGTTGGTCCCTAAAACACAGCGCGCTTAACTATCCGCAGATGAACGGTAGAGCCACATTCCGTGCAATGTGTGCGAGCCTTTAAATATGCATTGCTCAATGACATGAAGCGTCATCCCACTTACATACAGCACTGCACTGTTGTCTCTTTCTAATGTCTCAACATGTGACACACATGATGATGATGATACAGTGTTGATCCGAAGTTATATTTAGATTATATCATTTCACCAGGGCCATACATTCATTTTGTCTGAATATCAATGGAATTTAAAAGTTCTGAATTTAAATGTGACCGTGGGGCTGGGCAGCAGTGTATGCTGGATAAATAAGTAGGGAGAGAGAGCCCATTCCCTAAGTCTCTGACAGTACTTATAATTGGTTTACACATTCCACTGCGGATTAACATTCACTTCTTATTTGTGTTTTTAATCAATCAATTAAAACACTTGGTTTGGCGTCCTGTCTTGCACATGCTCGTGTCAACCCACACTTAATCATAACTACTGTACATATATATATTTATTTAAACGGATTCATGTACTAAACACTAAATTATTGGAGACAAGGTTGTGTTTTTTTTTTTACATGAGTGCCTTGGACACTGTAGCTTTGTTATTCTGTTCAGCAAAACATATATATATATATATTGAAAATATGACAAGATGGTCATTACAATATATTAATTCAACGCACAATATGTGTCATTCCTCGCGTAACTTCATCACTGCATCAAATGTTTCATCCAGTAGAAATCCTTGCATTCCACACAGAGCTCCTTGAATTATCAATGAATCCTCGATAAAACGACGGTTGTGCCACCTGCTGGTGCGTCATTGTCCTCCTGGCCAATCACACTAATATACCCGGAGAGAGTGCTTCCCGTGCGCTCCTGGAGATTCCACAGCCTTCCGTAATTAGTGCCCAGTCCTTCGCAGGGCGCTGACCAGCGAACAGACGACAGTTGAGCAAGGCGCGAGCGCACAGTCAGAGGGTTTCAACCGTGACTTTGTTTGGACTGACCTATGAAACTGTGACAAACTGTGGACTGCTTCCTTATGCCACATGTATCCTCCTTCTTGGCTTTATCCATCATTTAATTCCGTAGTTTGTAAGAGGTAAGTACAAATGTGTGAGTAATATTACAATGTGTGTTTTGTAAAAATAAATAGACTATGTTTTATTTCATTAGGTTATCTACTTTTTTTTCTTGGTCACGGGTGGCTTAAATTTCTTTCTAGTATATGCGTCCTGTTGAAGCATTTTCACCATCATCATGTCGCTGATTAATGTTGCAGTGTACCATTGTCATATTCTCAAAAATGACAGAAAATGTGATAATTATAATATTGGGAAATTGTTTAGTTTTGTCTGTTACTGTTACACACCTTTTTATATTGTCTATATTGTAATATCGCTCTTTTCTAAGTTCGAGGAGGCAAGTGCTAGCGCATATAGCAAAATCAGTTATTTTAATGTGCTACACCTCTGCATCCTCTGCTGCAAACTGGGCCGGATTTTGCTGCCTCGCTTCATATTTAGTTTCATTGTATTCGTGCACGATAGTTATGTGCATTATTAGAGAAAGATAATTGAATTGTGCCCTTACATGGCATGCGGCAGCTTTCATGTATTGGGGTTACTGTTTATTTACAATGTCCAAAAATGGAAAGGCAAAGGAATGTTCCTTTTTTACTTGAGGGTACTTTGACGTAGTGTCAGATAATTACATTTACATTTACATCATTTAGCAGACGCTCTTATCCAGAGCAACTTACAAATTGCTGCATTCAATTTATGATAGCCAGTGGGACAACCACCTTTATTTTATTCCAGGTATTCCTTAAAGAGGTAGGGTTTCAAATGTAAAGATGTATAGCATTGGTAACAAACTATGTAATCTACAGCCACCCCAGTGGCCAGATGTTTCACTTATATGTTTAGAGGCTTAAATCATACCTGCTTGCCTTTATTTGGAAATTGTTGCATGATATACAAGCGCTGTCATCTATACCTGGAATATGTTTGGGAAAATATGTATTTCCGTACAGAGACTGAGCCAGTTGACTGAACATTAGAGATACAGGTTTTGTGGTTTGGTATGTGTTACAGTTGGTATACTGTAGGTAAAGTGGCTTTGTCCTATAGATGGAAGGTTCCATGGAAATGTTGCGACAGCCTGAGATGGTCATTGTTGACTAGCTACAGATTGTACCCCAGATAATGTGATATAACCAAAGATTTTGGTGTCCATTACTGGGCGTTACAGGAAAGCCCCATACAAATCGGCGTCATAGATTTTCAACTAACCTGTATTTGGCAATACTTCTTTCGTTCTTGATTCGGCCAAAGTAGTATCTTATAAATGTCCGTGTCCAGTTGCAGGAGGTTCGTTTGAATTTAGACACCCACCTACAGTTGAAGTCGGAAGTTTACATACACTTAGGTTGGAGTCATTAAAACTCGTTTTTCAACCACTCCACACATTTCTTGTTAACAAACTATAGTTTTGGCAAGTCGGTTAGGACATCTACTTTGTGCATGACACAAGTAATCTTTCAAACAATTGTTTACAGACAGATTATTTCACTTATAATTCACTATATCACAATTCCAGTGGGTCAGAAGTTTACATACACTAAGTTGACTGTGCTTTTAAACAGCTTGGAACATTCCAGAAAATAATGTCATGGCTTTAGAAGCTTCTGATAGGCTAATTGACATCATTTGAGTTAATTGGAGGTGTACCTGTGGATGTATTTCAAGGCCTACCTTCAAACTCAGTGCCTCTTTGCTTGACATCATAGGAAAATCAAAAGAAATCAGCCAAGACCTCAGAAAAAAAATGGTAGACCTCCACAAGTCTGGTTCATCCTTGGGAGCTATTTCCAAACGCCTGAAGGTACTACGTTCATCTGTACAAACAATAGTACGCAAGTATAAACACCATGGGACCACACAGCCGTCATTCCGCTCAGGAAGGAGACGCGTTCTGTCTCCTAGAGATGAACGTACTTTGATGCGAAAAGTGCAAATCAATCCCAGAACAACAGGAAAGGACCTTGTGAAGATGCCGGAGGAAACAGGTACAAAGGTATCTATATCCACAGTAAAACAAGTCCTATATCGACATAACCTGAAAGGCCGCTCAGCAAGGACAAAGCCACTGCTCCAAAACCGCCATAAAAAAGCCAGACTACAGTTTGCAAGTGCACATGGGGACAAAGATTGTACTTTTTGGAGAAATGTCCTCTGGTCTGATGAAACAAAAATAGAATTGTTTGGCCATAATGACCATCGTTATGTTTGGAGGAAAAAGGGGGCCGCTTGCAAGCCGAAGAACACCATCCCAACCGTGTGGCAGCATCATGCTGTGGGGGTGCTTTGCTGCAGGAGGGACTGGTGCACTTCACAAAATAGATGGCATCATGAGGAAGGAAAATGATGTGGATATATTGAAGCAACATCTCAAGACATCAGTCAGGAAGTTAAAGCTTGGTCGCAAATGGGTCTTCCAAATGGACAATGACCCCAAGCATACTTACAAAGTTGTGGCAAAATGGCTTAAGGACAACAAAGTCAAGGTATTGGAGTGGCCATCACAAAGCCCTGACTTCAATCATATAGAAAATGTGTGGGCAGAACTGAAAAAGCGTCTGCCAGCAAGGAGGCCTACAAACCTGACTCAGTTACACCAGCTCTGTCAGGAGGAATGGGCCAAAATTCACCCAACTTATTGTGGGAAGCTTGTGGAAGGCTACCCGACACGTTTGACCCAAGTTAAACAATTTAAAGGCAATGCTACGAAATACTAATTGAGTGTATGTAAACTTCTGACCCACTGGGAATGTGATGAAAGAAATAAAAGCTGAAATAAATCATTGACTCTACTATTATTCTGACATTTCACATTCTTAAAATAAAGTGGTGATCCTAACTGACCTAAAACAGGGAATTTTTACTAGGATTAAATGTCAGGAATTGTGAAAAACTGAGTTTAAATGTATTTTTGCTAAGGTGTATGTAAAATTCCGACTTCAACTGTATCTCAATCAATTAGAGAAGATTTGAAATAGGCAAGATGGTGGCGTATACATTGTTGGATTACTTCAGGGAGCAAAACATTTATTTATTTTAATAACAGAGCATTTTCTACATTTAAACGAACCACCTGCAACTGGACACTGACATTTATAAGGTACTTCTTTGCCCGAATCGAGAACAAAAAAAGTATCCCCAAATATCAATGGTGCGGTTTGTATGGGGCTTTCCTGTAACGTCCAGTAATGGACACCAAAAATCTTTGGTTATATCACATTATCTGGTGTACAATCTGTAGCTAATTGTTGACTTGTTTTCATGGTGTGCTACTGAAGGATATACAACGGGTGAGTTTAATCCTGGATGCTGATTGGTTAAAACCGTGTTCCAGCCTGTGTCTATTCCACAAGTTACCACCGGCTAAGGTTATGACGTTGAAATACCTATTTACTGTTCCATCTCATTGCGTAATCCACGGTCTCATCATCCCAACCAGGAAATGTATAAACTTTATCTCCACTGTAAAAAAGCATCAAGACATTATCTCACTTCTTTTGGTTTTCAGCAGCAGAGATTTGTATAAACCTTGCTGTCTGTCTCTCCAACTTTTGCAACATTGTTTCAATATTGAAATTCGATCTCTAGCTGGCCCATAGTAATGAACGGGTCAGGATGAGACAGACAGGCAGCTTTTCTCAGCCAGTCGAAATCATGAATCAGCATCATTTTTATGTCATGTCAATAGAAAAACAGGTCAAACAAAGTGAAATTCAGATAGTTTGCTGTCTGGGGGTAGATGCTATTGCCCAGTCTGAAAGCTTTTGCCATGATGCTCCTATACTGCCCGTGTCTCAGTGATGGAAGTGGGGAGAACAGGCTGTGGCCTTGATGATCTTCTTGGCCTTCCTGCGACACCTGGTGTTTAGGTGTCCTGGAGGGCAGGCAGTGTCCACCCAATGGTGCGTTCGGCTGAGCATACCACCCTCTGTAGAGCCTTGCGGTCAGTGGCGGTGGAGTTGCCGTACCAGGCTGTGATGCAGCCTGACAGTATGCTCTCGATTGTGCTTCTGTAGAACACTGTGAGGGCTCTCGGGGACAAGCCGGATAATGCCCTCGAAGCCAGTGTTTGGAGGATATATGGGCACGTTTTGGGCATTATCACTTAAATGATACACCCTTGGCTGGCCTTAGTGGGGCTGGTTGGCCCATTGTTCCTCAGACAAAACTGCATTGCTGTTCTTGCTGTAAATGTGAACTGTTCAATGCATTATTATAGTGAGAATGTTTCAGTCCTTGACCTACTTCATTGCAGCCATACAGGTCCGTTGTACTGTATATTGGCACAATTGTTGCATTTATTTGTGTTTTCCTGAGGAAATATGAGGGAGTGAAGGTCTCAAACTAATTTCCTTCAAAAATTGCATTTTTGTTAAAACTCCTACATGACACAGGCGTATCTTGAGGAAAGGTCTCATTCTTGTTCCAATTATTTTATAATACATTGAAGTAGTAAGCTCCGTCTACTTTTAGAGCAGCAGTTATGGGCTTATTGCAGTCAGCTGGCCAGACGCATCATCTATGTCACTCATTGAGCTTCATTAGTCTTCATCTTTATGTTAAATCCACTTTAATCCACTTTTCCAGGACTCCAGACCAGACCAGAACAGAGTGGCTATATTTAGACAGGGCACCACTCATTCCAGGCAACTGCTCTTTTCAGATAGGCTTTCTATCTAAGGGGAATCTTGCTGTGTTGGAAAACTCCTCAGCTATTGGGGATATTGCTTTTGAGCACTTTTGTTATCATTTCCAGGTAGGGGCCTAGCATGGTGGCAGGTAGCCTAGCAGTTAGAGCGTTGGGCCAGTAACCGAAAGGTTGATAGTTCAAATCCCTGAGCTGACAAGGTGAAACATCTGTTGATGTGCCTTGAACAAGGCACTTTAACCAAATTGTGCCAGGGTTACTGTTGATAATGGCTGGCTGTGACCCCACTCTTAGGGATAATTGGGATATGCAAAACAATTATTTAAAATAGAATCACCCACCTAATTATTATTCCATGAAAGTCTATACAAAAAATCCCTGTTGGCATAGTGGATGAAATCAGTATTAACTCACCTGAAACTGACTGGCTAGCAAATATTCCTCAGATTCCCTGGTTCATGGACTGCAGCTTTTTTTAAACACTGGTCTAAGGTATATTGACTGTTGTAAACACTGGTCTAAGGTATATTGACTGTTGTAAACACTGGTCTAAGTATATTGACTGTTGTAAACACTGGTCTAAGGTATATTGACTGTTGTAAACACTGGTCTAAGGTATATTGACTGTTGTAAACACTGGTCTAAGGTATATTGACTGTTGTAAACACTGGTCTAAGGTATATTGACTGTTGTAAACACTGGTCTAAGGTATATTGACTGTTGTAAACACTGGTCTAAGGTATATTGACTGTTGTAAACACTGGTCTAAGGTATATTGACTGTTGTAAACACTGGTCTAAGGTATATTGACTGTTGTAAACACTGGTCTAAGGTATATTGACTGTTGTAAAAACTATCAATGTAGTGTACAGTATAGCCTTCTCTCCTAGATAGAGTCTCAGGAGTGTACTTACATTCCGAGGGCCTGATTGTAGCGAGGCCTTGTGAGATGACTGGCTGCTGTCTCTGCTGTCTCTGCTGTCTCTGCTGTCTCTGCTGTCTCTGCTGTCTCTGCTGCTGCTCTCACAAGGCCTGCTTAGCTTCACAGAAACTGGGAAAATAGATATTGCATGCAATATCCCAAACACATTTCAAAACACACAGCCTAGCTACATCTGCAGCCAACGTATGGGCTGCATTTAAAAAGAGCAATGATTACAATGGAGTTTAATGCACAGTTTTCCTGCATCATTAACAACTTCAGACAATGAAAGGCCTCCTAAAGTCAGGGGCATGCAGTGTAGGCTTTAGTTGATTGGACTATTGATTAGTTGATTGATTTGTAGTTGTATTCAATTGTTTTAGTAGTTGCAAAGTGCTCATCATTCATTGACCTTTACCTCCAGGATGTGGCTTGGTGTGAAGTGCACCATGGGCTTATAGTTAAGTGCTCTTATGAGAGCTGTTAAATAATCTTGTTGTTTGTATTGGCATATTGTATTGTATCTACAGTGGGCTACTTAGAGATCCCTGATCAAAGTCAGATAATGAAAAGTGTTCAACGGGCAGATATTGGGCAAAATGGGAAGAATGCATAATGGTGGGAGAGTGGACATCATCAATCAGGACATTTTATAGCCCATGTTGTCCTCAATTGAAATCCCCAAATTTCTTTGAGAACAGCACATCCAAAACAGCACATTTGGATGTGCTGTTTTGACTGTAATGGAGACACTCCACAGTGCTTGTGTTCATATTTATATTATTCTCAAATGTAAGTGTTGAGGGCTGGTCCCCTTCAGGCAGCTCTCCTGTGCTGATGCCTTTCTCTTTCTCTGACAGTGCGAGTCGAGGGAATTTTTGATTAATGGTTAATATATGGAGCCCTTTTCTGTGCCTGCTCTCTGTCTGTTCTATGTACATAAATCAATAAGGCCTAGCTGTCCATCATTTTGTGAGGAAGAGCGAGCGAGAGAGGTGTAGAAGGAAAGAGAGGGAAAGAGAGAGAGAGGGAAAGAGAGAGAGAGGGAAAGAGGGAGGGAGGGAGAGAGAGACAGACAGACCTGTTGTACCCTGGCCTTATATGACAGCCTGTTGATCCAAGGCAGCCTCCACTCCAGTCAAGGCGAGTCTAGGGCCAGGCAGCTCCACTCCAGACTAGGCGAGTCCAGGGCCAGGCAGCTGTGTGTGGAGGGATAGCGTACAGAGAGAGGGTGGAAAAGAAATGGATAGAGTGAGTGGAACAGACAGAGAAGGAGCGAGCGATGGTGAGAGCAGCAGAAGGACAGAGCCAAAACAAAACACTGCCAAACTCTCAATTACAGTGATTTGCTACTGGGTTTTCATCAAACACGCAGCTGGCTGTATTATATGGTTTGTTTATTATTCAGAGCTAATGTACTGGGTCACAATATTGATTTGATAAAATATTACTTTCCAAATGAAACTTTAATAGGTCGTTTCTTTAACTTCTTTGTGGCATAGTAATCAGTCAAATTGTTGCCTTTTTCTTACTCTAAACAATTGTTGCATACAATTATTTTCTCTAGGTATATTTCCAAGTAGGAATAGCAAACGTCTCTTCAATATTGCCATTTTGAGATGTACTGTAGCTTAGGCAACTAATTTGATCCAAATGTGCGGAAGCTAACATTGTATAAACCTTGTCGTGTGTCAATCCCTGGGTTTCCCTTTTGGGTTGTCTTTTCTCCTTGGTTAAATAAACACCCAATGTTAATCAGGCTGCCCACACACACTTGTGTCTCACACAATAGAACCATCCAGACCACACATCTTCTGCTTTGTGAGTCATCCGCTTAGAGGGAGTCAAGCTACAAAGGAAACCAGTGACAAATGGAATTGTAAGATAATGAGCTTTAAAATGTATTTAATTGTCCCCCACAATGAAATTGGGGAGGGGACTGTAGATCTGTCTCCATCCATTTGTTCGTACGTTAGTCACACGCGATATCTCAGACAACACAAAAATGACCATATTATAATTTATAATAAATATGGTGGCAGGGTGGCACTATAACAAGAGATTGAAAATGCAAACTTTGAAAAGTCACGCCCCTCACCCCGTTTGACTTAATGTCATGACATTCGGTACATAGGTCCCTCTTCTCACAAGGAACAAATTTGCCTCAGGGACCCATAACGTCCGCCATGATGGATTTTCCGCCATTTTGAATTTTGAGAAAAACACTTCCGGCGCTGAATGTCCATGTGGCATTTATGGACAAAGGTCTCTCAGCGGAATATTTTCCAGACTAGTACCTAAAACAACATGGCCGCTATTGACCAATAAACATTCATAGGGGCGTGGTCTGGCACATAAATGAATATAAATCAGTCAAGGATATTGATATTGCAACACAATTTGGTACACATGTTGCAAACACTGTCAAGACTCAACATATGCAAGAACATTCATATCGACCACACGGTGGCACTATAACAGGCACATGTTTATTTATTTTGATCTGTTTGACTGAGTGTGAAATTTGGCACACATGCTGAGGGATATGAGTCTAGCTAACCCACATGATATCTCAGAGATCACTGGCCGGATTTTGACGAAACTTGGGTCAATGATGCATCTTGCCATAGAAATCCGTCATTTACAAAATTACATTGATTGGCCCAAAGGGGGCACTGCATCATTCGTAGGGGACGACATGTTTACTGTTTTCTTGTGTGTTATTTCAAGTAACATAAAAAAATAATTTGGAATAACTTTAGCTTATCATTTTCAGTTTATTAGATGTTGAATTATCCCACAACAAGGCTATATTAAATGTAAAGTAATTAGGTTTTTGTCAAACGAACCCAGCAGAATCCGTAGCAGAGTTTCTTTCCATAAGTCTGTGGCATATTCCATTTGAAACATGTCTCCTGCTTGTTTTCCTTTGTTTGTTTCTCTTCACTTCCATGCTTCTTTGATGACACACCTCATCAACCACAACTTCAGAATGTCAAACATCATTTCAGACACTCTGCTAGAATGCATACCTGAATTACATTTTCTTCACAAATTTTCACATTCAAACATTGTTTTGTGGTCGAGCGAGGTGAAGTGTTTTGTTGATAGACACTGATTCATTTATGCACCTTCTGCACCACACATTTCCTCATTTCTGTCTTGTCATGTTTTTTTTGTGGAGGAAGAAAATAAATGTCCCGAGAAGGAAAGGTGCACAATATTGGATTAGTCCACAGAGCATTTGATCATTACTAGGGTTGCAAAGGGATGGTATATTACTGGAAACTTTCAAAGTTTACCAGTAAACTACCAGAATTTGGGTATCTTTCCAGGATTTTATGTAATTTATCTCAAGACATCTAGTGGCCCTTTTGCATACTTTTGCATACCAACTCCTGGGAAGTAAATGAAACAGGGAGAACTGTACCATCTAGCCTGGGGGCTTGAAAGGTAGGTTAACTTTTCACAAAGAAACAGCAGTAAAAGGAACATTGCACATGAACATATGGAACTAGTTTCCTTCTCGTCATTGTAGCTAGCTATAAAGAAACCACTGGGGTCAAATGTCCTATTGTTAGATAGACAGCCTACTATGTAAAGACTGAACGTATGTTTCCAGGATATATGATGACACATTGAAAGAAACCACTGGGGTCAAATGTTCTATAGCCTACTATGTAAAGACGGAACATATGTATCCAGGATATATGATGACACATTTTACAGCAGACGGCCACCTATGATTTCTATGACATTTTACAGCTACAAATCAATAGAACAGGATTAGGAGAATCCAGATTTATTATCCACTTGTATTGGGAGACAAACAGTGGAGCTCAGTCTCTGTGTACATTCCCACGGTTGCCCCTGGTTATTCCAATACAAGCCGGTCGATGAGTGGCCAGTGATAAATCAATTGTCTTTCCCTGAATTACTGCAAGATTAGATGTTCTTTTTCCAACCCCCATCAGATGTTACCAATGCAAAATGATCCTGATTTGGGAGATTCCATTGGTATCTGTCTCTCTTGTGCATAGGGTTGCAAAGCAGTAATTCTGGTAATTAACCGAATCTATGGCAATCTATCATAATGTTGGTAACTCATACTTGATTAACTTAGTTTTTTAAAATTCATATATAGTATTCATTTTTTATATCTGCGTCCACATTGTCCATGAGTTTCTAGTAGATAGACCATATGGTTCATGAGAAAATAGCCTAATTAATTAAAAAAGCATCTGCAACTCGTCCAACTATTGACTTTTATCACAACTGCCACCAGTTTGATGCCAAAACATTGACAACAAATACATAGACATAGTCAAATAAATAAAAGTGTATAAAATAAATATAAAGGATATTTCATGCTGAAACCCTCGTATTAAACACTAATGATATTCACTAAATTGATGGTTTATATTTAGGATAATGTGTACAGCTTGGTTATACCATTTTTTATTTTAAAATCATCTTATTTAATTATTTCATATATTTGACATGTGATAAGGCCAGAGAGAGGGCCAGAGATAATTACAGACACCTGTGATAATCTGAAGAACCCAAAAGGGCCACTAGACGTCTTGAGATAGATTACATAAAATCTTTGAAAGATACCAAATATCTGGTATTTACTGGTAAACTTTCCAGTATTATTTAAAAAATGTTAATGTAACCTTTATTTAACTAGACAAGTCAGTTAAGAACAAATTCTTATTTACAATGACTGCCTACACCGGCCAAACCGGTATATACCCTCCCTTTGCAACCCTCCTTGTGCACAACCACAATTCCCTTTCATTCTTCTATCACCTCTTGACTGCCAGATCATAAAAACCTTTTAACACATCCCAGGGGATTGTCAGCGCTCCACAAGTGATAATAATCTGGAGCTCATGCTCATCCCTGGAATGTCGACATTTGGCGTGACATGAAAGTGCTCCGATGGAAGTGTGAAGACATTGATTTTGACGTAAACTTTCCATATAGCTAATCTGTTTTAGTTCACAGTATTATCTCTGTTATAGAAAATGTCCTCATGGCAAAAGGCGTAAAATCTTATTACATAAACTGTCTGTAATATAGTGAAACAAATTGTTATTTTCCTATTAGTGTAACTATAGCAAATTGGGAAATTGGGAAATATTGAGATCCTACGATGCTGAAGGAAATTGAGATCAAGGGATTCTGAGCAATAATTAGGATCTGAAGTGGCTGAAGTGGAATCTTTGGATTGGACACAGTCCCTGAGCAAAAAGGAATTGAATGGTTTGGCAAGGCTCCAACCAATGTATTTCTGGCAGACATTCACTGGCAGACAGAAGAACATTGTTTAATGCTTTGGTGCTCTCTTGTTTTTTTAAAAGGTAATCACATTCTGAGCTCACTCCATTTTTTTATACAACGTGGACACACACTGAATGGAGTAAGTGCAAATTACTATCATTCAACCACAACATAGAGCATACACAGAAATAGCACATTTAATTTGAAGCAACTTTCACCACCCTACATTAAAGCTGACAGTATTAGAATCTACAAAAATATAATTGCTTAATTTCTTGTGTCATTAAAGTAACACAGAAACACGGTTTGGAATATTAACTGTAGCTTACCTAGCTTGCAATGTAGGTCAAGTTAATTGTAAATAGCTTGTTTACAGCAAGCTTATACTTCAGAGTTTTCAGTTTATTAGATGTTGAAATATTCCACAAGGCTACATTAAATGTAAAGTCATTAGGTTTTTGTCAAAAGAACCCAGCAGAATCTGTAGCAGTTTCTTTCAATAAGTCATTACCTATCTTTGTTTGTTTCTCTTCACCTCAATGCTTCTTTGATGACACACCTCATCAACCACATCTTCAGCATGTCAAACATAACTTCAGACACTGCTAGAATGCATAACTAAATTACATTTTCTTCATAGGTTTTCAGGGTGAAGTGTTTTGTTGATCGACGCTAATTAATTTATGCACCTTCTGCACCACACATTTTCATTTCTGTCTCGTCCAGAAGGAAAGGTGCACAATATTGGATTAGTCCATATTATTCCTCTCAACGGTTGCACAGTTTGTCTTGCCAGAGCCTCCATAGTCTATACCATTCAGAGATAAGAGTTATAGACAGTCTGTGATGGTCACTCCTTGTGTACCTAACAACAGTCCCTATGTCACCAACCTACATAACAGCTGACAGTATTAGAATCGACAAAAATATAATTGCTTAATTTCTTATATCCACTGTTGTTTATAGGATTCGTTTTTCTTCCAAGAAAAGATTGTGGTTGAGAGAACTAGCTGATAATTTGGCCCAGATCTGCATTGCACTATCATCTAAAAACTGCTCCTCACAGGCTCCATCTTTAGTGCTTCAATGTCTGCCTTCCAGCCTGCAATCATCTGGCATAGGTAAGTACTTACAGTACATCAGTCAATCCCTTAACTGCTGCAAAGTGTCAAGGGAGTCGGACGTCTTTGTGACCCTGTTGCTGCTCCTCTGACGTTTATTATTTACTTATAAGACATCATGATATTATGTGATGTAATTAATAAATGACTAAAGCCTATTTAGAGCGTGAGGGAGCAGCCATGAGTCTGAGTCATTTCCCTGTCTTCTCTGTAAAGACTCCTTCAGCCCAGGCAGGGCTGTTTCTAATAACCAAGGACTCCAGCCTTACATCATAATCAGGAGATGTCTGGCTTTTTAACATAGTTCCAAATCAAGTGTTGGGCCCCCCTTTTTTTGGGTGCGTTTCACGGCTTTAGTATTGTCCAATTTGTAAGTCGCTCTGGATAAGAGCGTCTGCTAAATGATGTAAATGTTAATGTGAAAAAGAAAAGGCCCAGATTCATGTGGTTAGGGTTCAGTTAGGTGTTTAATTGCCTGCTCGGTGGATGTCTCGGATGGAAAATCCTGAACTATTAAACGGTACACTTAATCAGTGCCAAGAAGACAGAACTAGTCGGCTTTCAAGAGCCAGCCGTTAACCAAATTCCTTGATTAACCCTCACCTTCACACATATTGTGTTTGGTTATCTAGCTGATGAAGACGATCCACTTCCCCCTGTCAAAAAGCATGTAATGAAATGAAAAGAAAAATCCTTCACAATGCCCAGCACTTGGCAGTGTGTTTCTGGTAGCAGTCTGAGTAGTGCATAACCAAAATGTTGTAAGTGTCTTGGTACACTGGCCAGGTAGCCGCAATGGACCTTCTTTTTTGTTTCCTTTGATTGATATAGAACAAATATAAACATGGTTTGTATTGATTGCTTTTCTGAAAATAGCCAACTCGTTCATGTCTGTTATTGGACCCTGTCATCGTGTTTAAGTGGTGGTTAAGTCTTTGTGTTCGCACTCAATGAGTCCATCAGTCAGTGGATGTGACATGCAAAACGTAAACATGACACAGGCCTTGTCTGAACAGCGGGCTCAGTCGATTGCTGCACCAAACACATCCATCATGGAGATATATGCAAATGATCCTAGCGTACTGGGTCTGACATCGGTACTCTTCCTTTAGTTCATAAGTCTTGTCAGAACACAAGCTTAATAAAACAAGCAAGCATACACTTCTTTAGCCAGTTTTCTTCGTTATAAATTATCCCCAAACTCGATGATAAGCTTAATCATGAAAGGTTGATTTTCAGTTTACAATCATCATCATCATCATCATCATGGCTCTTAAAAAGCCAGAGAACTGTAGCGTTAACCTTTCACAGTCATATCAACTCAAGTGCTAAAGAGCTCTGGTTTGGGTCAATGTAACTTCAGTGCAACAAAATGGAAAGTTAATTTAGAGTCAGTCCTGTGAGGGCTTAGCAAGCAACAGAGATCATATTCATGAGCAATGACCAAACTTAGATTTTTAAGCTCTTGGTAGACTTTATGTTCCCGTTTTTTCTGGAAAGCAAAGTCTGTTCAATACATTTTGGTGGATTCATACAGTCAACACATTCAATATTTTCTATTTTTTTTAATGTACGCTATGGTTATACAAGTCAACGCTTCTTTACTTTTCCTGCATGCATAGCTGGGGACTTTTCTAATTTTCGGACTGATGTTATGTCTGGCAATAATGGGACAAAATTCATTTTCCTCCATCACAGGCTCTCTGTTTGCTTACATTGGGCATAATGAACCATTAATTCACTGCTGTCGCCTGCAGACCGCAGTCATTTTGAGAAGAATTAGCTCTTGGAGAGACAGGGCAGAGACAGAGTCAAGGCATATAAGAGTTTCCATATGCCCAGTGCCACAAGACACTGGTCATTTTAGTTAAGATGGGCATTTGTCTTAATGAGGCTTCCATATATTAATTTACGCCTGTTTCTTCACAGTTTAGTATACTTAGATACAACGAGGATGCTGGTTGGTATTTTTGCGAGTGATTGTAAGGGGGGCATTATTTGCAAACCCTAGGGCGTCATACACCTTAGTAGTGATTGCCATATTTGGTGTCTTTCTCACTATGTTCTACTATGTTGGTTATACAAGTGGATGAAAGAGAGAGGGCCCATTCCAACCAGCTTGAAAGAGCTTGCCCCTGACCAGAACAACACAATATTAGAGCTAGTCTTAAAGCCCTCTCTCCCTGTAGGGCTCAGTCTGTCTCTAATAAGTCCTCATCACTGCTGACTCTGCCATCTCCAGAGGACAGGGTTCAGGTGTTCTTTCCCCCTCAGTCGACCCAGTGAAAGCAACCTGCTTAATTGGTATTAGAAGGGACTCAACTATTTGTCACATCTGATAGTCAATACTGTTGGTTTAAAGATCTGTATCTGTTTACTTGCCTGTCACTGAATGTGACATTGTGACAAGTTATTGAAATAAATAAGACTTCTGAAGGGTTTTAGTTAGGAAGTGTTGTGAATGAATCATTCTTATCTTATCTGTCAGTTTGAAATATAAAAATAGACGCCGTCGGCTTTCTTGATCGAAGGCGTTACCAATTGCTGCTAATCCCTTGTACAGTACAGTATATCCTTCTGTACTTTTAACTTAGTGAAGCTTTTCCATAGCCACTGTTGCCACAGGTCTTCAATAAAGTTTTTTTAGGATCTGACAGTCTTTCCATATTCTGTGACGAAGACTTTGTGAAGACAACCAACAAAACGTTCAATATTTCTGTTATCTTTTCATCTTCTCTCAGTTTATCAAATTTGTGTTGTTTGATGTTAAAGGTCTGGGAGCATAAGAAAGATATTGCATTGGAACATCAACTTTGTGTTCTCGTCAGTTTATGCCCTGTTATTTACACAACACTGCATGGCTAAATTAAAAACAAATACTTTTAAAAGCAAAATAATAAATAAAAATGCTGTTCCCATGATATCAGAAGATTGACTTTGAATCCTACATGGCAATAATGAAATGTGCGAAAGTCTCAGCAGAGATGCTTTGAAAACACAAACACTTCCCACTAGTGAGTGTGCCTTACTATGGAAAACATATATGGGAAGGAGTTAACTAATAAGTCCTTCCGATGCCGTGAGAAAATATTGCTTGAGGACAGTTTGGTAGTGAAGTGTTTGTTTTAGTGATACACTATTTAAAGGGCCCCATGATGTTTGAGTCCTCTCTCAACCTCTGATATTTTCCCCCAGTTTTCTATTCCACAGGAAATTCTTCACAGCGTCTTATATAGCCTTTAAAGATCTGCAATAGAAATAGGATATCTGAGTCTTTTGATTGACTCTGCTAAAATACTTAAAGGGCGACTGCACTGCCTGATTTGGCCTCGTTTTAGATTTGGTTCATTAAGAAATGCCAGCGGCCATTACTGAATACAAACGTGAGTTGGTTTCGGGGTGTGGTTTGATGTGGGTGTCTCTTGTGTGTGTTCACAGGTGGGAAGAGTTAGTCAAATTATTTAGCCAATTAGCTTCAGCCGACTGGTGTGCGACCGTAGCAAAATTTGTTTGACTTTGGATAGCCTATCTCTGGAGATAGTTATAGACCGTCAATAAATTACACAATGTAAATGTGTAAGGGTTGGTGAGGTGTGACCCAGGTGCGGTGCAGGATAGACAGTAGGCAGTAGGCAAGGATGGTGAAACAAGGATCTTTACTGGTGGTCCAAAAACCAGGATACAAAACAACAGACTATTCACAAAAACAAATGAGGAGCACATAGGTCTCCAAAAAACAGGCTGACAGCAAACAATACGAAATACTAACTCTGACTGGAAAAACACAATGACACAGGGAGAACACTTCTCGAGTACCTGTAACTCCGTCACGTGATCCGACACTGATACATACTGCTTGACATCAAGGAACTAGCAGAGAAAACTGAGCAAGGGAACACAGGGAAGTGAGGGCATAAATACACAAGTGAATCAGATAGACACAGGAGACCCCAATAGGCAGATAACTAGTCCCGACTGTGAGTGAGGAGGTGTCTATGGTTGTTGGAGAATGACACCCAGTGGGTCGCTCCGGAACTGTGACCCATTCCTATAACAGTGCCCCCTCCACCCCCGACGAATGGCCCCAGCCGTTCACCTCGGCGCCTGTATCAGCCCCAGAATGCTGTATCAGCCCCAGAATGTCCCACCTGGGCACCCCGAACTGCTCCTCCGGCCCATAAACCTCTCAGTCCACCAGAAATAGGAGACTCCTCCCCACCCGCCGGCAGTCCAGGATCCGGTCCACCGTAAAAGCCGGCTGCCCTCCGACGAGGCGCTGCGGGGGAACAGGACGAGGAGGGGGAGCCAGGGGACAGGTGGCGACGGGCTAGAGGAGGGACACATGGAACGTGGGATGCACCCGCATGGTGGGGGGAAGTTTCAGGCGGTAGGTCACTGGGTTGACTCGCCGGACCCCTCTGAATGGCCCAACGGGACCGCCGCCTCCTCCTCTTGCTCGGGGAATAGGGGCGCTTGGGGATAGGCAGGGGTCGGAGCAGCTGACGTGAGCTCTTCGTGCGTGCGCACACCGGGCAAGCAGCCACAAAGGCGCGCGTATCCCCCTTAGCAGATGGCCTACACAGGAACTCCAACGTCCTGGCGCCCCTTGGATGGCTGGCGCCCCTTGGCAGCCTTGGGTACGTACATCCTCCCCGATGGGCCTCCGTCCGGATCGGGCTCCCGCCGTAGCGCTGCTCTGACCAGCCTATCAATTCCCCACGAAACTGGGGAAGCCATCAGGGCATTGGGGACAATAGGGTCGTCCCTCATGGCCAGTGTCTCCGGCCGGGACAAGGAAACCAATCAATGTTCCTCATCAATCTACACACAATACCCCATAATGACAAAGCGAAAACAGGTTTTAGAAATACCTTATTTACATAAGTATTAAGACCCCTTGCTATGAGACTCGAAATTGAGCTCAGGTGCATCCTGTTTCCATTGAACATCCATGAGATGTTTGTACAACTTGATTGGAATCTGTGGTAAATTCTATTGATTGGACATGATTTGGAAAGGCACACACCTGTCTATATAAGGTCCCACAGTTGACAGCATGTCAGAGCAAAAACCAAGCCATGAGGTTGAAGGAATTGTCCGTAGAGCTCCGAGACAGGATTGTGTCGAGGCACAGATCTGGGGAAGGGTACCAAAAAATGTCTAGCATTGAAGGTCCCCAAGAACACAGTGGCCTCCATCATTGTTAAATGGAAGAAGTTTGGAACCACCAAGACTCTTCCTAGAGCTGACGCCCGGCCAAACTGAGCAATCGGGGGAGAAAGGCCTTGGTCAGGGAGCTGACCAAGAACCCAATGGTCACTCTGACAGAGCTCCAGAGTTCCTCTGTGGAGATGGGAGAACCTTCCAGAAGGACAACCTTCTCTGCAGCACTCCCCCAATCAGGCCTTTATGTTAGTCGCCAGACGGAAGCCACTCCTCAGTAAAAGGCATGTGACAGCCCACTTGGAGTTTGCCAAGAGGCACCTAAAGACTCTCAGACCATGAGAAACAAGATTCTCTGGTCTGATGAAACCAAGATGGAACTCTTTGGCCTGAATGCCAAGCCTCACGTCTGGAGGAAACCTGGCACCATCCCTACGGTGAAGCATGGTGGTGGCAGCATCATGCTGTGGGGATGTTTTTCAGCGGCAGGGACTGGGAGACTAGTCAGGATCGAGGGAAAGATGAACGGAGCAAAGTATCTCAGGATCTCAGACTGGGGCGAAGGTTCACCTTCCAACAGGACAACGACCCTAAGCACACAGCCAAGACAACGCAGGAGTGGCTTCGTGACAAGTCTCTGAATGTCCTTGAGTGGCCCAGCCAGAGCCCGGACTTGAAACCGATCGAACATCTCTGGAGAGACCTGAAAATAGCTCTGCACCGACGATCCCCATCCAACCTGACCGAGCTTGAGAGGATCTGCAAGGAAGATTGGGAGAAACTCCCCAAATACAGGTGTGCCAAGCTTATGGCGTCATATCCAAGAAGACTCAAGGCTGTATTCGCTGCCAAAGGTCTTCAACAAAGTACTGAGTAAAGGGTCTGAATACTTATGTAAATGTGATATTTCCGTTTTTTATTTTGAATAAACTTGCAAAAATTCCTAAAAAAACTGTTTTCTCTTTGTCATTATGGGGTATTGTGTGTAGATTGATGAGGGAAAAAAACTATTTAATCCATTTTAGAATAAGGCTGTAACGTATCAAAATGTGGAAAAGGTCAAAAGGTCTGAATACTTTCCAAATGCACTGCATAGACCATTTTCAAAACAAGTAGTTGCTTTTTAGGGGCAATTGCTCTTTAAACACTGTTGGCATTGGCAGCAATTACTTATTTATCTTTGAGAATTTAGAATAGGTTTTGTCCACGTTGGGTCATGGATATTGGCATTTGGGACATGAATATTACATTTTAAAGAGTCCTATTCCATCCTTGTAATGACTGAAATTGGAGTAGAAATGACCCATGCTCTAATATTCAATATTATTCCCTTTATTTGCTGCATGGTGCTGACAGGAGAGAGATGAAAGGAGTGATCTAAAAACAGCTATATCCCTCCCCTGCCCTGCCCTCCCCCACACCCCACCCTCCATCACCTCTGCTGTATCTTCCCCTCAGACAGTCACATATGGATGAGAGAGCATGGATCTCTGCACACACACACAGACACACACACACACACACACACACACAGTGTGTCAGTTAGGAACTCTGTTGGAATGTTGGGTGCTGTGAAGCAGTGATGATGAAAGCCTTGATGACAGTTGGCTCAATGGAGCATGCCGTCAGGATTATTAATGAAGTGTCAAAGGAACTCTACTGAGCTGTGTTCAATTACCCACCACAGATAACATATTATAAGCTACATCAGTTATCACGCATGACTTTTCATTTTATCCATAGGAAGTGTTGGTATAAGTGTGAGGTAGTTTGAAAGTTAACTCCAAATACCAGAGCAAAATCAATGGTCTGTCTGGTCTATTTTACTTGAATCATTTAATACATCCTAGCCAGTGCTTGGATTTCATTGGAGCAAAGAGGGTGTGGTTGTTCAGTCAAAATCCCAAAAGCTTAAATAGCTATTGCTTTTATCTATTTTTATTGCCACCTTGAGCATTCACCTGTCTTTCCCTGAGCTCCCAGCTCACACAGCAGGATATCTTCTGCTTCTTTTGAAACTTAGCCTCACAAATGGCTTGTGTAAGATAAAAGAAAGGCTCAAACGCAACAGTACCTGAAAGCGTCTCGGTCCTGTGGCATGTCTATATGCCCCCTTCCTTTCATGGTATGATCTAATAATGACCAGTAGGTCAATGTAGCAAGGCAAGGTTAATGAGATACTGTAGACTACATGTTCTGCTTAGTTATTCATGGAACCATCCCTCCCAACTAATGTAAATGATATCTCCTATTATTGAAAATTACGGTAACACTAAACTTGTCACCCAGTGTCATAACACATTAACCATGTCATATATGGTCATAACACTGTCATGACCCATATATTTACACCTGTGGTGACATATATTGCATTATTTTATGGCTGTTTATAACACCTACATAAGAGTTTACAAACAGATCAATAAAAACAGATCCATATATTAGGCCTATTAGGCCTACGAAAATGGGAGACACGAATACAATAATGACATCCATCTAACCTGGAGGAGGAAAAAAAGTGGCACTGACCGAATGATAGAGTGAATATGCACACTCACCGGGGATATGGCCGATGTTCTCCACTAGTGCCACTAGTGCTACTTTTCGCTTAAATTGAGAATTTTGATAACTAAAAGACAGATTGGAGTCTTTTAATTGTCTTCTCTTTACAGCAATAGCCATTTGGTTTCCAAACTGTTTTTCCACAATTGTATTTTTAAATATTGCGATATGCCTGGCTGGGTCTCTCTGCTTATCACGGACAGTCGCAACTTAACCATCATCTTTTTGGTATTTGCCACATGCTCTACCCAAATTGCGGGTCCTTCCGACTGTAGGCTATGCAATTTAAAACAATCCACAGGTTTTTTTAAAGAAGCTCTGTGGCCAAATCATGCTTTCTGTTGTAGTAGCCTATTTTGAATCATTTTATTTATTTCTGTATAAACAGGAGTAAGCTAATTAGGCTACAGTGGGGAGAACAAGTATTTGATACACTGCCGATTTTGCAGGTTTTCCTACTTACATAGCATGTAGAGGTCTGTAGTTTTTATCATAGGTACATTTCAACTGTGAGATTCGGAATCTAAAACAAAAATCCAGAAAATCACATTGTATGATTTTTAAGTAATTAATTTGCATTTTATTGCATGACATAAGTATTTGATACATCAGAAAAGCAGAACTTAATATTTGGTACAGAAACCTTTGTTTGCAATTACAGAGATCATACGTTTCCTGTAGGTCTTGACCAGGTTTGCACACACTGCAGCAGGGA
Source organism: Coregonus lavaretus (assembly GCF_964263955.1). Lineage (NCBI taxonomy): Eukaryota > Metazoa > Chordata > Actinopteri > Salmoniformes > Salmonidae > Coregonus > Coregonus lavaretus. Next base: position 7,890,502 of record NC_140023.1, on the reverse strand, counting down.
TTTTGGCCCACTACTTCATACAGACCTTCTCCAGATCCTTCAGGTTTCGGGGCTGTCGCTGGGCAATACGGACTTTCAGCTCCCTCCAAAGATTTTCTATTGGGTTCAGGTCTGGAGACTGGCTAGGCCACTCCAGGACCTTGAGATGCTTCTTACGGAGCCACTCCTTAGTTGCCCTGGCTGTGTGTTTCGGGTCGTTGTCATGCTGGAAGACCCAGCCACGACCCATCTTCAATGCTCTTACTGAGGGAAGGAGGTTGTTGGCCAAGATCTCGCGATACATGGCCCCATCCATCCTCCCCTCAATACGGTCCTGTCCCCTTTGCAGAAAAGCATCCCCAAAGAATGATGTTTCCACCTCCATGCTTCACGGTTGGGATGATGTTCTTGGGGTTGTACTCATCCTTCTTCTTCCTCCAAACACGGCGAGTGGAGTTTAGACCAAAAAGCTCTATTTTTGTCTCATCAGACAACATGACCTTCTCCCATTCCTCCTCTGGATCATCCAGATGATCATTGGCAAACTTCAGACGGGCCTGGACATGCGCTGGCTTGAGCAGGGGGACCTTGCGTGCGCTGCAGGATTTTAATCCATGACGGCGTAGTGTGTTACTAATGGTTTTCTTTGAGACTGTGGTCCCAGCTCTCTTCAGGTCATTGACCAGGTCCTGCCGTGTAGTTCTGGGCTGATCCCTCACCTTCCTCATGATCATTGATGCCCCACAAGGTGAGATCTTGCATGGAGCCCCAGACCGAGGGTGATTGACCGTCATCTTGAACTTCTTCAATTTTCTAATAATTGCGCCAACAGTTGTTGCCTTCTCACCAAGCTGCTTGCCTATTGTCCTGTAGCCCATCCCAGCCTTTTGCAGGTCTACAATTTTATTCCTGATGTCCTTACACAGCTCTCTGGTCTTGGCCACTGTGGAGAGGTTGGAGTCTGTTTGATTGAGTGTGTGGACAGCTGTCTTTTATACAGGTAACGAGTTCAAACAGGTGCAGTTAATACAGGTAATGAGTGGAGAACAGGAGGGCTTCTTAAAGAAATAACTAACAGGTCTGTGAGAGCCGGAATTCTTACTGGTTGGTAGGTGATCAAATACTTATGTCATGCAATAAAATGCAAATTAATGACTTAAAAATCATACAATGTGATTTTCTGGATTTTTGTTTTAGATTCCGTCTCTCACAGTTGATGTGTACCTATGATAAAAAATTACAGACCTCTACATGCTTTGTAAGTAGGAAAACCTGCAAAATTGGCAGTGTATCAAATACTTGTTCTCCCCACTGTATATACTTTTGGCAATTTAATTGAATTTACTTTAGGGAATGCTTCCCCTGGCCTTATGGACACGCCGCCTATGTATTCTAACATCTTCAAATTGCTCATTGGAATTCGGTAAGAATGACGTACGCCATTGCATGTTCTGTTAAGATTAATTACCATAAACTAAATGTGATTTCTGTCATTCTGAGAATCAGGTTACGCAACCAGTGCATATGGGTTCGGTAATTTCAAATGCTGCCCGTCAAATGTCTGGCGCCACATTTTCCTAACAGAAATCCTGAAGGGGCTGTGCCCTCAGACTTCAAGACGGCACCCTACGCTGGTTGGATATCCCCGTTTCGAAATGAGCTAATCATGATCTATTGTTTTACATAGGACTGCCCCAGCCTTTCTGCTTCTTCCAGCCAGCCCTTCCGGGTTAAGAAACACAGTAGCTAGCTAGCTAGCTAGCGCAACACTTGGGACATCATTTTCTGCTAACATCATGAATAGGGAGCATAAATCATCACACACATGTTCAAAATGTTAAATCAAATATGTAAAACGGTACGATCTTGTGGCTAGCAAGTAGCAACTAACGTCAGCTAGCATAGCTAGCTAGCAATGTTCAGCTCAAATTCAGACAGTTAATAACTTTAGCTTGCTTGCTATGAACTCGGCCAGCTAATCAAATGTATGTTTTAGTTATACAGTAAATGTACTAGTTAGCTAATTATAGGCTGAATATTTCCATACCCCACTGAAGTTAATCATTTTCCTTCTTGGATGTCCTCTGTTTACATTTGCGTCATTTAGCAGACACTCTTATCCAGAGTGACTGACAGGAGCAATTAGGATGAAGTGCCTTGATTTTTCACCTAGACAGCTTGGGGATTCGAACCAGCAACCTTCCGGTTACTGGCCCAACGCTCTTAACTGCTAGGCTACCTGCCAACCATGCATTCCAGCTACTACTGCTGTACTACCCATGTTTATTCTGGCAAGTTTCCTCTAATTTCGGCAAAGCACTAAGTTCCCTAAACATTAATAGATCATAGTCTGGCCCAAAAAGATCAGCAAGTATGACCAACAAAACCTAAAGAGATATGAATCCTCTTTCATCAAGTCAACCTACAATTTCTATCTAATGCAACATTTACTAATGTAAAGAGAAAGAAAAGAGAGAGAATGTACAAAATTAACTTTATGTTTCAGGATGATATAATGCATGAAGCAAACGTGGAATGACTGACATGTGAAGGTGTAGACTCAGTGAAAATCTAAAGGTATCTTTCATCCCTCTCTGTACCCTGTTGCAGCGGAGCAATTGTTGTTCAGCCTCAGTGTAGCATGATTCTGGTTCTGATTCTGGATAGCTCAACTCCTGTACATTTTGAAAGGACATTTAGATGTCTATGGGGCCGTTTTCCAACCATAAAATTGTAAAACACTCAGTGGGCTATGAGTTTTTCCAACTTGAGACCCAAGGGAGGACGAATTTCCTGTCGAACTAGGGTGTCCCTTAATTAAAATGTTATTCACACAGTATGTCATCACTATGTTGATACATTATTTTCAGTTAATAATTTGGAATGAAAAGGTCTTGGTACCCTAGCTAGCCAGTGCATTTGTGGCACACCTCATATGTCAGTGGTGGACGGCTGGCTTGGGTCTCTTTGAGCTGCTCCGTTGTCTGTAGTCATCCACAGCACCCTCTTGCAGGTACCATCTTCTTCATCTTCTCTGCATCCTACAGCAGGAGAAGTGGAGAGACGAGAGAGAGGGAAAAAATAGGTACAGACCGTGCTGGGGTTCGTGATGCCTATGCTGAAAAGCAAGTATGCAGGCATCGCCACAGACACCCACATGGGCTTCTGTTGTTAAGTTAAACCACCTCTGCCACTACTTCTTGCAGTACTTAAGGAACACATTGTTTCCATAAACCATTCGATAGACATTCCCTTCCTAAACCAGACTATACATGTATAGTCTTGAGACTCTCTCTCTCTCACTCACTCTCTCACTCTCTCACTAGGTCATGCTGGCACTAAGAAAACATCCTTTTCCAACAGTATAATTTGTTGGCATTGGGAAATCACACATAACACCTCGTTAAAAGACATAGAGCTTTTTGTTTTACGTTCTGTTTGACTTTGAAGACACTGAGTGGCGATGGCCCCTAGTAAGGTAGACAGTCGACATGGGTTATAATCTATAGTGTAAGTAATGCTTTCTCAACATGGCTCCTCATGTTTAAATCTCACTCAAATAATGTAGCATGATACCACTTTTGAACATCATGTGCTCATACAGTATATATTAATATCACCTTCTTTCACCAAAGAACGCAGTTCTCCAAGCTTGCTGAAACTCTCCCGAAAGGTTTTCATTTTGAGCCCTGACCCCTACAGAAAGATGCTGTTGTTAGTGCTGTGATAAAAAGTAGGTTATAGATTGTTAATTCCCATCCTCATTCAGAATAAATGTATAAAATGTGTAACAATATGAAGATATTAAAGCACATTTGATTACTATGCTAGTAGTTATTGCATAAACAAATGTTATATGTGGGGGTTCCCATAGTAAAAGCACTTTCTGTAGAGCCTCTTTCAGTCCTTATGCTGCCTGTCATTTATGATGCAGTTCTATCACTTTATTTAGGCTACTCTATATCTTATAGCTTGGGCTATCATTCAAGCATTTCATGCAAAGAAACACTTCATACTCATTATGTTTGTACAAATAGACAATTTCAAATAGACAGTGAATCAATCATTCACTGATGTGTCACCACTATAATTTTCATTCCGACATTACATCCATCATCCATTGCTGTTGCCACCAGTGCCATTCTATACTGTCGAAGTACAGTTCTAGGTCATTGAACATATAATTTGTAGGCCATATGGACTTCATCCACAACGATTCCGATGATTTTGGAGCTGTATAGGACTGAGGCCAACACTTCTCTCCCAGTCATCGCCAACCAGCTCTCCGGACTTCCGAAGACAAGGTTGCATGGACCCTCCCATATAGCGTACTTGTCTTCCTCCACAACCACTGCTCTAAAACCTAGGGCTGTTGCCTTGTGGATTTGGTCCCTTCGTCCAGCACAGCCTTTAGCGGTGACACGACTGTCAGAATTGGAGTCTCTTTTCCTAGCTTCATGAAGACTAGAACTAGCTAGCTGGTAAATGAGGCTTTTCCCAAAGCCCGTTGGCAAGACCGCCGGCAAGACTGCCATTACATCCTCCCCTCGCACAAAGGATCAAAATGCTTATATTTTAAATCAATCCCTAAGTCGGTCATTACTATGAGGCAGTGTCGTCTGATGGAGCTTTCTGAAAAGGAGATAGGCAGAGTTTTTCTCCCCACAGTTTTAGCTATCTAGGCTAGTTAGCTAGCCAGCTAGCCTAACTTCAGCTACCGGCTTGTTTACTTATCTCTAGTGGGGGCATAGGAAATTGACGAGGAAGCGTGGGGGGCATTAACATGCTCAATTCTGAGTGAATATCTAATTTTACACAGCCTTCTGTCCAGACCAGTGAGTCACAGCTCTTCCTCACTGTGTAGTCACTAGTCACGTGGGTCGTGCCAGCCAGGCTAATTTTTACGAACTTTCTGCCTATGGCCCTCCTCATTAGGATTTGTATAGTGGTTGAAATTAGGGCTGTCAAACAATTAAAATAATGAATCGAGTTAATGGCATTAGGTAATTGTGATTAATCACAATTTTTGAATTTGCTCACATTTGGCGCACGCAAAAAAAAAAGAATCAATTTAGAAAGCAGTGCATTGAGTTATAGGCATACTATGTTTTGATTGTAAGGGAAAGAAACACAAAAGAATCTGTATCAGGAATTTTCACCGTAAACAACACAACAGTCACATCAATGTAAGAGATAGTGTAGGTAATGTATTATTGTGAAGGAACAATGCCTAGTTGTCTTGTTATGGGATCCTAGGACTATCCTCCAATGATCAGCACCGTCATACTAGACATTGCTAGGCAGCAACCAAATTCAAGTTATTCATTTTACAACCCAGTCCCACAGTTCTATATTAAAAGTGTAATGAGAAAAGGTTCCGGTTGGTTTTTGAATTGAGAAATCATATCCCCCGCAATCTGGCTCACTCTGTGTCTTTCTCCATTTTCTGAATTAAAGTAGAGTATTCTGGGACTGCAGGACCAAATATCAAGATTTATATGTAGCTTTCATTCCCTGCCAAGGAGATAAATTGTAATCTATTGACCTGAGCTGAGTGAGACCAGCCAGATAAACATTAGGAAGTGTGTGTAACTTCTGCATTATGCTTATGAGATATTTCCCCTTCTTCCCTTGCCTGGTTACCCATCCACATCTCTCCGGAGATCTGACGTTTCTTCTCCACAATGAGGCTGGATTTGCCTCCGTCCCCTACAATTTCTAGAATGCGAACATATTCTGACCGTTCTGATTGGTCCTAGAAACCGATGGGTTGGGCCAGAGCTGGCCTACACGATGACGTTATCAACTTTGATACTCTGATTGGTTAGATTAGTTAGACAAATTGCTGATGAATTTGTTTTGTACAAACAATACCCCTCATTTTGAAGTCACACAAACGACTTTTAGGCTGTCAGTTTCAGACCAAATGTATGTAACGATCGATAGAGCAGCGGAATGAAGTTCAGGGTGAGTCGTTAGGCAACCTCTTCCCTCAGATGATGTGAAGGTTGAAGTCGTGAAGTCTGATGTGAAGGTTGCATTTTTATCTCAGTGGCTGGTGACTATTGCTGGCTGTCATATCCGCCTCATGGCAGTTTATCCCACTACGACACTATACACTGTCAATTATTCCTTCAGTGTCAGTTTCATACAGGGCAAGGTCAGTAAAACACACCTACAAACAGCACATTGCATTAAGCCCACTCCACGGTTACTGCCGTAGCCAGAAGGAAGGATTTCACCTTTGGAACACCCAGTAGAACTCACCTGTCAATAAATCCTCTGTAAAGAATTGCAATGGAGTTAACATTTGACATATCCAATCCATGAGGAACAACCCACTGGGCACACTGGTTGAATCAACATTGTTTCCACGTCATTTAAATAAAATGTAGCTGAACCAACATGGATAGACGTTGAATTGATGTATGTGCCCAGTGGGAAGTTGTAAGTGTATGAGCGCTCCATCTTGCCCTCCCACCAAGCACTTTCAGATCCTTCAGTTCATCAACCAAGCAGTGTTCCTAACTAATTGCATTTTGTATTGTAAATGTTTATGTACAGTGTTAGGCTTTGAGAACATACAGTATATTATAACCCTGTCCGTCTGTGGAACCTGCACTGCCATCCTTCCTTCAAATAGTCTCCAAGTAATCCCTGAGGATAGGTTCATTTTCTTTAAACATTCAACATTAGGCCCTAAATTGGCTGTGACAGTGGAGACAGTGGGTTTGTTTGATAAAGAGCTTTAAAAAATTGAAGAAAGATGCCTCACTTTGGCTCAAAGTATCGCTCTCCTTAGCTCTCTTGGAAGGATTATGTAATGTAATACTTTCAAGGATTATATTGATATTAGATTATTAAAGGTATTCACTCAGATACATGCTCGCAATTAAGGGGTAAATAGGATTTTGTTAGAGTTCTGATTATTCATGTTGTTTATGAAGTTCACCATGAGGACATCAGAGAGTAAATTAAGCTTATTAACACTGACTGACAGCAACATACATTATTGGATTTTCACTACAAATGTTATATTTCAGTAACACAATTCATTTTTATCATTCATGAATATGCCAGGACTCAGTATGTCTCTGTGGCTAAGGAAAGAATGAGCCTATCTGCCTTGGAGAATGTTCCTGACATGTCTCATGGCAGCTGGAGAACCATTGTACCTGCATTTCAATGGAAGCCCAGCACAATTTCAGCAGAGGGTGTGACTTGACTGACATAGGTTCAAATGTCCCACATTGATATTCCCATCTCAGTCAAAAGCAGTCTATTAGACTGCATCCCAAACCGTAAGGGTGGCCTGGTCAATATCATAGTGCTTATTTGCTGTCACAAAGCCATTGATAAAAGCTCTCTGACTCTAGGCCACACAATGCAGAGACAGGCTTATAAGTGGTTGGATAGTTTTAAATTCATGTCTGTTGTGTTTATGTTACATTATGAAACATGGCTGTGACTTTAAGACTGCTGGCACCACTTTCTCTGTCATGAGGTTTATATAGTCGCTCCTTGAAGTAAACAGAAGAGGAGCGTGATGTGGGATGCTACACATGGCCAAGTGTTGTATATGGGTTTTCCGTATGGCTGTTGTATCCTTGTGTGGGGAACATTACTCATAGAATAAACATCTAAGTGATGAAAACATTATCTCATAGGATGTACTGTAGCCTACATTATAACATGTTATTTTCAGAGATGTGACTTAACTCATCTTCCAATTGTCCACCTAACCTCGTGACTTTCCCCACTCCTTATAGAGCAGGGATCATCAACTAGATTCAGCCGCGGGCTGATTTTTTCTTGAGTGGATAATATTTGACTAAAACAATCACTTCAAACCTTGCAAACATTTGTATACGATCACATATACAATATCTCTCTAATATGCGTGGGAATACTTTGGAACAGATTTCCAAAATTAAAATCACTTGGAGCTGATTGGCTGGTGTTTTTACAGTATTTTATGTCCAACCCCAAAAATGATAATAATCCAACAGTTGGAGAACCCTGTTATACAGTAGAGTAGCTTTTGGTCAGTGAGACTGACAGTTATGTCATTTGGATTAGATCAAGTGATTACATTCAGATGATCATTCAAGATGAGTGATCAAACCTAATTGGATTGTAACTGATTCTAAATTCCCTTACAGGACAAAGAAGGGTCTGTGGCATGCTAAGTAGGTCTTATCTGTGCAAACAGATGGGTTTTATCCCACTGAGTTCCGTGCAGTCCATGTCATGACTATAGAAAGAGGGGTCTTCATTCCCCACCATCAGTCACACTATCATCCCCGACTCGCCCCCTCTCACACATTCCTCTATGCAGTAGCACAGCTGGACAGAAAATGCACTTCAGTACACCATCACTTCATCATACTGAGGTATTTATTAGACATTCAGTAAGCCCTGACTTACCCTGGTTATTAATTATCAACAAATCAAGTATGCATCGTTGTAGGTGGTTTAACACATATGTAAAAGATTGGTGTTATCTTGTCTTAAAAGCTTTTAGTTATGGAGATATCCAATACCATGTGTGCCCTTGTTGTCATGAGGTTTCAGGTTTGAGGTCCTTTTTTATGATGTCACATTGGACCTCACACCTCTTAAAGTGGAACTGACAGCGTTTTAACTACTTTGCAGATATGAAAAAAACAGAATCATAATATCAGTAAAAAATATCAAATTCTCAGTTTATGCTTCAAAACCAACTTTATAAGAGGTTTTAAAAATAGGTTATATTTGAAGCAAAATTCCATGACGTACAGTAAGGCAATAGATGGACGCAGTTCAATGCATGATTAATATAATTCACCAATACATTCCTTGGTAGTCCCAAAACATATTGCTATCATGTTGTAAATCACAGCTGGCCTGGTATATTGTTTGCTGCCTCCACCCATTCGGGATGCACTGTTTCAGTTTCAATTAATCAATATTTTGAACAAAAACGGACGACTGTAACTAAGGCTGGAAATGTCAATACAATCAAACTAGCAAGGGCAATGATCACAAGTCAGTCATAACGTGGCTAATAGGCTAGTGCACGTGTCAAACACAAGACCCGCGGGCCGAATAGGACACACAAGCGAGTATAAATGAGTCAACAGTTGAGTCATCTACTTTATGAAATTGCAGCCTGATGCGCTTGCATCGGTGCATTCAACTTCAATTCCACTGCTTTTGCGTGTCCCGTTTACAGCGCGCAGTGGAAGAGAAGTCTACAGACACATGCCACAGTCCTAGCTAGGCTACTAAAATGTTGCAGTCTGGCTTCGGTTTTTAAAGCTTGACAATGAATAACCAAAAAACAAAACCTGCAACAAAACACCATGCAAAGGAGAAACATGTAGGCCTATTACAGCAACATTTGAGCAGTAGCCTAGGCTGGCTACTCAACTACAAGACATTTTGAGTGCACCATACAGCAATGATGCATTCAACTGCACCGGTGATCCATGCAGTGCAAAACAATTTTAAACATGTTTTAAGTTGAAATGTTACAACAACCTATAGGTACGTTTTTGTTATTTGGAGTTATTAAATACTTTGTGATTAGGGTCGCAGCATATTATGCACATCTGCAAGCATAGCAGCAAAGGCTGGACAAATATTATTTATCTCTTCTTTTGTTTTAATATGTTAAAATGCTATATACAGCATCCTATGTATATACTGTAAGTAGACATTTTAAAGGGCCATATTTTTTTCTAATAAAACAATGGCCAGTTTGAGTAGCAGTTGCACATAAAAAAAAAGAGAAAAGGATATGTCTGGCCCGGTTAATTCATTGTTTTTTTCAGTTTGGCCCGTGCACTGATTGAGTTTGACACTCCTGGGCTAGCGTATCTATTTATGTAACTAGCTATTTATTTAGCAAGCTAAAAACACGGAGCCTAACATTAGCTAACTAGCTGCTGGGAGGATGTCATGTCATTGGAGGAGTGGGTGAGTGACCGACTTTTTCCCCTCATATCATTTTTCTTTGGCTACAGCTAGAGATGCTGCAAGTGTCATTTAGTTAGCTAGTAAGACATTTGAATCGCTTTTCTAGTTAGCTAGCTATGCTGAACATGAATGACTGTTATCCACAGTTAACATATCTCTTAGTTGTCAATCAAATGTATCAAATGCATCGATCAAATGGGCGGGCAGGCAAGTTCCCATTCAGTTGTCAAAACGTGGGTTGGGACAAGCATGCATTGGCACAATTTGGCAGGCAAACTGCAGAAGGACTAGCAGGCTACTATTCCCCATCATCAGTGCAATTTTGACGACCAACTAGCTGAAAAGGTTTGAGAGTTTATCTCATCTCGCTCTGGCTAGCGTTAGTTGTTGATCTTGTTGTTGTTGATGTGCATAGGCAACTGAGGGAGAGAGAGATTACCTTTTCATGGTTGTTTGATCAATAGGATTGTGAAGTTCCCAAATGTCAGAAATCCATTCAGGTGGATTTTGTGGATTTTGGTGAATGTGTTCTAATGAGCTAAAGTCACGCTGTTGCTACTGCCTGTAAACACACAGTCCAGATCAAAGTGAATTATTGCAGGCCTGTGTGGCAAATGGCTTATTTGCATATACGCCGACTGTAGCTCTGATTGGCTATGGCGCACCGGTCTGCGTAGACTCCAGTCCTGGACAGGACAGATATTTTTATTCGGTTTTATTTACTGCAGTGTCTATTAATTGTCCAAACACACGGCCGTTTTCCCACTCTATATTGCTATAGAATTTTCACAAATGCCTTACTATATGTAATTCCCAAACATTCTATGAATTTCTGAAAAAATGACCATATGTAAGTGCTCGCTTGTCAAAGAAAGAATAATAAAAAATTAAAAAAAAGTAATATTCTTCCTGGGGGTGTATATGAACAGATTTTAATAAGATTTAATTTTGCTAAAATGCTATCAATTCCACTTTAAATCACTGTGAGCCTATTGTTTGACACTGAAAATGGTAGGTCCCAAAACAAACATGTGGTTCCCCAAAGAAATTCTCCCTCCAGGGTGAGATGAAGACAAACAGTCGGGGATATCAATGTGGTATCAGCTAGTATATGTGCAGAGCAGATTGAAGTTATACCGTAGTTGGGCAAGATAAGACTACTCTTTAAAAAAGGAATGCCTGAGTTTACATAAATATGACCCTGTTTGTGAATTCTCCTCTAGCTGTGTGCTGAGAGAGAGGAATATGGGCTCGCTGAAGCTTCATTAAAACCTAGGTTGTGTCCTGTAGATGTTACGCTCCCCCGAACTGTCAAATGAATTCGACAGGCCGTTTGGCTAGGGTACAGACAGACAGCCACTGTAGTTAGGTTTTGAGCAAGGGTAGCTGTGTGTTACATATGTTATGTCAAGAGGACTATGGACATGTCCCATTTAGTTAATTTCATGTTAATGACCAATACTGCCTGAGCACCCTTTCAATGACAATTCTGACCAATTATAAATACTTAAACTTAAATAAGTTATTCCTATAACCTTATTATGACCTTACGTGAACTCACCCACCCACCCACACACACACACACACACTCACAGGCACGCAAACACAAACACATGCACACATGCACACACCTCACACGCACACACACATGCACACACCTCACACGCACACACACATGCACACTTAGATTAGCAATGGCCTATTGTGTTAGCAAGTCTCGTGTCAGATGATTTCCATTTCTCATTATAGAGGGAAAGCCATCCTATTCATGCTTCACGCAGATTAAGAGTCACATTAGCCTTTCTCTTCAGATTAAGGAAGGAAGCTGAGAACACGTTCATTGTCTCAAATATCCTTTTTATGGCAATCATATGAATGTCTTTGACTACTCAGCCAAAAGCTGCCTATAATTAGCTAAGTGAGGTCACTGATCTTAAAATGAAATACCATGTCTTGTTGGAATGCACTAACTGTAAAAGGACTGTTTTGGGGGAGAATGAGAATTGGTCATACAGTATGTCAATAAACAACCAATAGATGGTTACAAACTAAGTGGAAAATATTTAGCTATATACAGAATTTGTGGTGATGATGTTTGTCAATACAGAAGCTATTCAGTATTATTATAACTAATATGCAGTAATATTGATCTATAGATCTAGCCCACCAAGTGCAACATGCAATGAAAGGACCTTCCAATACAATCAGCACAGGAAATGAATGACTTTATATCTGCTAAAGTACTGTCACTATAATACTGTAGTCAGCTACCTGTATAGACATCCTATCTGTGCTTCTAATAAGGTCCCATCCAGCTTGTCATTAGCCCATTCTCATTGAGTGACTCCCGCAACAGACCCTTTCTTTAGCAAAGATGTTTTAGTCTAGGAACCCATCCATGACCAGTGCACATTTTTTATGAGTTGATAGGGGGTTCATATTTTCTCTTAACTCGAAGACTTATTTCATGAGATTTCATAAATTCTCCTTTGTTTGCATATCAAGCAATGCAGAGCAAGTAGCAGTAGGTCTATGAAGAGACTCAAAGTGTCTGTCTGTTTGACATATGCAACCCAGTGGGCAATGGAAGCTTTGAAGTGAGCTTCTCATGGAACGGTGAAAAGTTAAACTAATTGTGTGAGGGGTAGAAATGGGCGGATTTCTCCATTCCCTTCTCCGGCCGTTGTATTGGGAAGTTCAATGGTGAGAAATGTCTCAGTCCCTGGAGCAAAAACATTGTGCTATCTAGGAGCATGAGTACAGGACATCAATAAGCTGATCCCAAACATTTTAAACCAGCATCAGGAAATTGAGTCTATCATAGTTCATGTGGGATTCAATAACATTATGAAGGGCAGCTCAGAACAGCTGAAGAACTGATTGGGTCACTGCTTGACACCAGCAAACGCCCCATAATATCTGTCCCTCTGCCCTCCCTAAATCATGGCATTGAACGTTTCAGCAGACTTTTAGCCCTCCATAACTGGCTACGAGACTATTGCAGCTCTGTGGGTGTAACATTTATTGACCATTTTGATACCTTCTGGAAACAAAGCTAATTTTATAAGGAGGATGGGATCAACCCAAATAATTTGTGTTCCTGGATCCTTTCACAGCATTATAAGGCTGCGTTGAGACAATTACTTATCAATGACCCAAGCCCAGCTCAGTTAATCCCTACCATTGTGTCGCTGAGTTGTCGTACTGCTTCAGCAAATGTACATTATCCCAGGGGCGTTGGAAGACAGAATGTAAGTAACCTAATTTATGTCCCTCTAACTGCCCTGAATGTCTCTACTGATCCCACAGCTATTGCATACAGTAATCATGTGCCTATGAACCAGAGTTATACTGTTAGCAGTGAGGCGGTGCGTTATACTGTTAGCACTGAGGTGGTGTGCCCTAGTAGGAAGTCCACTGTGTGCAGCTCACCCTGCACTAACATAAATAGCATGAGCATGTCTACTTCTGCTAAGCTTCCCAGTAAAGCAATGAAAACAATCAAGCATCCCAGAAAAGTGCTAAAAATAGCCCATGTTAACATTTGTAGCCTAAGAAACAAGGTTCATGAAGTCAATAACTTGCTAGTAACAGATGATATTCATATTCTGACTATCTCTGAAACTCACTTAGATAATACCTTTGATGATACAGTGGTAGCAATACATGGTAATAACATCTACAGAAAAGACAGAAATGCCAATGGGGGCAGTGTTGCAGTCTATATTAAGAACCACATTCCTGTAAAGGTTAGAGAGGATCTCATGTTAAATACTGTTGAAGTAATATGGCTACAGGTTCATCTGCCTCACCTAAATCCCATTATTGTGGGAAGCTGCTATAGACCATCATCTGCTAACCGTCAGTATCTGGATAATATGTGTGAAATGCTTGATAATGTATGTGATATCAACAGAGGGGTATATTTTCTGGGTGATTTCAATATTGACAGGCTTTCATCAAGCTGCCCACTCAAGAAAATCTTCAAACTGTAACCAGTGCCTGCAATCTGGTTCAGGTTATCAGTCAACGCACCAGGGTAGTTACAAACAGCACAGGAATAAAATCATCAACATGTATTGATCACATCTTTACGAATGCTGCAGAAATCTGCTTTAAAGCAGTATCCAAATCCATCGGTGTCACGATCGTTCATGAACGGGACGGACCAAGGCGCAGCGTGATATGCATACATGTTTACTAACAGAATAACCAACGACAAAACAACAAACAAAACGAAACGTGATGTCCAAGGCAGCACAACACAACATACCTTAACTGGAACAAGATCCCACAACCCACTAGTGCCAATAGGCTGCCTAAGTATGGTCCCCAATCAGAGACAACGAGCGACAGCTGCCTCTGATTGGGAACCACACCGGCCAACATAGATCTAGACATACTAGAACTACAACATAGAAATACACAACATAGAAACTACACACCCTGACTCAACATATACGAGTCCCCTGAGTCAGGGCGTGACAATCGGATGTAGTGATCACAATATAGTAGCCATATCTAGGAAAATCAAAGTTCCAAAGGCTGGGCCTAATATAGTGTATAAGAGGTCATACAATAAGTTTTGTAGTGATTCTCATGTTGATGATGTAAATATTTGCTGGTCTGTGGTGTGTAATGAGGAGCAACCAGATGCTGCACTTTACACATTTATGAAGTTGCTTATTCCAGTTACTAATAAGCATACACCCATTAAGATAATGACTGTAAAAACTGTTAAATCCCGTTGGATTGAAGAGGAATTGAAAATTTGTATGGTTGAGAGGGATGAGGCAAATGGTATGGCAATACGTCTGGCAGCACAACCAAATTGGTAAACGTACTGCAAATTGAGAAATCATGTGACTAAACTGAATAAAAAGAAGAATATACTATACTATGAAACACAGATAAATTATATAAAGAATGATAGTAAAAAGCTTTGGAGCACCTTAAATGAAATTTTGGGCAAAAAGGCAAACTCAGCTCTGTCATTCATTGAATCAGATGGCTCATTCATCACAAAACCCACTTATATTGCCAACTTCTTTAATGATTTTTTAATTGGCAAAATTAGCTATTTTACAGTAAACAAATTGACAACAGACTTTCAGCACGCTTTTAGGGAAGGACATTCAACAAGCACAGCACTTACACAAATGACTGATGATTGGCTGAGAGAAATTGATGATAAAATGATTGTGTGGGCTGTTTTGTTAGACTTCAGTGTGGCTTTTGACATTATCGATCATAGTCTGCTACTGGAAAAACGTATGTGTTATGGCTTTACACCCCCTGATATATTGTGGATAAAGAGATACCTGTCTAACAGAATAAAGAGGGGGATCTTTAATGGAAGCCTCTCCAACATAATCCAGGTAGAATCAGGAATTCCCCAGGGCAGCTGTCTAGGCCCCGTACTTTGAGTAAAGCCAGTGTGTCAATGTATGCGGATGACTCAACACTATACACGTCAGCTACTACAGCGACTGAAATGACTGCAACACTTAACAAAGAGCTGCAGTTAGTTTCAGAATGGGTGGCAAGGAATAAGTTAGTCCTAAATATTTCTAAAGCGAAAAGCATTGTATTTGGGACAAATCATTCACTAAACCCTAAACCTCAACTAAATCTTGTAATGAATAATGTTTAAATTACTGTTTGGAGTAACCCTGGATTATAAACTGTCATGGTCAAAACATATTGATACAACAGTAGCTAAGATGGGGAGAAGTCCGTCCATAATAAAGTGCTGCTCTGCCTTCTTAACAGCACTATCAACAAGGCAGGTCCTACAGGCCCTAGTTTTGTCACACCTGGACTACTGTTCAGTTGTGTGGTCAGGTGCCACAAAGAGGGACAGCACGGCTGGCCCTTGGATGTACACAGAGAGCTAACATTAATAATATGCATGTCAATCTCGCCTGGCTCAAAGTGGAGGAGAGATTGACTTCATCACTACTTGTATTTGTGAGAGGTATTGACATGTTGAATGCACCGAGCTGTCTGTTTGAACTACTGGCACACAGCTCGGACACCCATGCATACCCCACAAGACATGTCACCGGAGGTCTCTTCACAGTCCAGAACAGACTATGGGAGGCGCACAGTACTACATGGAACTCTATTCCACATCAAGTAACTCATGCAAGCATTGAAATTTGATTTAAAAAACAAACAAAAATACTAATTGAACAGTGGGGACTGTGAAGAGACACAAACACAGACACAGACACATGCATACACACACACAATAACATTCGCACTATACACGCACGTACACATGGATTTTGTGTTGTAGATATGTGGTAGTAGAGTAGTGTCCCGAGGGCACAAACTTAATGTGTTGTGAAATCTTCTTTGAATGTATTGTATTTTTTTTTAAATTGTATAACTGCCTTAATTTGTCTGGACCCCAGGAAGAGTAGCTGCTGCCTTGGCAGCAGCTTATGGGGATCCATAATAAATACAAATACAGATAGGCGCGATGTAATCAGACTCACATGAGTTGTGAGATGAATTGAGTCTTCTGAGAGCTGATTGACGTAGTGACCCAGAGAATGGTGTTAAGTCTACAGTCATTACTGAGCCTGTATCTCAGCTTTAACGGCAAATCAACTCTAGCACGTATCTGAAAGGCGTCAAAGATTAGTTTTTACTTTTTTGCCTTCAAAAGGTGACAGAGAGACATTTTTCTGTAGGTCCAGTCCTTTTTTAGGGACTTTTGTTATTGTATTTCAACACAGTATTCCAAGGTTCTCTGTTCAGTTCATGAGGTGTATTGGTAGTGGGTGTTCTTTTTAGCTCAGTGTATCATGGTGCCTATAATTTAGACCTATGCTGAGAATGCTATATCAATACACTCTTAGACAAAAAGGGTTCCTAAGGGGTTCTTTGGCTGTCACCATAGGAACCCCAAAGGGTTCTACCTGAAGCAAAAAAGGTTATCCTCTGGGGACAGCTGAAGAACCCTTTTAGGTTCTAGATAGCACTTTTTTTTTTCTAAGAGTGCAGTTACAACAAGGACTGATTCAGGCTTCAATTCAGTTTCTCTCTCTGTCTCTCTTTCTGCTCCCCCCCCCTCCCTCTCCTCCAGACACCATGACCCAGTTGGAGGATAAGCACGCACGAGTGGATGGCACAGACACTGAAATGGATGGCACAGACGCTGAAATGCACTCCACTGAAAGGTGACTTCCAGCCACTTCACCTTCCCAAAACTTTTGGTGAGTAAACTTAATCCTTCACAGCTCTGTGGATGGATAAGGGACACATGCTCCTTCACCCTGCCTGTCACTGTCTACTTGCGTTCTCATAAAGACCTTACTGTATATAATGGTCATCTTAGAAAGTCTTTATGCCCCGAATGGGGAGAACAGTCTTCAAGTGAATCAATAATTGTTTTAATGTTTTTGTCGTTGTTTTCTGCCACCCCCCTCTGAAATGGCAGTCAGCCAACTGGGCCTAAGCTTCTCTTGCTTTAAACTTGCAGTATTGATTGGCTGGCCCCTGTAGGAATTGTGTTTTCATCTGGGTGAGAAACATGCCTGGGAAAAATCTTTATTTCTTAATTAAGAGGCAGTCTCATTGATGGGGCCACCGTTTCATTCCCTTTTGTAGAATGACAAAAAATACACATCATCATCAATTTGAGATTTCCTCCATCTGGAGAATAGGCCTTTAAGACATGCAGACACCCTGTTGTGTGTGAGTGTGTTCGACAAAGGGGATACACACCCCTACTGTGTGTCAGACAAGGGGCATGTGGTGATGGATATTGATTGTTGATCAGATGCACTAATGAGGACTGTTTGTTTCTCACACTGGGTCGATGGGGGATTGTGTGTGAATGTGCATGTGTGTGTGTGTTCATGCTTGTGGGAATTTGTGTGTGTGGGGGGTGTACCTGTCTGTAAGTGTGAATGTACTTTTCACTTGCTCCACTCAGAAATCAATTAATGGAGAATGGAGAGATTCCAGGCCATGTGACAGTCACAGCTTTAAGGATTGCGACCTACGTAGAAAGGCTAGTTACGTAACTCATGTTCAACATTGTTCAATCAACTGGTGTCCTTCAAAATAGCCTCCAGATATAGTGTATTAATGATTGTGCATTGGCTCAGTTTAGTGTAGTTAATATACCGACCTATGGGTTGATATAAGTGCAATTCCCTACCACACAATATCATTCAGAATTGATTGGCATTGACAATCTACTCCCAAATATTTTGTGCTCACCTAACCACTCAGATGGTGGCATAAATTAATGATGGACGTCTGTCAGTTCAATGAAAAGAAAAAGAGAAGGGCCAATAAGTTTTAGTTTTGTATGAACACTTTTCCATCCATGCTTGCAGAGATGAGATTCAATTTTATTTCAACAGAGGCCTGCAGGGCTAGTTTGACTATTCGACACAATGCTCTGTACGCTACACAACACTGACTTCATGATTGATAGTACAGGCCTTATGTCAGGCCATAATAATTGCACCACACCGAAAAAAATACCATAATCAAACAACGATTTTGTTAATCGGTCAATGACAAGGTTAATTTATCATAAGAAATTTGGTGATTGAATTATGTTCTCATTGAAATTCCAGGGCAAAGTTCATCGGGTTTGGTTTTCCATTGTAGCTTCTTGCCTTGTCCTTATGAGACCGGAATGTTGTTTTTCTGGTTGTCAGCTTGTTTCATGCTCTGCTGGGGTATACATGGGCTCTCCAATCGGCCAGGTTATAAATCAGATAGAACTCTGTCAACATCCATTTGTGAAACTGAGGTAGCAAGATTCACCGTGATGTAATTAAACAGTTTTTGTCATTTAATTTTTGTGAATATAATTACTTGTCCAGAATGATGCCTGGGGTTCACTCTTTGTTTGGATCTCAATGGTGTCTCCCATTAAAGTAACTGTTTCAAGATTGATATGAAATATGACATGAATTACAATATGAGTGAAATAGTTTTCCTTCCAAAAAATGGTAATCTTGTACAGTGAGGGAAAAAAGTATTTGATCCCCTGCTGATTTTGTACGTTTGCCCACTGACAAAGAAATGATCAGTCTATAATTTTAATGATAGGTTTATTTGAACAGTGAGAGACAGAATAACAACAAAAAAATCCAGAAAAACGCATGTCAAAAATGTTATAAATTGATTTGCATTTTAATGAGGGAAATAAGTATTTGACCCCCTCTCAATCAGAAAGATTTCTGGCTCCCAGGTGTCTTTTATACAGGTAACGAGCTGAGATTAGGAGCACACTCTTAAAGGGAGTGCTCCTAATCTCAGTTTGTTACCTGTATAAAAGACACCTGTCCACAGAAGCAATCAATTAATCAGATTCCAAACTCTCCACCATGGCCAAGACCAAAGAGCTCTCCAAGGATGTCAGGGACAAGATTGTAGACCTACACAAGGCTGGAATGGGCTACACGACCATCGCCAAGCAGCTTGGTGAGAAGGTGACAACAGTTGGTGCGATTATTCGCAAATGGAAGAAACACAAAAGAACCGTCAATCTCCCTCGGCCTGGGGCTCCATGCGAGATCTCACCTCGTGGAGTTGCAATGATCATGAGAACGGTGAGGAATCAGCCCAGAACTACACGGGAGGATCTTGTCAATGATTTCAAGGCAGCTGGGACCATAGTCACCAAGAGAACAATTGGTAACACACTACGCCGTGAAGGACTGAAATCCTGCAGCGCCCACAAGGTCCCCCTGCTCAAGAAAGCACATATACAGGCCCGTCTGAAGTTTGCGAATGAACATCTGAATAATTCAGAGGAGAACTGGTTGAAAGTGTTGTGGTCAGATGAGACCAAAATCGAGCTCTTTGGCATCATCTCAACTCGCCGTGTTTGGAGGAGGAGGAATGCTGCCTATGACCCCAAGAACACCATCCCCACCGTCAAACATGGAGGTGGAAACATTATGCTTTGTGGGTGTTTTTCTGCTAAGGGGACAGGACAACTTCACTGCATCAAAGGGACGATGGACGGGGCCATGTACCGTCAAATCTTGGGTGAGAACCTCCTTCCCTCAGCCAGGGCATTGAAAATGGGTCGTGGATGGGTATTCCAGCATGACAATGACTCAAAACACACGGCCAAGGCAACAAAGGAGTGGCTCAAGAAGAAGCACATTAAGGTCCTGGAGTGGCCTAGCCAGTCTCCAGACCTTAATCCCATAGGAAATCTGTGGAGGGAGCTGAAGGTTCAAGTTGCCAAACGTCAGCCTCGAAACCTTAATAACTTGGAGAAGATCTGCAAAGAGGAGTGGGACAAAATCTCTCCTGAGATGTGTGCAAACCTGGTGGCCAACTACAAGATACGTCTGACCTCTGTGATTGCCAACAAGGGTTTTGCCACCAAGTACTAAGTAATGTTTTGCAGAGGGGTCAAATACTTATTTCCCTCATTAAAATGCAAATCAATTTATAACATTTTTGACATGCGTTTTTCTGGATTTTTTTGTTGTTATTCTGTCTCTCACTGTTCAAATAAACCTACCATTAAAATTATAGACTGATCATGTCTTTGTCAGTGGGCAAACGCACAAAATCAGCAGGGGATCAAATACTTTTTTCCCTCACTGTATATATATATACACTACCGTTCAAAAGTTTATAGACTGATCATGTCTTTGTTAGAATGGTGTGGGCATACCCCAACAACAGAATGGTGTGGACGTTTACTGGTCATACAAAATATTCATGCGTTTTGACCAGTGATTGGCCAGCTTACTTATACAGTACCTCAGCGGCTTGGTATGTGGATACAGTATCTCATGTCAACCCATGTTATATTCTTGATTTTAGTCAGCAGTAAACAGTAGAAACCGGGTCTCATACCCGATAATAAGGTTGGGGACAAACAGGGGCTGTATGAAAGGTTAATATGAGGAATCAGTGGAAGATAATTGGAACCGCTGAGACGTCATTAAAATGGGTGTTGCATACTAGAAATTATGAAGGTTAGGGGACTTTGTTTCTGTCTGGTTCAGGAATCTGTTAAGGCTGCTTTATACCGTCGTTTTTCATACAAACAGAATAAAGTAGGAATGTTTATTGTATTACTGTTGTGTTCTTTGCTGGTTTGTTGGTCACGTGTCTGCACGTGTGTGCTTTTGGTATTCTGATGCAGTCTTCAACAGCATTCATTTGCAACTTGAATATTTACTATGCTGCCTACAGTAGATTTAGGTTGAATGAAGCTTTCCAGTGTGATAATTTTTTATACACCAATAAGTATGCAATGATGAGTGACAGGGTGGATTATGGGGGAACAACAAAGCCACAAGACCATTGACATGTCTGTCAATCAGAACACAGATTTGTTTAAACCAATTTTTTTACGATTGTTATGCACTCAGTGCTTTGCTGTGTACTGCATTATGAGTTACTGTAAAAATTGCAGTCAATGTCTGTTTATATCCTAAAAAACATCCCCTCCTCCTAAAAGGAACACTTATTATCATCCTCGGGGGGGGGGGGGGTATTTTTTTATGCATGACAAGACTGCAAAAGTACTCAACTCAAGGACTGTTGCCATCCTCTTGGTAAAATCTTCAGGTGGCATTAGTTCTTATGGAGGCACAAATTGAAACTTAGCCATACATACTGTTCAGCAATGAAACCCTGTTTTCTACTGTATTCCAAGCGTCCCTGTCTCTCTTCCCTTCAGGGCATCTATGGACTCTGTGTCATGATCTATAGATGTAGAATTTGAGCCAGTTTGCTACAGCAGGAAACGTTTTCCTGCAGCAACTGGAAATGTGAATTATTATGTGGACTATAATTAATGCAAATTTTTCTAAGGGTTGATACATTTTTCTTGTGGGAAAATCAAGTGGGAAATTTTGAAGTGGGAATTACAAACTTCAGAAGTATTTTTAAACCTCAAATACACTACAAAGTTCTAAATGTCCTGCATTGCATGACATTTCTCCTGCAACAGGGTGATCAAATTAAGATCCTACATGTATGTCATGACTGCCATTAATTAAGACCCATGGGTAGAGGATGGCAGAACATGTCAATGAGAGATGAAGGGTATAGAGGAGTAAGGGAACCAGAAGTCCACAGTGTAATTGGCTACTTGTAAAGGCCCCAGGGCTGTTGTCACCAGACAAAGTAGCTGGCAAGGCAAAGTGATCTGAATTCTATGTCAGTCTTGAGGTGTGGATAAGGGAGCTGGCAGGTATACAGAAGTGGGTGAAGACACATTCTGTCAATCCCCTAGTCAGTGGAGCTGCTGTGTTCTGAATAACTCAATCTGGGACCTTTAAAAAGACAGATAGTGGAGCTATCATTTCCCTTCAGTTCTTCAGTGCATCTGCCCAATAAAATGGGGGAGGCAAAAATACTATATTAGCCCTACAGCCATGATTTATTATGTTCCTCACGAATAAAAACGTATCATTTGACTTTATCATATTTTTTACAATAACATTTAGATTTAGAGACAGGTGTGCCTTGTTAAAAGTTAATTTGTGGAATTTCTTTCCTTAATGCGTTTGAGCCATTCAGTTGTGTTGTGACAAGGTAGGGAGGGTATACAGAAGGTAGCCCTATTTGGTAAAAGACCAAGTCCTTATTATGGCAAGAACAGCTCAAATAAGCAAAGAGAAACGACAGTCCATCATTACTTTAAGACATGAAGGTCAGTCAATACAGAAAATGTCAAGAACTTTGACATTTTCTTCAAGTGCAGTTGCAAAAACCATCAAGCTCAATGATGAAACTGGCTCTCATGAGGACCGCCACAGGAAAGGAAAACCCAGAGTTACCTCTGCTACAGAGGATAAGTTAATTAGTGTTACCAGCATCAGAAATTGCAGCCCAAACAAGTAACAGACACATCTCAACATCAACTGTTCAGAGGGGACCGAGTGAATCAGGCCTTCATGGTCAAATTGCTGCAAAGAAACCACTACTAAAGGACACCAATACGAAGAAGAGACTTGCTTGGGCCAAGAAACACGAGCATTGGATTTTAGACCGGTGGAAATCTGTACTTTGGTCTGAGTCCAAATTTGAGATTTTTGGTTCCAACCGTCGTGTCTTTGTGAGACACTTAGTAGGTGAACGGATGATCTCTGCATGTGTGGTTCCCACCGTGAAGCATGGAGGAGGTGTGATGGTGTAGGGGTGCTTTGCTGGTGACACTGTCAGTGATTTATTTAGAAATCAAGGCACACTTAACCAGCATGGCTACCACAGCATTCTGCAGCGATACGCCATCCCATCTGGTTTGCGCTTAGTGGGACTATAATTTCTTTTTCTACAGGACAATGACCTAACACACCTCCAGGCTGTGTAAGGGCTATTTGAACAAGAATGAGAGTGATGGAGTGCTTCACCAGATGACCTGGCCTCCACAACCACCCGACCTCAACCCAATTGAGATGGTTTGGGATGAGTTGGACCGCAGAGTGAAGGAAAAGCAACCAACAAGTGCTCAGCGTATGCGGGAACTCCTTCAACACTGTTGGAAAAGCATTCCAGGTGAAGGTGGTTGAGAGAATGCCAAGAGTGTGCAAAGCTGTGATCAAGGCAAAGGGTGGATACTTTGAAGAATCTAAAATCAAAAATATACACTACCGTTCAAAAGTTTGGGGTCACTTAGAAATGTCCTTGTTTTCAAAATAAAAGCTATATTTTTGTCCATTAAAATAACATCAAATTGATCAGAAATACAGTTTAGACATTGTTCATGTTGTAAATGGCTATTGTAGATGGAAACGGCTGATTTTTTATGGAATATCTACATAGGCATACAGAGGCCCATTATCAGCAACCATCAGTCCTGTGTTCCAATGGCACGTTGTGTTTGCTAAGTTTATCATTTTAAAAGGCTAATTGATCATTAGAAAACCCTTTTGCAATTATGTTAGCACAGCTGAAAACTGTTGTGCTGAATAAAGAAGCAATAAAACTGGCCTTCTTGAGACTAGTTGTATCTGGTGCATCAGCAATTGTGGGTTCGATTACAGGCTCAAAATGGCCAGAAACAAATAACTTTCTTCTGAAACTTGTCAGTCTATTCTTGTTCTGAGAAATGAAGGCTATTCCATGCGAGAAATTGCCAAGAAACTGAAGATCTCGTACAACGCTGTGTACTACTCCCTTCACAGAACAGCGCAAACTGTCTCTAACCAGAATAGAAAGAGGAGTGGGAGGCCCCGGTGCACAACTGAGCAAGAGGACAAATACATTAGAGTGTCTAGTTTGAGAAACAGGTGGCTTACAGGTCCTTAACTGGAAGCTTCATTAAATAGTACCCGCAAAACACCAGTCTCAACGTCAACAGTGAAGAGGCTGACCTTCTAGGCAGAGTTGCAAAGAAAAAGCCATATCTCAGACTGGCCAATAAAAATAAAAGATTAAGATGGGCAAAAGAACACAGACACTGGACAGAGGAAGATTGGAAAAAAGTGTTATGGACAGACGAATCGAAGTTTGAGGTGTTCGGATCACAAAGAAGAACATTTGTGAGATGCAGACCAAATGAAAAGATGCTGGAGGAGTACTTGATGCCATCTGTCAAGCATGGTGGAGGCAATGTGATGGTCTGGGGGTGCTTTGGTGGTGGTAAAGTGGGAGATTTGTACAGGGTAAACGGGATCTTGAAGAAGGAAGGCTATCACTCCATTTTGCAATGCCATGCCATACCCTGTGGACGGCGCTTGATTGGAGCCAATTTCCTCCTACAACAGGACAATGACCCAAAGCAGAGCTCCAAACTATGCAATAACTATTTAGGGAAGAAGCAGTCAGCTGGTATTCTGTCTATAATGGAGTGGCCAGCACAGTCACCGTATCTCAACCCTATTGAGCTGTTGTGGGAGCAGCTTGACCGTAAGAAGTGCCCATCAAGCCAATCCAATTTGTGGGAGGTGCTTCAGGAAGCATGGGGTGAAATCTCTTCAGATTACCTCAACAAATTGACAACTAGAATGCCAAAGGTCTGCATGGCTGTAATTGCTGCAAATGGAGGATTCTTTGACGAAAGCAAAGTTTGAAGGACACAATTATTATTTCTATTAAAAATCATTATTTCTAACCTTGACAATGGCTACATTTCCTATGCATTTAGCTATATTTCATATTCTAACTCGTTTCATGTGTTTTCATGGAAAACAGACATTTCTAAGTGACACCAAACTTTTGAACGGTAGTGTATTTTGATTTGTTTAACCCTTTGTTGGTTACCGCATGATTCCATATGTGTTATTTCATGGTTTTGATGTCTTCACTATTATTCTACAATTTTGAAAATAGTAAAAATAGAGAAAAACTAGGTGTGTCCAAACTTTTGACTGGTAGTGTATACTCATATTAATCTTGACTAGTTATGTGTCCACTAATAGAGCATGCTTTTATTTGGGCAGCTATTTTTTACATTCAGCATCACTCTGTCAAGGGAAATATGATATTATTTTTAACAAAGACACTGTGCCTTCAGAAAGTATTCACACCCCTTGACTTTTTACAGCATTTGTTGTGTTACAAGGTGGGATTAAAATGGATTGAATTGTCATTTTTTTGTCAATGATCTACACAAAATACTTTGATGTAAAAGTGGAAGAAGAATTCTAATATTTGTAAAAAAATAAATATAAATAAAACCCACTAATATATCTTGATTACATACAGTGCATTCGGAAAGTATTCAGACCCCTTTACATTTTCCACAATTTGTTACGTTAGTCTTATTCTAAAATTGATTAAATTGTTCATTTTTTCCATCAATCTACACACAATACCCCATAATGACGAAGCAAAAACTGGTTTTTAGAAATGCATATAAATCCAGAGCGACTTACAGTTAGGGAGTGCATACATTTTTTAAATTATTTTTTTATACTGGCCCCCCGTGGGAATTGAACCCACAACCCTGGTGTTGCTCTTATCCAGAGCGACTTACAGTTAGTGAGTGCATACATTATTTAATTTTTTTATACTGTTGCAAACGCCATGCTCTACCAACTGAGCTACATCCCTGCCAGCCATTCCCTCCCCTACCCTGGACGACACTGGGCCAATTATGCGCCGCCCCATGGGTCTCCCGGTCACTACAGAGCCTGGATTCGAACCAGGATCTCTAGTGGCACAGCTAGCACTGTGATGCAGTGCCTTAGACCACTGTGCCACTCGGGAGGTATGCACTGTCAACTATGGGACCTTATATAGACAGGGGTCCAAATCATGTCCAATCAGTTGAATTTACCACAGGTGGACTCCAATCAAGTTGTAGAAACATCTCAAGGATGATCAATGGAAATAGGATGCACCTGAGCTCAATTTCGAGTCTCATAGCAAAGGGTCTGAATACTTATGTAAATAAGGTATTTTTGGTTTTTATTTCAAAAGACATTTCAAAAATGTTCTAAAAACGTATTTTCGCTTTGCCGTTATGGGGTATTGTGTGTAGATTGAGTATTTTTATTTATTTAATCCATTTTAGAATAAGGCTGTAACGTAACAACGTAACAAAATATGGAAAAAGGGAAGTGGTGTGAATACTTTCCGAATTTCTGTACTGAATGAAATATTACCACAACTTTTTTAAAACCATTTCTATCTTTATTTCCCAAACACAATTCAACACAATCCCAATCGCTTATTTGTTTGTTGTTTATAATTTTAAGCATCTTATAACACAGGCTTAACATCTAACGAACATTGTACTTTTTTAAACACTTTTAACATAGGCCAGGCCCTGTTGTTACCTCATATCCCAGCAATAATACCTTGCGGTACGCCTGGGAAGAAAACATTTCAATTTGCTCAACTTGCCATTGTCTTAACCATTGGCTCAACTTACCCCAAAGTAAACATTTTGACTATATTAGCTCACACATCTACAAGGATGCACTTTCAGGCTAGGTTTACAACCTCATATTGAAGATTATAGAGACCGCCACTGATGTATAGAACAATAAAAAAAAAGTATCTACTTTGGTTTAGTTACAAGCATCATGAAACCACTGGAACAATACACATTCATTAACTTGGTGAAAATCAGTTTTTTTGACCACTTTTTCCATGTGGTTTCTTCCTTCACAGACTCCATGAAATGATGACCACTTCCTAAATATTTGGTCAAATTATTAATTTTGTGTAGATCAACTTACCCCTTTGGCTCAACTTACCCCACTCTCCCCCTACTTGTTTTACCCAATGTTCAGCAATAGTAACACTTGCATACACATTCCAACCACAACAGTTGCAAGGTTGAATTTTAACTTTTTAAATTTCAGGGCAGCCAGGTTCTGTCTTATACTGCATCTGCAAGAACGCACAGTTCTCTTTCTGCTTGAGACAGTGTCCAAAGTTATCTGAGTCTCTAGTAGTGTTTTTTTTCTTCTTCTTCTTTAAATTCATAAATCCCTTTAACCATCCAGCAAAAGTAGCACCAAGAAATGCCTCACTTGAATATTGCATCATAGTGAAACCACTTCATGACTGAAATATGAAAACTTTTCTAACACCTCTTTCAGGACTACTTCTCTTAGAATTTTAATGGAAGCCTACATTAACCTTTTCTGACATCACACTTTTATTGACCAGAACTTTAAAATATGTAAAATATGTTATCTTATATTTTCCCAATTCACATGTATGTATATTATTTTACTGCTCTAGGGATATACTTATTGTTTGGATAACCTTATTTACTATTATGGATTGATTTTTACCATACATTTTTTCACTCTTTATGCGGTGCACAATGCAGAGAACACCGGAAGAAGAATGATCATTTAATTACCACAGTGAATTATTGTAACGTTTGTTTATGTGTCAATTAATCCCATAAGGGATGGGTTGCCAATTGCCGATTTGACACGAAAATAATATGTCATTCATAAAGTTTCATTCATTTCCTTCATTCATTCATTTAATTCATTAATTCATTGTAGGTGTTTGGAATGTATTGCTTTTGTTTGCCTGTTCTAAGTGAGTAAATCCTCACAGGCTACTAGAGCTTAGTGACCAGTATTGTGTGTGTTCATGTATGTACGTGTGTCACGATCGTCTAACATAGAGGACCAATGCGCAGCGTTGAAGGTGAACATATTTTATTCCTATAAATGATCACACGATCAAAAACACAAACGAAAACGTGACGTCTACGGTTTCACACAAACCGAAATGAACAAGAAACCACAAACACAACGTGAAAGACAGATAGTTAAATATGGCTCCCAATCAGAGACAACGAGCCAACAGCTGACACTCGTTACCTCTGATTGGGAGTCACTCAAACAAAGAAATACAATAACCTAGAACCCACAACAAAACATAGAAACTAACACCCTGGCTCAACATACGAGAGTCCCCCGAGCCAGGGCGTGACAACGTGTGCGTATGCGTACATTCATGAGGATTATCGTAAAGTCTCCTGTGATCTACTATTCATGACACGTGCATTATGCAACTTCAAGGTGACTGATCTGAGACAATACCATGAACGACATGGCAAGGTCATTTCCAGAGGATCAACAGACATTACTTTGACGAAAACCCAACCACTGTGGTAGCTTACTAAAAATGGGGTGTATCTATTTTCACGTGTCACAAACGTAGGCCTACTTGCTCGTTGTCTTTGAAGAAAATGACAATTGGAAACATTGAGAGAAGGCTTCAGTCTCTGTGACAGGCCATCAATTTACAGTCTCATCCATTTCAAAGGAAAACAAAAGAGCTGTCATATTTCACTCACACAATGGAAATCTTGTTTGGCCCTCAAACATAAATAATCCTGAGTGTTCTTTAAAGAGTTACTTGAAAGGGTTGAATCTATTTTAGAAGATCAGCTTCCTATACCATCTTCTCTGTGTCATCTCTTGACTGAGTCATTGTCCTCATCCCAATAGAGTATCCATGGGAAAACCTGCCAGTAAATGCTGGATCTTGATCTATGAGAAGTGGACCTTTATCATTAAAGTGATGAATGATGATAAATTACATGTACAAGCCCATAGACTGTAAAGGGATTTTTATCAAATCAAAAGGGTTTTCTCTGCATCGCAGTACTTGAGGCATCACTACAGACCCGGGTTCGATCCCAGGCTGTGTCACCGCCGGCCGTGACCGGGAGACCCATGAGGCGGCGCACAATTGGCCCAGCGTCGTCCGGGTTAGGGGATGGTTTGGCCGGCCGGGATTTCCTTGTCCCATCGTGCTCTAGCGACTCCTTGTGGTGGGCTGAGTGCCTGCAAGCTGACTCCGGTTGCCAGCTTGACGGTGTTTCCTCCGACACATTGGTGCGGCTGGCTTACGGGTTAAGCGAGTAGTGTGTCAAGAAGCAGTGCGGCTTAGCAGGGTTGTGTTTCGGAGGACACATGGCTCTCGACCTTCGCCTCTCCCGAGTCCGTAGGGGAGTTGCAGCAATGGGACAAGACTGTAACTACCAATTGGATATCACGAAAGTGGGGAGAAAAAGCGCTTGACTTTTTATCGCTTGATTCCGTGTGGCTTTTGGAATAAAGCATGTTTTATTCCAAAAGCCACACAAACAGACATTGAGACATTGGAGCACTATGAAAAGGTTGAGTCCTAACTCTTTGGTAGTTAAAACTGTCTGGTTCTGGTTCTGTTGGTCATATCGTTCTCTCGTTCTCTCGTTCTCTCTCTCTCTCTCTCTCTCTCTCTCCCTTATTCATTTTGAGTGGTATGTCCTTTAGAAGACATAGGCTGCAGCTGGTATGTGTGTGGTATAATTCACTGATATGACGCGTGGCGGTGAGATAAAGACTGTTTGAGGAGAGAACAGAAACAGAACAGGACATTTCTTATCCTGACTACTGAGTCTGTATTGTTCTGTACTCAGCTGAACGGTATGTCTCAGTCATTTGCTACGGAGAAAATAATGATTAAGAGACAGGAAGCAAGACACAGGAAGTTGCACGTTCCATGGTGAATACGAACGTTATTTTATCCAACTGTATCATACTGTAGATACATCTGTAGACATACTAGACTATCAGCAGATAAATTACAAGATCAGAGGAGAGGTTAACATCTGTCATCCATTGCCATTCAACCATCCTATGATGCTAACTGAAGCAACATTTCTAATTTTGCAGTGTCTCTGTCCAAGTGGATGTTCTTCTATTTGGGGGCTGAAATCTGAAGATCTTCAGTTGATGATTCTGGCTTTAATTAGTATAGCCTGTTTTAGTGATCTCAATAATTCTTTACAGGCTATGCTAATTTGGGCCAGAATCAGCAATGCTTTGGGATGGACAAATTCACCAGACTCTTTACGATGTGCCTGCAATGTTTTCATTTCATAAATGCTGTTTTTTTATGGCTGGATGCTCAAATATGAATGACAGGATAGATAAAGGCCACCTTCTAAACTTTACTTTTGGTTTTGTACGGTAAAGATATCACCTAGAGATCCATGGTAAAAACAATAGGTGGGTAAACTCTGATCGTGAATAAAGTAATGCTTCCTATATTTTCTATGCATTTTTCTGCGATAGGTGGGTAAACGCCTATCCACTACACCACTGATTGTATCGTTATTGATTTGTTACAGATGGCACCATGTTATGTGTCATTCAGGACAAACATGTGGCCCCTGTGGGGAACTGCTTTGGAGTCGACTACATGGTCAGTGTGTAAATGTCAATATCCTCATCTCTATCTGCCTTCCGTTACCAGTTATTTTCTCCCCTAGCTTTCTCGTTTCGCTTCTGTCTCTGTGAGGGCGACAATGGCAAGTAAAAGTATTGATGCCTAAATCTAGACTCCCCACCAGTGGAGGCTGGTGGGAGGAGCTATAGGAGGACATGCTCATTGTAATAGCTGGAATGTTATAAATGGGAGGGAGTCAAACATGTGTTTTCCATATGTTTGATGTGTTTGATAGCGTTCCATTAATTCCATTACAACCATTACAATGAGCCCATCCTCCTATAGCTCCACCTATCAGCCTCCTCTGCTCCCCACTATAGTGCATTCTCGATTAACCCAGAGGTCACAGAGCGGTGTGGAACCTTTGGGCAGGTAATTTAACAGTATGCCTCCCCTTTAACAAATTAAGTATCTCCTTTAAGTTCCTCTGAGGGGTGAAATAGGGAGTACAACTCATGATATAGTGTTTCCCTTACAGTGTATGGTTAAAACCATTCAGGGTGCTGAGCACAGAACATGGTGTGATCAACATGCTACATGTACAGTACCAGTCAAGTTTGGACACACCTACTCATTCAAGGGTTTTTCTTTATTTTTACTATTTTCTTCAATGTAGAATAATAGTGAAGACATCAAAACTATTAAATAACACATATGGAATCATGTAGTAACCAAAAAAGTTTTGAGACTCTTCAAATAGCCACCCTTTGCCTTGATGACAGCTTTGCACACTCTTGGCATTCTCTCAACTAGATTCATGAGGTAGTCACCTGGAATGCATTTCAATTAACAGGTGTGCCTTCTTAAAAGTTAATTTGTGGAATTTCTTTCCTTCTTAATGTGTTTGAGCCAATCAGTTGTGTTGTGACAAGGTAGGGAGGTATACAGAAGCTAGCCCTATTTGGTAAAAGACCAAGTCCTTATTATGGCAACAACAGCTCAAATAAGCAAAGAGAAACGACAGTCCATCATTATTTTAAGACATGAAGGTCAGTAAATACGGAACATTTCAAGAACTTTGAACGTTTCTTCAAGTGCAGTTGCAAAAACCATCATGCGCTATGATGAAACTGGCACTCATGAGGACCGCCACAGGAATGGAAGACCCAGAGTTACCTCTGCTGCAGAGGATAAGTTCATCAAGAGTTACCAGCCTCAGAAATTGCAGCCCAAAGTAATGCTTCACAGAGTTCAAGTCACAGACACATCTCAACATCAACTGTTCAAAGGGGACTGTGTGATTCACTCCTTCATGGTCAACTGCTGCAAAGAAACCACTACTAAAGGACATCAATAAGAAGAAGAGACCTGCTTGGGCCAAGAAACACGAGCAATGGACATTAGGCTGGTGGAAATTTGTCCTTTGGTCTGGAGTCCAAATTGGAGATTTTTGGTTCCAACCACCGTGTCTTTGTGAGACGTGGTGTGGGTGAACGGATGATCTCCGCATGTGTAGTTCCCACCGTAAAGCATGGAGGAGGAGGTGTTATGGTATGGGGGTGCTTTGCTGGTGACACTGTCTGTGATTTATTTAGAATTCAAGGCACACTTAACCAGCATGGCTACCACAGCATTCTGCAGCGATACGCCATCCTTCTGGTTTGGGCTTAGTGGGACTATCATTTATTTATCAACAGGACAATGACCCAAAACACACCTCCAGGCTGTGTAAGGGCTATTTTACCAAGAAGGAGAGTGATGGAGTGCTGCATCAGATGACCTGGCCTCCACAATCACCCGACCTCAACCCAATTGAGATGGTTTGGGATGAGTCGGACAGCAGAGTGAAGGAAAAGCAGCTAACAAGTGCTCAATATAGGAGGGAACTCCTTCAAGACTGTTGGAAAAGCATTCCAGGTGAAGCTGGTTGAGAGAATGCCAAGTGTGTGCAAAGCTGTCATAAAGGGTGGCTATTTGAAGAATCTCAAATATAAAATATATTTTGATTCGTTAAACACTTTTTTGGTTACTATATGATTCCATATGTGTTATTTCATAGTTTTGATGTCTTCACTATTATTCTACAATGTAGAAAATATTTAAATAAATAAAAAACGTTGAATGAGTAGGTGTGTCCAAACTTTTGACTGGAACTGTACATCCTATTCTAAAGGTATTCACCACAGCGGTTTCTCATGTGTTGTGTTTCTGTTGGGTTTGGAGATATGGGGTCTATTGCTCTATAGGGTCCTGTGTTCCCTGTTGCCTTATAATATTATCTGCAAGACAATGCCAGTTGTACTGTATCAGCTCATGCCAATGGTGGTTCCCTTCCATCATTTGAATTATGTGTTGATATTGATACATACTGTTTGTTGAACTCTTTAACAGTATCCTTTCTTTTGTGAACTTTAGCCAAGTGTTTTTTTGGTCAATCCGTGATCCTGTTGCTATATCCATGCATGATACTGTCCATGCAATGCGGGCCCTCTGATAATCCTGAACTTCAACCTTTAAAGCTCCTGTAGTGTTGCAGACTAGAGCACCTTAGCTGTATTCATGAGGCACGGTCTATTCAGTCACCCGGGGACTGGCTTTCTGGCATGGCCCTTAAGTGGCAGGGGAGTAAACGGTAGAGGTGTCTGACTCTGTAGGCGTTTGGCTCAAACCTCTCAACCTCCTCCCCCCCTCTTATCTCTCTGGCGTAAGCAAGGGATATCAAAGCACCTGTGTGGTGCCTTAGGCTGTATGTTTATCCCATGCAGAAAGAAAGGGGGTTAGTTACATAATCACTACTGCCGGTGAAATAATGTAATGATAGCGCACTTTCATTACCTTTTGAGGTTATTAGTTCTGGTATTTTTCTATTCTAATCTAGTGTAATATATAGAGTGAAATATCAGTGTGATAATACACACAACTTATATATAGCGTTTATAGAATGGTCACATTTCCAATAAAAATGATGTTGTCTTATATAACATATATTATTATTTGTTGATGAATGTTTCTGCCTTTGCAGCTGACCATAATTAACTTGCCTGTTTAATATGACATTCATATTCTTCAACTATGTTCAAAATGCTTAATATGGTCTATTTAGAGGGAGAGCTTTGCTCTACAGAAGGCTATTGATTCCATTACTGCACTCCCCGTACATCAGCTTTGTCCTAATAAAGTTAACGCTCTCAATTATCTCTCTCCACTGAGGCTTTGCTCTGTCTTGTCTCTACTCAATCACCCCGTCAATGAAAATGATGTCCAATTATATCAGGTAATTACATTAGCTTGTCTTGGGGAGTAGCAACTGAAATCTAATTATGTAACTTTTTACTGCTGCTGTCCGTTATTTTATGTTACCTCTGCATGTGTTTATGACATGCCATTGTAAATATTATTTCTTACTTTGGCAAGTCTTTATGTTTGGCACTTCTTGAGAGGACAGGTTTTTGTAATACTGCATCTGTCCCCTATCTAAATTCCGCCAACCATTGTGACCTAATTTAACCTTGTGGAAAGTACACTCGGATGCATGTTGCTAACCAACATAACAAATCTCATAGCTATGGCGGAGGGAGCTGAGTCAAGCAAGGCGTCCTAAGGTCACCTTATCACATTGTTATATCCCAGAGCACCAGACTTCTCTCATTTAGCTCAATTACTGATTACAGTATGGGGAAAGTGATATGGCTGCTCTGCTGTGTGGTCATGCTTTATAGGAAGGTGTATAGCTCTCTCTCACCATGCACTGATAAGCACAGGGTTTGAATTTCCCTGTTTTGCATCCTTGCCAGAAGCAGAATAAATAAACGAACAAATGTAGGTTTTCGCATGTCAAATTCAAGACAGACCATGAGAGCTCATTTGGAGTCTCACTCATTTGTTAGTGTGTCAAGAAAAATAAACGCTGAGTATCAGTTTCTAAAGACATAATTTTTTGTTTAACCCTTACTGCGTACGTGATGTGTGTAATTGTAATGCAAGACTTGTGTGCTTTGCAGTTTAACGATGTTGGGAAATATTAGTCTTTGGAAATTATTTCTGTTGCATTTTTTGGCTGGAGGTAACTGTAACGATGCCTCTAACCAGGTGTGTGTGTGTGTGTGTGTGTGTGTGTGTGTGTGTGTGTGTGTGTGTGCATGAGTGTGTGTGTGCATGGTGTGTGTGTGGGGGGGAGTATATTCTTGGAGCAGAATATCCAGCCAAGTAGACCAATCTGATTTTAATGAGCCCTTACATTAGAGGGTGTTTTCTTGTTCATTTCTCAGCAAATTCAGGCTTTGTTGCCTCGTGTCCATCAGCTAGCCGTTGGCATGATTTGTGAGGTGCAATAACACTAACAGCCCTTTCTTCTGTGAATTATTGAAGACAAGAATACTACCCCACGCTGAAATTAATGACAGTTAATTGATTTGGCTCTTTTTCGTTGAGAGAAAAAAAGATATTCGGAGAGATGTTTTATTCCCCATGGGATCCTTGCTTCAATTCAATCCCATTTTTTTACTGCACACTTTTTAAACTTGTGTCTCTGAGCACTTAGCAAAATGTATAGACTAGACCTAGCTACATCTCCCAGCTCCCCAGTGAAAATGCAATTTCTTCAGATACATACTGCAGCCTGATGCCTGTGCTGGCCCCCTTGCTGCAGTCAATTATGTGCTAAACAGGGATTATGTGCATCGTCAAACATGGCTCCTATTAAGCATCTATTTAACATGTATTTTTATTCTAACTACAGACAAAGCTATCTCAATGATAGATAGAAGAGATTATGCAGGCAGACCTGAATATTTATCAATCCTAAGGAATGTCATTGGGACTAAATATAACCATCCTTTTTACCCTTGGATTTCAGCACACACAGAGTCAATGAATGCACATATTTAGAAAATGCTACTCAGATAGTTGGGATTATTTCTTATCACATTGGATTTCATGAGAGTGGCTGAAAACCCTGTCTTGCATCTATAGTGAGTTGTGTTTTTTCTCTTCTCTCCATTACCTTGAGGGATGACAGGGAGTTAAGAAAAGAAGGATCATTATCACACACCTATCTAGCCCTCTCCTTCGCCCTCTACCTCTCTCTCTCTCTCTCTCGCGCTCTCTCTCTCTCTCTCTCTCTCTCTCTCTCTCTCTCTCTCTCTCTCTCTCTCTCTCTCTCTCTCTCTCTCTCTCCCCCTCTCCCATCTCTCTCTCGATCTCTCTCTCTCCCTCTCCCTCTCTCTCTCCCCCTCTCCCCCTCTCCCATCTCTCTCTCAATCTCTCTCTCTCCCTCTTTCTCTCCCGTCTCTCTGTCTCTGGTATGTTTTATAGGGGCAACAATAACCCCTCCACACAGTTGGCAGCCTACCATCAGCATTATGGTGGAGGTGTATTTGCTATTGGTCAGCATAAAATCCTGTTGAGTCTAGTGTCCCACTGTATGTCATTGGTCAAGGCACTCATGTGAATTGGGAATGTGTAATGAGAGAGGTTAGAGATGTTGGTTTGTGACTTACGCAGGTTGGCTATGGAGACAAGGTTACTGTAATGTAAGGAGAGAAATGCATCCCTGGAATTCAAAATAGACCTCGGTCACCTTTTCCTTAGTCATGTTATCCTGGGGAAATGCTTTAACTATTGGACTGTGCGTCTGTGTATTATTGGTATCTAGGCCTCCCGAGTGGCGCAGTGGTCTAAGGCTCTGTCGTAGCCGGCCGTGACCGGGAGACCCATGGGGCGGCGCACAATTGGCCCAGCGTCGTCCAGGGTAGGGGAGGGAATGGCCGGCAGGGATGTAGCTCAGTTGGTAGAGCATGGCGTTTGCAACAGTATGCAAGAGCATCTGCTAAATGACTAAAATGTAAATGTAGGCCTATAACAGTGTATCATCCCTGCAAACCACTAATTTGAACTTGTTTGACATTAAAACAAGATTCCTCTTAGAAATGTGTTTCTGTATGAATAATAGAAAATAATTAATCAACTTAATCACACACAACAGCAAATGCTGCTCCGTGCACATAGTAATTACCCCAACTTCCCGTCAATGAAACGACCCCACGGCTAGAAAATAATTGATATTCTCCAGACTTCTAGTATTGGTCTGTTTTATTTTTGACCTTCAAAACATTTCCTTCACTAGCTAGGTGTCCATCCAATTGGCAACAGACTTTCATGCGAATATTCTAAAATCCGCATAAAAACAATATGCACATTTTCCCATCAGAGATGTGTTTCCATCAAATTGACTTGTTGGGGATAAAAGGCTATCATAAAGGTGTTATATTGCGAGTGTGCCCACCCTGGTATTGGCACGTGCGCTCTAGCCAACAGCTCACAGATACAGTGCGGGTATAGCCTACATGATGAGATTATTATGGACAAAAGAGCAAGATTATTTTTATTTGTCAGCCAAGCATCGATGATCATGTCACCAGAATAAGACCCTCGATATTTATTGGAAAGGAGCATCAAACTCATCACCATGCACTTCCACCACCCTGTGAAGTTCATAATTTATTACTTTTTTTATATTTTTCTTTATATTTCTTTGTAATTTCTACCCCACTTTTTCTCCCCAATTTTGTGATTACGATCTTGTCTCATCGCTGCAACTCCTCAACAGGCTCAGGAGGTGAAGGTCGAGTCATGTGTCCTCCGAAACATGACCCGCCAAGCCGCGCTACTTAACACCCGCCCGCTTAAACCGGAAGCCAGCTGCACCAATGTGTCGGCGAAAACACTGTTCAACTGACGACTGAAGTCAGCCTGCAGGCGCCAGGCCCACCACAAGGAGTCACTAGAGCGCAATGAGCCAAGTAAAGCACCCCCGGCCAAACTCTCCCCTAACCCGGACGACGCTGGGCCAATTGTGCGCCGCCCTATGGGACTCCCAGTCACGGCCGGTTGTGACACAGCCTGAGATTGAACCCCAGGCTGTAGTGACGCCACAACACTGTGCCTTAGACTGCTGCGCCACTCGGGAGGCCTACATCATAACTTATTTCATCTGTATGCTTTCCAAAGGTTGGATGGAAACCTGGTTACTGTTGCAACTTGTTTATCCTTTATTGATACAGACAAACTGATTGAGATTGAAACTGTCATGTCCCGATACATTGTATCACTGATCTCCACAGAGCAAGCATGGAAGAAGTAGCTACCATTCACACATACCCATCCAATGTTTGGATCTTTATACATTTTTGTGAGATTTTAGCTATGGTACTGTACAGTGCATTTGGAAAGTATTCAGACCCCTTGACTTTTTCCACATTTTGTTACATTACAGCCTTATTCTAAAATTGATCAAATTGTTTTTTCCCCTCATCAATCTGCACACAACACCCATAATAACAAAGCGAAAAACTGAAATATCTCATTTACATAAGTATTCAGACCCTTTACTCAGTACTTTGTGAAGCACCTTTGGCAGCGATTACAGCCTCAAATCTTCTTGGGTATGACGCTACAAGCTTGGCACACCTGTATTTCAGGAGTTTCTCCCATTCTTCTCTGCAGATCCTCTCAAGCTCTGTCAGGTTGGATGGGGAGGGTCACTGCACAGCTATTTTCAGGTCTCTCCAGAGATGTTCGATTGGGTTCAAGTCCGGGCTCTGGCTGGGCCACTAAAGGACATTCAGAGACTTGTCCCGAAGCCACTCCTGCATTGTCTTGGCTGTGTGCTTAGGGTCGTTGTCCTGTTGGAAGGTGAACCTTCACCCCAGTCTGATGACCTGAGCGCTCTGTAGCAGGTTTTCATCAAGGATCTCTCTATACTTTGCATCTTTCCCTCGATCCTGGCTAGTCTCCCAGTCTCTGCCGCTGAAAAACATCCCCACAGTTGATGCTGCCACCACCATGCTTCACCATAGGGATGGTGCCAGGTTTCCTCCAGACGTGACACTTGGCATTCAGGCCAAAGAGTTCAATCTTGGTTTCATCAGACCAGAGAATCTTGTTTCTCAAGGTCTGAGAGTCCTTTAGGTGCCTTTTTGGCAAACCAAGCGGGTTGTCATGTGCCTTTTACTGAGGAGTGGCTTCCGTCTGGCCACTCTACCATAAAGGCCTGATTGGTGGAGTGCTGCAGAGATGGTTGTCCTTCTGGAAGGTTCTCCCATTTCCAGAGAGGAACTCTGGAGCTCTGTCTGATTGATCATCGGGTTCTTGGTCACCTCCCTGACCAAGGCCCTTCTCCCCCGATTGCTCGGTTTGGCCGGGCGGCCAGCTCTAGGAAGAGTCTTGGTGGTTCCAAACTTCTTCCATTTAAGAATGATGGCCACTGTGTTCTTGGGGACCTTCAATGCTACAGAAATTGGTTAGTACCCTTCCCCAGATCTGTGCCTCGGCACAATCCTGTCTCAGAGCTCTACGGACAATTCCTTCGACCTCATGGCTTGATTTATGCTCTAACATGCAACTGTGGGACCTTATATAGACAGGTGTGTGCCTTTCCAAATCATGTCCAATCAATTGAATTTACCACATGTGGACTCCAATCTAGTTGTAGAAACATGTCAAGGATGATCAATGGAAACTGGATGCACCTGAGCTCAATTTCAATTCTTATAACAAAGGGTTTGAAAACTTATGTAAATAAGGTATTTCTGTTTTTTATTTGTAATACATTTGCAAAAATGTTCTAAAAACCTGTTTTGGCTTTGACATTATGGGGTACTGTGTGTAGATTGATCAGGAAAAAAATGTATTTAATCAATTTTCGAATAAGGCTGTAACGTAACAAAATGTGGAAAAAGTGAAGGGATCTGAAAACTTTCCGAATGCACTGTACTTTGATCTGATTACAGCATTGCATGTTGAAAGGCATTAATGCTGTTGTGATGTTAATGAGTTCAGTTGCCTAACATTGTACCCAAGTTGATCCACAGCACATGGTGGTGTGCTTGTCCTTGTGAAGATAGAAAATATTATATGAATGACAAATGTATTCACATTAAATCGATGCATATGAACATAGTGGTTATACAAATTAATCTCCAGCTGATCTAATCAAATGCTCAGCATGAGAGAAATCCAATATTCACAGTTTGTCCTCATTCTAATGTTTGGAACAACTTCTGAAATGCTTTTCCTCCAACCAGCCTAAGCCCATGCAGTAAATGATTACTAAATGCAAAAAGTGTGAAATGAACATGTACATTGCCATCTGCAATACCTAGTACAATACTGTAGCAAATCATGGGGTTAACCATGGCAGCAGTCAAATCATGCAGGGGCTTTATACATGCTAAACCCCAACACACTACTGGCTACACCAAAAGAGCTTGGAGGTGTTGGCAAAGTTAGACAGTGCCAAGTGAAGAGATGTGGCTGCTACACTGATAGTGTTACTGGTTTGCTAATCATAATGAATAAAACAACCATTGAAATTAAGCACTTACCCAGTATCCCTGCCACTCTCTCTCTCCCCTCTCTCTCTCTCCCTCTCTCTTGCTTGTTGATATTTTATTAGGATCCCCATTAGCTGTTGCGATAGCAGCAGCTACTCTTCCTGGGGTCCACACACAACATGAAACATGTCATAATACAGAACATTAATAGACAAGAACAGCTTAAGGACAGAACCTCTCTCTCTCTCTCTCTGGGTGAATGAGGAGACTGAAAAACTCCTGTGTCAGCATCTCTGAAGAAGAAATGACAACGTGCTGCTTTTTTTAATGCCGTGCAGGATAGAGCGGAGAGGCAAAGGAAATGCATATGCTGTTTGTCAGACTTCCTGGTTTGGAAGCAAACTGATCAATATGCATAGTCATAGAGTCCTGTAGAACAGCGGGTAGCCAGGCCAACACCCCATATTAGTTAGAGGTTGCTGCTTGTACAGAATTTGATCCCATATAGTACATTACATGCTAACAAAGCCATAATAATAGCCCTGGGCAAACAATAGCCCATAATTTGTATGTTCCCAAACCACATGTGTCACATGTGCAATAGGCCTAATCATTAAATTCAATGTTGAGGAGGTTGAAAAGTAGAGCATCCGAACAGCCGTAAAATGTGTCCTTAGAAAGCATCTCCAGGTCAGGAATATGACTTCCCCAATATGACTGCATGGGTAATTTAAGGTCTGCAACAGTAAATGTCTAAACACGACCGTATTTCAATAGGAGAGGAGAGGGGTGATAAATCGTTTACAGTTGCCTCACCTCCTACAGTTTGAGACGTAATTCACCCTTACATGAAACACTATCTGAGGCTCTCATCAATAGCTTAAATCCATGTTCAGTTCACCCTGATTTATTCATGAAACAACATGGAGAAGGGCCATGGAAAACAGTAACACAGTAAATCCATTGTTGTTGTTGTTTCTATCTCTGAAGAATGGAGAAAACCAGAGGTATTTGGCACTGTGATATCACAGTTTTTTCATACATTTCTCAGTTGCTGTTTTAGAGATTGGGCTGATCTCTTTTGAGAGTATTAGCTACCTTTATTGATTTGTGCTTTAATAAAATGGCTTTCAAAGACAATAGGAGTGTTGTATTAGATCTTAGACAACATGAATATAATTATTTAAGTCTGGTGCCCAGAAATGGTGTGTTGTCTAGAATTTAAATGAGACTATTGAGTCTATTTTATCTACATTCTTTGTAATGGTCTCACATTTCTAGAATATTATGTGTGTTGAAGGTCACAATGATAGGCACTAAACTTGGGATCATTCACAATAGTTGTTGACATTGTGAAACTCCCTTCGATAGATTCATAGGGACAGGCGCCGGAGGGGATGGCTGCCGTTTTATGGACTCTTACCCAACCATGCTATTTTGTGTGTTTTTTCGCGTTGTTTGTAACTTATTTTGTACATTATGTTGCTGCTACCATCTCTTATGACCGAAAAGAGCTTCTGGACATCAGAACAGCGATTACTCACTTTGAAATGGACGAAGAATATTTATTTAATGAGTCGGACGAGAGGGATATGCTCCAGACACCCGACTGGGCCCTCATCCCCGTCATTCTCAGTAGAAAGAAAAGGAGATATCGCGGAAGGAGATCGGGGTGCTTGGTAAGGAGCCGGCGATGAGTGGCTAATCTGCCTT
The DNA here is from genome assembly GCF_964263955.1 of Coregonus lavaretus. NCBI lineage: Eukaryota > Metazoa > Chordata > Actinopteri > Salmoniformes > Salmonidae > Coregonus > Coregonus lavaretus. The sequence continues at coordinate 7,848,923 of NC_140023.1, read as the reverse complement.
TGCCATCGATACTATTGGCCAATTTACAATCGCTTGATAATAAAGTGGACGAATTACAGGCACGAATATCCTACCAACTGGACATTAAAAACTGTAATATGTTATGTTTCACCGAGTCGTGGCTGAACGAAGACATGAATAACATACAGCTGGCGGGTTATACACTGTATCGGCAGGATAGAACAGCAGCCTCTGGTAAGACAAGGGGTGGCGGTCTATGTATATTTGTAAACAACAGCTGGTGCACGAAATCTAAGGAAGTCTCAAGGTTTTGCTCGCCTGATGTAGAGTATCTCATGATAAGATGTAGACCACACTATCTACCAAGAGAGTTCTTCGTAGCTGTCTATTTACCACCACAAACCGATGCTGGCACTAAGACCGCACTCAATTAACTGTATATGGCCATAAGCAAACAGGAAAACGCTCATCCAGAGGCGGCATTCCTAGTGGCTGGGGATTTTAATGCAGGGAAACTTCAATCCGTTTTACCTCATTTCTACCAGCATGTTAAATGTGCAACCAGAGGGGAAAAAAAACACCTTTACTCCACACACAGAGACACGTACAAAGCTCTACCTCACCCTCCATTTGGCAAATTTGACCATAATTCTATCCTCCTGATTCCTGCTTACAAGCAAAAACTAAAGCAGGAAGCACCAGTGACTCGGTCAGTAAAAAAGTGGTCAGATGAAGCAGATGCTAAGCTACAGGACTGTTTTGCTAGCACAGACTGGAATATGTTCCGGGATTCTTCTGATGGCATTGAGGAGTACACCACATCAGTCACTGGCTTCATCAATAAGTGCATCGATGACGTCGTCCCCACAGTGACTGTACATACATACCCCAACCAGAAGCCATGGATTACAGGCAACATCCGCACTGAGCTAAAGGGTAGAGCTGCCACTTTCAAGGAGCGGGACTCTAACCCGGAAGCTTATAAGAAATCCAGCTATGCCCTCCGACGAACCATCAAACAGGCAAAGCGTCAATACAGGACTAAGATCGAATCGTACTACACCGGCTCTGACGCTTATCATAAGGTGAATGCACCAATTTGTAAGTCGCTCTGGATAAGAGCGTCTGCTAAATGACGAAAATGTACATGTAAATGTGGCAGGGCTTGCAAACTATTACAGACTACAAAGGGAAGCACAGCTGCGAGCTGCCCAGTGACATGAGCCTACCAGATGAGTTAAATTACTTCTATGCTCACTTCGAGGCAAGAAACACTGAAACATGCATGAGAGCATCAGCTGTTCCGGACGACTGTGTGATCACGCTCTCCATAGCCGATGTGAGTAAGACCTTTAAACAGGTCAACATTCACAAGGCCGCAGGGTCAGACGGATTACCAGGACGTGTACTCCGAGCATGCGCTGACCAACTGGCAAGTGTCTTCACTGACATTTTCAATCTTTCCCTGTCTGAGTCTGTAATACCAACATGTTTCAAGCAGACCACCATAGTCCCTGTGCCCAAGAACACTAAGGTAACCTGCCTAAATGACTACCGACCCGTAGCACTCACGTCTGTAGTGAAGTGCTTTGAAAGGCTGGTGATGGCTCACATCACCATTATCCCAGAAACAATTTACATTTTAGTCATTTAGCAGACGCTCTTATCCAGAGCGACTTACAGGTAGTGAATGCATACATGTTTTTATTTAATTTTTTATACTGGCCCCCCGTGGTAAATGAACCCACATCCCTGCCGGCCAAACCCTCCCCTACCTTGGACGACGCTGGACCAATTGTGCGCCGCCCATGGGTCTCCCGGTCACGGCCGGCTGCGACAGAGCCTGGACTCTAACCAGGATCTCTAGTGGGCACAGCTAGCACTTTGATGCAGTGCCTTAGATCACTGCGCCACTCGGGAGTCTAGACCCACTAAATTTGCATACCGCCCCAACAGATCCACAGATGATGCAATCTCTATTGCGCTCCACACTGCCCTTTCACACCTGGACAAAAGGAACACTTATGTGAGAATTGACTACAGCTCAGCGTTCAACACCATAGTGCCCTCAAAGCTCATCACTAAGCTAAGGACCCTGGGACTAAACACCTCCCCCTGCAACTGGATCCTGGACTTCCTGACGGGCCGCCCCCAGGTGGTAAGGGTAGGTAACAACACATCCGCCACGCTGATCCTCAACACGGGTGCCCCTCAGGGGTGCGTGCTCAGTCCCCTCCTATACTCCCTGTTCACTCATGACTGCATGGCCAGGCACATCTCCAACACCATCATTAAGTTTGCAGATGACACAACAGTGGTAGGCCTGATCACCGACAACGATGAGACAGCCTATAGGGAGGAGGTCAGAGACCTGGCCGTGTGGTGCCAGGACAACAACATCTCCCTCAACGTGATCAAGACAAAGGAGATGATTGTGGACTACAGGAAAAAGAAGAGGACTGAGCACGCCCACATTCTCAGGGGCTGTAGTGGAGCAGGTTGAGAGCTTCAAGTTCCTTGGTGTCCACATCACCAACAAACTAACATGGTCCAAGCACACCAAGACAGTCGTGAAGAGGGCACGACAAAACCTATTCCCCCTAAGGAGACTGAAAAGATTTGGCATGGGTCCTCAGATCTTCAAAAGGTTCTACAGCTGCACCATCGAGAGCATCCTGACTGGTTGCATCACTGCCTGGTATGGCAACTGCTCGGCCTCCGACCGCAAGGCACTACAGAGGGTAGTGCATACGGCCCAGTACATCACTGGGGCCAAGCTTCCTGCCATCCAGGACCTCTATACCAGGCGGTGTCAGAGGAAGGCCCTAAACATTGTCAAAGCCTCCAGCCACCCTAGTCATAGACTGTTCTCTCTGCTACCGCACTTCAAGCGGTACCGGAGCGCCAAGTCTAGGTCCAAGAGGCTTCTAAACAGCTTCTACCCCCAAGCCATAAGACTCCTGAACATCTAATCAAATGGCTACCCAGACTATTTGCATTGCCCCCCCCCCCCCCCCCCCTTTACGCTGCTGCTACTCTTTGTTTATTATCACTTTAATAACCTTACCTACATGTACATATTACCTCAATCACCTCGACTAACCGGTGCCCTGTAAGGTCTACACCTGTTGTATTCGGCGCATGTGACAAATACAATTTGATTTGATTTATTCATTCTGCCGATTCTGTTGAAAAACATTTATTAAACGGAATGAAACGGGGATAAACATTCCTGAATGTGTCCAATAGAAATTCTTGTTTACAACTAGATGCAGGCAAGATTTTGCAAGGCGGTGTTGAATGTGTCAATGTCTGTCACCTTGATTACTCAAATGTGTCTTTACCTGTGCACCTACATTGTAAACCTTCATCCATAGGTTGTAGCAACCTCATGATGGGTATAGGGAAAATTAGAGTATCAAGTAGTAGCCTAAACCTATCGATGTTACATTGAGCTCTGTGAATGGAATATGAATGACAGTCATCCAATATGCTGTAATAGAAATAAGTCCTGCTCATAAAAAAAAACATTGTCCTCCCTCTTCTTAAACAGCACCAACCGCCACTTTCTGCAAGTTTCAGGAAAGTCTATGGGCCAAACCTGTGGTTTGAATTGAAGAGGGCAGTCCATAACAGCAGACAAAGGATATCAAGGATCTGGAAAGATTCTGTATGGAGGAGTGGTCTAAGATCCCTCCCAACGTGTTCTGCAATCTCATAAAACATTTTCAAAAAAGTCTCAGTGTTTTTATCCTTGGCACCCTTGATAAAGATTAGCAAAAATAATAATAATACAAATACTGACTATTTATGATATTTATGCCTCTGCAAGGCATAGTCTAAAATAATATAATTTCCCCATTGTTTTAGCATACATTATAGCTCAGTATTTGTATTATTTATTTTTTACAATATTTTTTGCTCATCTTTATCATGGGTGCCAATAATTATGGACCTTACTGTATACAGAGCAAGAGAGAGAAACAACACCAACAAAAGCCATTATCGAACTTAGCCATGTACACTTCATGTAGTGTAACAGAGAGGTGGATGACGGTAGAAAATTCTTTAAAGTATGTGTCTTTTTAGGGGAAGGGAATATATCACAAGCAATGTCAAAGGCAATCTTCATAGATATGAAACATTACCACACACACACACACACACACTGGCTACTTCCTTTGCAAACTTCCCATGAACTCTACAAGTCACAGAGGCAGTACAGTCCACCTCTTTATACACACCACCTCATACAGTACACTGCTCTTAAAACATACTAGCCATTCCTTACTGTAAAGTCACTTACAATGGAGAAAGGAAATACAGTGGGGGGAAAAAAGTATTTAGTCAGCCACCAATTGTGCAAGTTCTCCCACTTAAAAAGATGAGTGAGGCCTGTAATTTTCATCATAGGTACACGTCAACTATGACAGACAAAATTAGGAAAAAAAATCCAGAAAATCACATTTGTAGGATTTTTAATGAATTTATTTGCAAATTATGGTGGAAAATAAGTATTTGGTCACCTACAAACAAGCAAGATTTCTGGCTCTCACAGACCTGTAACTTCTTCTTTAAGAGGCTCCTCTGGCCTCCACTCGTTACCTGTATTAATGGCACCTGTTTGAACTTGTTATCAGTATAAAAAACACCTGTCCACAACCTCAAACAGTCACACTCCAAACTCCACTATGGCCAAGACCAAAGAGCTGTCAAAGGACACCAGAAACAAAATTGTAGACCTGCACCAGGCTGGGAAGACTGAATCTGCAATAGGTAAGCAGCTTGGTTTGAAGAAATCAACTGTGGGAGCAATTATTAGGAAATGGAAGACATACAAGACCACTGATAATCTCCCTCGATCTGGGGCTCCACGCAAGATCTCACCCCGTGGGGTCAAAATGATCACAAGAACGGTGAGCAAAAATCCCAGAACCACACTGGGGGACCTAGTGAATGACCTGCAGAGAGCTGGGTCCAAAGTAACAAAGCCTACCATCAGTAACACACTACGCCGCCAGGGACTCAAATCCTGCAGTGCAGACGTGTCCCCCTGCTTAAGCCAGTACATGTCCAGGCCCATCTGAAGTTTGCTAGAGTGCATTTGGATGATCCAGAAGAGGATTGGGAGAATGTCAAATGGTCAGATGAAACCAAAATAGAAATTTTTGGTAAAAACTCAACTCGTCGTGTTTGGAGGACAAAGAATGCTGAGTTGCATCCAAAGAACACCATACCTACTGTGAAGCATGGGGGTGGAAACATCATGCTTTGGGGCTGTTTTTCTGCAAAGGGACCAGGACGACTGATCCGTGTAAAGGAAAGAATGAATGGGGCCATGTATCGTGAGATTTTGAGTGAAAACCTCCTTCCATCAGCAAGGGCATTGAAGATGAAACATGGCTGGGTCTTTCAGCATGACAATGATCCCAAACACACCGCCCGGACAACGAAGGAGTGGCTTCGTAAGAAGCATTTCAAGGTCCTGGAGTGGCCTAGCCAGTCTCCAGATCTCAACCCCATAGAAAATCTTTGAAGGGAGTTGAAAGTCCGTGTTGCCCAGCGACAGCCCCAAAACATCACTGCTCTAGAGGAGATCTGCATGGAGGAATGGGCCAAAATACCAGAAACAGTGTGTGAAAACCTTGTGAAGACTTACAGAAGATGTTTGACCTGTGTCATTGCCAACAAAGGGTATATAACAAAGTATTGAGAAACTTTTGTTATTGACCAAATACTTATTTTCCACCATAATTTGCAAATAAATTCATTAAAAATCCTACAATGTGATTTTCTGGATTTTTTTTCTCATTTTGTCTGTCATAGTTGACGTGTACCTATGATGAAAATTACAGGCCTCGCTCATCTTTTTAAGTGGGAGAACTCGCACAATTGGTGGCTGACTAAATACTTTTTTCCCCACTGTAGCACCTCGAAGTCGAATTGGGGAAAATTGACACAGAAAACATCAATCAACACTTTAACTTATCATTTATATTGCTCACTGGAGTCATATGTTAGCATCATTTTAGACTGAGGAGGACAGTGCATTCAGTCAGCTGGAACTACCTGTAATGAGATAATTGAGAGAAATGATGGACAAGCACAGCAGGCGGCCAGGCAGTCACAGCCAATTTAACCAGGATTTAACCAGCACCCAGGCTGCATTCCCCGGGTTTCTCCCCTCTCTCTATCCTACACCACTCCCCTACTCTCTATTCTGTACTTTTAATTTCTACACTTTGACTGTGTAGTGTTATTCCCCCTTTACCTCTTATCTCACTCTTTTTCTACGACGACTTGCCTCTAACTAATGACTCTACTCTCTCTCTCTCTCTCTCTCTCGCTCTCTTTCTCTCTCTCACTCTCTCTCTTTCTCTCTCACTCTCTCTCTTTCTACTCTCTCTCTCTCGCTCTCTTGGTCTCTCTTTCTTTCTCTCTTTCTCTCTCTCTCTCTCTTGCTCTCTCTCTCTCTCTCTCTTTCTACTCTCTCTCGCTCTCTTGCTCTCGGTTTCTCTCTCTCTTTCTCTCTCACTCTCTCTCTATCTTTCTACTCTCTCTCTCTCTTGCTCTCTCTCTCTCTCGCTCTCTCTCTCTCTCTCTCTCTCTCTCTCTCTCTCTCTCTCTCTCTCTCTCTCCTCTGTGCAGGCCAGTCAAGTTCTTCCACACCGATCTCGACAAACCATTTCTTTATGGACCTCGCTTTGTGCACGGGGGCATTGTCATGCTGAAACAGGAAAAGGCCTTCCCCAAACTGTTGCCACAAAGTTGGAAGCACAGAATCATTTAGAATGTCATTGTATGCTGTAGCGTTAAAGATTTCCCTTCACTGAAACTAAGGGGCCTAGCCCGAACCATGAAAAACAGCCCCAGACCATTATTCCTCCTCCACCAAACTTTACAGTTGGCACTATGCTTTGGGGCAGGTAGCGTTCTCCTGGCATCCGCCAATCCCAGATTTGTCCGTTGGACTGCCAGATGGTGAAGCGTGATTCATCACTCCAGAGAACGCGTTTCCACTGCTCCAGAGTCCAATGGCGGCGAGCTTTACACCACTCCAGCTGACACTTGGCAATGCCCAGGGTGATCTTAGGCTTGTGTGCGACTGCTCGGCCATGGAAACCCATTTCATGAAACTTCCGACGAACAGTACTTTTGCTGACATTGCTTCCAGAGGCAGTTTGGACTCGGTAGTGAGTGGTGTAACCAAGGACAGATTACTTTTACACGCTACGCGCTTCAGCACTCGGCAGACCCGTTCTGTGAGGTTGTGTGGCCTACCACTTCGCGGCTGAGCTGTTGTTTCTCCTAGACGTTTCCAGGTCACAATAACAGCACTTACAGTTGACCGGGGCAGCTCTAGCAGTGCGAAAATTTGACAAACTGACTTGTTGGAAAGGTGGCATCCTGTGACGGTGCCACGTTGAAAGTCACTGAGCTCTTCAGTAAGGCCATTCTACTGCCAATGTTTGTCTAGGGAGATTTCATGGCGGTGTGCTCGATTTTATACACCTGTCAGCAACGGGTGTGGCTGAAATAGCCAAATCTACTAATTTGAAGGGGTGTCTACATACTTTTGTATATATAGTGTACCTTGCTGATGTTGTAGTTACGTTGAAAAATCCCACCCCCAACTCTGAAACTCATAAAGGAACTGGAGAAATCTAACCGTTCTCAAAATCATAAACATAGCTATGGATGCAAAGACTGACCATCCTATATATCAATATATATCTCATACAACACTGTCCCGATTTTGACCGAATTTGGGTGAATGATGTGTCTTGCCATAGAGGTCCTGCTTTTACAAAAGTACACTGATTGGCCCAATGGTGTCGCTAAAACAAGCGATTGAAAATCTTACTTTGAAAGGTCGTGCCCCTAACCCTATTTGACCTAAAGTCATAAAATTCGATACATAGGTCCCTCTCCACACAAGGAAGAAATGTGCCTCAAGGACCCATAAGTTCCACCATGATGGATTTTCAGTCATTTAGAATTTTCTGAAAAACATTGAAAATGGTACTCCACTGGCACCGAATGACCGATCTGGCACTGAATGACTGATCTGCATCTGATATGTGGCATCTATGGACAAAGATCTCTCAATGCAATACTTTCCAGACAAAAAGTTTACCAATAAATATTCACCAGGGTGTGGTCGGGCACATAAATGCATATAAATCAGTCAAGGATATTCGTATTGTAACAAAATATGGTACACATGTTGCAAGTACTGTCCAGACTCAACATATGCAAGAACATTCATATCAACCACACTGTGGCGCTATTTACATTTTAGTAATTTAGCAGATCCAGAGCAATTAGGGTTAAGTGCCTTGCTCAGGGATTAGAACCAGCGACCTTTCGATTACTGACACAACGCTCTTAACCACTAAGCTACCTGCCGCCATGACAGGCACATGTTTTTATCTCTTGATCTGTTTGACTCAGAGTGATGAAATTTGACACACATGCTCAGGGATATGAGTCTAGCTAACCCATGCGATATCTCAGACACCACTGGCCTGATTTTGACTAAACTTTGGTGAAGGATGCTCTTTCCGTAGATATTCGTAATTTACAAAATTACACTTTTTGGCTCAAGGGGGGCGCTGCGTAATGCCTGGGGGATGACATGTTTACTGTTGCCTTATTTTAACCATGTTTTGAGGCTATACAGTGTTTGTTTACGTTTACATGGTTTACAAACATTTGAGTAAAACAAGCTTATATTCTGGGTTCTGATGGGGTACGACAATTGAGCTAAGCTTATGAGGCATTTATAAGTTATATTCTTCAAGAATCAATGGGTATATATTTAAAAGACCAAAAATGGATGTAGCAACTAAGGATTCTACCCACTAGGCAAAAACTGGTTGAATCAACGTTGTTTCCACGTAATTTCAACAACAAAAAATATATGCAATGACGATGAATCAACGTAGAAAACTGAATGGATTTTTAAAAAGTAATCAACATATAGGCATTTCTTCTTATTTTTCTCCCAACTTTTTACCTAAATCCAATGACATGGTGACTTGTTTTGTCGATTTCATGTTGAATTCAGATTAGTTGACAACTCAACCAAATGTAAATCAAAACTAGACGTTGATCTGACGTCAGTGCCCAGTGGATAACTTTAATGAGGCCTGTGTAATTGAGATCTGCCTCCTAAATGTTAGGAGGCGACGCCACAGACAATTTGGCTAATTGAATCTTTTCCCCATTTGTTATTTTTTGTCTAATGTGCCCTCTTCAGGATATTGCATCGATGTTGTATCATATGCAGGTAGCTTGGCGGGTAGGAGCGTTGGGACAGTAACCGAAAGGTTGCTGGATTGAATCCCGGAACTGACAAGGTAAAAATCTGACGTTTTGCCCCTGAGCAAGGCAATTAACCCACTGTTCCCCAGGCGCAGTGGATGTTGATTAAGGCAGCCCTCCGCACCTCTCTGATTCAGAGGGGTTGGGTTAAATGCGGAAGACACATCTCAGTTGAATGCATTCAGTTGTACAACTGACTACGTATCCCCCTTTCCCATATGAAAGCATACATTTGCTTCTGATCAGTTTAGAGAATATTTTGACCAGTCATCATGATAATTAAAAAACAGAAGGTCATACAAAAATGTCCAGATTTGTGGGCCCCAGCCAAGTTCAAAGTCCATGTGAAATCTAAGCAAACAGCATGAGCACTATTTTTCACAGAGACATGGGGGAGGGTGACTTATTGGATTGCAAAGAGAATAAGTCAATTTCACAATATAATGAGGTCATTTCGAGTGAGCATTGAGAGGGCAGCTATACGAAAGTTATTACATTGGATCCAGAATTGAGTAGAATTGAGATCCAACTCCTTAAGGATGCTTATGGTTCAATTTCAGATTGCGCTGGAGCTTTAGATATGAAGCTGGTATGGATTGTTCTGCTTTATTTCAACCAATTGTTCAGCCATACTGACTTGTTGATATTGCTTGTTTTGTTTTATAAAAAGTCATTTTAATGGACTTCCTGGTGGTTGAGTTCTCTCTTCTCTTTCTCTCTTTCTCTCTTGATACTTACATGATTGGAGCATAACATACTGTATAAACTTAATGTCACAATATTGCTTCTCTGACAGGACCATCATTTGAAATTAATTGCAGGTGAACATAGACTAATGTGTGTTTTAGAGTGTCCAAGGCTGTAATAGCATGAGGGACAATAAGGGTGAAAGGGTAAATTCAAAGAACTTGTCAGCTCAGTAAATTGCTTTTATTGCATGTGAAGGACAGTTAACAGGATGACAGTTCTGTAAGATCAATTAAAGAGAAAATCTCTTTTAACTGGTGCTTCATGCTCTCTCTTTTTTGCAATGATTTTCTGAATGGATAAAAGCACAAATTGTATCTATTATTACAGCGTTATGAGTCATTGTGAAACCAGGACACAATGCCACTCTGTCACTTCAAAATACCTTTTGTGAGAAAACAAGGAACAATATGTTTTTCAACAAGACCAAGTAACAAAATTACAGCACTTGGACCTATTGAAGTGATTATTGACACACTGCTGAATGCATGATGAGTGACATTAGATTTTGTTTGATGATTAGTCTAATGTTAGATTCCAGTTGTATGTGTGAAAGTGATACAGGTACAGTTGTCAGTGACTCTAGGGATTCTCCCTTGGGCTGTTTAAGCCACATTCACCTATAGAAACAATACACAGCAAAGTAGTGGGAACCTATAAGTAGGGCCTGTCATTGCATTTTTATTTTCAGACAGACTGCATCTCTGCATGTTATCATCGCCTCTGTAAGACAGGTCCTGGCTGCATGTATGTACATTCTTCATATAGCTTATGCTGTGATTGGCCCAAAATAGTGTGGGGTAACAAAATGATCCCCCAAGTCACCAAAGCCTGAAGGCTCGTCCATCAAGTAGCGTCCACTGTAGCCCAATCTGTGTGTGCAGTGCTGTGCCAAGAATAGCAGGGGCATTTCACATTACTGTTACCTTGGCCTTACAATTTACGCATGACAGATGACTGTGACCTCACTAGGGGGGAAGACCCCCAACACAGCCAGAACTTCTTGATGGTTACAGTTTATGATGCACAGAGGCCATTTAAGTATAGTAACTTATAGCCCATAGGTGAGCCTGACTCATCAATAGGTATTGGAAGCGATACCGTAATGGTAGAAGAATAGAATAGAATGAATGAACATGTGATTTATCTGCTGTGCTTTGCTGAGCTGGAAGAGCATGATGCTCATTAACTTCAATTAGAATGTATCAAGCGCAGCACTCGCTGCATCTATTGCCAAAGAGCATGCTGTTATACCCTCTAGTGTTATGTAATGTTTTGGACTGAGTGGGGGTTGATTTTCCCAGTGAGATTAATTGAATGCTAACTTTCTGTTTTGGGCAGTTTTCCCATGGTGTATATTTCTTATTGCTGGCATTGCAAAAACTCAGCTGATCAGTATGTTGTCTGGCACAGTGAGTGTTGCAGTAAAATTCAGTGAGTTGATGAGCCGAGATGAACGTTTTAAGTGTTTATTGGCCATCAAAAAGCAGGATGGAATAGTGCTGTACTCTATGCGATTTTATTTGAGGATGGAATTATAATTTGAAAGGTTTTAATTCCTTTCAGATGACTCACTGTAACCCCCAATGATTACAGTGTATAGTAGCAGGAAGCCAAGTCAAGGGCGTGAGCAACTTTTCTAAAGACGTTTTTGCTCTATTTTTCCTCATGAGTTCCTTCCCCATCCTAATCTAGCTGTCGCTGCTTAGGGTACATTTATAAAGGAAGTTATGGCTGAATTATTAATTTGATGCTATGAATAGACAAGAACACTGCCATTGAAAAAGACAGCAGCAAACTATTTTAACTTCCTAAGTAGTCTTCTCGTCATCTCTCTCTGTCTCACCTTCTCTCACGGTCTCAGTCTATCCCTCACTTCCTTAGAATCTCTCGCTGTTTCTCTTTTAATAAGTTTCCCCTTTCCTTTGAAGAGACTGAATATAGGTTTCAAACCTCTCTGATATTAATGTGTAGATCGATTCGGGCAGCGTGCTGTCTGCTGAAGGAAAGAAGAGCTGGCTGTGTAAAGTAGCATTGATCAGATGTGACTGACCTGTGATTACTTTAATCAGGCCTCTGATCCAGCTGTAGGTTATGCCCAGTTCAATCTATCCACTCACTGTACCACATTCTTTATTTGTTGATCATTGCCTCCTCAGTACTCCATTATTATGACTGTCCTCCTTACCCCGCTCCTTAAACAACCCGTCAGGATAAGACCGATAAAGAGGGATAGTAGTGTTCTCAAACAGCTTTGTACAGTGCATTCGGAAAGTATTCAGACCCCTTAACCTTTTACACATTTTGTTACATTACAGCCTTATTCTAGAATTGATTAAATTGTTTTTCCCCCTCATCAGTCTTCACACAATACCCCACATTCTTTCTCAAATAAATAAATGAAATATCACATTTAGATAAGTATTCAGATCCTTTACTCAGTACTTTGTTGAAGCACCTTTGGCAGCGATTACAGCCTCTAGTCTTCTTGGGTATGACGCTACAAGCTTGGCACACCTGTATTTGGGGAGTTTCTCCTATTCCTCTCTGCAGATCCTCTCAGGCTCTGTCAGGTAGGATGGGGAGCGTTGCTGCAAAGCTATTTTCAGGTCTCTCCAGAGATGTTCGATCGGGTTCAAGTCCGGGCTCTGGCTGGGCCACTCAAGGACATTCAGAGACTTGTCCCAAAGCCACTCCTGTGTTCTCTTGGCTGTGTGCTTAGAGTCGTTGTCCTGTTGGAAGGTGAACCTTCGCCCCAGTCTGAGGTTCTGAGTACTCTAGAGCAGGTTTTCATCAAGGATCTCTCTGTACTTTGCTCTGTTAATCTTTGCCTCAATTCTGACTAGTCTCGAAGTCCCTGCCGCTGAAAAAACATCCCCACAGCATGATGCTGCCACCACCATGCTTCACCGTAGGGATGGTGCCAGGTTTCCTCCAGACGTGACGCTTGGCATTCAGGCCAAAGAGTTCAATCTTGGTTTCATCAGACCAGAGAATGTTGTTTTTCATGGTCTGGGAGTCTTTAGGTGCCTTTTGGCAAACTCTAAGCAGCTGTCATGTGCCTTTTTACTGAGGAGTAGCTGCCGTCTGGCCACTCTACAATAAAGGCCTGATTGGTGGAGTGCTGCAGAGATGGTTGTCCTTCTGGAAGGTTTTCCCATCTCCACAGAGGAACTCTAGAGCTCTGTCTGAGTGACCATCGGGTTCTTGGTCACCACCCTGACCAAGGCCCTTCTCCCCCAATTGCTCAGTTTGGCCGGGCATCCAGTTCTAGGAAGAGTCTTGGTAGTTCCAAACTTCTTCCATTTTAGAATGATGGAGGCCACTGTGTTCTTGGGGACCTTCAATGCTGCAGACATTTTTTGGTACCCTTCCCCAGATCTGTGCCTCAACACAATCCTGTCTCGGAGCTCTACGGCCAATTCCTTCGACCTCATTGCTTGGTTTTTGCTCTGACATGCACTGTCAACTGTAGAACCTTATATATACAGGTGTGTGCCTTTCCAAATCATGTCCAATCAATTGAATTTACCACAGGTGGACTCCAATCAAGTTTTAGAAACATCTCAGGATGATCAATGGAAACAGGATGCACCTGAGCTCAATTTCAAGTCTCATAGCAAAGGGTCTGAATACTTATGTAAATAAGGTATTTCTGTTGTTTTTTTGCAAAAATTTCTAAAAACCTGTTTTCGTTTTGTCATTATGGGGTATTGTGTGTAGATTGCTACGGGAAATGTTTAATTTAATCCATTTTAGAATAAGGCTGTAACGTAACAAAATGTGGGAAAAGTCAAGGGGTCTGAATACTTTCCGATGTATCTGGACATAGCAGCGTTTATCATTTTGGGAGGGTGTTTAGTTTACATTCCCCTACTGCCGTTTGTCTGGGCTTTTTATAGCACAGAGGACAACCTTGGTGTCATGCTGTCACTCTTCCTGACTGTCTGGCCGTTATAAATATCAGATTCCGTCTGAGGGATGAGCAATGAGTCTGAAAGCTATTAAGTGTAAAGAACATGGAGGGTAAGGTCACCTTCATAATGCTGCCCTCAGCAGACACAACACACGTTATCTGCCTAGCTAGGAGATATGGTGATAAAACATATGGATTCTTAATTTGACTTGATTTACCCTATGCTGTTGATATTGAGCAGCTGTAGTAGCGAATTAGGTGAAGCTTGATACATCTATGTTGTTCTTTCAGTATTTCAAAAGGGGAGGTGCAAAATATGCAGTCCTAGATATGACCTTAAGAGATTTGATGATCACCTAGCTGATGCTGCATTAGCAGGAAGTGATGTCTCCGAGCAGTCTAAACGAGCATCATATTTCTCAAGGGGACAAAGATCAAGTATGCTCATGATGCCATGAATCTAAAGCCATTCAGATGGGTCAGAAGAAATAGCTGGTTTTACCTAGTAATTTCTATCATTTGGGGTGGTTATTGGACAGCCCTGATAGAATAGGGGAGTTGGGTATGAGAGATGGGAATCTGAAACTTGTGGAATATGACTGGTAAATGAGAAGAAATTTGCATGGTAACTTTGAAATGGAAAACCACTTGAATGTAACATTTCCTTCCACCAGCCATTATGGTGGTCATTACGGACCCTTGGAAATGGTTTCGATTAGAGTCGACTGTGGACATTACATAAAAAACACAATGACTGAAGTATTTATAGTCTTATCTCTCCTGGGATTCATTGGGTATTGCATCTAGTCCCTCCCAGGAAATTAAAAGAGAAAATAACTCAGAGAAGTAATGTCCGATGTTTGCTCGGTGTTCACTCACTAGTCTCAGCACTGGCCTGTTTATTTGACAGATCGATACAGATTGGTGGTTTTTACAGAGGACCCTGTCATGATTGACAGGACCTTTCCGATTAACCTGCTCCTCATCCACAAAGGACTTGAGAGGAAACACAGATTCCTTTCAGTTCGTTCTGCGACAGGTGCAATGGAAGTGCATCAGATTCTCTCTGAAATGTCGAGGTTGATTTGACATAAGGTGAAGAAACTTGAAATGTGTGTCAAAACTCAGACAGTTCTGCAAGCTCTTAACTCTGAAAAGTCAGACATCTCTTGTCTAATTTCAACTCCAGAGGACAAAAACAAGCATCTCAACTGCTTTTTTTAAATATAATGCTCAAAATTGAGGAGAGGTTGTTGTGACAAGTTGACAACCTCGTGTTGTGAGGTCTTTCATAAATGTTCCTTTTCTAAACTCAGCGAGATGATGATTGTGAAATGCACTGTCAAACTTCCAAGTACATAAAACACCTAAGGTCTAGTGAATAGCCATGTCTCTTCTTAGATCAGCTGAGTGTTTCAATGGCCACTGTAAAGGGGTTACTGATTAACTAAATACCTTGAGCTCTGTTTAGAATAATGTAATCACACTAGCATTTTTGCCGCAGTGCACACAAGCAAAACATATGCTGGCTGCTCATTGATATATGTCAGTTCCATGGTAATACAGATTTTATTTGTCAAGTGTGTTTCCCGGACTCACTGGCGATGCTGGATTAAATGTGACTTCTACCTCTGTCCACCCGGATGTTTAGCTTTAGCGCTTTGATGTCAGTTGGGTAAGAAACAGAAGGTACAAGGGAAGTATTCATGAAGGTGAATGGGGACGTTATTTGAAAGCACTGATGTCATTTAACCTAGTTATGATAGTGTGATACTTAGAAATTCCAGTATTTTCTTTTTTCAAACTGCCATAAGTGATAAAGTGCTGAATTGTGGAAAATCCTGATTACTAAAGCAATCACAGGAACAATATCGGGAACAAGTTTGTCCATTTATACAAATACCTAGAAGGATCTATGAAGTGAACTGCGGAAAGAGTTCAGAAAGAAAGGAATGACGTTTTCCTGTGTATTTGGTTTCTCTGAGAGACCGCTCGCCCTTGCTTTGTGCTCCTTGATTCAGATTGGTTACTCGCATGTCTTGGTGGTATTCATCCTCTCTGCAAAAATGGTTTTTCTCCACCCCAGCAGTTTGGCCCAAAGCAGGGGAAACTAATTGACTTGTTTTGACTCAGATGTTTTCATCAAATCTGTGTGCCTTTAGGA
The DNA here is from genome assembly GCF_964263955.1 of Coregonus lavaretus. NCBI lineage: Eukaryota > Metazoa > Chordata > Actinopteri > Salmoniformes > Salmonidae > Coregonus > Coregonus lavaretus. Next base: position 7,832,808 of record NC_140023.1, on the reverse strand, counting down.
TAGACCTGAGGAGAGAAGTATGAGTTATTATCAGTGACTTTAGAAAGGATTTAAAGCAACATTGTGTGTGGGTGGTGATGAATTAGAGGAATTCTGATATATAAAGAAAATCCAAACACATGATGTTTCCAATTAAAGTTTTTTTTATTTTGTCTACAAAAAGATCACAATTAAATCTTTATTGATTGATATTATTCAAGCAGCTTATTACTGTTATTTTCCTAGATAACCTTATTTTCTCTGAAAACATCCCAAATAACTGGAAGCAATCTGCTGCCTTGGTCATCTGATCAAAGATCCTGGATGTTGAATCAATTTAACTCTTATTTTGATGGTTGTTGTGTTGAAACACTTCTGTCTTTGATTTTGTATGACGATTTTCATCAAAGCTAAAGCCTAATCATAGGGACTCTGTTGAGTAATTGTCGGCCTTATTACCAAAATGTTATTGTTGGTTAATTATTTGAGTTGCTGTGTTTATACTTCAGCAATTACAACATCCATGCAAGACTTGATATGCCATCATTACATCATCATGCTTCATGTCCTCCTATTTGTGTGAGAAATTATTAATCACACTTGATTCACTAAAATCTTGGAGCTTTACACACCCCTGTTGACATTAGAACTAGATTAGAAGATATACAAAGGACTGTTGTGGCCCTAAGTACATCATAGTGTTGGTTCTTGGGTGTGTCCAATATCTGTACAAACACTTCACAAAACAAGCATTTTTTATAAATTCACCCAATACAAATACTGTGGAGCAGAGCTCATCTTAAACACTTATGTTTCACAGTCTGCGAGTCCACTAGGAGATGATATCAGTGTGGTCATGGTGCAAGGCACTTTCATTCCAGACGGAGGGCACTCTGGGACATGGGTGGGGAAGCAGATTATAACTGTATAATAGCTTTGGTCTTCCCACCAGGGGGCTTAGCGTTTCTCCCACACTCCAGACACTCATCAGTACATAATGCATGAGACAGAGATACAACAGGGAGAAGTAAAAGATAAGTCATAATCAAATACAAAATGGCTACTGCTCTCGACTCCTTGGTTGTGCAGGGACTGCCAAACCGCCTGAGCATTTACAGTCTATCATGTCTACCTACTGATCTCGTCATTGAGTAATATACTCACTCTGAAGGCTGTTTAAATAAGTTTAAGGGCCACCTTGATCGGTGTTGACGTCTGAAAACATTGACTCAAGAGGGCCTCTTAAGTAGAAAATGGTGCTGTTGATAAAGTGGGAAGCGGTTTAGGGCAGACTTCCAGAGAACCTTCAACCTGCGCCAGACTGCTGGGGGCATACAAGTCATTTATTTTACTAGGGTTGGAGACCAACTTTTACACTTTTGGATCAACTACCGTGAAGGGGAAAAAACCCATTGGGTATCAGGGGACTGGCGAGCCACTGGCTATGTGGTTGTGGTCTTGTAGCCTACAGCAATTCTGAAATGGTATTTAACCCTTATCAAAATACAGTACACACAACTTCCACTGTGGATTGAAATTGTATTTAACCCTTATCAAAATTGTCACAGAGGTGAGTGTTACATACATGACACAGTGTTAAATAAATAAAGGGTGTTAAAAAGTAGTTATGACTACGAGCTCAACCTGCGGGCTTCCTGGCTATACGGTATGTTTTTATAGATGGCGTGAGAGCCGCCTCTTTTTACATACAGTACCTCTGACCATACAGTACGTCACTATAAGCACCGAGATGAAATAACATAGATTTTACTCTTACAGAAAATGTCTCTGGAGCCTGGTCTGCTGTGTGGTTCTCCTCACACTATGTGGATATGTATTAGGCTACTGCTCATATTGCCAGTAGAGCTGAAGACTTTTCCCTCTCATCATGGCGCCATGAGGAGTCATTACTCTCCATCCTCGTAATGTCGTCATAGCAGGACTGTACGCGCTCTATTCCACCACTCATACACCCAGCACGCCAAGGCACCAACAAACCCTTATTGTTCTGGATGCTAGTAATGAGAGTTGCTAAATGGGAAATGAGCTCAGGCCTTGTTCCTGATGCTAACTAACAAGAGAGTCTCTCTCCTGGCTATTCCCCTATCAATGTCGGGAACCGTGACAGACAGACCACTCAACACTGTTTCTGGCAGGGTAGCAATCGGTAAGCATGGTTAATCTATCACTCACCTGTCCCCATTGGCATTCAAGGCCCATTTGCTTGTGAGCACCCAGTGAAACATACAGTTGTTAGTGATAAAACAACTTACTGTGCTGCAGGACTGCTAGGCAATTGGATGTGTATCAATTTTAAACATTTTTGTTCAGGTTTCAACTACAGGTTTGGAGAAATGCATGAAATTGAAATGGGGATTTTGAAATAAGTCTTTACCCTGGGTGGTAATCTACACAAAATGTTCTCTCTCGCCCACAGATCTTTCTCTTTTGGCTTCTAATCCTTTGTTATTAGTGTTTCTGTAATGTATCACCCCTCATGCTCTTTCCTTCAAAGCCTCTTAGCAATCTGTGACTTCTGTGTGAGCTCATGGTATCACTGCATGCATTCATCATTTATTTGTTTTGAACATTAAATTAAAGAACAGCTACTATAAATAAAATCACACCCATATCAAAACATCTAAAGAGCAGATATTAATATTGTAAGAGGTAAACAAACAAACAAACAAACAAACAAACAAATAAAACTCTCCAAAAGTGAAAGAAAGTGAAAGCAGCAGTGTTGACTATGTAATGAAAGTAAGAGAGAAACAAATAATTCAAGGACACTAAGCCATCTCACTCTGTGATTCACAGTACACAGCAGGGATCCTGCAAGCCAAGTCTCTGTCAATACAGAGATTACTTTCTCCTGAGTGTCCAATACATAGTCTGTTACGTCTGGACAGAACTGTACCTCAAGAGTTAGTACTCTTCCCAAATGGTCCCAAGTGGTTCCTTTGGATACTTGGCATATGTGAATAGGATTGGAATGCGACAGACCATCTGGTACACTGCATGTGTGCGTGCAGAGGGATGGAGGGTATAAACTATTATAAGCTGGGTATAAGCTGGGAATTGCCAGGGATCTCACGATACGATACTGTCACGATACTTAGGGGCCGATACGATATGTATTGCAATTCTCACAATTCTATATGTATTGCGATTCGATACTGTGATTTTATTGTGATTTGATGTTCCAAACATATTGCTCACCATATTTCTGCTGCAGAGAGACGAGAGAACATGAGAAAACGAGTTTTGACCAGTCAAGGAAATAAAAGTGCTGAAAACAAATTGGCTCCATATTTAAAAAGAAGATGGAGAACAAGCTATGAAGGAAATATACTGGAGTTTTGGTGCAGGTACTGCCAACTAGCTCAAAAATAATATTGTGATATTGTCAAAACGATACAATACGATATAGATTTTTTTCCCCCCATCACTACTATAAACACACTTTTTGTGCGGCATGGGGACAGGATTGGGGGCATGTTCATTATGAGGAGGTCAGGTGAAAATAAGAGTTTGATTCATGGGTAGACAGATGTGACCAGCTGGCACCTTTACAGAAGGTAATCATATAGGGCTATATTTGGCTGCTCAGGAGGAAGCAGTGATTGAGATGGTACAACAGGATACACCCCAGCCAACTGCAGCTGTGTGTGTGTGTAGATTAGAAAATGTATCTTAGTTTCATTTTATAACTTTAAAGTTTAGGGTAACATTTTATTTTAAGCATAACCATGTCGTAACAGCTGACATAACTCATCATAACATGTCATTACATTGTCATAACACTGTTATGCCACTTATTTAGAAACGTTGTGACATATTGTGATATTTTATTGCCTGGGTATGACACCTACATAAGAGTGTCAAAACCCACAAAATCTGGTTTGTCCTTTCCGTTGAAGATAGTTTATTAAATACTATACAGTAACCCTATAATAGGGCTAGTTATAATAAACATGTATCCAGTTTTTTTTATGTCTAAATTTTTTTATTGGCTTCAACATGGAAATATTATCCTACACATTGAATTTGCATTTCGAATTGCATTGAATGTCCAAGCCATGGACATTGCCTACCAAATAAAATGAGCCTACCTTTAGCTGTTGATATGGCCTGTATGGGGACTTTGCCACGTATAATAATAATAATAAAAATAATAATATTTATTATTATTTGGGGGTTGCTTATATTTGTCCTATTTCGTGAAGATTTGTAAACGTAAACAAACAAACAGGCAAATATCAATAGTGGATTTAGCACCACGGCCCGACAGAGGAAAGTGGAAGATGCATTTAAAAAAAACTAAAAACAATAATCAGATGATGTTTCTAAACTAGCTTCCTACAGTCTCTGACATCTTTCATTTCATGGGAATCGCACATAATGAGTACAAACTTTTCACAGAAGCTGGACAAAATAAATGTAAACAGTTTTGCTGCTCACAAAGGTGATATTGTTTTTATAAAACATTGTTGATAGGATACTGATTAGGCTACTGTGCTCCTCCTCTGGCAAAATTGATGCCTTAACCAACTGCCTTACCGCTAAGACCAGCTTTTGGTGGGTCTAAAATATCCCCAGTTGCGCTGCCTAAAATTGGCACTTTGGCGCATGTTTTTAAGGACATACCTCAGATATTTCCACCCCTCCCACTTTAGCGCAAGAGAGCTGATGTTAGACATGTAAATGATCAACCCTGGTACAAGTGTTGACACAATAGCAGAGCACTGGCTTTTGCATGACGTTGGACAAAGTAAACAGTGGGTCAATTTCTTCAACAAAAGCATTGAAGCCGAGGCTTAACTTCTCTGCTGTTTTGGCAGCGTGAAGCGCACCTTGCACATGTGCAGATACTCTGTGTGACTGTGTGAGAGCAAAGTATTGCATCGCACTCATCTAAATATCTGTGTGCTGTTCGTTGCAACGTCATCTCACTGAGTCTACCTTTAACGTCAGCCTAAAATAGATCCCCATACAGTAAGTCCTAAAAACAACAACAACATTTATATTGTAGTCCAATAGCCATCTCTTAACATTCTGTATGAGCCTTACTTAAAACCTTTAGAAATAGTTGTATTGTATTCCAGCCAAGTTGCCACGGACAACTCCCTCTGTTCAATCGAGCTGTGATAGATCGATTATTTTCGCCAGGACTCTCTCTGTGTCCTCTGCTGTGTTTGAGCGGGGGTGAACAATGGTTCGCATAGAGGGAGAGACCAAGAGATGGGGGAGAGAGAGATAAAGTATTTAGTAAAGCTCTTGTAGACATGGTCTCCATCACTTCACAGAGAAAAGGGGTGGCTGGCCTAGCCCCTAAAGAGGGATCCGAACCTCTCTTTGCACATAAACACAACAAGGTGTTGTTGAGATGAGTTACACTCTCTGTACAGGGACGTGATCACTGGTGAGTTTCTCGAGCAGATTCCAAGCTCACATTTAAAGAAAACTTTCCCTGTGCTAAGGCGTGTTTACATTGGAGTGAGTGTGTGTTTTTTCCCTCCTTCGAGTGTCTGTTCAATAGGCGACTGGCCACACTGCCTTTTAAGGATGGATCGTGATAGTGTATCGTTGGAACGGAAACCTGTATAGAATCTCACGCTTTATTGTGAGAGGGGTATGACTACACTTTGAGATAATATCTTAACAAGTGATTATGTTTCGTAATTGAAAGTGCACAGAGAGCATTTTAGAATGGACAGTTAGGACACACATCTAGAGGTAGGCTATAATCTAGAAGCTAGACCATACTATACTTTACTCTACACTCAAAAGGGTTCTTCGGCTGTACCCATAGGAGAACCCTTTTTGGTTCCAGGTAAAACCCTTTTTGGTTCCAGATAGAACCATTTTGGGTTCCATGTAGAACCCTCCAAAAGGTTCTACCTGGAACCATCAAGGGTTCTTCAAAGGGTTCTCCTATGGGGACAGCTGAAGAACCCTTTTAGATTCTTTTTTTCTAAGAGTGTATACACTTTACATAACATAGGTGCTCACTTTATTGCTCATAATATTGATTGATATAATTAATAGTCGTTTTTTCCACCCCTCCATATGTAGATAGCAAGCTTAAAGGGATACTTTGGGATTTTGACAATGAGGCCCTTTATCTACTTCCCCAGAGTCAGATGAACTCGTGGATACAATTTTTGTCTCTGCGTGCAGTTTGAAGGAAGTTGCTAACTAGCACTAGCGTAATTGCTAACTATCGTTAGTGCAATGACTGGAAGTATATTGGTATCTGCTAACATGCTATAGATCCATAGACCTATCAGATACCCATAGACCAATGGCTCGCAAAACTACCTCTAACTTCCTTCATACTGGACACAGAGACATAAAGATTGTATCCACAAGTTCATCTGACTCTGGGGAAGTAGATAAAGGATTACCCCTTTAAGGTCTGGTCTAGAAGACTGTGTGTGCTGTACTGTCAGAGTGAAGTGCCTAGCCTAGCCTTGTGTTTGATAGATCCTGACTGAGCCTGGCGCGGGAGGCTTTGTGGATTCCACCAGGCTCTTTATAGAGGCTGTCAGGAACTGTGAAAATCCCATGATCCTTTGGCAGCTGCTAGAAACGGGACAACATCCTTTTCGTTTTTTCATTTCATTGAGCTCTAGTCGAATCCAATGTTCCTGTTTTATAAGTACTGATGCCAATGTAATCATTCCAGAGAGAGACATTGTTGTATTACTTTGAGCCTCTACTAAATATGCCACAATAAAAAGTTATTTCCTCACTGCCTATCATAATAAAAGAGCACAAACAAAGTTAGCCAGACTTTAAGGTGGACTGTTTCTTGGTATCAAGGAACTGTAAGGGTACAGATAACTGCCAAAATAAGTAAATGAGGGATACAAAGTATATTGAAAGCAAGTGCTTCCACACAGGTGTGGTTCCTGAGTTAATTAAGCAATTAGCATCCCATCATGCTTAGGGTCATGTATGAAATGTTGGCTACCATGGCTAGAAGAAGAGATCTCAGTGACTTTGAAAGAGGGGTCTCAAAGGAGCATTGGGTGTTTAAAGTGTGTGTGTGTGTGTGTCTCAGTTACCAGATCTCAACCCAATTTAACACTTATTGGAGATTCTGGAGCAGCGCCTGAGACAGCGTTTTCCACCACCATCAACAAAACACCAAATTATGGAATTTCTCCTGGTAGAATGGTGTTGCATCCCTCCTATACAGTTAGACACTTGTCGAATCTATGCCAAGGTGCATTGAAGCTGTTCTGTCAGCTCGTGGAGGACCAATACCCTATTATGCCTTATGATCACTCAGCTGCACAGCTGATGCCTGCTGGACTGTTCCTTTACACGGTACCCTGTCCTGTTTTATCTGTTTAGCCTCAGCCCAAACTTTCATCGCCATTACCAGTTGTTGTCTTAGCTCTCTCGAATAACACCTGTGATTGCTTTATGCCTCTCTCCCATATCAATATGCCTTGCCTATTGCTGTTCCAGTTAGTTCTTATTGTACAATTTCACTGTAGAGCCCCAAGTCCCTCTCATCTGCCTCAAATAGCTCCTTTGTTCCACCCCCCATACACGCGGAGACCGGCTCAATTGGTGCCTCCAGTGATGCTATCTCTTTCATTGTTACCCAACGCTTAGGTTTACCTCCACTGTACTCATATCCTTCCATATCCTTGTCTGTACATAATGCCCTGAATCTATTCTACAACGCCCGGAAATCTGCCCCTTTTATTCTCTGTACCCAACGCACTAGAAGACCCGTTCTTAAAGCCTTTAGCCGTATCCTTGTTCTAGTCCTCCTCTGTTCCTCTGGTGATGTAGAGGTTAACCCCTGCAGCCCCCAGTATCACTCCTACTCCCCAGGCGCTATCATTTGTTGACTTCTGTAACTGTAAAAGCCTTGGCTTTTTGTATGTTAACATCAGAAGCCTCCTTCCTAAGTTTGAGTTATTCACTGCATTAGCACACAATCTACTGTAGAGATGCAGAGCTCTATCATACTATCCAGGTCTGTGCCCAAACAGTTTGAGCTCCTACTTCTAAAAATCCACCTTTCCAGAAATAAGTCTCTCACTGTTACCGCTTGCTACAGACACCCTCAGTCCCCAGCTGTGCCCTGGATACCATATGTGAATTGATTGCCCCCCATCTATCCTCAGAATTCGCACTGCTTGGTGACCTAAACTGGGATATGCTTAACACCCCGGCCATCCTACAATCCAAACTAGATGCCCTCAATCACACAAATTATCAAGAAACCTACCAGGTACAACCCTAAATCCGTGAACATGGGCACCCTCATAGATATCATCCTGACTAACTTACCCTCTAAATACACCTCCGCTGTCTTCAACCAGGATCTCAGCGATCACTGCCTTATTGCCTGCATCCGTAACGGGTCTGCGGTCAAACGACCACCCCTCATCACTGTCAAACGCTCCCTAAAACACTTTAGCGAGCAGGCCTTCCTAATTGACCTGGCCCAGGTATCCTGGATGGATATCGATCTCATTCCGTCAGTAGAGGATTCCTGGTTGTTCTTTAAAAGTGCTTTCCTCTCAATCTTAAATAAGCATGCCCCATTCAAAAAATTCAGAACTAAGAACAGATATAGCCCCTGGTTCTCCTCAGACTTGACTGCCCTTGACCAGCACAAAAACATCCTGTGGCGTACTGCATTAGCATCGAATAGCCCTCACGATATGCAACTTTTCAGGGAAGTTAGGAACCAATATACACAAGCAGTTAGGAAAACAAAGGCTAGCTTTTTCAAACAGAAATGTGCATCCTGTAGCACTAACTCCAAAATGTTTTGGGACACTGTAAAGTCCATGGAGAATAAGAGCACCTCCTCCCAGCTGCCCACTGCACTGAGGCTAGGAAACACTATCACCACCGATAAATCTACAATAATCGAGAATTTCAACAAGCATTTTGCTACGGCTAGCCATGCTTTCCACCTGGCTACCACTACCCCGGCCACCAGCTCTGCACCCTCCGCTGCAACTTGCCCCCCCCCCCCCCCCTGCTTCTCCTTCACACAAATTCAGACAGCTGATGTTCTGAAAGAGCTGCAAAATCTGGACCCCTACAAATCATCTGAGCTAGTCAATCTGGACCCTTTCTTTCTAAAATTAGCAGCCGAAATTGTCGCAACCCCTATTACTAGCCTGTTCAACCTCTCTTTTGTAACGTCTGAGATCCCCAGAGATTGGAAAGCTGCCGCGGTCATCCCCCTCTTCAAAGGGGGTGACACTCTAGATCCAAACTGTTACAGACCTATATCCATCCTTCCCTGCCTTTCGAAAGTTTTTGAAAGCCAAGTTAACAAACAGATCACCGACCATTTCGAATCCCACCGTACCTTCTCCGCTATGCAGTCCGGTTTCCGAGCTGGTCATGGGTGCACCTCAGCCACGCTCAAGGTCCTAAACGATATTATAACCGTGATCGATAATAGACAGTACTGTGCAGCCGTCTTCATCGACCTGGCCAAGGTTTTCGACTCTGTCAACCACCGCATTCTTATTGGCAGACTAAATAGCCTTGGTTTCTCAAATGACTGTCTCGCCTGATTCATCAACTACTTCTCAGATAGAGTTCAATGTGTCAAATCGGAGCGCCTGTTGTCTGGACCTATGGCAGTCTCTATGGGGGTTCCACAGGGTTCAATTCTCGGGCCGACTCTTTTCTCTGTGTATATCAATGATGTCGCTCTTGCTGCTGGTGACTCTCAGATCCACCTCTATGCAGACTACACCATTTTGTATACATCTGGCCCTTCATTGGACACTGTGTTAACAAACCTCCAAACGAGCTTCAATGCCATACAACACTCCTTCCGTAGCCTCCAACTGCTCTTAAACACTAGTAAATCTAAATGCATGCTCTTCAATTGAATGCTGCTGGCACCCGCCCACCCGACTAGAATCACTACTCTCGGCGGGTCTGACCTAGAGTATGTGGACAACTACAAATACCTAGGTGTCTGGTTAGACTGTAAACTATCCTTCCAGACTCACATTAAGCATCTCCAATCCAAAGTTAAATCTAGAATCGGCTTCCTATTTCGCAACAAAGCCTCCTTCACTCATGCTGCCAAACATGCCCTCGTTAAACTGATTATCCTACCGATCCTTGACTTCAGCGATGTCATTTACAAAATAGCCTCCAACACTCAACTCAGCAAAATGGATGTAGTCTATCACAGTGCTATCCGTTTTGTCACCAAAGCCCCATATACTACCCACCACTGTGACCTGTACGCTCTTGTTGGCTGGTCCTCACTACATATTCGTCTCAAACCCACTGGCTCCAGGTCATCTATAAATCGAACGAACTGCAAAAATCTCTGAAGCTGGAGACACTTATCTCCCTCACTAACTTTAAGCATCAGTTGTCAGAGCACCTTACCGATCACTGCACCTGTACACAGCCCATCTGAAATTAGCCCACCCAACTACCTCATCCCCATATTGTTATTTATTTTGCTCATTTGCACCCCAGTATCTCTATTTGCACATCATCTCTTGCAAATCTATCATTCCAGTGTTAATACTAAATTGAAATTATTTTGCACTATGGCCTATTTATTGCCTTACCTCCATAACTTGCTACATTTGCACACACTGTATATATATTTTCTGTTGTATTTTTGACTTTATGTTTTGTTTACCCCATATGTAACTCTGTGTTGTTTTTTATCGCACTGCTTTGCTTTATCTTGGCCAGGTCGCAGTTGTAAATGAGAACTTGTTCTCACCTGGCTTACCTGGTTAAATCAAGGTGAAATAAACTCATGAAAAACACAGATTGCATGTGTTATACTTCATACCTTTGTATACAGAATGTTATGAATATGTTGTTAATCAGCAAACTTAACAGCTTATCTCAGTGAATGTGTTGACTGTTACAAAAACTAAATGTTCTATGCACAAATAACAATTTCAGTATACCAGAAAGTATTATATATATAAAGACAAATACTGTCTATTCAGTCATTGAAGTCAAAGCATTGCCTCTGTAGCTCAGTTGTTAGAGCATGGCGTTTGCAACGCCAGGGGTGTGGGTTCGATTCCCACAGGGGGCCAGTATGAAAATCTATGCACTCACTAACTGTAAGTCGCTCTGGATAAGAGCGTCTGCTAAAATGACTAAAATGTAAAAAAAATAAAAATAAGGGTTGAAACTTCAAATTTCTAAGAAATGTGGGTAATTCCATGGTATTGTGTTTGCACATGCTAAATAAGTCACTGAGGTTGAAATTAAACATATTCAAGTGTCGGTTACAGAGGAGCCCGGGTCCTTTAGACAGGATCAGACTTATTGGTCGATAAGACAGGATCGATGACTCCACAGCAGACACAGTGACCACAATCTGTTCACAAGATCTCATTTCACCCTCGAATATATCGCACTGACTGAATTTAGTATTCATTTTAGCAGGGCAAAACAAGGACGTTTGTCTTGTAATTCTACATGCTCCAGTTTGGGTGTGTATCAGTCTGGCTATTGGTTCTGTGTAAAGCCAAGTTCCCAAGATCAATGCCATGGTTGTAAATATCTATTATGTGCTCCAGGATTCATTGGTAGTAGAGACACTCCCACAAGGGACTAAAGGGATTTTATTAACAGAATCCAATGTACATTTTCCCAGATCACCATTAGTGCTTATTCACACTGCCAGGATTCACACTGCCCACACTGCCCACTCAGCTTTGCATTATAATGGCTCACACTGTCTAGACCATCCAGTATTTGGTACTGTATGTGCATATGTGGGCTGGTATAGTCATGGTTGAAATTCAAGGCAATTTCAATCAAGGTTTATTAAATAAACTGCTATGTACTTTAGTGTAATTGTATGTAATGTCCGGTTCATGGTTTGAAATGGTACCATCATTTCTCTCTGCAGCACACTGTAACAGTGTTTCCCCAATATTAATTTAGCAAAGAATATGATGGATTTTTATTATATATATGTATTTCTGCCGAGATGCGCTTTTAAATGGAAAGTCGTTGGCCATTGACTGGAGGTATGGGAACAGCTAGCAAAAGGGCTGCTGTAAATCACCCATGCACGCAGGTGATTGCACAATGCTTTAGTCATTATCATATCTCTTGAATTATTTTCATATTTCTGGGGTTTCTTTTACAACAATTCAAGTAATGTTTTGTGTCCTGTACTGTTGTTGTTCAGTCTTTGTTATTGATGCTTTTCTAGTGATAAAAACAGAAATGGTCCAGATTTGTCCATTCGGCCGTCAAGATGGATTCCTGGCTTTTGACAGGTAGGATTGATGCAGTGACAAATGCTACAAAATGTCAAAGAACAGGTTGTGTAAGGATGCAGAAAACAAGTATCGATCACCTATGTCTCCAAAAATATGTGCCTGGAGACAGTTATTTATAAAGCAGCTCGATAGCTGAAGCTAGGCCTATGTATTTAAAGGGCCAATCTCCGATTGGTACATCCATTTTGGACTTTTAAATTAATAATCAAATCAAATCAAATTGTATTTGTCAAATGCGCCAAATACAACAGGTGTAGACCTTACAGTGAAATGCTTACCTACAAGCCCTTAATCACAATGCAGTTTTAAGAATAATAAGTGTTAAGTAAAAAATTAATAAGTAAATATAAAAAAGAAGAAAAATAGAAAAATAACAAATAATACCCATTGATTCTTGAAGAAAATAACTTACAAATGCCTCATGAGCTTAGTTCAACTCACGTTCACCATCAGAACCCAGAATATACGCTTGTTTTACTCTCCTTTTTAAACAATGTAATTGTAAACACTGGATAGCCTCAAAACATGGTTAAAACTATCATTTTGATCTCATGGATGGTCAGTCCTTGTATCCATAGCTCTGTCTATGAATTTGGCAGTGGTTACATTTCTCCAGCCCCATCCCTCAGCTGTTCACCAAAAACAGTGGTGGGGTGTCCATTTTGTTGTTGTTAGAACTGCATATTGCACAGCCGCGAGCTGCCAAGTGACACGAGCCTACCAGATGAGCTAAATTACTTCTATGCTCACTTCGAGGCAAGCAACACTGAAGCATGCATAAGAGCATCAGCTGTTCCGGACGACTGTGTGATCACTCTCTCCGTAGCCGAAGTGAGTAAGACCTTTAAACAGATCAACATTTACAAGGCCGCAGGGCCAGACGGATTACCAGGACGTGTACTCTGAGCATGCGCTGACCAACTGGCAAGTGTCTTCACTGACATTTTCAACCTCTACCTGACTGAGTCTGTAATACCAACATGTTTCAAGCAGACCACCATAGTCCCTGTGCCCAAGAACACTAAGGTAACCTGCCTAAATGACTACCGACCCGTAGCACTCACGTCTGTAGCCATGAAGTGCTTTGAAAGGCTGGTCACATCAACACCATTATCCCAGAAACCCTATACCCACTCGAATTTGCATACCGCCCAACAGATCCACAGATGATTCAATCTCTATTGCACCCCACACTGCCATTTCCCACCTGGACAAAAGGAACACCTACGTGAGAATGCTATTCATTGACTACAGCTCTGCGTTCAACACCATAGTGCCCTCAAAGCTCATCACTAAGCTAAGGACCCTGGGACTAAACACCTCCCTCTGCAACTGGATCCTGGACTTCCTGACGGGCCGCACCCAGGTGGTAAGGGTAGGTAACACCCCTCAGGGGTGCGTGCTCAGTCCTCTCCTGTACTCCCTCTTCACCCATGACTGCATGGCCAAGCATGACTCCAACACCATCATTAAGTTTGCTGACGACACAGCAGTGGTAGGCCTGATCAGGGCCTGTATCTCTGACCCCATGGAGTAATTGTTTGGTGTGGTGGTTGTCATGTGTCAGGTTGTGGTCCTCTGTAGCTCAACTGGTAGAGCATGGCGCTTGTAACGCCAAGGTAGTGGGTTCGATCCCCGGGACAACCCATACACAAAAATGTATGCACACATGACTGTAAGTTGCTTTGGATAAAAGCGTCTGCTAAATGGCATATTATTATTATTAAAGGTTAAAGTAGGAATAACCTGGTATTCTGGCATTTGGCTTATTCCCTCCGGCTTCGATCAACCACATCCTGTGAGCCTGGTACAGTAGCCCCAGGGAGTCACAATCCTCTCTCTCTCTCTCTCTCTCTCTCTCTCTCTCTCTCTCTCGCTCTCGCTCTCGCTCTCGCTCTCGCTCTCTCTGTGTCTCTTAATGAGAAGTTTAAGATGAAAGCAAATGTCCTTATGTTCAATCAGTAATCCTTACAGAGACACATTTTCTCACTCAGGTATTTTGCCAATTTAAAGATGTTTAGCCCTCATTAGTGACACCTTATATTTTCACATATTCAGTGGAATTTAGTTTGTAAATGATTACGTGCGTTGTGAAGACTTTCTTTGTTTTTTATCATAAAGAGAAGGAACTTGATGTGAGTGTGTGGGTGTGAGAGTGAGCGGGCAGGTATGGTTTCTTTTAGTCTCTGTTTCAATGTAGGCCCACTGGGCACAGACATCAATTCAACGTCTATTCTACGTTGGTTCAACGTAATTTTATTGAAATGACGTGGAAACAACGTTGATTCAACCAGTGTGTGCCCAATGGGTGCCTACATTTGTGTGTGTGTGTGTGTGTCTGAGCGTGTTACTCTTCTTTCCCTTGTCACAGATGACTGAGTACAGCTTCGGGCACATGGGGTAAAGCAGCAGTGCACTCTGGAACGGTGGGGGTTCTGTCAGGGCACAGGTGCAAGGCATCAAAGGAAGCGCTCTAGGGGGATGCGGCTGAGGGGGGCAGGTGTGCCCACTGGTGCCAGTTCAACTCTGATGTCCCTCACCTAGTCTGGCTCAGGGTAGCAGCTGAGAGGCCAACATACAAAGCCTTCAACAAAGACATCAGATAAAGTTCTATAGAGTTCAACAAACTCAAACTGAGATTTAGAATTGTAGTGGGTACCATTTTAGTATGGCATGAAAATAGTTCACATTTAAACATGTGAACTATTTCCATCACTCTCCCAGAAAATATAATCTGACCATTTCTTATTAAAATTGTATTTATCAGGTTGTCTGCCTGCCAAAGGAAGAACTCTCCTCAATGGTTTCATATCCAGTGGGCCATCACAGCAGCAGAATCCAATAACTAATTAGCAAACATCCTGGGGAAAACAAACCGGTCTCTGAGCTTTCAGACAGCGAGACGGGGAGATTCAGACTCTGAGCCAAAGAACTAGCAGTGGGAATGCGCCCTCCATCCATTTTCCTCTCTTCAAGCCCGTACTTGGTTTGCCCAACAGATCCAGATGTAGACATTGTTGTGTGAGTGTGAATACATCATGTGATGGAGTGCAGAGTGCTCTAGCTAGCTAATAACTTCATTCTCACATGGATTCAGTCCTTGGCATTGTGTTCTGAGGCGTTGTTAGCCCTTCCTCTGCTCTCCTCCTCTCTCCCCTCCAGCCCCCTTGTCTCAGCTCATTTTCTTTCCAAAAGTTACAGCAAGAAAAAACTTTGTTGTAGTCAACTTTAGTTTGGAGGCTGTTTGCCTCTCTCGTTGACTCTAAAATGATGTTGTTGTTGTTTTTTTCATTAGGCCTGTAAAGGTCAAATTAGAATAATATTTTCATATCTCTTGAAATAGAGTTTCAATATATCCCTCTATATTTCTGTAGTATTTGTCTGTATTACGCATGTGTGTGCATGCACATGCTTGTGTTATTCTGTCTGGGCAGGGGAGGTATCTCTTCTAACACTCACTGACCATGGCTGTCCTTGGGCGAGAGACAGTAATGTTCTATTCTTTATCCTATCAGTGAGATGAACAGACACAGGAGCTGAATTGAAATAAATGCCACCACCTGTATGCTAAGTCACACCAGCAGTCTGACAGGAGACGTGTCCAAGCCTTGGTGTTGTTTACAGCGATACTGTAATTGTGTTTTTAAAGATGCTCCTTGCAATCAGATTGAGGCTCTGGATGTATCACAGGATGGCATGTCGTGCTGCGCTGCTGTCCTGACAATTTGCAAAATCAGAGGAATATGTTTTTGTAATGGACGGTCCAACAAAAATTGCACGGTGACTTTAATCTTCAAAGTTAGATGTATGTGTCAAAATTGCTTGTATAGCGTACCTGGGGGAAAAAATTGCAAATGTTAAACACATGAATAGAAATTGTTTGCAAACAAGATCGTTTGACTAGAATAGTGAGTAATCTCTTTAACTGCCAGTCCACTAACACTAAAAGGATTGACAGCCGTCCCATATAGATTGCAAAATAGAGATTTTTGACGTACCGATCCCATGGCATAGTGTTTATGAACTGATACGCAAAACGACACCGGATTCAAAACTTAGAATCTTTCAATTTAAATTATTATATAAAATTTTTGCTACCAATAGAATGTTATTTATATGGGGGATACAATCTTCCCAGCTCTGCAGATTTTGCTGCGAAGAGACAGAATCATTAGATCATTTGTTTTGGTACTGTCCATTTGTAGCTTGTTTTTGGACACAGGTCCAGGAATGGCTAAAGGATTGCAATATTTACCTGGAGCTAACCCTGCAGATAGCACTACTGGGTGATCTGAAAAGTCATAGTCAATCGATCAATAACATAATAATACTATTAGCAAAAATGTTTATTTTCAATTCACAATCTGTAGAAACAATGAGAATAGAAAGGTTCAGAACTTTTGTAAGACATCACAGTACAGTTGAAATATATATGGCAAATAGAAATCCTATATGGATGGTGTTAAGAGATAGATGGGAGGTGTTGAATGGAATTGAAGGATGGCACTAATAACAACAAACAATAACAAGATAACTAATAATGTAGGCACGCTGTGTCCATAATAAGTGTATGGGTTGTAGGTTGGGAGCTTTTGCGAAGGAGCACAGTTAGAAAGATATGGCATATAGAAGCAAACCGGATCGACATGAAAATGATCGGAGAGGTTGAGACTAGAAGAAGTTCAGGAGAAAGAACAAACAAAATGTAATTAATTAATTAATTAAAATTGACTGTGTCCATAAAATTGACTGTGTCCATAAAATGTAGATAGTGGGTATGGGCTGGAAGTAGAGGCCTAGGCGTTGTTGTTCACTAGTTTACTCCAAGTGGGGAAAGGGTGGCGGGGTTGGAAAGTAATAAAGGGGAATATATATATTTTTTAAAAGGATATGTATGTGTATGTTTGTATGTGTGTGTGTGTGTGTGTGTGTGTGTGTGTATGTATGTATGTATATTTAAAAAAACATGGGGGATTGGAAGTGATGCAGACAATTACATTGATGGAAGTTACAATCTATCTGCAATATTAAGCTGATCTACCCCCCCCCCAAAAAAAAAACACTAAATGTGAAAAACTGTTCTGTTAGCCTCACCTACTGTATATTGTACTGTTCTCAGTATATTGTAGTAATCTATCTATCTCTCTCTGTGTTCTCCCCAGAATATGCCAAGACTTCATTATGAGCTCCAACAGCACAGACCCTGGCCTCTACCTGACCATCAGCTCCCCAGGAATGGGCATCGTCTACCCAGACACCAACACTCTCCACAGGGACCCCTGGCCAGAGCTAACCAGCCCAGATGACAAGGACTCCTTCCTCAGTGTCCTCTTCAACCTCACAGGCTCGCTCAATGAGACGGTGACCTCTCTGACCTATGACCCTCTGGGGGGTCACACAGTGTGGCAGGTGGTCCTCATTGTGTTCCTCACTGGCCTCCTGTCCCTGGTCACCATCATTGGCAACATCCTGGTGGTGGTATCCTTCAAGGTCAACCGCCAGCTCAAGACTGTCAACAACTACTTCCTGCTCAGCTTGGCCGTGGCTGACCTCATCATCGGGGTCATCTCCATGAACCTTTACACCACCTACATCATCATGGGCCAGTGGGCCCTGGGCAACTGGGCCTGTGACCTGTGGCTGGCTATTGACTATGTGGCCAGTAACGCATCCGTCATGAACCTGCTGGTCATCAGTTTTGACCGCTACTTCTCCATCACCCGGCCCCTCACCTACCGGGCCAAGCGGACCACACGGCGGGCTGTCCTGATGATCGGCCTGGCCTGGTTCGTGTCCCTGGTCCTGTGGGCCCCAGCCATCCTGTTCTGGCAGTACTTTGTGGGGGAGCGCACAGTGCCCCCTGAGAAGTGCTACATCCAGTTCCTCTCAGAGCCCATCATTACATTCTGCACGGCCATGGCTGCCTTCTACCTGCCTGTTACTATTATGAGTGTGCTCTACTGGCGGATCTACAGGGAGACGCAGAACCGCGCACAGGAGCTGGCGGGCCTGCAGGGCTCAGGGAGCCGAGGCAGGAGAGGAGAGAGGGCTCACTTCGTCCACCACCAGGCTGGTAGTGCCAGGAGCTGCAGCAGCTACGAGCTGACCCAGTCCTCCCAGAGAAAGAGCCCCGGTCGGGCGCTGGCCGCACGCTTCCACTGCTGGCCCATTATGCGCTCCTGGAGGCCTGGCAGCACCCGGCCCAGGGAGGGGGATGCTGACCACAGCAGCAGTGACAGCTGGAACAACAACAACGCCAGGCTGTCAGTGGACCACTCAGGCTCGTCTGAGGACGAGGAGGGAAACGGTAGAGGGATGATGCCTCAGGACCGCGCCATCTTCTCAATAGTCCTCAACCTGCCGGGGATGAAGGCAGCCGTCAACTCCCACCTCACCTCCTGCGAGGACCTGGACCTAGCCTCAGAAGAGGACCCCCTTAGGGGGGAGGAGGACAGCCGGGACGGCCTCTCTACCACCACCACTACTACCACCCCTGATGGGGCCAACACAGACAACAGCAGCTACCACCAACGCTTCCCCTCCCGGATCTCCAAAGTCCAGTCCATGCCTGCCCTACAGGCCACCAGAGTGGGGCCGCTCTCTGGCTCCTCTGCCACCACCACCAAATCACCCTCGGCGCCCATCTCCTTCAAAGACGCAGCTCTAGCCAAGAGATTCGCCTCCAGGGCTCGGACGCAGATCACCAAGCGCAAGCGCATGTCTCTGGTGAAGGAGAAGAAGGCGGCACAGACCCTCAGCGCCATCCTGTTTGCCTTCATCATCACATGGACACCCTACAACATCATGGTGCTGGTCAACACCTTCTGTAATGGCTGCATCCCCGAGGCTCTGTGGGCGCTGGGCTACTGGCTGTGCTACGTCAACAGCACCGTCAACCCCATGTGCTACGCCCTGTGCAACAAGACCTTCCGCACCACCTTCAAGATGATACTGCTCTGTCGCTGGGACCAGCGCAAGCGGCGGCGGAAGCAGCAGTTCCAGGAACGGCAGTCCGTAGTGTTCCACAGGAGAATTCCTAAAGACTCAACGTAGCGGGATATAGACCCAGTGGGAATCTGGTGATGATGATGATGATGATGATGAGTCTGGGATCTGACAGGACAGTGGATGGATGATGCATCCTAAAGGTTCTGTCTGTGGTTTCTAACTGCACAGAGATTCCCAGGGATGCGGCCATGTTGTTGCTGTGATGTCTGATGTTCTTTATGGAGTCACAACCTCCCCAGTGACATATTCCTCTGTTTCTTCAAGAGAGCTCCTGTGGTGAAAGCTTCCTCTAGATCATTCTCAGCGTTTCAGAGAAGTGCAGCTGAAAGAACTGACAGTGAAAACCAATAGAACAAGGGCTTTAAATGCAATGAGGGGACAATTCAAAGTGCAATTGATACCTAGGGAGATAATATGATATAATATGTGTTATGGATTTGGGGTTTTCCATTTCTTACCATTTCTTTCTCAGTGGTAGAGCTGTATCGTACAGAGCAGTTGGGGGTTTCAAAGTAAACTGTACATCTGTTATATCAAATAGAAAACCAAGGCCAAAACATTGTGCATTGGCTAACTGAACTTGATTTATTTGTTCCTTTTTTACTCTGACTTCTGTACATTGACTTCCACTTGGATATAGCTTTCTTGTGTCTTATAAAATGAGAGGATTTAAAACAAAACGGTGTCCTATTTGTGACTACCAGTGTTTCACAGTTGTTGGGTATTTTTGTGTAATAAATTGGTCTATAGATTTTTGTCTATAGATTGTGAGCCAGTCTGAAAATATTTATGAGTACCTCAGTAAGCTGGTATTCTGTTCAATGTGAGTTGTGGTTTACATGCTCGAGACAGTAAATGTTATTCAATTGTTGTTTATTTACCTGAGGTTTTTGAGTAATGGTAATATGATATTTCTAACTTGATACCTAATTATTGATTGTACACTAAAGAGAGCCGTCATTATGAATTGTAATGTTTTGATTATTGGATAATATTTTTAAAGGTTTGTCCATTTCTTCTCACTTGTTGTCCAAATGTAATTCCCTTAGTAAAATATTGGTCTGTGGTCCCTAGATGAAGGCTCTAGCTCCTAGTGGATTTAGCAGTGCCACAGCAGCATCTGCTGGATGAATAGAATTCTACACTCTAGTAACTTCCAGCTTACTTCCATCAGGGAAATGATGTTGTGGATCCATAAGACAGTGGGAGATTCTGAGTTGGGTCAAAGTCTGTCCTCTCCTCCTCCGTCCTCCTCTGCTCGGTGACCCGGAAACCGAAAAGTGGTAGGAGAGTTTCAATTCGGAGGATGCTCAGCTGCATCCTTTACGCAGAAGAGTTTTGAAATCTGCCACACCCCCTTTGAAACAGCATTTGTTTTCTCAGAGGAGAAAAGCATGCACACATTTAAAAAAGGATACACTACTTATCCTTTTATCTATAAAATGTCTAGCTCAACTCGCTACATATTTACCACTTTACATTTTACATTTAAAATTTACATCATTTAGCAGACGCTCTTATCCAGAGCGACTTTACACAGGTATTTTGGGATTCCACCTCTGTAAACGTCATTTGCATGATGCGTTAGAGAGAGGAGAGTCTCATTTCATATAAGCGTCATGTTTCCACGTTTTCTCTCCTTGCCTCCTCTCCTCAATTCTCTATGAGCTTTTTCAAAAGGAGGTGAGGAGAGGACGGAAGAGAGGAATGGAGAAAATCCAATTGAGATTCTCTCATAGAATCCCGTAGCTGAGAATAGGTATGAAACTTAAAAGACAATGGTTAGACTAGCTTAGACCTGCTACATATAGCAAATGGATGGTTTGACTAGCTTAGACCTGCTACATATGGCAAATGGATGGTTTGACTAGCTTAGACCTGCTACATATGGCATATGGATGGTTTGACTAGCTTAGACCTGCTACATATGGCAAATGGATGGTTTGACTAGCTTAGACCTGCTACATATGGCAAATGGATGGTTTGACTAGCTTAGACCTGCTACATATGGCAAATGGAGCTGAAAAGTGGTGCTCTTTTCATCTTACATCACAAAGCCAGTGATTTCCAAAATTGAACATTTCCGTCAGTTGTACATCAAGTTATTTGACCGTGCAAACAGTGTGATTTAAAGTGATTTGTCTACATGTTTTCAATAACACCCAATGCTAAACAATGGAATAGCTCCATTTAAAAATGTATTGCCATACTATGTGATGCACCATGTTTCAGGCCTGAACCGGATGAATACCGAGAAAAAAGAGAGAGAAAAAACATTATTATTTTTATGTATGGATTTTGCTGTTTAAGTGTATGTATTACACTTAGGTTTGTAAATGGATAGTGAAAGCAAATAACATACATGTACCACAGGCATGTTGAGTGACGACTATGTGATATTGAGTAGAATGGCAGAATGCTACCATGTGGTGTAACACTTTCTAATAACGCTCAGACAGAATGTTATTATAAAGTGTTACCCAGTGGGTTATGTAAGCCAGATAAAGATGAAAGATGAGAGAAATTATTTACTGTCTGAACTGCCAACAGATATTTATTCTGCTTTCAACACCATGTGCTACAGTGTTATTATACTCCTGATAAAGTGAGGTGTTTATGTTTGGGATGTGAACTACCTGACGTAAGATCAAATTAATAGCAAAATATAACTTTAATTGTTTTTTGTTACATTTCAAGTATGCTAATCGTACCCATGTTTTAAGTGAATAAACACAAATATTTTTATTGACAGATATGGTCTGTATCATATTTACCGCCCAAAAACATTTTCATTTGAATGTTTATGAAATCATTGTTTTCCTCCAGTGTCTGAGTGATATTTGCAATCACACAATAATGAAGAAGATGACAGTGCAGTGCACTGCTGTAGGCCTACTGTACAATTAAAGTAGAAGGACCCGTTTGTATAGATGGTGATGGATTTGTTCGGGAACAAGAATCTCTAATGTCTTAGCAGATTAGTAGGAGCATGCCAGTTAATACACTGTAGATTGTCATCAATAGTATCACAGTAGCAATATGCATCAGTGCATTAGTGGGAGAATGCATCAGTGCATTAGTGGGAAAATGCATCAGTACATTAGTGGGAGAATGCATCAGTACATTAGTGGGAAAATGCATCAGTGCATTAGTGGGAGAATGCATCAGTGCATTAGTGGGAAAATGCATCAGTACATTAGTGGGAGAATGCATCAGTGCATTAGTGGGAGAATGCATCAGTGCATTAGTGGGAGAATGCATCAGTACATTAGTGGGAAAATGCATCAGTGCATTACATTTACATTTACATTTTAGTCATTTAGCAGACGCTCTTATCCAGAGCGACTTACAGTTAGTGAATACATGTTTTTTTTTATACTGGCCCCCCGTGGGAATCGAACCCACAACCCTGGCGTTGCAAACGCCATGCTCTATCAACTGAGCTACATCCCTGCCGGCCATTCCCTCCCCTACCCTGGACAACGCTGGGCCAATTGTGCGTCATCCATGAGTCTCCCGGTCGCGGCCGGCTGCGACAGAGCCTGGATTCGAACCAGGATCTCTAGTGGCACAGTTAGCACTGCGATGCAGTGCCTTAGACCACTGCGCCACTCAGGAGCCCCACTGCGCCTCAGGAGCCCCTCCCATTAGTGGGAGAATGCATCAGTGCATTAGTGGGAGAATGCATCAGTGCATTAGTGGGAGAATGCATCAGTGCATTAGTGGGAGAATGCATCAGTGCATTAGTGGGAGAATGCATCAGTGCATTAGTGGGAGAATGCATCAGTGCATTAGTGGGAGAATGCATCAGTACATTAGTGGGAGAAGCAGCTACCTAACGCATTCACTTTCAGACAGGAACACTTTCCACTTTGTCAAAGTATAACACTTTCCGTAGGCTTAACATTCAACAAACACTTAGTTGTAGTTTTAAAAAGTTTGGAAAATGTGTTTTGCTTCTTAACATCCTTGCATTGCATTTTGTTATGTTTAAATTCTTCATTGGTCTTCATGGGAACCATGCATGCTCCTCCGTTGCGCACATTTGTCATGAACGCTTCCGCCACAGCGCACCCAACCACCGTAAGTGTCTGCAGGAGGCTGATGAGACCATCGAGGCTGTGAACTCAAAGTGAGCCTCTCTGGAGAAGACCAAGCAGAGGCTGCAGGGAGAGGTGGAGGACCTCATGATTGACGTGGAGAGGGCCAAAGCCTTGGCCGCCAACCTCGACAAGAAGCAGAGGAACTTTGATAAGATCCTAGCAGAGTGGAAGCAGAAGTTTGAGGTGGGCCAAGCTGAGCTGGAAGGAGCTCAGAAGGATTCTCGCTCTCTCAACACTGAGCTCTTCAAGATGAAGAACTCCTATGAGGAGGATCTGGATCAGCTGGAGACCCTGAAAAGGGAGAAAAAATAATCAGCAAGATGAGAAAACTACAACAAAATTGCATGTTAGCCATGTATGTCCCCTGAAAATCTCCTTATTATAAAGCGATTTTGTGTTTGTGTGTGCAGAGGAGATGTCACGGTCGTCGAGGAGTGAAGGAGACCAAGGCGCAGCGAGTGAAAAGAACATGTTGACTTTATTTACTTAAAGCAACCAAAAACAACAAACCAAAGCGACGAATGTGAAGTCCAATAGTGACAAAGACTAAACAGGAACAATAACCCACAATGCCCACAGGAAAACATGCAGATTAAATATGGCTCCCAATCAGAGATAACGAGCCGACAGCTGACACTCGTTACCTCCGATTGGGAGTCAATGACCAAACCTAGAAATAAACGTGACAGAAATGCAAACATAGAAAATCACCCAAAACCCAACAAAACACAATACACCCTGGCTCAAATACAAAAGTCCCGGAGCCAGAGTGTTACAGGAGATCTCTGACCTGACTGAACAGATCGGAGAGACTGGCAAGAGCATCCATGAGAAGGCCAAGAAGACTGTGGAGACTGAGAAGTCAGAGATCCAGACCGTTCTGGAGGAGGCTGAGGTAGAGCCCACTGCTGTTCCATAAGTATAAACACATTAAAGTGTTACAGTTTGAAAATGCTGTATGAACACATTTTAACGGAGAAGGACGAGGAGATGGAAAGGTTAAAGAGAAATAGTCAGAGGTTGGCAGAGTCCATGCAGAGCAGTCTGGACTCTGAGGTCCGCAGCAGAAACGACACCATGAGAGTGAAGAAGAAGATGGAGGGAGACCTGAACGAGATAGATATCCAGCTGAGCCACTCCAACAGGAAGACCGCCGAAGGCCCAGAAACAGCTAAGGAACGTCCAGGGACAGCTCAAGGTACAGAAGCCATGACATCAGGTTAAAAAACCCTGAAGATAGTGAGGGAATTGTCTTGATCTATAGCAAATAATGACTTAAATCATTTTATTCTGCAAGTAGCATACAGTGTCCACAAATGATGGTTTGGGCCAGTTGCTCGAGGGTCTTCCTTGAGTTCTGTGAGTTTTCTAGAATGCAATGTAGTCCCTATATGTCATTGTCCCAGAATGCCGCTGAAGACATGAAGGAGCAGGCTGCCATGGTTGACCGCAGGAACTCTCTGATGGTGGCTGAGACAGAGGGGCTGACAGTTGCTCTGGAGCAGACAGAGAGAGGCCGCATAGTGGGCGAGCACAAGCTGGTAGACACCAGCGAGCGTGTGGGACTGCTGCACTCCAAGGTAATAAGAGTCAAATGTAATTCCCAGTTCCCATCATGTGACTTGTACATAGTTTTTTCTTGAGATTGTGTTATTGACTGTACGTTTTGTTTACCCCATATGTAACTCTGTGTTGTTGTTTTTATCGCACTGCTTTGCTTTATTTTGGCCAGGTCGCAGTTGTAAATGAGAACTTGTTCTCAACTGGCCTACCTGGTTAAATAAAGGTGAAATAAAAAACATTAAAATAAAAAAAAGGTCCAACTAAACATAATATAATATTACTCCTCCAGGACACTAGACTTCTGAACACCAAGAAGACGCTGGGGACTGACCTGGTGGCAGTGCAGGGAGAGGTGGATGACATCGTCCAGGAGGCCAGGAACACAGAGGAGAAGGCCAAGAAGCATATCACTGATGTGAGTCCTCATAATGTGGCTTGTATTGTAGTCTACAACCCCAGGCAAACATCTCAGAGGACTCCCTTCTAGAGAATGTATGTATGATGATCCTAGCCGAATACACAATACAACCTGATTGTCCAATTTGCATCAGAAATGCATATGTTTTATTCCCCGACCTCCAGGATAATCTTCTGACCTGCATGCTACCTATTGTTCCAGGCGGCTATGATGGCTGAGGAGCTGAAGAAGGAGCAGGACACCAGCTCTCACCTGGAGCGGATGAAGAACCTGGAAGTCACAGTCAAGGACCTGCAGCACTGTCTGGATAAGGCTGAGAACCTGGCCATGAAGGGTGGCAAGAAGCAGCACCAGAAACTGGAGGGCAGGGGGAGTTAGCAGTGATTCTGGCATTTTGAGTTTTATGTTCAATTGTAGCATATTATAGGGAAGAATATAGCAATTCTCAGGCTTATACAGATACCCAATAATATCTTGGTGATTATGATGGTTATGATGCCAAGTATAAAAGCCAGTATATGAAGCCTTTTTTTAAATATTTTGATTGAATATTGATTACAACTTCTCAAACATTGTGTCCATGTCCCCTGTGCTACAGGTGCATGAGCTTGAAACTGAGGTGGAGGCAGAGCAGAGAAGAGGTGTGGATGCGGTCAAGGGAGTCCGCAAGTATGAGCGCAGAGTCAAGGAGCTCACCTACAAGGTAAGAGAAACACCTGCACACACTCACTCACACACACACACACACACACACACACACACATGACTTGTGGGCTTTGACTATTCTCTCACACACAGACTGAGAAAGATAAGAAAATCGTTGGCAGACTGCAGGACCTGGTGGACAAGCTGCAGTTGAAAGTGAAGGCCTACAAGAGGCAGGCTGAGGAAGCGGTGAAGTACTAGGAGAATCATTGCATTGTTATTATCTGGTTCTCTCCCTCTCTAATTTTCTCCCTCTCTCCTTCTCTCTTCTTGTATCCTCTTCCTCTGTCCCTCTCACCTTCTCCCCCTCCAAGGAGGAACCATCCAACTCTCACATGTCAAAGTTCAGGAAGGTGCAGCATGAGCTGGATGAGAAAGAGGAGCGTGCTGACGTTACTGAGACCCAGGTCAACAAGCTTATGGCCAAGGGCCGCGACGCCGGACAGGAACACACTACTGATCTGCTGTTAAACCTAGGCTGCATCGGAAATGGCACCCTATTCCCTGTATAGTGCACTCCCTTTGACCAAGACCCATAGCGCATAGGGTGCTATTTCAGACGCAGCCCAACACTTACTATATACCAAATATAACCTCATCAGTAGGCTACCACTTGATGGTTCAGTGTACACAGAGGTCGATATTGACCTAATAACTTTATTGGAGCATAATGACTTAGAGGTCTCTGAGAAACCTATACTTAGAGGATATTGATACAGTTTCTAATGTTAAAGAATATGGGACGATTCCTTCTAAATTGATACTCGAAATTTAAATCAAAGCTGAGCACAGAGGCTTACAAAGGAGTACCCTATCACATCCATTGTATTCTTTCAAGTGTTCATGTGTTTTGAGTGAAAGGATACTATTGATCTCTTATTTTCACTTCCTTCTTACAGGTTATAGCAGTTGAAGCTGAATAAACAATACTATCTCCTTTTGTTTGTTTAATGAAAATATGATTTTTTTTCATGGGGAAATTCAGATCAATCATTAAACATGTGTGAACACGCTAGTCTCCTTGGTGACTCTGTGGATATGCCACACTAGGCTCCTTGGTGACTCTGTGGATATGCCACACTAGGCTCCTTGGTGACTCTGTGAATTTGCCACACTAACCTCCTTGGTGACTGTGGATTTGCCACACTAATCTCCTTGGTGACTCTGTGGATTTGCCACACTATTCTCCTTGGTGACTCTGTGGATATGCCACACCAGCTCCTTGGTGACTGTGGATTTGCCACACTAGTCTCCTTGGTGACTCTGTGGATTTGCCACACTAGCCTCCTTGGTGACTCTGTGGATTTGCAACACATGTCTCCTTGGTGACTCTGTGGATCTGTGGTGACTCTGTGGATTTGCCACACTAGTCTCCTTGGTGACTCTGTGGATTTGCCAAACTAGGCTCCTTGGTGACTCTGGATTTGCCACACTAGGTTCCTTGGTGACTCTGTGGATTTGCCACACTAGACTCCTTGGTGACTGTGGATTTGCCACACTAGGCTCCTTGGTGACTCTGTAGATTTGCCACACTAGGCTCCTTGGTGACTCTGTGGATTTGCCACACTAGTCTCCTTGGTGACTCTGTGGATTTGCCACACAAGTCCCCTTGGTGACTCTGTGGATTTGCCACACTATTCTCCTTGGTGACTCTGTGGATATGCCACACCAGCTCCTTGGTGACTCTGTGGATTTGCCACACTAGTCTCCTTGGCGACTCTGTGGATTTGCCAAACTAGGCTCCTTGGTGACTCTGGATTTGCCACACTAGGTTCCTTGGTGACTCTGTGGATTTGCCACACTAGACTCCTTGGTGACTGTGGATTTGCCACACTAGGCTCCTTGGTGACTCTGTGGATATGCCACACCAGCTCCTTGGTGACTCTGTGGATTTGCCACACTAGTCTCCTTGGTGACTCTGTGG
This sequence comes from Coregonus lavaretus, assembly GCF_964263955.1. Lineage (NCBI taxonomy): Eukaryota > Metazoa > Chordata > Actinopteri > Salmoniformes > Salmonidae > Coregonus > Coregonus lavaretus. The sequence continues at coordinate 7,804,824 of NC_140023.1, read as the reverse complement.
ATTTGCCAAACTAGGCTCCTTGGTGACTCTGGATTTGCCACACTAGGTTCCTTGGTGACTCTGTGGATTTGCCACACTAGACTCCTTGGTGACTGTGGATTTGCCACACTAGGCTCCTTGGTGACTCTGTAGATTTGCCACACTAGGCTCCTTGGTGACTCTGTGGATTTGCCACACTAGTCTCCTTGGTGACTCTGTGGATTTGCCACACAAGTCCCCTTGGTGACTCTGTGGATTTGCCACACTATTCTCCTTGGTGACTCTGTGGATATGCCACACCAGCTCCTTGGTGACTCTGTGGATTTGCCACACTAGTCTCCTTGGTGACTCTGTGGATTTGCCACACTAGCCTCCTTGGTGACTCTGTGGATTTGCAACACATGTCTCCTTGGTGACTCTGTGGATCTGTGGTGACTCTGTGGATTTGCCACACTAGTCTCCTTGGTGACTCTGTGGATTTGCCAAACTAGGCTCCTTGGTGACTCTGGATTTGCCACACTAGGTTCCTTGGTGACTCTGTGGATTTGCCACACTAGACTCCTTGGTGACTGTGGATTTGCCACACTAGGCTCCTTGGTGACTCTGTAGATTTGCCACACTAGGCTCATTGGTGACTCTGTGGATTTGCCACACTAGTCTCCTTGGTGACTCTGTGGATTTGCCACACTAGTCTCCTTGGTGACTCTGTGGATTTGCCACACAAGTCCCCTTGGTGACTCTGTGGATTTGCCACACTAGTCTCCTTGGTTACTCTGTGGATTTATTACACCTTGACACAGCACTATACCCACAGCTTGGAAACAAACTATTACATATAGGGTTGAGCAAATGTAGACATCCAAAATGATCTGAACAATGAAGATCGCAAATTATCCATCAATTAGTAATTGTATAATTACAAACAATAGATCTCATCACTCATGAATGTGGTCTTCTATTGCTCAGATTGTAGAGCATGGTGCTTGTAACGCCAGAAGAGTGGTTTCAATTCCCGGGACCACGTTAAATAACATATTCTCTGTACAAGTTAAACGTTTTTATTCATAAAATACCAGAGAGCAAACATTCTGAAATACTTGAAATGTACAGATTAAAAGACTTCAGATATCTGACTTCACCTTACAATTATATGATATTGACAAATAAGTACATTTACAGTGCCTTTGGAAAGTATTCAGATCCCGTCACTTTTTCCACATTTTGTTACGTTAAAGCCTTATTCTAAAATTGATTAAATTATTATTTTTCCTCATCAATCTACACACAATACCCCATAATGCCAAAGCGAAAACAGGTTTTTAGAAATTATTGCTAATTTACTAAAATAAGAAAACAGAAATATCTTATTTACATAAGTATTCAGCTATGAGACTCGAAATTGAGCTCAGGTGCATTCTGTTTCCATTGATCATCCTTGAGATGTTTCTACAACTTGATTGGAGTCCAAATGTCATAAATTCAATTGATTGGACATGATTTGGAAAGGCACACACCTGTCTATATAAGGTCCCACAGTTGACAGTGCATGCCAGACCAAAAACCAAGACATGGGGTCGAAGGAATTGTCTATAGAGGTTCGAGACAGGATTCTGTCGAGGCACAGATCTGGGGAAGGGTACCAAAAAATGTCTGCTGCGTTGAAGGTCCCCAAGAACACAGTGGCCTCCATCATTCTTAAATGGAAGAAATTTGGAACCACCAAGACTCTTCCTAGAGCTGGCCGCCTGGCCAAACTGAGCAATCGGAGGAGAAGGGCATTGGTCAGGGAGGTGACCAAGAACCAGATGGTCACACTGACAGAGCTCCAGAGTTCCTCTGTGGAGATGGGAGAACCTTCCAGATGGACAACCATCTCTGCAGCACTCCACCAATCAGGCCTTTATGGTAGAGTAGCCAGACAGAAGCCACTCCTCAGTAAAAGGCACGTGAGTTTGCCAAAAGGCACCTAAAGACTCTCAGACCATGAGAAACAAGATTACCTGGTCTGATGAAAGAAAGATTGAACTCTTTGGCTTGAATGCCAAGCATCACGTCTGGAGGAAACCTGGCACCATCCCTACGGTGAAGCATGGTGGTGGCAGCATCATGCTGTGGGCATGTTTTTCAACGGCAGGGACTGGGAGACTAGTCAGGATCGAGGAAAATATGAACGGAGCAAAGTACAGAGAGATCCTTGATGAAAACCTGCTCCAAGCGCTCAGGACCTCAGATTGGGGCGAAGATTCACCTTCCAACAGGACAACGACCCTAAGCACACAGCCAAGACAATGCAGGAGTGGCTTCAGGACTAGTCTGTGAATGTCCTTTAGTGGCCCAGCCAGAGCTTGAACCCGATCGAACATCTCTGTAGAGACCTGAAAATAGCTGTGCAGCGACGCTCCCCATCAAACCTGACAGCGCTTGAGAGGATCTGCAGAGAAGAATGGGAGAAACTCCCCAAAGACAGGTGTGCCAAGCTTGTAGCGTCATACCCAAGAAGACTTGAGGCTGTAATCGCTGCCAAAGGTGCTTCAACAAAGTACTGAGTAAAGGGTCTGAATACTTATGTAAATGTAATATTTTAGTTTTCTATTTGTAATATATTTGCACAAACTTCTAAAAACCTGTTTCTGCTTTGTCATTATGGGGTATTGTGTGTAGGTTGATGAGGAATATAAAACAATTTAATCCATTTTAAAATAAGGCTATAACGTAACAAAATGTGGAAGATGTCAAGGGGTCTGAATACTTTCCGAATACAGGGGATATCTGTAGTACAACCACATGGTTTATATTGGAAGATTTGTTAGGCATTAGCATTAGTGCTAATCATATCATAATGAAATAGTTTGCCTGTCAACAAGATGTGTTCCTAGTAACAGCAGGATGTTGTTGTGTGTTGTGAAGGAGGAGCAGGGCTGAACGGTGAGTATGACCAGGATCAGGACATGTGATGATAAGTACCACTTCTTCATGTGACCGAGAAAGAGGAGCAGCCCAGTGGCGATTACAAACACTTGATTGTGTTCCACTCAATACTGGAGAAAAACCACTCAGGCAAGGACTTTCTCTTCTCTCCTTTGGGTGTAGTGTGACTGCTATTATATATATTGAACTGAAGGTATGTATAACTTGTATCTTATTCATGTAAACTGTTTAGCAGATTTTCCTTTTAGCCCATTGTGATAATGTATTTTGTTCTATGTTGGAAGATAAACAGTAGCCTACCATCTTTGTGTAGACAGTTGTTTGGTGATAAATTGCCATAACTGTTTACTGGGCAAGTATTTCATTGGTTCAACTATACTGTATCACAGTGTACGTAGGCCTAATGTAAATGTTTTGTTCTATTACTATGCAGAGAATAAGTAATATTAATAATCAAGAAAGTGAAACATAAAGTAGTGCAGTTGCGTTTATTTATTTTAATAATCAAAGTTGGAAAGTAATTATTCTCATGTAAACAAATGTGCATTGCACATCTTAGGTCAAATGCTGATCATTGATAGTTGTACCGTGGTGGGCATTTTCTTGCCAAGCGTTCTCCAGCAATGATCTACCAATGAGCCACACCCAATGTTCAACTAATGTAATCACTGTTTGAATTAACTAGATGTATTGATAACAATGAGCCTACAGTGTCTAAATGATAAGAATCAACAGAATGCCCTGAAATAGATAGTTAGGTACGTAGACCTACAGTACTGAAGATGTTAGTTCAGGGTCATAGTAATATACAGAATAAAAATATAAACGCAACATGCAACAATTTCAACGATTTTACTGAGTTGCAGTTCATGTAAGGAAATCTGTCAATTGAAATAAATAAATTAGGCCCTAATCTATGGATTTCACATGACTGGGCAGGGTTGCAGACATGGGTGGGCCTGGCCCTTGGCAGCCAGGCCCACCCACTGGGGAGCCAGGCCCAGCCAACTGGATTAGTTTTACCCAACAAAAGGGCTTTATTACAGACATAAATACTCTTCAGCACCCCCCTAGACGATCCCACAGGCCAAATTCACTAAAATGACGTTGGAGGCAGCTTATGGTAGAGAAATGAACATTAAATTATCTGACAACAGCTCTGGTGGACATTCCTGCAGTCAGCATGCCAATTGCAAGCTCCCTCAAAACTTGAGACATCTGTGGCATTGTGTTGTCTGACTAAACTACACATTTTAGAGTGGCCTTTTATTGTCCCCAGCACAAGGTGCACCTGTGTAATGATCATGCTTTTTAATCAGCTTCTTGATATGCCACACCTGTCTGGTGGATGGATTATCTTGGCAAAGGAGAAATGCTCACTAACAGGGATGTAAACACATTTGTGCACAACATTTGAGAGAAATAAGCTTTTTGTGCATATGGAACATTTCTGGGATTTTTTATTTCAGCTCATGAAACATGGGACCAACACTTTACATGTTGCGTTTATATTTTTGTTAAATGTACTAAAACACAGACAGGCAGGCTGGACTAAACACCACAGCTATTAATAGATATGTAGGCTGTAGAGATTGGAACTGATTACTTGAATAATATTCCCACTGGGACTATAGGCATGACGCAAACAACTGCTGACATATTTGTAACAGTACAGGGAATACCCAGGAGAATAAAACATGAGAAAGAACAAGTCAGGGTTAAATACTAGGTTTTTAACAGGGGTAAATAACAACAATGGATATGAAATGTTTATAATGCTGTTGTAGCACCAACCAGAGCGCTATCATTATATTATATTTTTCCTCCAGATGATGGATTAATGATAATAGCAGACACTTTGAAAGCATAGATTACAGTCTAACTATATTACGTGACAAAAAGTGATAGGGAATTTGAACTGGAATTTTGCCTGGAGGTTTGTTTGTTTTTAGGCTCCATTGAAAACAAAGTGCCTCTGATCTGATTGTAAAGAATTATGTTTAATTATAATCTGGGTGGTTCGAACCCTGAATGCTGATTGGCTGAGAGCCGTGGTATATCAGACCGTATACCATGTGTATGACAAAACATTTATTTTTACTGCTGTAATTACATTGGTAACCAGTTTATAATGGCAATAAGGCACCTCGGGGGTTTGTGATATATGGCCATATACCACAGCTAAGGGCTGTATCCAGGCACTCCGCTTTGCATTGTGCTTAAGAACAGCCCTTAGCCGTGGTATATTGGCCATATACCACACCCCCTCAGGCCTTAATGCTTAAGTATAAACTGAATGAATGGCTACTGAATGCTTCCACTCTCTCTGTTGTTAATTTAGACTGTCCAGCTTGCAGATGCAGACCATTCAGACTGTAGAGACCCAGGTGCCTTTCCTGAAGGAAAGCTTCTTCACCACAGCATTTAAAGACAGGAGGAAGAGTAGTGTGACTAACCTGCTCCGCAGACAGCAACAACAACAACATCATCCTCACCAGCCGCTTCCGTCTTCTCTGGACGGGGAGGAGCCTCGCATTGAGCATGCTCGGCTGGGTCGCTCATCCAGCAGCCCGTTATGCAACAAAGCGGAGCGAGCAGATAGGAAGAGGGAGGGGGAGGGAGACAGTCAGTCTGTCAGCCTCCTCTCAGCAGCAGCATCCTCACAGCTGCTCCTGACACCGGCGAGCAGGCAGGGATTAGTGCTGAGCTCCCGGAGAACCAGTTCAGCAACCCAGGAGCAGCAGCCCCATCCCCAGCAGCATGGCCTGATCGCTAAGGGGGTCCGCCTGTTTAGGAACATGGGGAACCAGGAGGCCAAACAGAGGAAGGCGGCAGGGGGAGACGCCCCTTGTGATGGGGGAGCCGAGGACAGGGAACCGGAGTGCTCCAATAAAGGCAAGAAATCCAAAGGGGGAGATGCCGGCAAGAAGAAATCCAAATCGGAATCCAAAAGCTCTGTGTTTTCCAGTATGCGGATCAGGAAGAGTCTGTCGAAGGCGAAGGGGTTGTCCAAGGAGGATATCCTGGACGGCAAGGGGTCCCAGCTGGAGGAGACTGGTGGGGTCAACAGCAGCCTCTCCGCAGACGAGTTGGGAATGATGTCGGATGGTGAGCCAGAGCAAGTCCGCTTGACAACATTGGGGCCAGAGGACGAGGGCCGGAGGACTAGTTCAGGATCGGACGGGGACCTCTACAGCTTCCACTCTGCTGCGGCTGATCATGAGGACCTGCTGTCGGACATCCAGCAGGCTATCAGGGAGCAGCATGGGACCGCTGACGGGGTCCTGGATAGGGTCACTGTCCCTTTGGCTGAGGGGGTCACCTCCCCCACCGCCGATGGTGATGTTGAACCCCTAGCCCCTCACCCCACTGACCCACAGGAGGTAGGCTCCACTCAGGGGCCAGACCTGGACAAGGGACAGGTGGATGAAACACCTGTTGGTACTGATACTGTAGGACCAGACCAAAGTGCTGAGCGTGGACAGTCAGAGGCAGAGGGAGGTGTTGCATCTGGGGGGGAGTCAGATTTAGGTTCACCAAGCGACAGTGGCCCCTCCTCGGCTGCCCTGGACACCGAGAGGAGCAGTGGAAGCCCCCTGCCCAAAACCTC